>NC_081412.1:450707042-451427667 GCF_030272615.1 Cryptomeria japonica | reverse complement strand
ACATTTCCATGATAGCACAGATCCCCAGTTCCTCACAGATTGCCTATAGGCCTCAGGGGAATGTGGGTCGGCATGAGGACTTGTTTTCCCCATTCTGAGTACAGGTAGATATATGGAGGGAGAGAGAGAGAATCCTATCAGAGGACGTCCAGCGGGCGCGACAGAGAGAGAGAGTCCTATCAGAGGACCTCCAGCAGGCGCGGCGAGATCTAGCAGCAGCTCAGGCCGAGGCTACCACCTATCACGTGATCCTTATGGATAGGGATCGTAGGAGTTCCTCTCGGAGTCACTCACGGTCTGTATCACGCTACACACCCATGGGTCCACCTTCATGGCCAGATCGGGAGGGAGCGTCCAGTCGACACTCTCCAGCCACTAGCCCTAGGGATAGGAGATGATTTTATGATGTAAAAGAGAGGTCACATTTTGGATATACAATGACCTATTTTTGTATACGATCCACATATATATATATACATGCTTCTCTTTGTCTCAAATGTGTTATCTTTAATGCTTAAAACAATGTATATTTTGTTTTGATTAAATCTAATTCATTTGGTAAATGTACATGTATGTTCAGAATTTAATTTCCATGTGATTGATTTCTCAATGCTCCACGATTAAATTGATACATGTGTGACTTAATTAAATATTTAATCAAGTACTACATTGATGATAAGGAAGACATATGCATTAAGTCTAAGAATCATATAACTAATGTGATTTAATTCTGAATTTAAACACAACATGATACGATTCTACTTAACACATAAAGACACTGTATAATATGCTAGCATAATAGGAATGTAAATCTTTTACAATTTACATAAATGAATTCAAGACAAACTATAAAGTAAGAAGACACGCTTGTCAGGAACGAAGCAATATAGATTAAACAACATAACTTTTAATTCTATTTTGCTTTAATTAAGAGATACTAACATATTATCCAATGTTGAAGAATTGAAAAAGAAGATAGATGAAGAATGAAGAATTAAGCATAATATCTACGCAAGTGCATAGCATTAATAGGTTCTTTAAGAGGCGTACCGTCTACCTCTGCTATTTTGTAAGCACCTGATCCATAATCCTCAATAACGATATATGGTCCAAGCCAATTAGGACTAAATTTTCCCTTTTCTGTAGGTAAGGCATTCACATTGCGCTGATTCTCATAAAGGACTAAGTCGCCTACTGAGAAGGAACGTTGAATGACCTTATCATTATAGCTTCGTTGTAGAGTTTTGTGATACGCTTGAATATGCTCAAGAGTGTTTATGCGCTCTTCATCAAGCATCTCAAGCTGTTGAAGTCGTTGTTCTCTATAAGAGTCATCATCTACTATACCTTTGAGAGAAACCCTAAGTGATGGAATCTCTAATTCTAAGGGCATAATAGCATCAGCACCATAAACAAGATTATAAGGAGTAGTTCCCATAGCAATTCATACACTCGTTCGGTAGGCCCAAAGAGCATAGATCAGCTGGTTACTCCAATCCTTACCATGCTTATTCACGGTTTTGCGAAGAATTTGTTCAATTATCTTATTGGATGATTCGGCTTGGCCATTTGATTGAGGATAGTATGGTGTAGAAAATCGATGTTTGATATGATACTTCTTGAGGAATTTCTTCACGTCCTTGTTCTTAAATGATGTCCCATTATCTGAGATTATAGTGGAAGGTATCCCGAATCGAGAAATAATGTTTTCTAGAAGAAATTGACAAATCACTTCAGCAGTAGTAGAGCGAAGGGGAATAGCTTCTACCCACTTTGTAAAGTAATCTGTTGCGGTTATAACGAAGGTGTGTCTTTGAGATGAAGGAGGAGAGATTTTTCCAATAAGATCCAAACCCCATGCGGAGAAAGGCCAAGAAGCTACTTGAGAATGGAGTTCTTGGGCAGGAGCATGAATCAGATTATTGTGTTGTTGACATTGATGACATTTTTTAACAAATGAAAAGGAAGCCTTCTGCATAGTTTGCCAATAGTATCCCATACGAAGCAATCTATGAACCAAGGATTTGCCCCCAAAATGCCCCCCACAGGCACTTGAATGTGCCTCTTCAAGAGCAACAGGGATTTCCGACTTGTTAAGACAACAAAGGAGAAGACCATCATAACCCCTTCGGTATAGGACATTAGAAAGAATGATATACCTAGCAGACAACTTGCAGATTCTAGCCCTAGTGTTCCTATTAGCGGAATTAGGAAAGGTACCATCAGTCAAATATCTTACAATATGCGAGTACCATTCGTCTGAGTCTACAAAGTCACAACATGTTACCAAGCTAGAATCGTCTACAATAGCTGGAGAAATAAGGTTGTGAATAACAAATTTAAGATCAACCACAGGGTCCTCTAAAGATACAAGAGAAGCCACACATGCCATTGCATCCGCATGTCGATTATCTTTTCGAGGAATGGGTTCCATAGTATAAGAATCAAAATTTTGTAATAAAGAGACAGCAAGGTCTTTATATTGTGATAATTTGTCTTGTTTTGCTTGATATATTCCTGTTGTCTTATAATCAATTGCGAATCTCCATAGATATGTATGTGTTTTATATTCAGAGCTAAGGCTGCTTTTATTCCCGCTATAAGAGCCTCATACTCAGCAATGTTATTGGTACACAGGAAATTTAAACGATATGATAAAGGAATGGACTTCTTTGTAGGAGAAATTAGAACAACCCCTGCCCCCGATCCCGTACGACACTTAGAGCCATCAAAGTATAACTCCCAAGTTTCATCTTTCTCTATAGAAAGAATGAAGTCATCGAGAAAAGACTCAGGGTTAGGGAAGGAGAAAGGTGAAGGGGCCTCAACTAAGTGATCGGTCAATGCTTGCCCTTTAATTGCTCTTTGTGAAACAAATTTAAGGTCAAATTCAGTTAATATCATAACCCACTTAGCTAGACGTCCTGATAAATCAGTTTTAGAGAAAAGATGCTTCAAAGGATCAAACTTTACCATGACGTGGACTTCTGAATTTAAAAGATAATGTCTCAATTCCTGAATCGCAAACACCAAGGCCAAGCATTGTCTTTCTATCGCAGAATATCGGGTCTCATAATCGAGTAAGGTACGACTTATGTAATAAACCAGACATTCCTTACCATCTTTATCATGTTGTGCCAACAATGCTGCGAGAGCATGAGAGGAAGCAGTTGTATACAAAAGGAAGGGTTTAGAAGGTTCGGCAGGTTGAAGAATAGGAGGACTAGCCAAATACACTTTTAAATCTTCAAATGCTTGCTGACAATCCTCATTCCATTGAAAAGTGATATCCTTTTTAAGAAGTTGAGTAAAAGGAAAGGTACGATCCGCAAGCTGAGACACGAACCTACGAATAGCTTGAATCTTTCCTTGTAAGCTTTTAAGTTGAGACACATTTCTAGGAGGTGGCATGTTGACAATAGCATCTATTTTCTTAGTATCCACCTCAATCCCACGATGCGAAACTATGAACCCTAATAGTTTTCCACTATCCACACCAAAAACGCATTTTTGGGGATTCAAGCACATGTGATATTTACGAATTCTTTCAAAGATTTGACGAAGGACTTTAACACGATCCATGCGAAGAAAGGATTTGGCCAAAATATCATCAACATAATCCTCTAAAATCTTATGCATATAATCATGAAAGATAAGGGTCATCGCTCGTTGATAAGTCACACCGGCATTTTTAAGTCCAAAAGGCATCATTATCCAACAAAACGTCTCCCAAGGAGTGGTGAAAGCAGTTTTGAATTGATCTTGAGGGTTAATAAAAATTTGATTGTAACCTGAAAAACCATCCATAAAGGATAACAAGGCATGTCCTGTCGTAGAATCAACTATCATGTCAATGTTTGGAAGAGGGAAATCATCTTTCAAGGAAGCTTTATTCAAATCTTGAAAGTCAGTCCACATTCTTATTTTGTTATCTGGTTTAGCCACAGCGACAATATTTGAAATCCATGGGGAATAGTCAATAGGGCAGATAAATCCAGCCTCCAATAATTTTTCAATCTCAGCCTTAACAAGCAGAGCCACCTTAGGATTCATTTTTCGAATCTTTTGTTTCACGGGCTTAGCATCAGGAACTAAGACAATATTATGAGTAACAATCTTAGGATCTATACCAGGCATGTCAGAATATGTCCAAGCAAAGATCTCAGGGAATTCATGCAATAGTTCTTCATATTGTTTCTGTTCCTCTTCATCCAAACATTTTCCAATTTTAATAACTTTCTCTTTATTGCAAAGGTCTATCTTAACATCAGTGGTATCACTTATGAGAAGATTACTTTGTTGAGGAGTGTCCTTTAACTGAGGGAATTCTTTCACAATCTCATCATTATCAATCTCTTTTCCAAAATAGGCTTCAGTGTTCAAACAATAAGGGAGTCCCCTATTGTGATGATAACGAGGAAGAGTGTCATAGGCTCCCAAGAACTCAGCTAAAGCATCATTGGTAGGGAAGATATCCAAAGCATAGTCACCCGAAGGATCCCCATCAATATACTCAGGGTGCTGCATTGATAGAGATGTAGAAATAGCATTAACACTAATGCATGGTCTTTTAGAAGCTTTAGTACGTCTGCAGGGATTATAGCCAAGTCCAAAGGCATAATTGTGAAAATTAGTCTCTAGAGGAACTCTTATCCCTTGTTCATGAGCACCACAACCTTTTCCATGATACCCATGCTTAGCAAAAATGCGAAAACCACGACCATAACGATCAGCCATTTCAGGAAGAGAAGGTGGTTTTTCATAAGACAAAGAATCAAACTCTTCATAATTAGAGGTGTGAGAAGAAGAAGTTTGAGAGGCGGCCACAAAATTATTACTCATAGATTCAGGTAAGGTTGATTGATTTTTAGTTTCTTCTTTCTTTTCAACTTTATGATTTTCAGCTTCTTCCTTCTTTTCAACTTTAATTTCTCTAGAAGGAACCTTATATTCACCTACAAAGGTAGGGTTAAAATCAAGAGATCCCCAATCATCCTCTGCAAGAACCTTCTCAGGATCAAAATCCTTTTTATGTGTAGTTTCAAGTCGAGAAGGATCTTCTTCAGAAGCTCCAGACTCATCCAAAGAATTCTGATCATCGGAGAGCGAGGATTCATCGATAGGTTTCTTGTTTAAAGAGTCATCACTAGACGAGGATGGCTTAGAAGAACTCCCTTTGGAAGTAGATGTTTGTAGACAAGCTTGAAAATTAGTATCACCCATCAAAGTGTATGTCTTATTGTTATAAACGAATTTAACTTGTCTATGCAATGTAGAGGGGACAGCTTGCATGCTGTGAATCCAAGGCCTCCCTAATAACAAGTTATATGTTAAATTTCCTGGCATAACATGGATAGGAGTAGGCAAAGTAACAAGTCCCACTATGAGAGGTAAGGTGATGATACCTAATGAAGTCTTAGCCACATTGTCAAAGCCACGAATGGGATGAGAGTCAGGCTCAATAAGAGACGTATCCACATTCATCTTATGCAATAAATTAATGCTACACACATTAAGGCCAGAGCCATTATCTACTAGTGTTCGTCTTATAGCAGTGTCTTTCATGATAACCACAATCATCAAGGGATCATATTGTTGTTGAATTTCACTAGTAGGCAACTCATCTTGGGTAAACACAATTTGAGCTTTAGGATTCATCATAGAGTTAACAAAAGATGCTATATTACTAGATGTATTCGGTGGAGGAACATTCAAATCTTTCAAAGCATCTTGTAACATTCCATGATAAGTGGAAGAAGTTTGAATCAAATCCCAAAGGGATATCTTAGCAGGGGTAGCTTTAAGTTGTTCTATGAGATCATATTCCTTACCCATAACTTGCGAAATACGGGGAGCTTGAGGAAGAATTGGTTGAGGATTAGGAAGGGAAACTGGAATAACAGGAGGAGGATTAGGTTACCTATTATTTCTAGTATGATAAGTATGGGCAACCGCATGATAACTCTCTCTAGTTATTTGTTTAACATAACTGTAAGGACTTACAGTTTTTCTTCCTTGCACGGTGATGATTGGTTTATTCGGGGTACGAAAGGAATCATGATCATACCTTCCTTGGACAGTAAGGAGATGTGATTTAAGAACTTGAAAGGTGGGAGAAGGATAAGCACCTCGGACTTCAAAGAGAGGCTTATTATGTTCATTCAAGTTTATCATGTTAACCAATTTAGAGGCCTTGTTCTTGTTTAAAGATTTCGATAAAGCCACAAAGTCATCAAGAGCATCATCCAACAAAGCATGATCATATCGGTTAAAAGGTTTGTCTTTTGATTCAAAAGGAGACATCTACTCATAGAGGGGATTATTGAAAACAACCATGTTACTAGATTCAGGGGAAGAGTTGATAGGAATGTATCCTTGAGAGGAATCATTCGACTTATCTTTCTCATCACACCTAAATGGCATAGTAACAAGGTTTATGAGTTTTTGGTAAAATGAAGGTTTGGCATCTTTAGGGTTTAAAAACTCATCTAAAGCTTCATCTAATTCATCTTGGCTATACTCATAATAATCATCAAAAGCATGAACATTTTGTAAATAAAAATCTGACATTTTGAAAAGATTGCATAAAATTTAAACACACAATGCAAAGAAACACACTTTTTTTTTTTCTCTTTAATGAAAATGAAATGAAAACACACTAAATCTAGATCTAGATCTAACAAATGCAATGCAAGAGGAAGCAATGATAGATTCACGTCGGGTTCACACAAATGTGTAGGGGAAAAAGCGAGACTAGGTTAATCATGCCCTAATCCTACCTTTTGACACACATTACGGAATATGAAAGAGCCTAGAGATATCGCACAATTGGCTACTTCTTTTGGTGAAAGAGAGAGCCACGGGATATCTATTAGGATTTCTATTCCCTTGTTGAAATTGTAAGATCAAGTAATGCAAGTTCAAACCCTAATCCCAAAATGCAAGTATGAACTAATAACAAGATTGTAGAATTGAGATTAAACAATGAACAGCTGTAAATACAAGGATGAAATAAGAATGCAGATGTGTACCCGGAGTTAAAATCGGACTAAAAATGTTCGGGACGGGGGCGCGGGCGCCACTGTCCTGAAAACTGCACCGAAAACTGCTGTTCTGCACTCTGAAACACTGTCGGGAAGCTGTCTGAAAGCTGTCTGTCTGGAGGACCAGGGCGCCCAGCGCCTCTGTCCCAGGGACCAGGGCGCCCAGCGCCCCTGTCCTAGCAGGACCAGGGTACCCAGCGCTCCTGTCCCAGTCTTCTGCTCTGCAATTTGATACAGAGTGCTGTCTCGATCTTCTCTCTCCAGATCTGTATCTCGCGGCGTCGCCCGAATCCCGAAACCTACAATGATATCTGAAAAGGGGTGTATGGGCGGCTATATAGGGTTTTGCCTTAGTCAAACCCCCACTTCGGTGATTTCCACCTCCACGAATAGCCAAGTTGTTTTGTAAAATGTATTGTGTGTGCAGACCTAGTGTGTGTGCAAGGTCCTAAAATGCAAGAAAGCAAACTAGAGCAACCTAGAAAGTAAACCCTAATTGCTTGTAAATGATAGTGTAAATGCTCTAAATCAAGATGCAATGTGATCTAAAGCATGAATAAATGATGTATTTAAAGCTTATGTAAAGACATGAAAACAACATGAAATCATACCCAACCCTCAAGGGAGGAGTACAAGCCAATCTTCAGTCGGTAATCTCCTATTGTTCTTCAATGTCTTCCAAGCCCTAAGTGGATGAATGAATTTGATATATGCTTGATAGAAGGATGTTGAATGTTGTTGAAGTCTTCAAAGATCTGCTCTTTTGCTGCATATGAAGTTCCTGAAAACCAAAAATCTGATCCCTTCAAATGAGGAAAGAGAGCTTTTATGTATGAAACCCTAGGTCATAAATTCGTATTTTGGCTGACCTAGAGATTGAATATCCCGCCAATTTCTTGGGGTTAAGCTTTATTTTATGATTGGATCACGCTCCTAAAATTTCGGGAAAAATGTCCGGGACCATGTTGCACTCCGGGCGCCACGGTCCTGACAACTTTTCACCAAATTTTCAGGGCCGTCAGATATGATGATTTTAGAGAGAATCCCGAAGTTACAGGTGATTTCGAGATGTTTTGACCCCGAAACCAAGCCCCCAAGTTCAAAATAGGACTTAATTAGGGTTTTTGATTAAGTGGTGTATTGGAGGAATAAAATGCGAAGGGCGCGCTTTAGTGAAAAGGGCCCAATTTTATGATGTAGAGAATGATGAAATAGGACCTTAGACCTAATTAATTTGATTAATTAAGTGCTTAAGGAAAAATGCAATGAAGAATGTAAAATGCACTAAGGCGGGTGCTAAACTAGGTGTGAAATTGTACCACCCTAGCAAGTGCGTACAATTTACGATGCTACAATAACAAAATGATCTAACCAACTAACGTATATACCCTTACAATCCATCATGCCTTATGTCGGCTTACAAAGACATTTACAAAATGAATATACCTATCGGCTCAATAACATATATATATATATATATAAATATCAAAATCAATTGTCGACATCGGATCTCCCAAAATGATATCGGCCTCCAATGCCAATAACCTGATGAATTCATGTCAGCTTGCAATGCCTGTACCCAAATAATTCCTTCCAACCGATGAAGATACCTATCGGTGTCGATGTCGGTGCCAGTGAAGTGTCTCTCGGTAATCAACTAGACCAAAATGTAAAATCCGGAACATGTTGCCATGTTTTCATCAATGAAAACATATTGAAACCAACCAATTGAGTGTCAATTTCCAATAACCTCCCCCTTCGGCATTGATGGAAACACTCATGTGAAAAATGAAAATGGTTTCTATCTATCAGTTTCTTCCTAAGACCACTCCCCCTGAGTTGAATATCCATTTGTGATCATAATAAAAAATACTCCATATCTCCTGATGTCAAGAATATAATTTTCACCTATTCTCCCCCTTTGACATCAATGCCCAAAAATAACAAAAACTGGGTTGAAGAATGAAATATTGTATAAAAAATGTCCCATAATACCTTACCAGAGCTAAATATATTTGAAAATATCCATATAGTATTTCTCCAAACTCTCTAGATAGGTATCCCAACCTAATTTGAGTTTGTCTGAAATAGATACAAGTCCATTAAGCATATGGGCATATGACTCTTTATCTTTAAGTTCTGTCGGTGCAGGCTTACCGACCATATCAATACACTCCTTATGTACACTTAATGAATCCAACCAGGGACTCACCAATCCTCAAAGATTTCTAGCTCTCTATATGATTTTATCTTTATCCCTCTCAAGATCATAAACTTGAGCTTCCAAAACCAAAATCTAACCATCAATAGATGTAGTCAAATAATTTAATCCATCAAAATAATTGACTATATCTACAATAGCCTCCTGAATCTCCTTAATCTTTTTATCAAAATGTGGTGTAAGTAAACTTGTGTTACAACATACTCTATAAATGTTAGTACATTGCCTCAAAGAATCATCAATAAACTTTAGCTTATCATGAATCTCCTTCTTCTCTGAATCAATCATCTGATCAAGTATTGCTCTCTTTGCCTGTGTAAACCTCTCCAGTGCCTTTCGGTTTGATATTTATTGTAGAGATTTAAAATCCTTTGAAATGTGTTATGTGATTCCTTAAGCTTGTCGGATGGGCTCACTTCCTTGTCAAATTTGCACTCTAGGACAAGTCTATGCAAAACAAGGATAAACTGATCAATAACTCCTTTGTCCATAGATCCTTCCTTCATCATTTTCTGTGCAACCATCATCATGAGCTCAGTAGAAATCATCTTAGTAATTCTTTATATTCATCACAATTGACAATAATGATGGACTCACTACCGGTTCCTTGTCGGATTCCCTTTTCTTCTCCTCTAATGGTTTAACTTTTATAGTTTCCTCACTTGCACTGGTGGCTTCACCACTTGGTGCAGTATCAATTATTGTTGGTTCCTCCTTATGAACTATGACCTCAACCTATACATTCTAATCTAGAGGACTATTGTCCTCAACATTAGTAACCTGTACACTTGCAACCTTTACATGCTATGATTCTATTGGTATCTCAACATTTGCTTGTACATTAGTTTCATTTGGGGTCTCTATATCCAATATCTTAATATTTTTTAAAATTGAGGGTCAGGTAGTCACAATACCTTTACCTTTCCCTTTAACCGCGATGTTTGTAGTATCTATCTTAGGTTCTGATGAAGTATAAAAACCAGGGTTTGTAGCAAAAAAATGAACCCATGCCTTGTGTGTCTTAGTGACTATCTCATTAACCCTACCTAACATAAGACTTATTATTCTAGGCTTACTATGAAATATTTTCCTATCTGCAACTTCAAGAGTCATATCCAACTCCTCTGGAGTAATGGATGCACAAGTATTTAACAACTCTTGTAACTTTATATGTCTGTCCTCTTCCATTGTTGATAATCTTCTAGCATGTAAAATGTCATATAACTATGTCGGTATTTGGTTTTCAATTTCTAACAAATCTTTCTTATTAATATCCAAATACAACAAAACTGATACTTCTCTTTGTTCATCATCATCCAAATGCTCATAATAAAATTGTACATTTTTTAACATACCATCTTAAGTTATTTCATCAAACAATTCTTCATAAGTCTTAGGTGGAATAGTAGCTACATTATCAATGACAAGTACTAGATCAATGTTGTTCATCTTCTTTCTTCTTCCTCTATCGGATGGAGCTAAAGGTGTTTCCTTCATAGCTCGTTTCTATACTAGTACCTTGATACTAACTTTCCTAACCGGTTTCTTCTTTACTTCTACCTTAGTCTCTTCATTTTTCTTCCTTAATACCCTCTTTAATGCTAAGGGTGTGTCATCATCAGATCTAGATTCTGCTGCAATTGGGTCAATGAATATTTTTGGTTCTTTCCTATTTCTCCCTTTTTGTGGAACATCATAAATTAATTCTTTAATGACCTATGAAACCTATTCCACAAACTTTCTTTCTTTGCCCTAATGCTTCTCCCTCTTCTTCTAGTTAAACTGAGTTTCAACCTCTTGTTTTTTTTGCTTTGCAGTATTGAAGGATTTTTCTTCCTCATCAATAGGTGCATCAATTAGCAACTGTGCATATGCATCTAGAATCTATGCATCAACTTCATAACCCATCTCTTAAATCCATATCTTCCAGGGCTTTACAACTTCTATCAAATTCTCATCTTTATTAACCATGAAGTATATCTCAATTGAGTATTTCTCAACAATGTTCTTTCAAACCCTTTCCCTAGATTTCATATCATTTTGGAATGCTTTAAAGTAACCCCATACTTTTTCATATCGATGACTACCCAAAATAGCAATATATTGTTTTAGTTTCCTCCTTATCAGGATGTGAAATGCTCATTGTCTCTTCCCAAAATTGAGAGTTTCATTGATGAAAAACAACATTAAACAGACAATTAGGTTTCCATACCGGAATGTTCCTTTCTTCTCTCCCTTGATCTTCCCTAGATTAATCAACAATTCATCCAACATCCAACCACAAAGATCTAACTTCTCATTTTTCCTCATCATCTTATGAGCTGCATAAATGGATAAGCCAGAAATAGAATTCAGTCAGTTTTATTGAGTTACCTTGTAACCAATTATCATGCTTCCGAATATAATATCTTTCTCAGTGATAGTGTTAACCCTCATTGATCGATTGTTTGAAGTTGCACCGATGATCATTAGAAACCTTTAGAAAATTGATGATTGCCATGATGACCTCCTTCAACATCTTATATGGTCTATCTAACTAGATAAATTCTCCATGCACTCTACTTAAAACATATCTAACAATCTCATCCTCAAATTCTAGAATATCCATAATGTCGGTAAACCCTAGATCCTCAATGTGTTTGTACTTGGGTTTAATCTTTATAGAATCTCCCATTAGCTATCTCATGTACATTCTCTGAATATCATTGGTTCCCAAATCCTCAATATGATAGTGAATGTAAGCTCTGACATCTTCAACATACATGACTCCTTTCGAGACATGAGAAAAAGCATCAAGTGAATCATCCAAGGCTGCTATATATGGGCATCACTTGAAAGTTGGCCTAGGACAGTCCTTGACCTCAACAATAGAACAATTTGCAATAAACTTTGGTACGGAGGATGATCCCACATCCATAATGAAACATACATACTTGTGAATAAATGTTAGTGAAAAAACAAAAGAACTCTTTCAATCGCTGGTGAAATCACTCAACAAGCTATCGATCACACTGAATTGCCTTACACGAGCTTTGAATAGAAAGAGATAAGAAATGAAGTGAATTCAAACTTTAAACCTCCAAGAAAAACCCTAATCTATCATTGACATGAATGACTTCTGATGTAAGCTATCGAAACTTGATCAAACATCTCCATGTCGGATATGCATCTCCAATGTTTGGAACATCTTCCAAAACCTCTTCTCGGGGAATAAGAAGTATTGTCATGAATTTTCCCTACCCCTAAGGCATCTGCCTTAGTTATCAGATGAGCTTCCTACTAGTGCAGGAGAAACCTCCTCTTCCAATTGAGTATCTAGAGCATTTCCATCTACTGATTGTTCTTTTGAATTCCTGAGCCATCTCTGTGTATGATCTTTCAAGATTTCATTCATCTTCTCTTTTCCTTTATCATTTGATCCATCATAGTTAACCAGTGGATTTCTGCTTCTATAGAACTTAGGTATGTGTCCAACCTCATTGCATGCATAGCATGTAACATTTTTATTTTGAATTGCTTTGATAAAATTGGTATAATTGTTTGACCTACACTAATTAGCCATATGTCCAAATTTTCCACATGCATAACATTTAACATTCATTCTGCAATCTTTTCTCTTATGACCATACTTATTGTAATTAGAACATTGACTAGTAGCAGAATTATAGTTCTAATTTGCTCTATTTCTACATTGTCTAGCCATGTGACCAAATTTATTACAAATAAAGAATCTACCATTAAATTTATAAGCATTAAACTATCTTCTCGAGGCCTTTTGGTTTTGGTCTTCATTAGAAGTCACAAAGTATTGACCTTGTTCAAATCCAAGTCCACTGGAATCTCTATTATGCCTTTGTCTTTTCAATAACACATCCACTTGTGCTAAACTAATCTTGAATTTTTTTTTATACTCACTTCCAATAGTTAGATCATCTCTCAGAATTATCATTTATCTCTCAAGTTCTAGTTCATTACTCTGGGATTGAATTAAATTAGTTCACAACATATCATTCTCATGAACCAACCGAGTGCATTCTTCAAATTTGTCTTTTAGAGATACAACAAGATTTCTTCCTTCTTCTTCTGGTCCTCAATCACCTTTGACATCCTCATACTTATAGCTTGCATTTCATTCCTCATGACCATGTTCTCCTGACTCAGCTTCAGACATCTCTCATTAATAGCATCCTTCTCTTCATTATCCTAATTTTGCAAAATTTCCTTCCTCCTAGCTTGAACACATGAGAACCTCTCCTATAGGATAAGAATGAATTCTTTAGCCAAATTCAATTCATCTTGTAACTTCAAGTTCTTCATCCTTTCAGCATCATAATCTTCAAGTGCTACCTCAAGTTTCTTTTCCAAACTCATATCCATGGATTCTAGATTTGAGATCTTCCTCAAGCCTAGAGCACACTGCTCAATCACAAAAGGAGCCTCACTGACCACATACGAATCTAGACTACAATCCAGAGAAATGAGTTATCTACAAAGATAACATCTTCTATGTCTGAATACAATTCCGGTTAAGCTCTGTCCATTCTAGTCTGCAACCCTAAACCCCTACAGGAATACCCTCTTACATAATCTTTGCATTACAACCTTTAATATATCTCAACACATCTTACATATCAAAAAATGATCTAATCAACTGACCTATATACCCTTACAATCCATCATGCCTTAGGTTGGCTTACAAAGATAATTATAAAATGAATATACCTGTCGGATCAATAACATATATACATAAATATTAAAATCAATTGCCGATGTCGGATCTCCCAAAATGATATCAACATCCAATACCAAAAACCTGATGAAGTCATGTTGACCTACAATGTCATTACCCAAAGAATTCCTTCCAACCGGTGAAGATACCCGCCAGTGTTGGTGTTGATGCCTGTGAAGTGTCTGTCGATAATCAACCAGACCAAAATGTAAAATTTAGAACATGTTACCATGTTGCCATCAATAACAACATATTGAAACCAACCAATTGAGTATCAATTGCCAACAATTGCAAACACTCTAAATTTATGTAATTTGATTTAAAAAATGAGATCTATGAGTGTAAAGTATTCCCAAATCAAATCTGAAATAATTAATCCAAATTAAGAAATCCACAAGTTCAATTTTGAATTTTAAAATTAGGGTTTTCGCGAAACTAACGTCTAAAATTTTTAAAATTTGCAAGGAAATCAAACTTGTAAAGGAAAACTTGAATTTTAAGTTACATACACATTCAAATTTGAGAAAATAAACTAGAAGTAAAGGAGTATGATGTTGAGTTCACCCAAAAGTGATGGATAAAAATGGAATCAAGTAAATTAAGACCTAATCCCACTTATGCACACATTTGATTATGAAAGAGACTAAGGAGATAATTCACTTTGGCTACTTCTTGCAAGAGAGAGTCAAGGAATATCTTTAGGTTTTCTATTCCTTTGCTTGTATGAAGAGGAGGTATGAAAAATAAATGAAATGATTAACTAGGGTAGGAATATGACCAAAGATGTGAATATAAACTGAAAACACTGAAATTTGCAGATCTAAGGCTAAGAGATTGAGTACAAAGAAGGAAAAAGAACTCAGATGTGCACCTGTCACTGACATTTGAGGCTAATTGAGCAAGCTCAGGGAACCACGCCCTGGTCTCTGATATTGTAGAGAGTTGTTCTTCTAGAATTTGGATCTTGAAGATCTATAATATTGAACTGCCATAGGAAGAAAAAAAACACAAAGGACCAGGGTACCATGCCCTGGTCTCAAAAAACTGAGATTTTCCTTATATCCTAGGTCCGCACCTATGTTCTCTACCGATTTTGAAGATCGTGCATCCATCAAATTTCTGTATCTATACATACAAATTGGAAAAGAGTGTGTAGGTGGATATATAAGGTTTTTCCTTAGTCAAACCCCTTCTTTTGGTGACTTCCATGTCCACAATAGTTTATAATGTGTGTGCAAGAATCTTGTGTGTGTGTGCAAGATCCTAAATGAACAAGAAAATAAATCTAGAGTTCTACCTTACGCTTGGAGAGTAAACCCTAAATGAATTTAAATTATGTAAATGTAAATGCTTCAAATCACAAATGTAATAACGTATCTAAAGAATGAATGTAAATATAAAAATGATTGTTATGAAACTCATACAAAGATATGAAAATAACATGAAACCATACCAAACCCTAAGATATTGTACTGACGTATCTACTGAACAACCGGCAACTGATAGCAATGAAAAATCTGTTGAGATACCAGCTATAGATGTTTCTGAAGTGCAAATAGAAAAACTAGCAATGGATATCACTATAGAATCATCAGAGGCACAATCAGAGAAACCATCAGTAGAGAGCACACAGAAACCGGTAGAGACAAATATAGAGAAATAGGTAGAGCAACAGGATTCATAGGTACATTCAGAGACAGTACCTCTGACTACAACAAAAAAACCTAAACCTTTGGTAGTGGAAATGGAGACACAAACTAACCCTCCAGAGAAAGAGGAAAACAAAGCTATTACCACCACCGATGGATTACATATTGTAAAGGTAGATGGACAATCATCCGGAACCTCTATGTCTGAATTCAAACCTACTAATGTGACAGAAGTATTGCTAGATTCTATCAAGAAAATAACAAAGTGTAATGCACTAGCATATAAGGCTATTTATGATACATTACCAATTTTGAAGATGATAGCACCTAGGTGTAATATACAGAATAAAGATTCTTTAAGTTAATTAGACACATTGTCTAAGTACATAACCGGAAAAGGGGGAGAGATATATGTGAAAAATAGAGCTTAACAGGTATATCAGTCAAAGAGGAGAGATCAGAGATTAACAAAGATATCTTTCACAGGAGGAGTTCAAAACTTCATTGTTATATCATTTTTGGGAGATTGTTGGTTGTCTTCCTTTGGGGGAGACTTGTTTGGCATTTTTTGGCACTTGGATTTTTTTTACATCTAGTGTTGCCATCAATGCAAAATGGGGAGATTGTTGGTTATCTAGAGGAATTGATTATGTGTTGTATTGATGTTTGGCATTGATGTCAATGCTAGCTGTTTTGCTTGTCTATCTGCTTTCGGTAGATTGGTTGGACTTTGATGATGATAAAGAGATTTGTCTCTAGTATTCTTCGATATGTTCTGACTATTGGAATTAGTTTGGATTGCTTATTCATGTGTTTCTAACACACATCACATTCAATTGGTTTGGGATTTGATGATCCGAATGCTATCTTTTGTTCTAGTAAGCCTTTTGGTTGCTGAGAAGGGTTTTACTGGTAGAGATTTGTTGAAGATCTTTTGATGGATCTGACAAGTGGTATTGGTGCAGCTTCTAGAAACTTCTCAAGATGTTGATGGTTATTGTGTACATTTTCTGATTGATCAGTGGTGTTTCATTTGGCTTATGGCAACCTATTTTAGGTGTGGTCTTATTCTCCTAGGTTATTGACCGGTTTGTGTAATATGTTGGTGGATGCTCCTGATGTGCTACCAGCTAGATTTATTGGTTGTTTTATGATGTTTCGGTCTTAGGATGACTTGGTTTATCATTGGATTGTAGGATTATGTAACAGATTTATTATATTATTTTTTTGGTGGCTGAATTAATTGTTTAGGTCCTGGGTTGGTATATATATGATGTAAGATCTCTTTGTAGATCATGGATGGGATTATGGTTATTGGATTACTTGTGTGTGAATAAAGTTGTAATCATATGCAGAGGTTTTTGTCAATCATAGGTGATCGAATTGGGATTATGGAAGAGGTTTTAGACCTCTGGCATTGAGCTTAACTAAAACTGTACTCAGGCATAGGAGATGCTATCGCAGTTCATTCATCTTTTTAGATTGTAGTTTGGATTTCTTTTGTAGTCAGTGAGGCTCCTTTTGTGATCGCCGGTCTGCCAAGTCTATCCCGGCATAATCTGTTTCAACTACAAATGAAATGAATGATTGAAACATATCCTTTTTTCTCTCTACAATAGAAACAAAATTGAAAAATAATTTGTTTCTCTATCTCTATATAAAATCATTTCAATATTCATACTCTTTATATTATTCCTCTTTCCAACATTATTTGTTAATTTCTAGAAATAAGGAGTTTTTTATGTCTCGTTATCGTGGACCTCATTTAAAAATAATAAATCATCTCAAAAATTTACCAGGACTAAGTAAGAAAACACCCAATACAATGGAACAACCTAGTAAAAAAAAACATTCTAAACCTCCTAAACCTTCTAAATATCCTATCCATCTAAAAGAAAAACAAAGATTACGTTTTTATTATGGACTTACAGAGTGCTAATTAAATCCTTCTAGCATATGTCTCATCCATATTGCCTGTGTGCAACTCATGGATACACCTACATACTCAGCAACCCTAACGTATCTACTAAACAAAAGAATGGACTTACCGACCATATCAATACACTCCTTCTTATGTACACTTAATGAATCCAATAGGGGACTCACCAATCCTCAAAGATTTATGGCTCTCTATATGATTTTATCTTTATCCCTCTCAAGAGCATAAACTTGAGCTTCCAAAACAAAAATTTAACCATCAATAGATGTGGTCAAATAATTTAATCCATCAAAAGAATTGACTATATCTACAATATCCTCCTGAATATCCTTAATCTTTTTATCAAAATGTGGTGTAAGTAAACTTGTGTTACAAAATACTCTATAAATGTTAGTACACTACCTCAAAGAATTATCAATAAACTTTAGCTTATCATGAATCTCCTTCTTCTTTGAATCAATCATCTGATCAAATGTTTCTCTCTTTGCCTGTGTAAACCTCTCCAGTGCCTGTCGGTTTGATATTTATTGTAGAGATTTAAAATCCTTTGAAATGTGCTATGTGATTCCTTAAGCTTGTCGGATGGGCTCACTTCTTTGTCAAATTTGCACTCTGGGACAATTCTATGCAAAACAATGATAAATTGATCAATAACTCCTTTGTCCATAGATCCTTCCTTCATCATTTTCTATGCAACCATCATCATGAGCTCAATAGAAGTCTTCTTGGTAATTCTTTATATTCAACCTACGAGGTGTCAATTGACAATAATGATGGACTCACTACCGGTTCCTTGTCGGATTCCCTTTTCTTCTCCTCTAATGGTTTAACTTTTATAGTTTCCTCACTTGCACTGGTGGCCTCGCCGCTTGGTGCAGTATCAATTATTGTTGGTTCCTCCTTATGAACTATGACCTCAACCTATACATTCTAATCTAGAGGACAATTGTCCTCAACATTAGTAACCTGTACACTTGCAACCTTTACACGCTCTGATTCTATTGGTATCTCAACATTTGCTTGTACATTAGTTTCATTTGGGGGCTCTATATCCAATATCTTAATATTTTTTAAAATTGAGGGTCAGGTAGTCACAATACCTTTACCTTTCCCTTCAACCGCGATGATTGTATTTGTCTTAGGTTCCGATGAAGTATAAAAACCAGGGTTTGTAGCAAAAAAATGAGCCTATGCCTTGTGTGTCTTAGTCACTATCTCATTAACCCTACCTATCATAGGACTTATTATTCTAGGCTTACTGTGAAATATTTTCTTATTTGCAACTTCAAGAGTCCTATCCAACTCTTCTAGAGTAATGGATGCACAAGTATTTAACAACTCTTGAAACTTTATATGTCTGTCCTCTTCCATTGTTGATAATCTTCTAGCAGGTAAAATGTCATATAACTATGTCGGTATTTGGTTTTCAATTTCTAACAAAGCTTTCTTATATATCCAAATACAACAAAACTGATACTTCTCTCTGTTCATCATCATCCAAATTCTCATAATAAAATTACACATTTTTTAACATACCATCTTAAGTTATTTCATCAACCAATTCTTCATAAGTCTTAGGTGGAATATTAGTTACATTATCGGTGACAAGTGCTAGATCAATATCATCCATCTTCTTTCTTCTTCCTCTATTAGATGGAGCTGAAGGTGTTTCCTTTGGAGCTCGTTTCTCTACCGGTACCCTGATTCTAACTTTCCTAACTAGTTTCTTCTTTGCTTCTACCTTAGTCTCTTCATTTTTCTTTCTTAATACCCTCTTTAATGCTAAGGGTGTGTCATCATCAAATCTAGATTCTACTGCAATTGGGTCAATGAATATTTTTGGTTCTTTCCTATTTCTCCCTTTTTCTAGAACATCATAAATTAATTCTTTAATGACCTATGAAACCTATTCCACAAACTTTCTTTCTTTACCCTGATGCTTCTCCCTCTTCTTCTAGTTAAACTGAGTTTCAACCTCTTGTTTTTTCTGCTTTGCAGTATTGAAGGATTTTTCTTCCTCATCAATAGGTGCATCAATTAGCAACTATGCATATGCATCTAGAATCTATGCATCAACTTCATAACCCATCTCTTAAATCCATATCTTTCGGGCTTTACAACTTCCATCAAAGTCTCATCTTTATTAACCATGAAGTATATCTCGATTGAGTATTTCTCAACAATGTGCTTTGGAACCCTTTCCCTAGATTTCATATCATTTTGGAATGCTTTAAAGTAACCCCATACTTTTTCATATCGATGACTACCCAAACTCGCAATAGATTGTTTTAGTTTCCTCCCTACCAGGATGTCAAATGGCCATTGTCTCTTCCCAAAATCGAGAGTTTCATTGATGAAAAACAACATTAAACAGACAATTAGGTTTCCATACCGGAATGTTCCTTTCTTCTCTCCCTTGATCTTCCCTAGGTTAATCAACACTTCATCCAACATCCAGCCACAAAGATCTAACTTCTCATTTTTCCTCATCATCTTATGAGCTGCATAAATGCAGAAGCCAGAAATAGAATTCAGTCGGTTTGATCGAGTTACCTTGTAACCAATTATCATGCTTCCGAATCTAGTATCTTTCTCGATGATAGTGTTAACCCTCATTGATCTCTTGTTGGATGTTGCACCAATGATCTTGTTGACCTGATCATTAAAAACCTTTAGCAAACCGATGATTTCCCTGATGACCTCGTTCAAGATCTTATATGGTCTATCTAACTAGATAAATTCTCCATGCACTCTGCTTAAAACATATCTAACAATCTCATCCTCAAATTCTGGAATATCCATAATGTCGGTAAACCCTAGATCCTCAATGTGTTTGTACTTGGGTTTAATCTTTACAAAATCTCCCATTAGCTACTCATGTACACTCTCTGAATATCACTGGTTCCCAAATCCTTAATATGATAGTGAATATAAGCTCTCACATCTTCAACATACATGACTCCTTTTAGGACACGAGAAAAAGCATCAAGCGAATCATCCAAGGCTGTATATATGGGCATCACTTGAAAGTTGGCCTAGGATAGTCCTTGACCTCAACAATAGAAGAATTTGCAATAAACTTTGGTATAGAGGATGATCCCACTTCCATAATGAAACATAAATGCCTATGAATAAATATTAGTGAAAAACCAAAAGAACTCTTCCGATCGCTGGTGAAATTTCTCAAGAAGATATCAATCGCACTGAATTGCCTTATATCCGCTCTGAATACAAAGGGATAAGAAATGAAGTGAATTCAAACTTTAAACCACCAAGAAAAACCCTAATCTATCATTGAGATGAATGACTTCTAATGTAAGATACCGAATCTTGGTCAAACATCTCCATATCGGATATGCATCTCCAATCTTTGGAACATCTTCCAAATCCTCTTCTCGGGGAATAAGAAGTATTGTCATGAATTTTCCCTACCCCTAAGGCATCTGCCTTAGTTATCGGGTGAGCTTCCTACCGGTGCAAGACCAACCTCCTCTTCCGATTGAGTAACCAGAGCATTTCCATCTACTGATTGTTCTTTTGAATTCCTGAGCCATCTCTATGTATGATCTTTCCAGATTCCATTCACCTTCTCTTTTCCTTCATCATTTGATCCATCATAGTTAACCAGTGGATTTCTACTTCTATAGAACTTAGGTATGTCCAACCTCATTGCATGCATAGCATGTAACATTTTTATTTTGAATATCTTTGATAAAACTTGTATAATTGTTTGACCTACACTAATTAGCCATATGTCCAAATTTTCCACATGCATAACATTTAACATTCATTCTGCAATCTTTTGTCTTATGACCATACTTATTGTAATTAAAACATTGACCAAGAGCAAAATTATAGTTCTGATTTGCTCTCTTTTTACATTGTCTAGCCATGTGACCAAATTTATTACAAATAAAGAATCTACCATTAAATTTATAAGCATTCAGATACCTTACCGGTGCCTTCTGGTTTTGGTCTTCATTAGTAGTATCATTGTATTGACCTTGTTCAAATCCAAGTCCACTGGAATCTCTATTATGCCTTTGTCTTTTCAATAACTCATCCACTTGTGCTAAACTAATCTTGAATTTTTTTTTATACTCACTTCCAATAGTTAGATCAACTCTCAGAATTATCATTTATCTCTCAAGTTCTTGTTCATTACTCTGGGATTGATTTAAATTAGTTCTCAACTTATCATTCTCATGAACCAACCGGGTGCATTCTTCAAATTTGTCTTTCAGAGATACAACAAGATTTTCTTCCTTCTTCTTCTAGTCCTCAATCTCCTTTGACATCCTCATAGTTATAGCTTGCATTTCATTCCCCATGACCATGTTCTCCTGACTCAGCTTCAGACATCTCTCATTAAGAGCATCCTTCTCTTCATTATCCTAATTTTGCAAAATTTCCTTCCTCCTAGCTGGAATAGATGATAACCTCTCCTATAGGATAAGAATAATTCCTTGGCCGAATTCAATTCATCTTGTATCAAGTTCTTCATCCTTTCAGCATCATAATCTTCAAGTGCTACCTCAAGTTTCTTTTCCAAACTCATATCCATGGATTCCAGATTCAAGATCTTCCTCAAGCTATTAAACTTCCTCCGAGGAACAAGGCTCTGATACCAATTGTTTGAATGTAAGAACACTAAGAGGGGGGTGAATCAGTGTTCTACCAAAATGATCAAATTTAACCTTATTAAAACATGCATTCATTAACTGGTACATCGATACATATAAGATTAAGAGAAGTAAAGAAACCAGTAAGACAATCACACAAATGAATACCATAACAAAGAAAATTATACATGGAAAACCTCAAAGAGGAAAAACCAGGGTTGGATTTATGACCCACAATATCAATCCACTAGCCATATGAAAAGATATTACAAAATATAGGGGCCTGCACTTGCAAGAAGGCTTACAGCCTAGAGCACATTGCTCAATCACAAAAGGGGCCTCACTGACTACATACGAATCCAGACTACAATCCGGAGAAATGAGTTATCTCCAAAGATAACATCTTCTATGTCTGAATTATTTCCGGTTAAGCTCTGCCTATTCCAGTCTGAAACCCTAAACCCTTACAGGAATACCCTCTTACATAATCTTTGCATTACAACCTTTCATATATCTCAACACATCTTACATATCAAAAAATGATCTAATCAACTGACCTATATACCCTTACAATCCATCATGCCTTAGGTCGGCTTACAAAGATAATTATAAAATGAATATACTTGTTAGCTCAATACATATATACATAAATATCAAAATCAATTGCCGATGTCGGATCTCCCAAAATGATATCGGCCTCCAATACCAATAACCTGATGAAGTCATGTCGACCTACGATGTCAGTACCCAAAGAATTCCTTCCAACTAGTGAAGATACCCGCCAATGTTGGTTTCGATGCCTGTGATGTGTCTGCCAATAATCAACCAGACCAAAATGTGAAATTCGGAACATGTTGCCATGTTGCCATCAATGACAACATATTGAAACCAACCAATTGAGTATCAATTGCCAACAATTGCAAGCACTCTAAATTTATATAATTTGATTTAAAAATGAGATCTATGAGTGTAAAGTATTCCCAAATCAAATCTGAAATAATTAATCCAAATTAAGCAATCCACAAGTTCAATTTTGAATTTTAAAATTAGGGTTTTAGTGAAATTAACATCTAAAATTTTTAAAATTTGCAAGGAAATCAAACTTGTAAAGGAAAACTTGAATTTTAAGTTACATACACATTCAAATTTGAGAAAATAAACTAGAAGTAAAGGTGTATGATGTTGATTTCACCCAAAAGTGATGGATTAAAATGGAATCAAGTAAATTAAGACCTAATCCCACTTATGCACACATTCAATTATGAAAGATACTAAGGAGATAATTCACTTTGACTACTTCTTGCAAGAGAGAGTCAAGGAATGTCTTTAGGTTTTCTATTCCTTTGCTCGTATGAAGAGGAGGTATGAAAAATAAATGAAATGATCAACTAGGGTAGGAATATGACCAAAGATGCGAATATAAACTGAAAACACTGAAATTTGCAGATCTAAGGCTAAGAGATTGAGTATAGAGAAGGAAAAGGAACTTAGATGTGCACCTATCACTGACATTTGAGGCTGATTGAGCAGGCTCAGGGAACCACGCCCTGGTCTCTGATATTGTAGAGAGTTGTTCTTCTAGAATTTGGATCTTGACGATCTATAATGTTGAACTGCCATAGGAAGAAAAAAAAAAACAAAAAAACTAGGGCACCATGCCCTGGTCTCAAAAAACTGAGATTTTCCTTATATCCTAGGTCCGCACCTATGTTCTCTACTGATTTTGAAGATCGTGCATCCATCAAATTTCTGTATCTGCATATACAACTTGGAAAAGAGTGTGTAGGTGGATATATAGGGTTTATCCTTAGTCAAACCCCTTCTTTTGGTGACTTCCATGTCCACAAATAGCTTATAATGTGTGTGCAAGAATCTTGTGTGTGTGTGCAAGATCCTAAATGAACAAGAAAATAAATCTAGAGTTCTACCTTACGCTTGGAGAGTAAACCCTAAATGAATTTAAATTCTTCAAATCACAAATGCAATAACGTATCTAAAGAATGAATGTAAATATAAAAATGATTGTTATGAAACTCATACACAGATATGAAAATAACATGAAACCATACCTAACCCTAAGGGAGAGGTACAAGACAATCAACAGTCGGTGATCTCCTAATATTCTTCAATATCTTCAAAGCTTCAATTGATGATGAAAATGGTTGATGTAGACATGATGGATGTTTGATTTTCTGATTTAAGACTTCACTTAAAACTCCACTTTTACTTCATAAGAGGCTCCTTCAATTGCTTTTAAATGGATCCTTCAAATGAGGAAAGAGAAGGCTATATGTATGAAACCCTAACTTTGTTTTTGATCATAGGCTGACCTAGAATCAATCTAATTTCACAATCCTTAGGATTTAAACATAAAAATACTATCAAAACATGCTCTCTAAATTTAGGGAGAAAAAGTAGGGACCAAGAGGCATCATCCCGGTACACCAACCTTTTCCCAATTTTTTAGGGAAGAAAGGTATCGTGATTCTAAAGCCAATTCCAGAAAGATGTGATGATTCAAGGTGTTTAGGTATGTGAAACCGGGCCATGAAGGTCAAAATAGGACATAATTAGGGTTTTTGATGAATTAATTAATTGAAAGAATAAAATAAAAAGGGGCACACATAGGGTTAAGGGCCCAATTTTATGATGTGGATAGATAAAAGAGGGCTTTAGATTTAATTAAATTAATTAATCAAATTCTTAAAGGGAATTTAAAATGAAACATGCAACACACTAAGGTGAGTGCTAACCTAAGCATGGAATTGTACCACCCAATTAAGGGTGTACAATTTATTATGATATAGATTCCAACCATGCTTATTTAATTATCTATTGTATTTTCACCCACTTTGTAAGTCGTAACATTTAGGGACTAGTGTCATAGGTTGGTATGTTGATACTATGACAAATTTCTATTATGACTATGATGGTTTCTAGTATGGTGGAAGAGTCATGGAGAGTTATTTTTTGCCATCTTGCATTTATGGTTTGATTTCACTTCTGACAAGTGGTGTGAGGTAAGGAAGGCACCTAATTGGTCATGGAAACTTCTATTTTGTACTTACATTACATTTTGCAAGATGATCATTATGGAAGAGATAAGTGTTCTTGTATTAAAAGTTACTATGTGCAACGTGTCATGGGATTAGCAAGGTGTTCTTTGTGACACACCTTACCTCTTGGGCATTGAAGATGGTTTTGGAAATCATGGGTACATACTTATTTAGGTTGAGATCTATTCATATGTTGATGCCTTATTTATTTTGAGAGAGAGATAATTTGGTTCTTTTCCAAGGCGTTATGTCGTCCGAATTGTTCTCGAATTCTCTGTTTTAACTACACTTGAAGAGAATTGGCTTTGTGCATTTTATTGTAACTATCGGTGTTGCTAATAATCCAATTTAGTATGGCTTTTGAAGTGTGGGTTTTTTCTCGAAAGGATATTCCCACGTATATGTAGTGTTGTGGTTTTATTTGTTTAAATCTGATTTTATATGTGTTTATCTAATTTGCAATAGTGACTATTTGTAAAAAAATTTACATCATTATCTTCTATTAGATTTAGAAGCATTATTCGATACTTTGACATTATTTCAATTGGTATCAGATCTTGGATAACTTTGTTATTATTGTTGGGTTGATGGTTTTTTATGCTAATCTATTTTAAATGGGAGTTTTATAGAGGAATATTTGATAACATTGTTGTAGTTTTAATATAGCAAGAACATCGAGCAAAATAGAGAGATAAATTTAATGGAAATAAATTTGATTTGTGGAAACTCAAAATGGAGGAAATTATTGTGGATAGGGATCTATGGGTTGTGGTTTCTCTAACCAAACCTCAAAATACACTGCAAGATGAATGGGATAAAATGGATTGGAAAACCAAGGTTTTGATAAGACTATATTCAGTTGATTCAATGCTCCTGAATGTCCATGGGGAGAAGACTGTAGTTGCACTTTAGAAAAACCTTGGTGATACTCATCAAGGGAAACCCTTGGTAAATAATTTATTCTTTAGAAAGAAGTTGTATTCTTTGAGGATGAAGGAAGGTCCATTGCAGGTTACATGAATGCATTCACTATATTGGTTTCTCAACTAAATTCTATCAGTGAAAAAAATGATAGTCAAGATAAATGTACATGTTTCTACTATATTCTTTACTAGACTCATGGGATCACCTTGTGATGGACATTAGAGGCACACAAACCACTTTCAATATGGAGGATGTGGTTGGTTCATTGATATCCAAAGAGATGCAAAATAAATCGTTTGAGATGGCTAAGTAGGCCCTAGTTACTCATGATATAACGATGGAGAAAGGCAATAAAAAGGAAAAGAAGGATGAATCCAAGTCTCCAAGGAGATCTAAGTCTCCTAGTAAAAATTCCAAGGTGAAATGATAGAACTATGAAAAATCTAGTTACTTCCAAAAAGAGTGTAAGGAGGAGAAAAAAAAAAGGGAAAAAGGGCTTCTTTGATTTTGAGTTTTATAAATCCTCTCATGATGAAGTAAATGATTTCCTTGTAGCCTTGGCAACACAAGCATTAGAAGATGTGTGGTTGATAGATTCAGGAAACTCTTTCCACATGACCTCTCATAAATGTTGTTTTTTGAAGTACAAAGATTTTTATGGTGGCAAGCTGTATTTGGGGGATGACTCTCACCTAAAGGTTGTTGGCCTTGGACGAGTTAAAATTTGATTTCTTGATGGTATAGTGAAGGGGATTGATGATGTTTTGCATATCACTGGTTTGGCATGGAACTTAATTTCAATTAGCAAGCCAAGTGATGTGGATGTGCAAGTTGTTTACTTACAAGGTGGATGCAAGATGATAAGGGGATTTATGGTGCTTTCTGAGGGTATTGGGATTGACACATTGTATAAGTTGGATGCATGCATAGTTCAATGTAATAGTGCTTCTATGAAGTCCAAAAGGAGGGATTTGGATTTTCCATTCTCACCATTAGATCGAGTAGAGAAGAAGACTATTGTTTCAACATCTGATCATCATGATTTTTCGGTACCTAAGGGCGCAAATATTTTGGAGATGAATCTGCTAGTTGAGAAGACAATGCTATGGCAATAGAGGCTTGATCATATTAGTAAGAAGAGTCTTAGAGAATTGAAAAATAAGAGCCTTGTTGAAGGTCTTGATGATTGTAATCTCAAGTTCGACTATTATGAATATTGTGTTTATGGTAAATAGTACCATGTTTGTTTTTATTTCAGTTCTCATAAGTATTAAGGGGCTTTGTATTATATTAATTTAGATGTGTTTGGTCCTATTAATGCTCCTTCAATGTCTAGATCTATGTATTATGTATCTTCATAGATAACTATAGTTGAAAGTAATTTGTCTATTTCCTCATAAGTAAATTTGAAGTTTTTAGTTAGTTTAAGGAATTCAAATCCTTGGTTGAAAACTAGACTAGTAGAAAAATTAAGTGTTTGAGGACTGACAATGGTAGTGAGTTTTGTTCAATAGAATTCCACAAGTTCTATAAGGAACATGGGATTAAAATACATAAGACAACTCCATACACTCCACTGCAAAATGAAGTTGCAGAATGGATGAACCAAATGCTAATGAAGAGGCCTACAAGTATGTTGATTGGTTCTGGGACAAAGCTATAGCCCACTGCATGTTGTCTGATTAACAAATCTCATACTTTGACACTAGTTAAAAAGACAACCATGGAGGCATGATCTAGCAAGAATCCCTCATTGAGACATCTTTAGAGTCTTTGGTTGTGAGGCATATGCACATGTGCCAAGTCAGAAAAGATCAAAATTAGAGATCAAGATAGTTAAATATATCTTCATTGGGTATGGTTTTGCTGTGAAAGGCTACAATCTTTGGGATCCACCTATAGACAAGGTTTTATATAGTAGAAGTGTGATAATTCATGATTTGAAACCTTCCACTATTGATTTGTATCCAAAGAAGGAAGAGAAATAGAAAAGGGAGGTATTTCCAGGTACCATCTACTCCGTTAAGAAATGAACTATGCACTCCTATTCGACTTGATAATGAGGAGAGCTCAAACCTCAACAATTAAGGAGGTCTATTCATGATAGGTAGTGACTTGACTTATATGGTCATTCACCAAAAAGGTTTGGATATTCTATATTGGATTCTAGTTGCATATTTGCTTTGATTTCTAACACCAATGAGCCAAGGACTGTTAGAGAGGCTATGGGTATAAATGATGTAAATTCCTAGGTGGAAGCCATGAATGAGATAGTTGCATTGAAGAATAATTTTAGATGGGACCTAGTATCTTTGTCTAAAGGATAAAAACCCATTGGATGTAAATGGGTGTTCAAGAAGAAGCAAGGTTTGGATGACAATATTCATAAGTACAAGGCATGGTTGGTCGTGAAGGGGTGTTTTCGTGGTGGAGGGAATTAATATGGTGAAATTCTCTATTGTATCTTAGATGACATCCATTCAATTCTTGTTATCACTTGCAATAGCTTATGAATTGGAAGTCAAGAAAATAGATGTGAAGACAACATTCCTTCATGGTGATTTGGAGGAGGAAATTTACATGTCATAGCTAGAGGATTTATTTCAAAAGGTAAAAAGGACATGTTTGTAGGTTGATGAAATCTCTATATGGTCTGAAATAGCCTTATAGAATGTGCTATCAAATGTTTGACACCTATGTGTTGTCTTTGAGATTTCTAGGATCTAAATCTAACCATTGTGTGTAATATAAATTTGAAAATGGTCACATCCTTATCATAGTCATGTATGTGGATGATTTGTTGTTTATTGAGAGTGTTAAAAGAATGATTTCAGATTTTATGTCTCAATTAGTAGTATAGTTTGAAATGAAAGATTTAGGTCCAGTGAAATACATTCTTTGGATTGGGATCGCTAGAGTTAAATCTAGCAGAAAGATTTGGTGAGCTAGAGTGAGTGTGTTAACTCTATGTTGGAGATATTCAACATCTTATCTTGCAGATAGTTAGTTGTTCTAGTGTTATAGGAAAGGAATATTTCTATGGAGGATTGTCCAAAATATCCTACAGAGATGGAGGACATGTCTGGAGTACCTTATGTGAGTGTTGTTGGTAGTTTGATGTATGGTATGGTCTATACGAGACCAGACATTGCTCAAGCAATGGGAATCGTTAGTTGATATATGGATAATCTTGGTAAGGTGCATTGGGATGTTATTAAGAGAGTGTTTGGGTATTTTAAGGGTACTTCTAAGTATTCCTTATATTTTCATGGTAATCTTTCTAGACCTTGAAATTTAATTTGCATTGGTAGATATGTGGATTCAAATTGGAAAAGTGACGTTGATAACAAATTATCCACTAGTGGATTTTTTTCCATAATATTTGGTGTTGGTATCAGTTGGATGAGTAAGAAACAAGTTGTAGTTGCCTTATACACTACAGAAGCAGAGTAAATGGTGACTACTCATGCTTGTAAAGAATCCATTTAGCTTAAGAGATTATTTTCTAATATTCGTTTTGATGCAGATCATATTACTTTTTCATGTGACAACCAAAGTGCTATTTGTTTAATGGAGAAACCTACTTTCCTTGCCAAAACAAAACATATTGATGTTTAGTTTCATTTTCTTCATCATATGGTGGAAGATGGAAAAGTGAAGTTGGAGAAAGTTGGAACCTTGGAAAATGTCGTAAATGCATTTGACAAAGCCGATGAGCACTGAGAAGTTCAAATCTTGTGCCGATTTGATGAGCTTTAGGGCCTTGAGCATATGATAGAGTGTTTTATCTCTTGACAGGCCTTTGACAAGTGAGAGAAAGTTTGGATTAAGGTGTCTCAAACTTAGAATATAAAAATGATTATTTGATTAATTATTTTATTTTCATCCATTTTGGAAGTCCTAAAGTTTAGGAAACTATTGTCATAGATTATTATGTTGAGACTATGACAAACTTCTATTATGACTTTGATGGTTTCTAGTTCAATGGAAGAGTCATGGAGACTTATTTGGTAGCTTGCATTTATGGTTTGAGTTCACTTTTGACAAGTGGTGTGATGTAAGGAAGGCCTATTTGGTCATGAAAACTTCTATGATGTACTAACATTACATTTGACAAGATGACTATTATGGAAGAGATTGTTGTTGTTGTATTAAAATTTGCTATGTGCATTGTGTCATGGGATTAGGAAGGTGTTGTCTATGACACACCTTACATCTTGCGCATTGAGGATGGTTTTGGAAACCATGAGCACATATTTCTTTGTGTTGAGCTCTATTTATATGTCGATACCTTTATTGTTTTTAGAGAAATACAAGCTGGTTATTTTCTAAGGCATTGTTATGCTGCCAGAATTGTTCTTGAATTACATTGTAGTTACTCCTACAGAGAATTGTCTTTATGCATTGTATTGTAAGCATTGGTGTTATTGATAATACAATTGAGTCTGGCTTTTTGAGTATGGATTTTTCTCCAAAAGGGTTTTCTTATGTACATCTGATGTTATGGTTTTATTTGTTTAAATCTGATTTTATATGTGTTTATCTAATCGGCAATAGTTTGAAAATTTGTAAAGAATTTCTGCATCATCTCTCCTATTGAATTTATCATTTGAAAGCGTTATGGATACTTTGGCTTCCTTCCAACCTACATACACTCTATTAATGTACTGCAGTTTCACCTCTCCATACCATTTCTTGTGTAGAGCTTGTCTCTTTACTCTGCGATCGCGGCTCACTCCATTCTCTTTTTAATCTCGCACACTTACCTTACTCTATTTCACACAGATTTTTGTTTTCTCTACTTGTAAACTCCTCGCAGACTCCTCATATCTTCTCACTGGCTACGCATTTGGCTTTCTTACACCCCCTTTCTCTCCTTTTCTCTTTCTTTTAAATGCCTCCACGTGTGTGGCATCTTCCACACAGGTGGAGGCATTTTTAAATTGTTTTCAATCTGCCATTTCATTGTATGGCTTCATTTCCCTCTTCTTGGGTCAATGCCAATCTTTTGCTCTCTTGTTTCAAAATAAAATTATGGCAAATCATATGTTCGAAAGTTTGTTCTTTATGATACGTCGTTTCTCTGAGAATTAATATCGAAGAGTGGATAGACTTTGTCTATACTTGCATATTTTGCATACATTTCTATCAAGGATTTGCAACTCCAACTCTTTTTAAAACATAACGGAGCAAACGAATACATATTAAGAGGTTTAGGCACTCAAGGAGAGAGGCCAAAGGAAATCAAATCAAACGTAAATTTCAGGAAATAAACTGGAAATATTTTTGGCGGTGTTGATTGCTCATACTCTTGTGCTCACTGCACCGCTAGGGTGACAATGTGCCAAGCGTGTAGAGGACTCGCTCAAATGTATGCAAGTATTTTCTTTATGAGAACATGATATAAAAAAGAATTATGTACCTATAGAAATATGTAGCAAAAATCATTATAAAATTAAAATATAGAAATACACACAAACAACAAGCAAGCTTGCACAACAAGATAGACAAGGATTTTACCACTAGTCAGACTAAAAATCATTTGATTTAGGATGATGATTATGATAGGATAGCATTCTTGATGATAATAAAAATATGACGATTGAAAATTATCTATTTCAATAATGATAATTAGGGAGTAGCTAAATGTTTTTGGATGATGTTCTAGATTGCATAGTTAGATTGTATGGATTAGGATTGTTACAATTAGATGGAATCCTTTGGGATAATTGCGATTGATTGAGATTTGAGGATTGTTGAATGGGAGCTATTTTTTGTAGGGAGGTGGTTGCATAGAACCATTGGCAAGGGAGAACCAAGGTTATGGACAATGATGGTGGATTGTTTATATGGGGGATTGGAAGAGGATTTGGTTGAGCATATGAGATTGGAAGATTATTGCATTAAAGATGTGAGTTGGGGGTATTATTGGGTGGAGGATAAGTGATGGAAATCCAAGGAATATGTCACATATAACTAACGTACCCTATAATAGATTTATTATAGTACATAAGAGGATGAAACCATACAGAAAGAAAGGTTTCTATTGTCCAAACTATGCATTAATTTTGATACCCCTATCCTTATGAAGATTGAAAGAGGGTGGATGGAGAAAATGGTGTGTGATAATATTGGTAGGAATAAGGCGAGATAGGAGAGGTATATAGAAATAGTGGGTGAGTAATGAAGATGTGATAGATAAGAGGGATGGACCTCGGGCCCAAGTATATGGTGCTAGTGATTAAGGATTTATGCATAATACCTATTTACTAGGTTTTCCTCATGGCAATTTCCTAAGGTGTCTTAAGTTTTTTTTATCATCATTAGATGATTCCATATCTAATATCAAACATGATTGTTGTTTAGAAAAAAGATATGAGTAAATTTTGATATGGTTGAGGAGTTAGAGTGGATAGAGTTTCCTTAACCATGAGAAAACTAGATCAGATGAAGATGGAGGATCCAAGTAGATAGGATCTAGGCATGGGGATGGGTTTCACAAGGGTGCTTAGATCTTGATAGGGTAAGGGCTCATGAAAGTTATTAGGAGGCATTCTTGGATGTTAATAGGGAAGGGGATCATCAAGGGAACTAGGAGTGATACTTTGATCTTTTGATGGTAGGGGATTGTGGGAGATATTAATAGAGATGCTTGGATTGTGAAATAAGAAGAGACTGAGAGAAGGATTAATAGGGATTCTTGGATCTTCAGATGGTAGAGGAGGAGGAAAAGGATTACAAGTGATCTAGTATTAATTTAGAAGATGATCTATACATAGTAATTGACATATACAAGTACCTAAGATTTTTTTATGGATAGGAAAAGTTCCTAAGCATGTATCAATTTTATCAATTTTTAAATTTCTAACTTAATATTCATTAAGGTATTACGTAATATTGATTAATAAAAGATAATTTCAATCCTAGGCTATTGATAATTTATTTGTTTTTTTATTTAACTAAATTAGATAAGGATATGAGATTTGGAATTTGATTTGAATTAGAAGACTGGGTTGAAGACATGGATGAGGGGATTGATTTTTTGAGGATAATTTGGATTAAATGATGCTTGATATGGGATTACAATTGGGTTATCTATTAAGATGAAGATTGAAATTAAAATTTGGATTAAAATAAGGGCTTTAGGATGATGAACCTGGGAGGATGAATGGTTCAGGATATGGTTGATTTTGGGCTTATTATGATTAAATAGGGTTTTTAGATAATTTATTTGATTTCAAATGGATTTACTTAATTTAGGATGAGGGAAAAGATGCATTTTCAATAGAAGATCTGGATGTAAAGTATATATATTAGGATGAAGGTTTAATAAGACTTAGGATGGAGCTAGATTAAGAATTAGAGGAGAATATTTAGGATAAAAATTGATTTGATTTGGCTAAGGCTTTTTTTTTTATGAAAGATGAGGTGAAGGTTTCAACATGCGGGATTATTTTAATTTTTAAATTTAGAGTTTGAATATGTATGTTGATTTTATTTTCTAAAGGTTGACTTTTGGATTTAGATTTGAGGACGGATTTTACAAAAGGGTGCTTGATGGGGCAAAGGATTAGAATAAGAGATTACAGTGTTCTTTAAAAATGTGTTTGAAATGAATGATAATAACAATGAAAACCTGAAAAAACATAACCAAACATACACTAAAGAGAAGGAAAAGAAATTTCAAGCATGTATAGCATTCAATGAATGTAAACTATGCCAAATACCCTAACGAGTACGATTTTCCTATGTGATCAAATCTATGTATGGTCACATGAAAATCCAACAACATAACAATGCTTCAATGGAAATGATAATGATTCTATAAAATGGCTAAGTGTTGGGATAAATAATTTGAAGGTGAGATGAGATGGATGATCGAATGATATCATGAGATCAATGGCTAGGGTTGAGGGTGATCTCTCAAACCATAGTATTGTTCCAAGAGGCACAACGAGATGAATGGTAGGGGATATGATACCTTTGATTACAAGAGATCTTATCATAAAGGCAATCTTTTACCTCAAAATCTGATGTAAGAGCATCCCTAGTCTATGAGCAATCTTGCATCAACCAAAACTATTTCCTTTTTGTTAAAGTTCAATGTGCAGTTTTTTGTGTTGCTACCAGAAGGTGTTGGTAGTTACTTGCTTGTCATTGCAAATCATATTTTTGGCTTCCAGGATGGTTCATATGCTTAATTATAGATTCTTGGTTCATTTGGATTCTTTTCTGGCTTGTTATCACTCTCGGTTTGACTGTTTTTGGGTTCAGGGACAGTTCTTGAGCTTACCAGTTGGTTTTCCTTCATTTTCATAGCGATTTCTCAGTGTGTTGATCTATTTGGGATCTTGTCCAATGTTCTTTGACATGTGGTCGACCTTCCTGTTGATCCGTACTTCTTAGTTGTTATTTCCAGAGGAATTTATTTCATTCTTAGGGCCAACCTATTTACATGTTTCATTTTCCTGCATTGGTTAATGTAATCTTTTGTGGACAACCCGAATATGTTTTGGAGGGTATTTATATGATTTTATGTGATCATTTATGGAAAAATGGAAGACAATGGATGATGATGTAATTTTGGATTAATGATTAGCGATTCAGATGGATCTGAGAGTCCTGGTAGGGCTGTAATCTAGCATGTTAGCTGACATGTAACCATTTATTTAGTGGATGTTCATTTATGGATGTATGATGATAACTAGTTGGTTACCGTGTTGGCATTTGATCATTTGATCTAAACCAATAATTGTTTATTTTCTTGATGCAACTGATGCATGTCTATTATGTAAAGAGATTAGATTGTCATATGATGAGTATGTTGTATGTTTTCATTGATGGCAACTATGTTTCTATAGTCATCTGAGTCCCACAGTTCAACCGGTAAGAAGAGACACTTTTTATCAAAACTAGTAATTAGGCCTTTAACTGGTAAAAGATAGACAAAATAATACTCTAACAACCAGTACAGGAAACTTATGAAGAATGGGATGATGTGGTTTTGTAGCAGCAAAGAAGATTGGTAGATGAATTTACATTCATGACCACATGTGGTGATTCGATCAGGTGAATGAGAATTGATTGACAGAGCAGGTATTCTCATGGAAATTCAACCGGTAGTGATGAAAATCACTTAGATTGCAATGCAAGTGTGTCTAGATTCATTGAACCTACAAAATTGTTCCAAGCTTCTAGATGAACTAATGATGCTTTTTAGATGTGTGATGAGGTATGAAGGTGTATATGAGTATGAGCTTGAATGTGTAAGAAATCATTAGCAAATTTCGTCTTTCTGATAGTGCGGTGATGAAAGGAGTTTTGAGATGAAGTATATGTGATGTTGTAATGTTCTGAAGCAGATCTTATTAGACACTAATGGTTACATACTGAGATCACTTGAACTTTTTGTCTCTCTAACAATTGTAGCAAGAAAATCCTCTTAGAAGGTCACTTCTAATAGGGTGCAGTCAAATCCTAATAGGTCTGATCATTAAATCCTCTAACTAGGTGACACATTAACTTGTGTTTGCAAATCCCTGTAACGTGGGTAGCTCCTAATAGGGCTAGTCATCACAAGTCTTATTGTAAAGTTCTTAACCAGGCTTAGACACTCATAACAGGGCGTGCCCCTAACCGCGTGTTGTAGACCTTAACCGGTCAGATCTCTATACTGCAGATAGTGGATCTTTGTCGGTACTAACTCCCACCATGGTTTTTCCCATTTGGGTTTTCCACGTATAACCACTCGTGTCATGTGGTTTGTACTTTATATGGTGATTGCTTACTTGGTGTTATTTCTTATATGCCTATTGAGTTTTAAGTTGGTGAAATTGATAATCAGATTTGTATTGTTTTTACTTGCACCGATTCACTCCCCCCCTATCAATGCCTTATACATTCATCAATTGGTATTAGACAAAAAATTCCTTAAGGCTTGACCACTTGGAAGGGATCTCTAATCCTAAGGAAAATATGGGGGAAGGAATGAGTTACAGAGAGATGGCTAGGGAACTTGCTGAAACCAAGGAAGACATAGAAACCGTAAGAGGCAAGTATAAGTCATCACTAGATAAAAGGAAAGAACTATAGAACAATTGTTGGAGATCAATGAAAGTAGCTATTATGATGGAGAAAACATAGATGCATTGGTTGAGGAAGTGGAGAAACTAAATGGTGAGAAAATTAACCTAAGGAGAGAGCTTGAAGCAATTACAATCCGGATAAGTCAAGAACTTGAAGCTAGAAGGGCAGCTAAAGACAAGACCAAAGAGAAAGATCATGAGATCTTTAAGATAAATTAGGAAAACAACACTCTATATGCCCACTAGCATGAGGATAAAGAAGAGAAAGAAGAAATCAAAGAAGATCTTGATATGGAATTGTCTCTAAGAGATACTCTTATGAAGCAGAATGGAGATCTTACTAAAGAACTTGCATAAGTTAATGAGAAGCTTGCAAAATTCAATAAGAGTTCTACCATGCCAGATGAATAGATCCAATCTCAGAGGATGAATGGTGATACATATGGGTTAGGATACAATAGATTTGAGAAAGGAGAACCTTTTGATACCAAGAACAACATGCATGAAGGTAAAAAAACTCCTAAGGCTCAGAAACCTACCGGTAAGAAAGCTTACAAATCTGTTTGTTTTAATTGTCATAAACTAGGACATACTACTAATGTTTGTAGAAGCAAATTTGATGCTAATACTAGTTATAAACCTAATAATAGATATGTACCTAGAAAATTTGAATGTTATTGTTATACATGCAACATGTATGGGCATAGATCTATCGAACACAGGTATGGAGCTAACAATCCAACACCTCATATGAATCCAAGACCTGTTGGTGATTGCAAAACGAATTCCACTAACCACAGAAACACAAATTGGCAAAGACCCTAGGGTAAGTGCAAGGTAATGGGTCACAAATTGACAGAAGTCCACACGTTGGAAAACATGCTCTTAGAAACGGGGGCACGTATTTGCTTTGGGCCCCTGAGGCAAAAAGTAACGAGGCCCCAAGGTGAAACTAAATGGGCTCGCATTTTGTTCTCAAACGGGGGCACGCTTGAAAATGAAATGGAGTCGCATCTTTAAAAAATAGGCTCTTGTTTTTAAATCTAATTTTACCCATTTTTTTTTAGTGCATTTTATCATTTTTGGACAATAATGGTAATTTTAGGAACAAGCCCCCATTTTCAAAATGGGGTCCCATTCTGTGGAATTTGATTCCACAACTCACCACATGCCTCGGGATTAGGTCTGGGATAGGCCTAGGATGGCCACACCTGAGACATGGACCTACAAATTCAAATCTCCATGAACGAAAGCACAAATATGAACTTTTGAAATAGTTTACGTGCCTCTAATTAGAGAATTTTTATACAAAAGTAAAAACCATATCAGATTATATTGTCTAGATTCTAAATATGTCAATTTTTTTAAATTGATTATTTTAACTATTTTTCATTTAATTATACTTAATCAGGTCCATAAACTTGAAATATTAACTAATTTTGTTAATTTAATAACTTTTTATTTTAATGAATTTTGAAAAAAAAATGTCATCAATCTACACAAAATTGTTTTCTTTTAAAAAAAATAATTAAAAAAAATGTTAAATAATTTATGTCAAATTATGTGGGCCATACATGTCAAATGTTTATAAAGATAATTACGCTGATTAAAAAATTATTAAAAAAAAAATACCAAAAAATATGCTCAACAATCTTCAGTGTGTTACAAACCATTTCCTAAAATGGTTTGAGAAATAATTTTAATTGTGTCCAAAAGTGTGGGTCATACACATGCATGGTATGGTCCTAAAACAAACATTTTTAAAACATAGTTTTTAGAACTCCATTCAAAAAGTTATTTTTATTATGTGGGTATTAAAATAAATCACATATTTGGAAAGTAGAGTCAGAGGGATATCTTTTGTATTAATGACTTTTCCCAAGATTCAATCTCCAAGTGTTTCAAAATTTAAGCTCAAATGAGACAAAACCTGAAAACCAGGGAAAACACTTCCACTTTTTGGCCTAAAAGTGGAGTCATCTTCTTGCACTGGCCCCCTATGTTAACCGGTATGGTCCCTATGAGATGAAGAGAAGAGTTAATGTGATTTTTTCAATCTAGAACAATTATGGACATGTGGTAATGAACTGTAGAAGAAGGACAGGTAGAGGCAATGCAGGACCATGGAGAGCATCTAGAATGGCATGTTATCATTGTAACAAATCGGGACACATTGCTAAGTTTTGCAGAACACAGAAGAACCACCCGATGAATCATTCTGTAGACCAGAAAGGAAAGAAGAAAGTTGATATTGAAGAAACCAGAGTTGTGATGAATAGAATATGGAAGAAGAAGAGTGATGACAAACCATCTGAGGAATCAAATTCTTCACCTAGTGTGGAGAATCCATCACCGGCAAACTAAGTTGTTTCTACAACTTGGGGTGAGCATATTGTCAAATATTGAGATGAACCCCTAGATGAAGTACTATAAGTTAAATCTACATATTCTGATGCATTTTGATGTTTATAAGTCTTTTTGAATCATAACAAACAAATAAAATTCAGTTTTAGCAACCGGTAATATGCTTAAGAGTGTTTTAAGACATTTTAGGGTTTTGTCAGTTAAAGCATTTGATGCGGTAGATAGAAAGCAAATATAAAGAACATTTTGAATTTCATTTCTCACATTGCCATCTTGAGAGTATTTGGCAAGAAAGTAGAGGAAAGAAAAGATTGTGATTGCTCGATTAAACATATTTAGCAGGATTTGAAGTGATTTGAAGAACATTTTGTATCAGTGTATGATGTTGAAGGTTTTGACGATGTGAAACCCTTGTGCTGAAGCAGGAAAGGTATTTATCAAAAAAATCTTACTCTTTGCTTCAACATTTTGCATATTTTAGCATGGATACTCCACATCTTGTTGATGTGACTGAGAGGCCATGACCAAAGTTCAAATTTCATCCTTTCAAATCAAAAGAAACAAACCACATTGGTGCCCTATCTAGTGTACCATATGGAGTTTTGCACATTGAAGATGTCAGATCATTTTATCACTACAAACTAAAGGACATGGGTCTATCAGTTATTCGTGACCGGTATAAATCATTGTGTGATGACCAGGGCATACTGAAAGAATAATTTAAGAATTTCATTGAGAAAGGGTTCCATCATGCAATCAACTTAATTAATGATTTTGATAATGAGTTAGTCAGATTTGTTTTGAGTCAGATTCATGATCAATTTATCTGGTTGGATTGACCGCATAAAATAACCAAGGAAGTCATCCATGTAGTAACCAGATTTTGCTCAACTAGTGAAGTATCCTTACTCAAATCAGTACTCAAGAATGATGTTGAGAAGTTGACCAGATCAAAATGGGATGGTAGAGCCATGACAGTAAACAACATCAATGATCCAGCTGTGAAATATGCCTCTATGGTGATTGGGTATAGGATTTACTATTCAAGTAGATTGAATAGCATACTGATAATAGATATTCATATTGCCTACCAGATGGTAAAAGAGAACATTGATTATGATTTGGTAGAGACACTAAGAAGCCAATTGATGGTGAATCTAAAAGTTTTGAAGAAAGACAAGAAGTTGAGATTCAAATTTGGTCAATTAATTTTAGGTTTATTCTTCTATTTTCAAAACTATTTCCCTGGTATTGGAGATGTTCAATGGATTGAAGGTACCCCTGCACTACTACAAATAAAGAAAAACATTAGGATGCGAAAGGAAAAGTTTGATAATGTTTCTTGGGGTTACCTTAAGGAGTTTCAAAATAAAATGCATGCTAGAGAGCATATACCGATAGAAGTAGTTAACTAGTATGAGAAAACAATTTGTTTCATAGTGGATACAAATACTTGTATGATGGAAGCAGTTATCCCTAGAACCACATGGGTATTACCTATGGGATATGAGGTAGACAAGGATCTACTCATTGCTTATTTTAATCAGCTATTAGAGAAACTAATGGATATCACTGTAGAGAGATTTGGGACATACAAAGAAAAATCACTACAAGTCCACTCTGAGCTACAGAGACCAGTGATTGCAAAGAAGATAAGGAAGGAGGTAGAAGAATTCATTGAGCAGGAAGGATTTACAAAAGAACATATAGCAATAATTAGGGAAAAGAACGCAACAGAGAGGTGGAGAATCTAGGGTGTTGGGATCCAAGAACACTGAGAGTGTGGTGAATCAGTGTTCTACCAATATGAACAAATTTTATCCTTTTATACCATAGACATAAACCAGTAAAAAAATAAGCATATAATAAGAATAAAATACACCATCCACATAAATGAACACCATAACACACATAATTTATACGTGGAAAACCTCAAAGAGGAAAAACCATGGTGGGATTTGTGACCCACAATATCAATTCACTGGCCATATGAAAAGATATTACATATAATGGGGGTTTGCACTTGTAGGAAGGCACACTACCTAGAGCATAATGCTCATCACTAAAGAGCCTCACTGACTAAAATATTTCTACTAAATAAAATACTGAAGATGAACTCAAGAATGCATCTACTATGACAAATAGAGTTCCGGTTCTAGCTCTGCTCTGTACCGGTTCGTAAACCCTGAACTACTACCAGTATCCCTTCTCCTCCAAGAATGATTTCCAAGCTATCTATAGATAAATGCATGATATATCATTCACATACAAAATGATCTTCATACATATGCAGTTTTGCTATATTCTCATGTCCATTTCATGTCACTCACTCCTATCATATCATATATAAAAATGACCTAGCAGACTAACCTGTATACCCATTACAAATCATATGACTTATGTCGACTTGCAATACATTTACAAAAGATATTCAATGTTGGCCTCTACAATAATTACAAAATGATTTACAAAATAAATCCTCCTTGATGTTGGCTTCCAATGAAGTGTTGATGCCGGTGTCGGTGTCAATATAGCCCCGAATTCTCCAAAGCCGGTATATGCCTCCTAGTGTCGGTATATGACTTCCATCTGATCTTGTTGCCATCAATGACAACAAAATGAATCTGATAAGTGTCAATTTCCAACAATCTCCTCCTTTGGCATTGATGGCAACACTCATGTGAAAAATGGACTCCCTATTGGTATACTCCCCCTAAGCAATACATTCCTTTTGATCTCCCGATATCCTTCTCGTGTGTTTTTATCTAGTATTATCTGATATTTTTCACATATATACATACTCGCCCTTTGACATTAATGCCAAAGACCAATGAAAGAATTGAAAGAATTTAGAACAAATGAATGAATACAATCAATTTTCATTGTAGCTTGACTATCCTCAAAATTTCAGGGTATGCCTTATCCAATAACTAAAGATATGTATCCCAGCTGGTTTTGAAAGTTTCAAAAATGGATACTAGTCCACTTAGTAAGTGTGCTAGTGTTTCCTTCTCTTTGACATCTATCGGTGTGGGTTTAGCAATAATGTCCATGCACTCCCTCTTATGAACACCCAATGAATCTACTCTAGGACTTACCAGTCCTCTAAGACTTCTTGCCCTGCGAATGATCTTGTCTTTTTATTTCTCCAAAGCAAAAATTTGGTTCTCCAAGGACAAAATTTGTCCATCAACAAATGTGGTCAGTGCAGTTAATCCATCAAAAGAATTAGCAATTCTATCTATCTTATCATATAATTCCTTCAGCTTGCCATCTACACTAGCAGTAATAATTTCTATGTTACAACACACTTTGTAGATATTTGTACATTGTTTTAAACAAACCTCAATAGGAATAATTTTTTCCTCAATTTTCTTCTTTTCTGTATCTATAATCTGATCAAAAGCTATTCTAGTCTTAGCTGCTATGAATTTATCTAAAGCCTATCAGTCTGCAATCTGCCTCAAAGATTGAAAATTGTTAGAGATATACTTTGTTAGAGTCTTAAGCTTACCGAAAGGGCTTTCTCCATCTTCAATCTAATAGTCAAGTATTAATCTATGCAACACTGTGACCGATTGATCAATTATTCCTTTATCTGTAGTACCTTCCTTCAATAATTTTTGAGTAGTCATCATCATTAATTCAGTTGGACTTAACTCAGAGACTAATTTCTTCTCAAGCTAAGAAGTGTCAATTGCCAAAAACTTTGTCGATGAGTCGATATTGACTGCCACTATGGACTCAGTTTCTTTTACCTTGTCCATCTCAACCTCTTTTGCACCAGTGGCTTCGCCACTTGGTGTAGTGTCAGTAACTGCTAGTGGAGTATCATCCATAATATTTACAATGTCTTGTACATTGCCTTGCTAAAAAATCGTCTATGTTGGTACAGGCTATACGTTCTCCTTTACTGCTGGTTGTGTTTGAATATCTATAGTTACTGTTGATTGTGTCAAAATTGGAGTCCAATTGCATAAAATACCTTTCCCTTTTGATTTGTCAAGAATGGTGGAAGTTGTTGCCCTTGCAAATTCTTCTTGAGATGTGAGAAAATCTAGGTTTTTTTGAAAGAATTTGGTCCAACCCTTACTAGTCTCATTTATCACCTCATTTACTTCTCCACAATGTTATTTGATATTCTCTCTCTTTGCCTCATGTTTTCTTGGAATGTCTTAAAATACCCCCAAAGTTTCTCATCTCTGCTGGTACCAAGATCGATGATTTCTTCCTTGATATGCATACCTATCGATATGTCATGAGCCCAATGCTTCTTCCCTAGATCGGGTATCTCATTCAGGAAGTAAAGCATTAGATAAAAAATCAATTTTTCATATCTAAAAGTGACTTTCTTGACTCCCTTGATCTTTCCAAGGTTTAACATTAATTCACTCCTCATCCATTCACATAAATCATACTTAACATTATTCCTCAGCACTATTTGCAAGGAAAATGCCAAAAGGTCCAATTGGAAGTAAGTATGAAGGTAAAGCACCCTTTAAATGTTTTGACTACAATAAGATTGGTCATATGGCTTCAAGATGCCCTGATAGACATGCTAGACTAAGAGAAGAAGCTAGAAGAACATACAAGCCTAATCCTGAATATCAGATATACATATTTAAAAAGAACAAAGACAAATCTTGTTACATTGTTGATGAAGGTGTGACTGATGATTCTGATGAGGATCCAACAGACAATGGATGGGTTTTTGTTGCTATAACAGAAGATCAACCGACACCTATTGCTCAACTAGTAGAACAAGCCCTAGCAGCTAAAGTTGAAGCAAAGGATGAATGGATTATTGACTTAGGATGCTCACATCATATGACTGGAGACAAAGGCAAATTCTTGAACTTTCAAGAATTCAATGGAGGTTTAGTAAGATTTGGAGATGACAAAGCCTGTTCAATCAAAGGTAAGGGTTCAATATCTCTTGATGGTAAACATAACACTAACAATGTCTACTATATTGAAGGATTAAAGCATAATCATTTAAGTGTTGGTCAATTAGTTGAGAAGGGATTTCAGTTACAATTTAAAAATGGAAAATGCAAAATCATGAATAGAACTGGTTTGGAAATTGCAACCGGTGATCAGACTAGAGGCAATATCTTTCATTTGAATAACAGTGAAAAGGCATGCTTAATTGCACACATAGATGAAAGTTGGTTATGGCATAAGAGACTATGTCATGTAAGCTTTGATTGCATGGTAAAAATCATTACTTCTAAGGCAATTAGAGATCCACCTAAAATTGTGAAACGTCAGAATAAAATTTGTAAGGAATGTCAATTTGGAAAACAAGTTAGAGCTAGTTTCAAAAGTATTCCAGAAAAATCCAATAATGCTCTTGACTTAATTCACACTGATTTATGTGGTCCAGCTAGAACTAGAAGCTTACAAGGTGATAGATATTTCATGCTAATTATTGATGATTATTCTAGAATGTGTTGGGTTACTTTTCTCATAGAGAAGTCAGAAGCACTTGGAAAGTTCAAACTATTCAAAGCAATGGTTGAAAATGAAACCGGTAAGAAAATCAAATGTTTAAGATCAGATCAAGGAGGAGAATTCACATCTAAGGACTTTAATACATTCTATGAAGTGAATGGAATTAGAAGACAATTATCAGCACCTCAGACACCACAGCAAAATGGAGTTGTTGAAAGGAAAAATAGAACTATCTTGGATGCAGCTAGAAGTATGTTATCAAAAGCAAATCTACCACATGTGTATTGGAGAGAGGCAGTTAGCACTGCTATCTATACATTCAACAAAGTTCACATCAAAGGTGAAACTGGTAAGACCCCTCATGAACTATGGTTTGGTAATACTCCTACTCTTAAGTATTTCAGAATTTTTGGAAGTAAATGTTATATTAGAAGAGATGAGTATATTGGCAAATTTGATCCTAGAAGTGATGAAGGAATATTTCTTGGTTATTCATCTAAGAGCAAGGCATATAGATGTTTTAATAAAAGATTGCAGAAAATTGTTGAGAGTACAAATGTAAAGATTGATGAACAATTCAGAGGAACTTCCAGGTATATAGACTCTGAACCGGCAATAGAAATTGTGACAAATGAACCTATACTGAATCCACCGGTACAAAATGAAGATCTAGTTACCCCGGTATCATTAGAAGATTCCACAATAATTGAAGAACAATAGCAAACTAAGACACCACGGTATGTAAGATTGAATCATTCTGAAGATTAGATAATTGGAAACAAATTTAAAGGAGTTATGACAAGAGGAAGATTGGGAAATGAAGAGGTATGTCTTATTTCTCAAATTGAACCATCATCTATCAATGAGCCATGTGAAGATAAATTTTGGATTAAAGCTATGGAAGAAGAATTAGGACAAATTGAGAAAAATAATACTTGGACATTAGTTCCCTGGCCTAAAGATAAAAATGTAATTGGAACTAAATGGGTATTTAGAAACAAACTTAATGAAGATGGTAAGGTTGTCAGAAACAAAGCAAGACTAGTGTGTAAGGGATATTCTCAAAAAGAAGGAGTTGATTACAATGAAACCTTTGCACCGGTAGCCAAAATTGAGGCAGTTAGATTATTCTTGGCTTTTGCAGCTCACAAGGATTACAAAGTTTATCAAATGGATATTAAATGTGCATTTTTTAATGGAGATCTTGAAGAAGAAGTATATATTGAACAACCTGATGGATTTTCTTTGACAGATGACAATGATTTGGTTTGCAAGTTAAGAAAAGCTCTGTATGGATTGAAACAAGCCCCAAGAGCTTGGTATGCAAGGTTGGATATGTATCTTTTAAAGATTGGTTCTACTAAAGGAAATGCAGATAGCAATTTATACTACAAAGTAACTAATGATGGCATCTTGATTATTGAAGTATTTGTTGATGATATAATCTTTGGAGGAGAAGATGGATTATGTAAGGAATTTTCTCTTGAAATGCAGCAAGAATATGAAATGTCTATGATTGGAGAAATAAAATTCTTTTTAGGTTTGCAAAATTCTCAGACTAATAAAGGTATATTTTTGAGTCAATCCAAGTACTTAAAAGAATTACTAAATAAATTTGGGATGGAGAACTCTAAACTAGTAAGCACACCCATGACTACAAATGACAAATTATCTCAAAGGGATGAATCTACACTTGTTAATCCAACTAGATACAAATCTATGATAGGAGGTTTATTGTATCTGACACAAACCAGGCTTGATATTATGAATGCAGTATGTATTGTTTCTAGATTTCAGAGTAATCCTAGGGAAAATCATGAATCAACAATGAAAAGGATTTTCCGATACTTACAGAGCACAACAAATCTTGGATTATGGTATCCTAAAGATGAAAATTTTGATCTATGTGCATACACAGATGCAAATTGGGTAGGAGATATAGATGATAGAAAGAACACCACTGCAGGAGCATTCTTTCTTGGAAAGAGATTAGTTTCTTGGTTGAGTAAGAAACAGAGTTGTACATCTTTATCAACAACAAAATCAAAATATGTTGCAGCAGCAACTAACTGTACACAGGTATTATGGCTTAAGCAAATGTTGAAAGACATAAAGGTAAAATGCAAGGAACCTATTACTATATACTATGATAACACTGCAGCAATTCATATATCTAAGAATCCGGTATTACACTCTAAAACAAAACATGTTTCTATCAAACTAAATTTTCTAAGGGAAAAAGTTGAAGAAAAGCAGATAAAACTAGTTTATGTGAATACTAAAGAACAGCTTGCAGATATTTTCACAAAACGTTTGCCTAAGGAGACTTTTGAGTATCTTAGAGATCAGCTTGGAGTCATACCTCCACTGGTAGAGACTTAGACAGCTGATGATTGTCATCAATCGGCAGAATTAAAAGACAAATCTTTTATTCAGGTATTTGATGAGGAAGCTACTTCTCAGGGGGAGTAGTTGGTATATTGAATTGGTTGGTATTTTGTATGAACTTGACATTTTGTAACTTTGGCATTTGATGTCAAAGGGGGAGAGATATCTATGAAAAAACACATTATCTTTTTTTTGGAGAGATTTTAGGGGAGAGATTTTGAAAAACACATTTGAGAGATTGGTATTGTTACTCCCAGGGGGAGAAATAGAGATTGTTGGTTTTTGTATTTGGCATTTCTTTTTTGGCACTTTGATGGTTTTTCCATCTTGTGTTGCCATCAATGCCAAAGGGGGAGATTGTTGGTATTTTGGTATGGTTTTGTCATTAATGTCAACACCTACTAATACACCTACTTTGGAGATCCAACAACATTCACCGGCAAGCAAGTAAACTATGCAATAGTTACTGGTATATGGATCACCGGAAGGATATATTGTTCACCGGTACCTAGAATGATATGGAAGAAACTTGGTAATGTTGAAGACATCATGTGGTCACTTTATTTTGAAGAAATAATCATTTTTATATTCATATTTGCATATTTTCTTTTACCGGCAAATAGGTCCAGGTTATCTAGGGTTACACTGGTAGGTTTACCTTTTCCAGATCAGCATGGCACACTATGGAGATGATTTATTATTGTTGTAAATGCATTAAGCTAACATGTTCAATCGTTTATTGCATCGGATATTATATTGTCTGTAAAATGTTTTTATTGTAATATCTTGTAGAGCCGACCTACTAAAATTGGTCTTAGGGTATGGTATAAATGTAAGATCTTATTTGTAAGATCAAGTGTGGAATGCGAAAACAATTAAGTGAAAATATATGTGAGATCAAGTAGGGATATACACGAAGACATCATTTGAAGGTGAAGTTAGGTTTTTGTAGAAGCATATCAGCATTACACTGGTACTGAATCCAGCATATAAAGATGCTATTTTGAGCAGTACATTCTTATTGGATTTAACCATCCAACTGTAGTCAGTGTGACTCCCATTTTGTGATTGAGCACTGAGCTCTAGGCTGTTGGCCTTTCTGTATGTGCAGACCCCATTTATGTACACATACTATCTGCAATAGTATCATCTAATTGTGGGTAAGGTTTCCCACCATGGTTTTTCCCCTTACAGGGTTTCCACGTACAAATATTGGTGTCATGTGTTGTGGATGACTTTATGTTTATGTTTCATGCATTAATCCTTACCAGTATAGCAATTTACTATTAACATTGTCTACCGGCATACTTAACTGGTTTACCGGTATTAAGCATTAAGTTGGTCAATAAGTTTTTGGTTTGAATTTATTTGACAACTGATTCATCCCCCCCTCTTAGTTGTCTCTGGGACCTAACACCTTGATCTTTCCAAGGTTTAACATTAATTCACTCCTCATCCATTCACATAAATCATACTTAACATTATTCCTCAGCATCTAATATGCAACATGAATGCATGAACTAGCAACAAAATTCAATCAATTTGATTGAGTTACCTTGAAACATATTATCATGCTTACAAACTTTACATCAATGTTGGTAATTGTGCTTATCCTCATTGATCTGCTATCAGAAGTTGCAATGGTGAGTTTTTTGACCTCATTATTGGAAATTTTCTTGTCAAGTTATTTTTCGACCTTCGATAAGCTGGTGACTGCTTGAATAGCCTCTTTTGTGATCATGTAAGGCCTATCTAGCTAGATAAATTCATTGTGAACCTTGCTCAGAACATATCTAATAACCTCATCTTTTAATTCTGGTATGTATAGAATATCAGTTAACCCTAGATCCTCAATTTCTTTGTATTCTGGTTTGATGGTTCTAGAGTCTCCCAATGTCACTAATTGATACATGATTTTAATGTCCTCTATGCCCAAATCCTCTAGGGTGCAGTGAATCTATTCCCCCACATACATCATGTCGTTAGGAACCCTAGAAAATGCTCCCATAGAGTCTTCCTTTTTAGCAATTTTGGGAAACTCCTTGAATACTAGCCTTAATCTATCCTTGACTTTGACAATGGTGGGATTCACAATAAAATTAGGAGTTGAAGATCTAGATGCCATTTCGAAGAATACCTGAAAGTGAATTGTGGTGGAAGATTGAGTGCTTCAGATAATTGCTCGAAATCCTTTCACAATTATTTTCCTCTCTCTTAACTTGCCTTTTCTTCATTCTCAATGCTTGAATGCTCGGTGAGTGAAAATGAATTCACTTACCCCCTTTTATCAGCAAATAAAACCCTAATTTTCTGTAATAAATGCTTCTCCAACAACCCTACGGATTTTGATTTCACAGTCTTGTGTCGGGTGAACCTTTATCGATGATGAACATTGTAGACACCTAAAATTAATATTTAATTAATTTACGCCTATCAACACAATTAATTAATGTAATTATTTTATCCTTATTCCTCTCAGAATCAATTAAATCTAATTTAATTAATCCTATCACTATTGTCCAATAATTAATTTATCAAATAAATTAATTATTCCCTTATTCTTCTAAAGTCCCCTCCAATAATTATTTACTCTAAACCCACTCAGTTATTTAATTTCAATTAATTAACCTAGTCATGTGATTCCTACAAATCACTTTTCCTAATCCCACTCAACCTAATTAATCCTTCTAGAATCTCTCATAATCATGATTATCATTATCCCTCAATTTTTAATTCCCACTCATGTCACATCAACATTGAGTCTCTCAAATAAATTCAAATTTCTTTGAATCCCTCAATGCATCTTTTTGAAATTTTTAATTCCTCATATTTGAAATTCAAATTTCTCTCCCTTTTTTCCAAGGAATTTTATATTCCTATTTATTTTCCCAAGGAACCCTTGATCCATGTCTTCTATCTAAAATCAATCTCAACCCTTCATAATAAAATCAATCTTGGCCCTCCATTGGCCTCTTCCAATCTATAAATTGGAGCCTATTCTCCTCACAAATCATCCACTTCTCATGCATTATCATGTTGCCTATTTCTTTTCTCATCCTCTTCATAATCCTCTATCAAATCCATCCATCCTTAATCTTTCAATCCAAATCCAATCCATCAATCTATCTTGTTGAGCACAAAGGAGATCAATCCATATCCAAATCAATGAAAGGAGAACATCAAGTGGAGCATCAAGGGGCACTTTCACTTCATCAAACTCAATCCGAGGGAGAGGTAAAATAACAAAGGTATAAATGATCTTTTGATGTTTTAATGTTTTCTTTCTCATTTCATTGTGTTTTTGGATCATTTAAAGTTTCATTCCATTTTACCCTCTTCAAACACAACTCTCCAGATCTCTTCCGAGGTAATATGCATTATTTTGCAATGAATTTGCCAACCCTTAAGGCTAACGCCTCAGTTATCAATGGAGTTTTCTGTCGGTGGAGGAATACATTGTTCTACTAGTGGAGTTATCGGTGCAGATCCATCTCCACTTGGTTCTTCAGATTTTTTAACCCATATCTTGGTGTGACCTTTTTGTATTTCATCTACCTTCTTCTTTCCTTTTTCATTATCATTACTAACTGGTTGAGTCTTGCTTCTGCAATACTTAGCAATATGACTAATCTTCTTGCATGTATAACATGCAACATTGTTCTTCTAAATTCCTTTGACATATCCAGTATCATTTGTTGACCTACAATGATTAGAAAAATGTCCAAACTTTCCACATGCATGACATTTAACATTCATCCTGTAGTCTTCTGATCTATGACCATATTTCTTACAATCTATGCATTGACTGGGAACAAAATTGTAGTTTTGATTTGCTTTATTTCTATATTATTTAGCCATATGCCCAAATTTGTTGCAAACAAAACATCTACCATTGAATTTATAAGGATTAGATTTCCTTTCCAGTTTCTTTTGTTCTAATGAGTTATGCATACTGGTTATTTGATCTTCATTTGTAGTACCAAAGCTTTCACCTTGTATAAATCCAAGCCCTCTTGAATCGACTATCTGTCTTTGTCTTTTCAACAAGTCATCCAGTTGTGCAACACTGATCCTAAACATTTCTTTATACTCACTTGCAGTAGTCAGATAATCTCTTGGAGTAGTTATTTGTCTTTCAAGTTCTTGCTCATTGTTCCAGGAGTGTGCCAAATCAGTTCTCAACAAATTATTTTCATGAGTTAATCTACCACATTCAACAAATTTTTTCTTCAGAGATATAAAATGATTATCTTCCTTCTTTTTTATGTCCTCAATATCTTTTGATAACCTCATAGTCATATCTTGCATTTCGTTCTTCATGAGCATGTTTTCTTGACTTAGTTTCTCACATTGTTCCTTAAAAGAATTCTTCTCCTCATCATCCTAGTTTTGCAAAAGTTCTTTTCTCTTGGCTTGAGCAGATGATAACCTTTCTTGCAGGATAAGAATGAATTCATTTGCAGAATTCAATTCTTCTTGTAATTTCAAGTTATTCATCCTTTCAACATCATAATCCTCAAAAGCCATCTCAAGTTGCTTCTCCATAGCCATGTTCGAAGATTCTAGTTTCAAGATCTTCCTCAAGCTGTTAAACTTCTTCTGAGGTACCAGGCTCTGATACCAATTGTTGGGATCCAAGAACATTGAGAGAGGGGGGGGGGGTGAATCAGTGTTCAGTTGGTATGAACATATTTTATCCTTTCATACCATACACATATAAACCAATAAAAAAATAAGCATATAATAGGAAGAAAATACACCATCCACATAAATGAACACCATAACACACATAATTTATATGTGGAAAACCTCAAAGAGGAAAAACCATGATGGGATTTGTGACCCACAATATCAGTTCACTAGCCATATGAAAAGATACTACATATAATCAGGGCCTGCACTTGCAGGAAGGCACATTGCCTAGAGCATACTGCTTATCACTAAAGAGTCTCACTGACTACAAGCTTTTTTCTAAATAACATACTGAAGAGTGAACTCAAGAATGCATCTGTTATGCCAAATAGAGCTCCGGTTCTAGCTATGCTCTGTACTGGTTCATAAACCCTGAACTACTACCGGTATCCTTTCTCCTCCAAGAATGATTTCCAAGCTATCTATGGATCATTGTGTGAAATATCATTCACATACAAAAATAGTATTCATGCATATGCAATTTTGCTTATTCTCCTATGTCCATATCATGTCACTCTATCTTATCATTTTATATATAAAAATGACCTTGTTGTCTAAACTATATACCCATTACAAATAATATGCCTTGTGTCAGATTGCAATACATTTACAAAAGATATTTAATTTGTTAGTCCCAACTGGTGCTGAGAGGGGAGAGATCAATCAACACTTAATCAAATTTTTACAATTTAACTTTTATCTTAAATCTTCATTCATCTAAGATCCAACAATATACTTAAACACTAAACTAAAATATGCAAGCATGAAAAGTTGACATTGACACCAAGGAGTTATCTTGTGGAAACCCAATAGGGAGAAAACCAGGGTGTGAGTACGAACTCACAAAATTTGAACTCTTCTGGAGTACGCCCGGTTAAGAGCCATCCCTATTAGGATATTACAACGACACTGCTAGGTGCCACCCAATTACGGGATTTTTATCAAGACTGGTTAGTTCCTTTACCCTGTTAAAGGTAGCCTAGTTAGAGGACTTAGAACATCAGTTAAGATATTACCCAGTTAAGGGATTTTATATAGTGGGACCTGTTAAAGTCCACCCAGTTAAGGGATTTATGTTTTAGTTGTTAGAAAGCAATAGTTGAATGATCTGTAGAGTTAGCTACTGATAGCTTGATCATATCTCAATATGCATCCCACTCAATACACATCAATTGTGACTTCTCTGCACAACACCGATTCCTTTGGCTATTCACTTTGTCGGTCACCTATCCCTCGACACTGCACTCTATCGGTCTTCTGACCTTCGGCTCTATAGTCTGTTGATCCTTTATTCTTCGGCTTTGTTGTTCTCAAAAATGAGAAACCCAAGTTCACCTAAAATCTATCTATGAAATAGCCAACTTCATACAATAAAGAACTTCAAGACTTGGACAACATAACAAGCATATGAATCCTTCTACTCTTTAGGCTTTGCAAAACCTAGGTGGGTGTACCTTTGATGCATTGACTCAGACCTATTACACACATATAATAACATCAATAAAAGTAGATAGATCTCATAAGGCTTGACAACTAGGAGGTTACTACAGATGGGCTAGATCTACATTGACATCTCAACTAAGTTGAAGCATGAGATATGTGGAACAAGCTAAAACTACAAACATAAAAGTAAATCGATATTTGATTTTTAAAAAAATTCTCTGTGAATCCCCAGAATCTACAAGACCAGTGCCTTATCCAAGCGGAACAGAGTCATACATCAAACTGTAAATGAGAACCTCTACTGCAAGTCCATCTTCATATTAAAATATTCTTTCTTTAATGCCTTGCATAAATGCATTACTTAGATCATGCATGAAATCATCAGATCTTGAATACATATTCCATTATTTATGATTGTTTACAGAGTTTAAATTCTTCCTTGAAGAATACCCACAAACAATCACAACAATCTCCTTGAGATGAAAAATTCCAGCCTCCTTGAGGATTTAATTTGTAATAAAGAAATATATCTAGAGACAAGTTTGTGTGAATTTATGCATGCCTTACATACATATAAACCTGCAACAAGAAACACCTACATCAAGAAGATATACTCCATTACTTGAAAGAAGACATTACACTATACAAACTCTAGAAGAAAAAACTCAAAGATGGAAACACGGAATATGGAGCTCTATTCAAAAAAATTCTAGAACCCTTACAAAATGAAAAGACCTCAAAATAAGAAGAATTTTGGATTTCATCTCTGAAAAATAACCATTGTCCCAAATCTTTCTACATTAACTACTCACACACTTGGCCTACAGAAAATCTTCTTTGACAAACTCAAAAGTTTTTGAAATCTTGAGGAAACTACCCTCAAAATATTTGACATGTGCTACAACTAACCACAGAAACAAACTCCTTGGATCGAGAGCTTTCCAACGATATACAACATGTCTATATTAGGGTAAAACTAACCTGCCAGTGAATTAAACTCTCTCTGTACAATAGTCATTTAAATTTTTGAATTTTCTGCACTATAGCCGAGACTATATATTTAATTTTGACTTTTTCCTTGATCCTCCTTCTGCACTCCACCACGTGACACCCCCTGATTGGCTCTGGGCTCCCTTTCCTGCCACCTTAGCATGGTTAGACTCACCGCCGGAATGAAGCTATTCTTTTTCGCTGGGTCGCGATGGATATTCTGATGAGCCATTTCCCCTCACGACCTAGCGACCATCGTTGGATCTTCTTCGGATCTGCTCTCTCACAAGGTCTCTATTTTTTTGGGTGTTAGCATTTTATGCTAGTGATATGGAGACTATTAATGAAATTGCTTTGGTCGCGAGGTATCGAGTTGATTTTTTGCTGCTCGCCCCTTCTTCTGAGCCCACCACATGTCAGCCTCTAGTTCACCTTTGGATCCCACTAGGCACCACCTTAACCGCCATGTCACCCTAGGTAGGACCTTCCACTTCTTTTTCACTGAGCCCCAATGGTTATTCATCAAGATATTTCAAATTGCGGATCGGTGACCACCATCGATCTTCCTCAGACTTGCTCGCCCTTTAACCACTTTAACTTGCTCCCTTATGCCACGTGTCACTTCCTAATTTGTCCATGCATCTAACTAGCCACCACCTAACTTGCCACGTGATCGCCATTGGATTGGTGCCTCACCTTCACCGGACCCACCACAATCTGGGCCCACCTTGCCGCCAAGTTGCGACCTAGCGACCACCATTGGAATGACTGTGATCACCATCTGATCACCTCCAACCTGCTTGGCCTTTAACTCACCTTAGCCACTTATCAGGTCCCACCACTTGGTCACCATGCCGTGAGGGTATTCATTTTGGGCACTTCATAACTGTAGTACAATGACAGCCATTGATAGTCCCAAAATGTTACTCCACCGTTGATCTTCCTCGGATCTGCCATTGGATCTTCTTGATTTGCATGACCCTTAGCCTCTTCTCGCCAGCCTGTCACAAAATTTGGGTTGCTTCAAGATGTGCACACACGTGGGGTCCACTGGCCCACGAGCCACCTTTTGCCAAAATCCCTTAAGCTTTGACACCATAGAAGTGCAGCTTTGTATTAAAATACAAAAAATGCCCCTTGCACTGTTAATGTGGGATAAATGCTTATGCCTAGAAGTTTGTTTCTTTTGTAAACCCAATTTGGCACCCAAATAAAAAAATTTGTACATAGGTCGATTGTATTTGTTTTGAAGTTTTTTAAATGCCTTCACCTTTCATAGGCACATGAGGAGAATGTTGCCAAGGGGTACGTGGAATTGGCTTTATTTTTCATACCCTCAAACCAAGCAATTCAGGTTGACATCAAATGCCATTTGAAAATGCAGAGAATTTTTTTGAAATGGGCCTCTCAAACTAACAAAATTTTATAGGTCCCAACAGGCTCCACCCTCAGTCGGCTCTCTGTTCTTCGACCCTGCTCTCAGCCGGTTGTTTTTCCTTCGACTCTGCACTTAGTCGATCTGCTTCACATACACACTCAACTATGCTAACACCTCTTAGCACTTCCTCTCACTCTATTCTTCACCTTGGATTGCCTCCAACAGAATTTCCTTGTTTCAAATTTCATGATCAAAACTTTCAGAAAGAGCTCCAGTACTCTTTATACATTTTTTGTTGACACCTTTAGGCATATCCTCAATTAGATCAATCAAATATTTTGGAAGATTTCAATTTCAAAGTCTCCAGCTCTTTCTCTATGCACCTTACAACAATTCTGCCAAGTGTTCAACCAATTCTGCAACCACATCCCCCAAGGATAGAAGCTTACGAGTCATGTTCAGTCAAATAAATGCAAACCAAAGAATCTGATAGCCCTGAAAATTGATTGCATGAAATTTTTAAATTTAAGCCCAAAACTTTTTATTAATAGGTTTTTTACTTGCATCCTCTATAAATGATCTAAGGTCTAGGGTTTAGGGTTTATCAAAACTTCTTAAATTTGTGAATAAATCCCTCAAAGTGATATATTCTGCTGTTACCTTTTTTCCCACTTAAAACCGAGGGTACCCTTCCCATGAGCAGGGCCATATTTTTCCCTAGGAAAAATATTAATCAACCGATTTGTGGAATTGAAATTTCCTAAGTCAAGCACATATCTCTTTTATTACTAGTCCCCTTCTAAATATTTATGCCTGCACTTATATTTTCCTAAGTTTGGAAAATACTAAATACCCTGATCGTCTGTTAAAGAAAGGATAGATCCAACGGCTAGCACTTCCCTGTGATCAGAGATATGAGGATTTTAATGACTATCATATCACAACATTGTGTCACGTGTTATCAGAAAAAACTGACAGAGTTAGCAGCACAACCAGTTGAAAGCTTTGTAGTATCGGTTTGCAGGTGATAAAGGTCAGTCTACTAACACTCCCATCAATTTGCATGTGCTCATAATTAATGAGGATGTTTTATCTTGAGGAAAAAAGGTGCTCGAGTTTTAAGTCCAAGAAGAGTCGATGGGAAGTATGCAATATGGTAAAGATAGAATGGATCAGATGACCCTCATATTCCCACGATGGAAGTTGCATGATGGTTACGGATTGCGGCATCGAGGGATGATGCCACATGTTTCGAATTGGCTAGAAAGACCTATAGTGGGGCTGCTGACAAAGTTCGATAGGAAGATAAGGTGTTGCTAATGTGTCACGATTCTGTGGGGCCATTGATATAGATGAAAGAACAAGTGATGAGTCAACAAAGAAATGGTTTTTAGATTGCCCAACTAGGAGGACGATCGACGACTAGTTTTCAAACTCTTTAATTACAAAGCTAGGAGTCATTGTCTCGCTCACACAAACATTAATGACAGATGAGACCTTTGTGTCCTGTCTCGGATGATAATTAAAAAAATCTTAAAGGTTTTTCATTCATGAAATATTTTATAGCAATTATGAAGAATTTATTGTTGTTGAAGGAGTCTGAAGCGACCTTCTAGGACACGAAATTATCATTTCTTGTAAAAATCAAAAGCAATAAGTTTATCTGAGCTCTCCATATGTTATTAAAATAGATTGATATTACAAATTGTGAATTATTGCAAAAGGAAATTTTAATTTTCTAAAGGATTAAGAGGTTAAACAACAAATAGTGAAATATTTGAATTTACTTTGAAAATTTAAAATCTTGTGACAAGTCCTAGTTTTCTTTCCCACACTTCGAAATATATTAGAAAGCCCTAGTTGTAAGAATTGGCTCCCTCATGGAAACATTTAGGGGAGGTGGATTATATGAAGAGAAACCTTTATGATGACTTCTTGGACCAATTAAAGCCTTCTACTAATGATAAGAAACAAGGGAAGAGGTTTGTGGATGGAAAAACCCTGGGGGAAGGGTTGACTGACAAAGCATTCCGTTTAGCAGATTATAATATACCAGTAACTGGGTTCGAGATTTTCAAATTATGGTATGGACAAAGGAAATCAAATTCCCCATTATCTAGTCCTTAGCAGTATGACTTGGGCAAGTTGGTAGTACCAGGTGTTTTTATGGATGTCGATTTGCTTAAAGTTGTTGCCAAGAGATATGACCTAGTTTCAAGGATTATCAAGGGAAATGATGGGGAGATTCTGTTAACCATCAGAAGGGAAGAGTTTCAAGAGATTTCTGACTTATACAAACCATCCCCTAGCCTAGTACCAGTAGTTTTAAATGAAAAAAAGGAAGAATATTACAATATAAGGGATTTAATTAGAAATAATTTCCTTACAACGCACTTGGCCAGAGCGGGAAGTACAACATATCATATCGACCCTAGTTTAGAAGAACCGTTCCTAATTGGTGCTTTTTCTCCTTACTTCTAGGCTAATTTCTTCTCTTTATGCCAAGTATTGGGTTTTAGTCCCATTATAGTGATGTCACCTGGTTTCATGTACATGGCTATGTAGATACAACATTCGGATTTTACAGTAGTTTTTGACTTTGCCCCTTATCTTGAGGAAAAGATCCATGAGGGGTTATTAGACATTAAGATCCAAGTTGGTTGTGTTAAATTCTCCTAATATTCTTTACTCATGCATATGTTCCTTTCAAGGAATGCATATTATTTTAAGGGTACCATGAACCTTAGAAGGACAATAGATAATCAAGAAATTCCAATACAACTCTGGAGCACAAACATGTCATGGGATAGACAAGAGGCCAGCTATATAAGATTTGATAACAACTTTGCATCTAGGTTAAGACAAAGGTTGATAGTGAATCCACCAAGGATTCCTAAAGAATTGCATGACTTTGTGAGACCCAAGGAAAGGGTGCCTCTTCCTAGAATTGAACATAATTGGGGAAACTTTATCCCATACTCTGTAAGTATTGTGATCAGAATTTGTGGTTTTTTCGGACAACCTTATGTATTTCCTTTTAATGTTCCTCTGAGAATGGATTTTGCTAAGGTAATATGGTAAATTGGATGTATCCTGGATAAAGAATAGAAAAATAAAGAAAAGAGGTCACTTATCCTAGATTACACCATTATCCCTTACTTTGTGATTATAAAGGGAGGGTATGAGCATTTTGACAAATTGTTTGCTACATACCATTTGGGGGTAAGTATAGCTAGAAACAGTGATCCTAAAGGTTTTTTTAGCATTTTTAGAAGAGAATAAGAGGATCTTTATTGCCCCATGTGCATAATTTTCCCGAGGACTTAATCAGGAATGAATTTGACCACATAATGCAGGAATGGAGGAAAGAGAAGTAGATATTTTTTGAAAATAATGGGCTGCTATTCAGAAGATGGATCAAAACTATGATCCATTAAAGGAGTTTTCTCCATTCTATACCAAGATTGAATTTGTTATGAAATTTTTTCATGAGTTGACTAAAGTTTTAAGGGAGAAGCTAGCTAGAATTGAATAAGTTCATGGCCAACAACTATTAATCTCACAACCTTATGTATCCTAGAGAGCAAGTGGTGTGGTAGCAGAGAGGCATGTTCAGGAATCTCCTCACAAAAGAGTTAGAGAAGAAAAAAGTGAGGAAGAGGATAGTAGCAATGATAGTGGGAGATTGATAAGGAGAAAGGGTAAGAAAATAATGCATTCAGAGCCTTTCCCCAAGATACCAACTAAACCTCTTCAAGGAGTCAGGATCATTGGTCTTCAAGATTTTGATAGAAACCCCTCGCCACCAGCTGTATCTCTTTCACCAATAAGGCAAGATGAAGCTCGGGTGGAGGGAGACAGGTTTGTTGCAACAAGTGCAAAAATGCAAATTGGTTTTCCTATATTGCCTCCTAACTTTTAGTTGGACTTTACTCCCTTGGATATTCAAGGTAAAGCCTTCAAATATGCAAGAAAGGAGGCATGTGATAGCTTCCTTGAGGATGATGCATTTGTAAAAAGTCCAGCCTTTTTGCAGTTAGTATGGAAAAAAAAGGTTGAAGAGTACAAAGGAAGGATTGTTGAGAGGAAGGCCCAAAGGCTAGATAGATTGGATGAAGAAATCCAAGAGGAAGTGAAAAGAGAAATGAAGGAAGAGTTGAATGAAATAATTATTGATGAGGGGAGGAAAATTATAAGTCAAGTTGGAGTCTTGATATTGCTAGAATAGGATATAATAGATGCAGTGGCATTTGACGCTATCAGGAAATCAAAGGAAGAAGAAGCAGGGTTAGCATTAAGGGGAACAGACTTTGGAGATGATTATGCAACCTTGGATATATGGGCATTAGAGGAAGGACCTAGGAAGCCTGATATGAGTAATTTAAATCCAAACTTGAGGGGAAGTTTGATTATTAAGAGAGTAGCTGATACATCAAGTGCAGAGGCTACAAAATTGAATGTTGATGTTCCTAAGCTGGCACATGAGAGTATGAAAAAGGAAGCTTCAGAGAGGATTGAGCTAATGAACAAATTTGGCAAACTTTTTAATGACTATAATGAATCTTAGAAAATATGTGTGGAGTTGCAAATGAGAGTGCAACTCATAGAGCAAGGACAAATAAAGGTTTCATATCCTGCACTTATAGGACCTTCTGAGCCATCAACATCCATGTCACCACCTATGATCCGGAAAGAAGAAGCAACTCAATTAAATATAAGTACTAATATCCTTGGAATGGTATTAGTCCCATATGATGATGATGATGATGATGATGATGATGATGATGATGAGCCTGATACTACAAGATCGACTGAACCAAATGAGTCTCATCTTTTGGAGAAGATTGTTGAATAAGAGAATAAATTAAAAGAATCAGAAAAACAATCAGGTGAGGAGTAGAAGAATATAGTTAGCTGTGTGCTAACTCATTTGAATGAGAAAATTGAAAACAGGTTAAATAGTATTCATGCCTTATATTCTTTACTTTTTTTGCTATTCAAAATTTTAATGATGATAAAGAGGTGGAAATTCCCTTATTTCAAAGTGGTTACAAAGTTGAAATGATCTTAGAATGATGTCCATGGCTTCTAAATTTCATACTGAGAGGCCAGATGCACTCCAACCAACATATTTATTGGTAACATCAATGCAGGAATCCCAAATTCTACTAGAAAGTATAGAAAGAAAGATAGGGGAGTTGATGAAGAATTTTAGTGAATTAGAATAAACTCTTCTACCAGATATTGAAGATAGCAAAGGGGCATTTAGGCCTTTGCAGTCTTGGAAAGAAGAGGTAGAGAGAGTCATAAACACCCAGTTAGAAATGATTTGTGATGGGCTAAACATGGATATGCTGGAAGATAGTATGGATAAGATAATTGCTACAGGGTTATTTTCTGAAACCTTTGAAAGAGAGGCAGACCACGTAGCCGTTAAGTATATTCCACATAGGGAAAAATTAGATGAAGTAATGAATTTCAATTGGCCATCTGATGAAGATTACAACATGTGGAGTGGAATGTATTTGAATGATGAATACAAAATAGTAAACTGTTTGCATAACTATTTTTGTTTTCTAGTGACAGATATTTTGCAACCCATAAGATAAAATGGGGGTAATTTTCATCATGAGTTTTGAAAAGGGTGGTTGCAAAATTTTATCTAGTATAAGAAAGTTAGAGGATTATTGTTTTATATAATAGAATGCGGCTATGCATAGTCATTCTTAGATGACAGGTGTCTCCCCTGGCCTGAAGCTTGTTTTTCTCCCTTGTTTTTTATAAAAGGGAATTCAGGGCTATGAGACGGGGTTCGGAATTTTGGTCCCTTGTGTGTTTCGAATTTATGCTTCCAAATAGAAAAGTCTATGTAAAACAAAAGGATTGTAAGAGGTCATTTTACATAAAAAAAAATAGAAAAGAGTCTTGTATCTATGATTTTTGAAGGTTCTTGAAGAAGTTATGTATGGATTGTATTCTTACAGAGAAATCAGAATTAATGAATGAATATATGATTCAAACTCATTTCTCTCCAATGTATTATTCTATCAGGTTTTGAATGTGTATTATCAAGGATTTTATCATTTATTGCAATGTTGTGGTGTATGTAACTTTTGGTTCATGCTTTGGTCTGATAGGTTAATTAAATGCTTGAATAAAAATGCAGAGTGATAGAGGTCTTTACAGGGATTTTGATAAGTAGTTTTGGGTGGGGATTACAAATACGGTATATTGTAAGGAAATATTTTCTCTGGTTGAATGTTGTTAGATAAATTATGTTAGAAGTACAGTCTAATGAAGTATGAATTCATGTACCCAATAGAATAAGGCACTGATCATAGTTAAGTGAATGCCTGGGTATTTATTTACTATTCAAAATCATCACTAGTTTGCTATAATTTGTTGAATATCAGAATAATTTCATTTTATATGAATGTTATCATATGTGTTAGTCATCTCATGCTCCAAAGGGGTTGGGGATCACTGAGGAATTTTCCAAACTTGGGCATTCTCCCTTATTGTTGAATCCTTATATGAGATTATCTGCTTTATTTTATGAATGATTTGTGAGTGTAGCATAAAATCACAAATAAGCATAGGGATCACCCTCCCTAGTTTTGCAGAGCCTAAAGCGTAGAAGGATCTAGCATCCTTTTCATTGTTGGTCCAAGTCTGAGGAATATTAAATAGTTGGAAGTGGCTTTCCATAAATATTTTCAGGAGAAAACAAGTTGGTCTCTGCCTTTGAGTCAGTGTAAACCCGTTTTTGGGCTTCAACAAAAAATTGCAACTCTGCTAGGGATTTGAATGACAAAGATTCTTTTGTTAAAGAATTTTTGTTTAAAATATAGTAGAATTTTTTCATAGTATTTCTGTGGTTTGATAGTTGAGCTTGCGGTTCTGTATTTTGGTTCATGTTTTCCTATGAAAAGGGTGTTCTATATTTTTGTGAAAAGGATATTCTAGTTTATGAACAAGGTTCACATATTTCTTTCAAGAAGTATCAAGTAGTATATTATTTGATATCCCAAAGTAATTTGGGTGGAAACTCTGAGGTTTTTACGTTAGTGCGTATATCTTTGAATAATTCTAACAAATCTTTGAAGGACTCCGTTACTATGAGTAGAGCAAAGAACACCAGAGGCTACATGAAGTTCCACCCTAAAGAAAAATTGGAAGAGCTTCAGGGACCTCTGCAGAGATAAGGAATGAGAAGAAATGTAGACACAAGTGCTGCTCCCTCATCATGGAAGCTCAAGCATAAGAATGCAAGTAAGTCACAACTAAATGTGGTTCCTATAGTTCATGTGTCATCTTCCAAAAGTTTTGAATCAGATAGTTTATGATTTTTCAATTCTTTATTTGATACACCTATACAAGAAGAAATGCAAATACAAATGAAGAATGTACTCAAGTCCAATATTTAGAGAAGGCAAGGGGTCAAAGTAGAAGTAGAAGTCATCAAAACAAGAATGTTATGTGTGTACCTCCTCCTCTAAATCATGATAAATTTTTCTCGTAGTTATGAATTGGTACGAGAACAAAATGATGTGAACTTGATTGACTTAGATGATACTTCTAGATTTGAAATAACCTTATGAGATCCAGAATAAGTTTTTGGAGATATAGATATATTGAAAAGAGAGCTCCAGGAACAGATAGATCTCAGAAGTAAGAGAGAAAAGGAAAAGGAATTTGAGGTTATTAGAGCTATGATAGAAAGAGATGGTGTGATAAGACAGATAGCAACACTCAAAGCCTAAGCACAAGAAAATGATAAGCCTAGTGTTGAGGGCCCTATTCTAAAGGAAATTATAGATAAGAGATCTGAAAATGTCATAATGGAAAAGGCTAAGAATAATATGGATAACTAGAAGTTAGCTGATCTTAGCCAGCCAAATATTCAGGTTCCTAGATTGGACTTGGATAAGGGAAAACCGAAAGTGTCTTCCATTAAGATAGATGATAAGAAGTCTTTGACTATCCCAGATTTAGGCCTAAAGTTATCCCAAATTGATATTGAGTTGGAAACAACCAAGATAGAAAATGAAACTCTTGCAAAAGAGTTAAAGAGAGTTAAGATGAAAGCCTCAAATGCAGAGATGAAAAGGAAAATTGATTTCCTTAAGTTGTCAACTTTGAACAATGCTTCATTTGTTGTTGATCCATACAAAACTCAGGTTGTTTCTAGTGCAATGTCAAATGTCACTACGAGTTTTCCATCTCAAAATGACCAAAATGCTCAAAATATTGGGATTCCACTTATTGGACAAAAAAGTTAGGGAATTACTCAAAATAGTAGTCATCCCCAAAGTTCTAAAGATCTTAACATGGTGGTAGGGGTATTAGAATAGACACCACTCCATCTAATACTAGAACAAGTGATGTAGGACGAGTTGCAGTAGGGCAATTTCAAACAAGAACTATCCATCTAGTTAGGTATAGGCAATTAAATTTTGAGGGGATCCCAGGATATCCCAATGTTATCCCAAATGATTTAAGGGATAAATTTAGTAAATTTGTAGGAAATAGTGTTATAACTGGTGAAGAACACCTAAGAGCATTCACTAATAAGTTGAATGATTATGAGGTGGAGCATGAAGATGTGGTTATGAAATTATTTGTACAATCTCTGATAGAGGATACCAAGGATTGGTATAGGGGACTACTGATTGCAAGTATTAGTTCCTAGGAGGAATTTGAGAGATTTTTTAAAGAGAAATATGGTGACAAAACAAACCCCAGTTTCATGTTAAACAAGTTCAATAATATCAAGAAGTCATTGAACGAGAATGTGTTTGATTTCAATATCATATTTTAGAAGGCTATGCAAAAGTTGCTTCAAGTGTTAAGGTTGGATGACAATGTTTCTCTGACTACATAGATGAATGCATTTGATGCAAAAATGGCATATATACTTAGAGACAAGGATCCTCAAACTTTAAGAGATGCATTTAGAATAGCTATAAATGTGAAAGGAAATAGAAGAGCTTTAGGTAAGCTCGAATGAAGAGAGGATCCTAGATTTTCTAGGAATGCCAAAGATAAAATTGAGAAGTCTTTAGGTACAAAGCCTAAAGAAGAAGAGAGATGGGACAAGGTACTTAATACCTTGAAGGATTTAAAATTGACTGTGGCAAAAAATGACAAGAGTCCTTTACCAGACAAGCCACCATTCAACAAATTCAATAAACCATGAAGATTGCAAGATTACCCTTACAATACAAAATGGAAAGATGGAAAGCCTTGATCCATTATAGAAACATACAATGAATATAGTGGATGATACTCCCTCCTTTGTTGCTTGTCAATCACTTCATTCACCTTAATATTGTGCCATAGCACAATATATTTCTACTAAAGATGAGACACATGAAGAGGAAGAAGAAACCTTTGAAGGTGATAATGTTGATTGTCTTATGATTACTTCTTGTCTTGGAGAAGCAGAATATTCTTTTGATATTGAGACTCAAGACTTTGATATAGATAATCAAAGGCAAATAATTAAAAATGTGTCATCAACAGGTTTTCTCTATATGAGGAATTATCTGTTGATGACCGAATGTGCAATACTGAATAGAATGAATGTTTTGTGTCATTAAGAAGATCCTCAAATGAAGAGAATGCTAAAATAACAACTGCTATGGTGGGTCAGGTGAAAAGCAATTATCAATTGAGAAATAGGGTTGTAGGTGAAGACCAGGGCAAGCCTTCAGGTTTATTTGTCAAAGAATTAAAAAATAAAGGAAAATAGGTTAAGGAGGATAAATCAGTGAAAGAAGCAATCAAAATTAAGGAGGTCAAGAAAAAGGAGTGGTCCAAAAAAGAAGAGGTTGTAAAACCTATTGAAAAAGTTTCTCCAATTAAAATGAAAGCAAATATAGTTGAAGAATCTTCTTTGCCTGTTGGAGGAGATTCATAGAAGACACATAATATTGAATGCAACATATCCAATAAATGTGAAGAACAACTAGGTATGTCACTGGAATTACCAAATTACACGCTTGTGGATATGCTTCAGTTACTTTCTCAGATTATAGTTAAGGTTCCTTTGCAAGTGATATTAAGAATTTAAGAACATAGGGAGAAAGCCATGGCTTGGGTCAAGGGTGCTTCTCATCCTCTTGAAACTGATAATAAATATATATATCTCATAATATGAAGGAACAGGTAATTAAAAATGAAATAAAGGATAAACAGTTAGAGGGAATGGTTTCCTAGATTCCCCAAATTTACCTTGAAGATATAGTAGGGGAGAGCCATGACAATGTAGATCCTTTCTTTCTAAGTGTTATTATCAATGGAGGAGTTTTGAAAAATTGCATGATCGGTGATGGGGTTTCAAATAATGTCATGCCAGTAAGGATAATGCAATCCATGGGTTTAAAGGTAGATACTCCTCATGGAAGATGTTGTGTTATGGATTCAAGAGAAGTTCCTGTGATAGGAACTATAAAGGCACTTCCTTATAAACTTTCTTCTTTTCTTGAGAAATAATTAATTTTGAGTGTCTTAGTTGTGGATATTCCACCCCATTATGGGATGCTATTATCAAGAAACTGGAGTGCCTCTATGGGTGGACGTTCGCAATGTGACTTATCATACGCTAATTTTTTCATCGATGGATGTAAAGGTCAAAAGAGAGTCCAAGGTACCATATATGATGGTACATACAATACGATCTGATGAGAATATAACTTGTTTTGTGGATACAAAAATAAATGCATTCAAGATCAAAGACTCTCCATTGAAGAAAGAGGAACAACCTACACTATTGGATGAAGAAGTAGAGAAGTCATCAAGACATGACAATTTATGGAACATGTATTTTGATGGAGCTAGTTCCAAGGAGGGCCTAGGAGGAGGTGTGTTGTTAATATCGGCCCAAGGAGAAAATTTTAAGTTTTCTTTTACCTTGTCCTTTGCGTGTACAAATAATGTGGCAGAATATGAAGCATTGTTGCTTGGTGTGAAATTATCTCAAAAACATGGCATAAAAAATCTTAAGGTGGTTGGAGACTTTGAGTTAGTCATATCCCAAATCAGATCTAAATATGCATCAAAAAACAAAAGGTTGAAATAGAATCTGAATGATGTATGGGACCAAATTGAGAATTTTGATGCATTTGGTATTGAATGGAAGGAGAGGAGTCATAACAAAATGGTTGATCTCTTGGAAAATATGGCTTTAAGGCCAGAGGACATCACTTTTGTGGGAATTTCATGGATTGAGATTCAAACAAGGCCTTCAGTCCCTGATAACATTGAAAACTGGGAGGTTTTTAATGATGGTGAGGATATTTTAAGATTTCTACATTGTGTAGATGAATATGAAAATCAAGAGATTGATTTCAGTGCTTTTATGCAAACATAGGATAATAAAGAAATAGTCTTTGGGATGGAAGTGATTCAACTAAAGACAAATAAAATTCCCAGAGGTTTGGTTGTTTAGAGAGGGTGTTTGATAGTCAAGATAAAGCTAGGATTGTTACTACGGCCCCACATCCTGAAGATTTACAAGAAATTAACCTTGGGATGGAAGAAGCCCCAAGGAGGGTATATGTTGGAAAGAAAATGTCACCCAGGGTCAGAAAAATGTTAATTGATTTATTGAGAAAATACAAGAACATTTTTGCTTGGTCGTATGGTGATTTGAAGGCTTACAGGGAAGATCTATTTTAGCATAAGATTCCTTTGAAAGAAAATGCCATGCCTTTTACGCAAAAATAGAGGTCTATTAATCCAACATTAGCACCTAAAATGCAAGAGGAGTTAGTCAAGCTAAGAGATGTTGGGATTATAAGACCTCTCAGACATTCATCATGGGTTTCTAGCTTGGTGCCTATCAGAAAAAAGAATGCAGATATTAGATTATGTGTTGACTTTAGAAATCTGAATATATCTTCATTAAAAGATAATTATCCATTGCCAAATATGGAAGCGATGTTACAAAGGTTAAGAGGTTGTGAGCTTATCTATGATGGATGGATTTTTCAGGTTATAACCAAGTGATGGTTAGAGAGTCAGAACAATACAAAACAACATTTACTACACCTTGTGGAACCTATGTTTATATAAGAATGCTTTTTGGTTTAACAAATGTAAGAGCAACATTGCAAAGAGACATGGATGTTGCATTTTCTGATATTATAAATGTTTTTTTTAGTAGTATATCAGGATGATTTAACAACTTATTCTAAAAAGGAAAGTGATCATTTTGGTCACCTTGAAAAGACATTTAATAGAGTTGTTGAATATGGGATATTCTTAAACCCAAAAAAGTGTGTTTTTGGGGTAACTGAAGGTAAGTTGTTGGGTCACATTGTTTCAAAAGATGGTGTGAGAATTGATCCAGAGAGGGTAATAGCGATAGACAAAGTCCCTCATCCTAGAACAGTAAAAGGTATTCAATCTTTCTTTGGGTAGATAATTTTTTTAAGGAGGTTTGTCACTAACTTTGCCGAAATTAGTAGACCTATATCCAAAATGTTAAAGAAAGGTGCAAAAATAGAATGGAATGAGGAGCCAGTCAAGGAATTCCAAGAGATTAAACAAGCTATTAAAAATGCACATGTTCTTAAAACACTTGATTATGGAAAACGTATGCAGATATTTTTATTTGCATCTTTTCATATTGTTGTTATTGTATTGTTGCAAAAGAATTCAGAGGGTTTCGAACAACCTATAGCATTTTTTAGTAAATCTTTGCAAGCCACGGAATTAAAGTATGATCTAAATGAAAAGAAAGCTTATGCATTAGTGAAGGCTGTAAAATATTTTAGGAGTTACCTGATGGGAGCAACAATAGTTGCATATGTGCCTAATGCTACAACTAAAGACATTTTTTACACAGCAAGAAGTGTCTGGAAGAAGATGTCGATGGATAAACATGATCTAGGAATTCAATATTGATATCCAAATCACTAAATTAGTGAGAGGATTGGGATTGGCAAATTTAATGACCCAAAGTAATTTGGATGCAAATCAGATAAATATTATAGAAGAAGAGCACAGGCCTGGTAACTGTGATATGGATGGTTGCAAATGGTATGATGATATTATATACTATTTGCAGAGGATGAAATGTCCTAAAGACATGGTTGATAACAAAAAAAGGACATTAAAATTACATGCTATTAAATATGTCATTGTAAATGGGAAGATCTCATGGAGGAATAGCGATGGTGTCATGTTGAAATGTGTGGACCAGAACCAAGCTTAGAAGTTGTTGTTTGAATTGCATAATGGAGTTTGTGGAGGGTATTATATGGCTAAAATAACTACACACAAAGTATTGAGAGTTGGTTTCTAGTGGTCGACAATTTTCAAAGATGCACATCAACTCGTCAAAAAATGTGACCCATGCCAGAGATTTTCAGGAAAATTAAAATTTTCAGAAAATTTGCCATTAGGGCCTGTAAATGTGCAAGTTTCATTTCAGCAGTGGGGAATAGATTTCATTGGAGAAATAGCATGCAAATCAAGTTGTGGTCATTCATATATTTTGGTAGCCACTGATTATTTCATCAAGTGGGTTGAAGCTATACCCACTAAAGAAGCAACAAGTAAGGTGGTAATTGATTTCCTTACAAACAATATATTAACCAGATTTGGATGTCCAGAGAGGATAGTCTCATATAATGCAATGAGTTTCAGGTCAAAAGAATATGAAAACTTTTGCAATAAACATGGTATCCAGATTTCTTATTCATCACCTTACCACCCACAAAGAAATGGGCAAGCTAAATCCAATAACAAAAGTCTAATGAAGATTATTAAATGAATCCTAGAAAAGAATAAAAAGGCTTGGGATTCAAAGCTAAGGTTAGTTGTTTGGGTAGGAAGGGTAACAATCAAGAAAGCAATTGGATGTGCACCTTTTGATTTGGTGTATGGTATATGAGCAAGGTTACCCAAAAATAATTTGATGGAGATGTATAAATTTGTCCAAACCTATAACAATGATATGGGTGATGATATGTAGTTGTGAATTGAGGCTCTAATAGAATTAGATGAAGCTAGAAGAGAAGCAAGTACAAGAAATACAAAGTTACAGATGCAAGTTAAAAACCTGTATGATACAAGAACAACTACAAGGAATTTTCAGGTTAATGATTTGGTTCTGATATGGAATGCCAGAATAGAAGATAAAGGGAAGTGTGACAAGTTTGATGCCATTTGGTTGGGCCCATATCTGATTCAAAGAAAATGGGGAGAAGATTCTTATATTCTCCAGGATATACATGGTGATGCTCTTGAATTGCATGTTTATGGACAATTCTTGAAGCTCTACTTTTCTTGAAAGTATTTATTTTCCATGAGAATTAGTTAGATTTTGTATATATTAGTTTAGTTTCCTTTCGATTGAAGTTACCCTGTCCAGGTAATTTCTTTTTGATATTCTCTATAATTGGTCTGCTTTACCCAAAGATTTTGGTTTCTTGCTTCATTCCTGTGAAATGAGTGTCCCCAAATAGAGTCACTGATAGCCCTAAAAAATTGATTGCATGAAATTTTCAAATTTAAGCCCAAAAATTTTTTATTTTCAAGTTTTTTACTTGCATCCTCTATAAATGATCCAAGGTCTATGGTTTAGGGTTTATCAAAACTTCTTACATTTTGTGAAGAAAACCCTAGAACTGATATATTCTACTGTTACCTTTTTTCCCACTTAAAACTGAGGGTACCCTTCCCACAAGTGGGGCCATATTTTTTCCTAGGCAAAATATTAATTAACCGGTTTGTGGAATTGAAATTTCATAGGTCAAGCGCATGTCTCTTTTAATACTAGTCCCCTTCTAAATATTTATGCCTACACATATATTTTCCTAAGTTTGGAAAATACTAAATGCCCCAACTGTTTGTTAAAGAAAGGATAGATCCAACGACTAGCGCTTCCCCATGATCAAAGATGCGAGGATTTTAACGACCATGGTATCATGAGATTGTGCCATGTGTTATCAGCAAAAACCGATAGAGTTAGTAATACAACCAGTCTAAAGCTTTGTAGTACCGGTTTGTAGTCGGTAAAGGTCAGTCTACTAACACTCCCATCAATTTGCATGTGCTCAAAATGAATGAAGATGTTTTATCCTGAGAAAAAAAGGTGCTTGATTTTTAAGTCCAAGAAGAGTTGACGGGCAGTATGCAAGATGGTAAAGATCAAATGGATCAAACGACCCTTGTATTCCTGTGATGAAAGTTGCAGGATGGTTATGGATTGCGGGATGATGCCACGTGTTTCAAATTGGCCAGAAAGACCTACAGTGGGGCCGCTGACAGAGTTCGATAGGAAGAAGAGGTGTTTCTCATATGTCATGATTTTGTGGGGCCATTGATACAGATGAAATAACAAGTGTTGAGTCAACAAGGAAATGATCATTTGATTGGCCAACTAGGAGGACGATCGATGACTACTTTTCAAACTTTCTAATTACAAACCTAGGAGCCATTGTCTCACTCACATGAACATTAATGGCAGACGAGACATTCACATCCTGTCCTAGATGATAATTAAAAAACTCTTGAAGGTTTTTCATTCGTAAAAGATTTTATAACAATTCTAAAGAATTTCTTGCTACTGAAGGAGATTGAAGCGACCTTCTGCGACACAAAATTGTCATTTCTAGCAAAAATCAAAAGCAGTAAGTTTATCTAAGCTCTCCATATATTCCTGAAACAAATTGATATTACAAATTGTGAAAGATCGCAAAAGGAAATTTAAATTTTTTAAAGGGTTAAGAGGTTAAATAACAAATAGTGAAATCTGTTTGAATTTACTTTGAAAATTTAAAATCTTGTGATAAGCCCTAGTTTTCTTTCCCACCCTTGGAAATATATTAGAAAGCCCTAGTTGTAAGAAATGACTCCCTCATGGAAACATTCAGGGGAGGTGGATTATATGAAGAGAAACCTTTATGATGACTTCTTGGACCAATTAAAGCCTTCTACTAATGATAAGCAACAAGGGAAGAGGTTTGTGGATGGAAAACGACCTGGGGGAAGGGTTAACTGACAAAGCATTCTGTTTAGTGGATGCTAATATACTGGTAACTGGGTTAGAGATTTTCAAATTATGGTATGGACAAAGGAAATTAAATTCCCCATTATTTAGTCCTTGGCAGTATGACTTGGGAAACTTGGTAGTACTAGGTGTTTTTATGGATGTCGATTTTCTTAAAGTTGTTGCAGACAGACATGACCTAGTTTCAAGGATTATCAGGGGAAATGATGGGGAGACTATGTTAACCATCAGAAGGGAGGAGTTTCAAGAGATTTTGACTTATATGAACCATCCCTTAGCCTAGTACTAGTAGTTTTAAATGAACAAGAGGAAGAATATTATAAAATGATGGATTTCATTAGAAAGAATTTTCTTCCAATGCACTTGGCTAGAGCGGGAAGTACAACATATCATATCGGCCCTAGTTCAGAAGAACTGTTACCAATTGGTGCTTTCGCTCCTTACTTCTAGGCTAATTTCTTCTCTTTATGCCAAGTATTGGGTTTTAGTCCCATTACAGTGATGCGGCTTGATTTCATGTACATGTCTATGCAGATACAACATCTGGATTTTAAAGTAGTTTTTGACTTTGCCCCTTATCTTGAGGAAAAGATCCATGAGGGGTTATTAGACATTAAGAACCAAGTTGGTGGTGTTAAATTATCCTAGTATTATTTACTTATGCATATGTTCCATTCAAGGAATGCAGATTATTTTGAGGGTACCATAAACCTCAAAGGAAAAATAGATAATCAGGAAATTCCAATACAACTCTAGAGCATAGACATGTCATGGGATAGACAAGAGGCCAACTATATAAGATTTGATAACAACTTTTCTTCTAGGTTAAGACAAAGGTTTATAGTCAATCCACCAAGGATTCCTAAAGAATTGCATGAATTTGTGAGACCCAAGGAAAGGGTGCCTCTTCCTAGAATTGAACATAATTGGGGAGACTTTATCCCATACTCTGTAAGTACTATGATCAAAATTTATGGTTTTTATAGACGACCTCATGTACTGCCTTTCAATGTTCCTCTAAGAATGGGTTTTGCTAAGGTAATGTGGCAAATTGGATGTATCCAGGATAAAGAATTGAAAAATAAAGGAAAGGTGTCACTTTTCCTGAATTACACCATTATCCCTTACTTTGTGATTATAAAGGGAGGGTATGAGCATTTTGATAAATTCTTTGTTCCATACCATTTGGGGGTAAGTATAGCTAGAAACTATGATACTGAAGGTTTTTTCAACATTTTTAGAACTAGAATAAGAGGATCTTTGTTGCCCCATGTGCATAATTTTCCTAAGGACTTAATCAGGAATGAATTTGACCACACAATGCAAGAATGGAGGAAAGAGAAGTGGATGATTTTTAGAAAATTATGGGCTGCTATTCAGAAGATGGATCCAGACTATGATCCGTTAAAGGATTTTTCTCCATTCTATACCAAGATTGAATTTGTTATGAAATTTTTTGATGAGTTGACTAAAGTTTTAAGGCAGAAGCTAGCTAGACTTGAAGAAGTTCATGGTTAGCAACTATTAAGCTCAAAACCTTCTGTATCCCAGAGAGCAAGTGGTGTGGTAGCAGAGAGGCCTATTCAGGAATATCCTCACAAAAGAGTTAGAGAAGAAAAAAGTGAGGAAGAGGATAGTAGCAATGATAGTGGGAGATTGATAAGGAGAAAGGGTAATCAAATAATGAGTTTGAAGCCTTTCCCCAAGATACCAACTAAACCTCTTCAAGGAGTCAATATAATTGATCTTGAAGATTTAGATAGAAGCCCCTCTCCATCAACCATATCTCTTTCACCAATAAGGAAAGATGACGCTCAGGTTAAGGGAGATAGATTTGTTGAAACAAGTGTAGAAATGCAAATTGGTATTCCTATATTGCCTCTTAATTTGGGGTTGGACCTTACTCCCTAGTATATTCAGGGTAAAGCCTTCAAAGATGAAATAAAGGAGGCATGTGATAGCTTCCTTGAGGATGATGTATTTATAAAATTCCCAGCCTTTTTGCAATTAGTATGGAAAACAAAGGTTGAAGAGTACAAAGGAAGGATTGCTGAGAGGAGGGCCGAAAGGCCAGATAGATTTGACCAAGAAATCCAAGAGGAAGTAAAAAGTGAAATGAAGGAAGAGCTCAAGGAAATCACTGTTGATGAGGGCAGGAAAATTATAAGTCAGGGTGGAGTCTTGATATTTCCAGAATGGGATATATCAGATGTAGTGGCATTTGATGCTATCAAGAAATCAAAGGAAGAAGAAGCAGGGTTAGCATTAAGGGGATCAGACTTTGCAGATGATTATGCAACCTTGGCTATATGGGCATTAGAGGAAGGACCTAGGAAGCCTGATATCAGTGATTTAAATACAAACTTGAGGGGAAGTTTGTTTATAAAGAGAGCAGTTGATACATCAAGTGTAGAGGCTACAAAATTGAATGTTGATGTTCCTAAGATGGCACATGAGAGTGCAAAAAAGGAAGCTTCAGAGAGGATTGAGTTGATGAACAAATTTGGCAAACTTTTTATTGACTATAATGCATCTTAGAAAATATGTGTGGAGTTGCAAACGAGAGTGCAACTCCTAGAGCAAGGACAAATAAAGGTTTCATATCATGCACTCATAGGACCTTTTGAGCCATCAACATCCATGTCACCACCTATGATCCAAAAACAAGAAGCCGCTCAATTAAATATAAGTACTAATATCCCTAGAATGGTATTAGTCCCATATGATGATGATGATGATGATGAGCCTGATACTACAAGATTGATTGAACCAAATGAGTCACAACTTTTGGAGAAGATTGTTGAATTAGAGAATAAATTAAAAGAATCAAAAAAACAATCAGGTGAGGAGCAGAAGAATATAGTTAGTTGTGTGCAAACTCATTTGAATGAGAAAATTGAAAACAGGTTAAACAATATTCATGCCTTATATTCTTTACGTTTTGATGTTATTCAAAAGTTTAATGATGATAAAGAGGTGGCAATTACCTTGTTTACAATGTGGTTACAAAGTTGAAATGAGCTTAGAATGATGTCCATGGCTTCTAAATTTCATACTGAGAGGCAAGATGCACTCCAACCAACATATTGTTGGTAAAATCAATGCAAGAATCCCAAATTTTGCCAGAAAGTATAGAAAGAAAGATAAGGCAGTTGATGAAGAATTTTAGTGAATAAGAACAAACTCTTCTACTAGATATTGAAGATAGAGAAGGGGAAGTTAAGCCTTTATAGTCTTGGAAAGAAGAGGCAGAGAGAGTCATCAACACCCAAGTCGAAATGATTTGCAATGGGCTAAATATGGATATGCTAGAAGATAGTATGGATAAGATAATTGCTATAGGGATATTTTTTGAAAATTTTGAAAGAGAGGCAAACCAAGTAGTCATTAAGTATATTCCATATAGGGAAAAAGAAGATGAAGTAATGAATTTCAACTATCCATCTGATGAAGATTATTCCATGTGGATTGGCATGTATTTGAATGATGAATACAAAACTATAAAGTGTTTGCATAACTATTTTTGTTTTCTAGTGACAGATATTTTGCAACTCGTAAGATAGGATGGGGGTAAGTTTCATCATGAGTTTTGAAGAAGGTAGTTGCAAATTTTGATCCTATATAGGCAACTTCGAGAATGATTGTTTTATATAAAAGAATGCAGTTATGCATAGTCATTCTTAGATGAAAGGTGTCCCCTCTAGCCTGAAGCTTGTTTTTCTCCCTCATTTTTTATTAAAGGGAATTTAGGGCTATGAGATGAGGTTCAAAATTCTAGTCCCTTATGTGTTCCGAATTTATGTTTCCTAATAGAAAAGTCTAGGTGAAACAAAAGGATTGTAAGAGGTCATTTTACAGAGAAAAAAATAGAAAAGAGTCTTGTGTCTATGATTTTTGCAGGTTCTTGAAGGAGTTATGTATGCATTGTATTCTTACAGAGACAACAAAATTAATGAATGAATATATGTTTCAAACTAATTTCTCTCCATTGTATATTTCTATCATGCTTTAAATGTGTATTATCAAGGATTTTATCATTCATTGCAATGTTGTGGTGTATGTAACTTTTGGTTCATGATTTTGTCTGATAGGTTAATTAAATGCTTGAATAAAATTGCAGAGTGATAGAGGTATTTACAGGGATTTTGATAAGTAGTTTTGGGTGGGGATTACAAATACGGTATACTATAAGGCAATATTATCTTTGGTTGAATGTTGTTAGATAAATTCTATCAGAAGTACAGTCTAATGTAGTATGAATTCATGTACCTTATAGAATAAGGTACTGATCATAGTTAAGTGAATGCCTGGGTATTTATTTAGTATTCAAAATCATCACTGGTTTTCTATAATTTGTTGAATATCAGAATATTTTCATTTTATATGAATGTTATCATATGTGTTAGTCATCTCATGCTCCAAACATGTTGAGGATCACTAAGGAATTTACCATTCCTGAGCATTCTCCCTTATTGTTGAGTCCTTATATGAGATTATCTACTTTATTTTATGAATGAATGGTGAGTGTGGCATAAAATCACAAATAAGAATAGGGATCACCCTCCCTAGTTTTGCAGAGCCTAATGCGTAGAAGGATCTAGCATCCTTGTCATTGTTGGTCCAAGTGTGAAGAATATTAAACAATTGGAAGTGGCTTTCCATAAATATTTTCAGGAGAAAATAACTTGGTCTCTCCCTTTGAGTCAGTGCAAACCGATTTTTGGGCACCAATAGAATCCACATGTAATCATGCTTGACTTCATGATAACTAAAAGTTAACTTTAGCAACAAATGATTTGGCGTAGACACAAGCTTACCAACTCATCCTTTGCCACCGCAACTGAATATCCGATCACTTCTTTGAGATTTATGGTGATCGCCTATCTTCCTTCTGACATACCGGTGTACCATTATGTAACTACACTTCTTACATTACCGATGCATCCTTTAATTGTCGATTTGTTGTGCTAGCACCTAGTCTCTCCCATGTTTGCCAGTGAGTTACCGGTTGGTTGGAGCAAACAAGTTTACTTGCCTAAGTCACCTTTTGTTACTTCATCATCACCAAAGTGACCGATCTTCCTGAATGATAGATCGATTGACCTAATTTATCTTTCCTTGAGTGGAAGTAACCTTTGATCATTTAATGCCAATGTTGTTTCCATTCACTATTGCTTATTGAAAAAAAACACCACTATACCTTATACCACTTCACTGGTTAGTGTCTTCATCGGTAAGTGTTGGATATCAATGACAAACCTTAGTACATAAACCAATTTTCTAGATTGACTAGTTTTATCAATGCCAACAATCCAACAATCTCCCCCTTTGGCATTGATGGCAAATATTTCAAACTCTGGCTAATTAGATGCATGTTTCTTCATCTTTGTAACAATCCAATCATTCTACCCTAAGTGATGAATACATCCCCCTATCACTGATATCTGCCAATTCTCAAACACTCTAAACATATCTCCCCCTTTGATAAAAATGCCAAAGAGTCCTTGGTGAACACTTAAAAGACTGCTCCCCCTAAATGGAGTAGTCCACACTCATCAATATAGTTATTTGTGTTTAAAAAAAAACTTTGACAATCATACCAGATTGATGTAGAACCCTGTTTTCTTACTTTACTGAATAGAGGGGCATAACCCCCAACTTACCTCTGAGATAGTCAAAGGTGTCCTTCTGTAGTGGCTTGGTGAATATATCAGCCACCTTCTCTTTGGTTGGTATGTACTCCAACATCACTTCCTTTTCTTGAACTTGTTCCCTTATATAGTGATATTTGATGGCTATATGCTTCGTTTTGGAGTGCATCACCGGGTTCTTAGATATTTCAATGGCACAAGTGTTGTCACAATGAATTACTACCGGTCCAACCACTTTTTCTTGAATTCCTTCCAGTAGTTGCTTGATCCAAACTATCTGTGTGTAGTTAATTATAGCAGCTACATACTCAACCTCAGTTGTAGATTGAGATATGCAGTTTTGTTTCTTACTTGTCTAGGATACAATCCTTTCTCCAAGAAAGAATTCTCCTCCATTGGTGCTCTTCCCATCATCAATGTTTCCAGCCCAATCTGAATCAATGAAGACACTTATACTAAAGTCTCCTTTGTGTCGATACCAAAGACCATATTACTCATCAGTCCCTTTTAGGTATCTGAATATTCTTTTGACTGCCATCATATGAGTTTCTTTTGGATATGCAAAAAATCTAGCAACCAAGCCAACATCTTGTGCTATGTTCAGTCTGCTATGTACAACATACTATAATTTACCGATCATGAACTGGTAAAGTGTCTCATTCACTTCTTCAATCTCATCATGTTTAGATAGCTTGCAACCTATAACCATTGGAGTTCCAATAGGTTTGCAATCTTCCATTCCAAAAGTCTTAAGAATTTCTCTTATGTACTTAGTCTTACTGATATATATGTCATTCTTTAACTGAGAGACTTGTAGGCCAATAAAGAACTTAATCTCGCCAATCATGGACATCTCAAATTCTTGTTGCATTTGTCTTGCAAATCTTCTGCTCATCTCATCATCTCCCCCAAAGTTGATGTCATCCACAAAGATCTCAACAAATAGGTGTTTTCCTTCAGCTCTACTCTTCAGATACAGGTTACTATTATCATTGGTTCTTTTGAACCCAATGCTTAGAAAAATGAGTCTAACCTCTCATACCAAGCTCTTAGTGCTTGTTTCAACCCATACAGAGCCTTCTACAACTTGCATACATTATTTCTCTCATCTTCAGATGCAAACCTTCTAGTTGCTCTATGTATACCTCTTCCTCTAACACCCCATTTAAGAATGTCAATTTGACATCCATTTGGTATGCTTTAAATCTTTTATAAGTAGTGCAGGCCAGCAAAATTCTGACCCCTTCCAGTCTAGCTACCAGTGCAAAGGTTTTTCCATAGTCCAAGCCTTCTTCTTGAGCATAGCCCTTATAGACCAATATTTACTTGTTTCTTATTACCTTTCCAGTTTCATCCATCTTATTTCTGAACACCCACTTGGTGCCTATTACATTTTTATTTTCCAATCTCGACACTAGGGTCCATGTATCATTTTTCTCTATTTTCTCCAGATCTTCTTCTAGTGCTCTGACCTAGTCATCATCTTTCAGAGCCTCCTTTGTTGTTTTGGGCTAAAAAATGGAGAGCATACACTCATTCTCTCTTTCTCTTCTTTTGGTTATAACTTCTGCATCCTTGTCACCGACGATATCTTCTGTAGAGTGATTCTTTCTGATATATTTAGCCAGTACCGGTTCATTCCTTAGAGCTTCTTCTACTGGTTGTGTAGGTTCTATTTTATTGGCTTCTTCATTTTCCACTTCAATAGGATCTTCTTCTGTAGGTTCCACCAGTACATTATACTTGAACCCTCTATAATCCTCTAGTTCACTTTTACTAGTCCTGTTCATTTTTCTCAGAGTACTCATCTACTTTGACATTTGCACTTTCCACAATCTTAAAGTCCTTTTGTTTAGACACCGGTATGCCTTGCTCTTTGTTGAGTAACCTAAGAAGGTTCCCTCATCACTCTTGGGGTCAAATTTTCTAGTGTACTCATCCCTTTTTATATAGCACCTACTTCCAAATACTTTAAAATAACAAACATTAGATGAATAACCACTCCATAACTCATAAGGAGGTTTGTTTGTCCCCTTCTTTACCTGTATCCAGTTCAAAGTGTATATAGAAGTGCTTATGGCTTCCCTCTAGAAGGTATGTGGGATATCCTTCTGTATCATTAGAGTTATGGCACAATCAATAAGAGTTTTGTTTCTTCTTTCAGCAACTCCATTCTACTAAGGTGTTCTAGGTGTAGACATTTGTCTCATGATTCCCTGTTCCTCGCAGTAGTTCATGAACTCTTGAGAGGTGAACTCTCCTCCTCTGTCTAATCTTAGACACTTTAGATTTTTACTGATTCCTCTTTCTACTCGAGCCTTAAACACCTTGAACATGTGAAAAGATTATGATTTTTCCTTTAAGAATATAGCCTACATCATTCTTGAGAAGTCATCCACAAATAACATAAAATACGGGTCTCCATAGAAACTATTGGTTCTCATGGGACCACAGAGGTTTCTATGAACTAAGTCCAGCACACTTTCAGATGAGAAAGTTTTCCTACTGAAACTGGACCCGGTCAAATTTCCTAGTTGACACTCTTTGCACATAGCATTTTTAGGTTTTACTATGTCAGACATACCTTGACAAATTTTTCCTTACTGACTTTAGCTATGCTATAAAAATTAACATGACACAATCTTTTGTGTCACAACCAGCTATCTTCTATCTTAGCCTCTAGACAGTTACCTATGGTGATGTCTAGATGAAACAAATTGCCTCTTGGCTGTTTACTAGTGGCAATTAGACTTCCATATTTGTCATTTATCTTACATATCCCTTCATTGATCTTTGACCGGTATCCTTTATTGTTAAGTTGTGGAACACTTAACAAGATATACTTTAATCCCTCTACCCAAAAGATATCATCAAAATTTGTCTTATCATTCAGGACTATTGACCCCTTACCTCTTACTGCAAATGGGGCATCATTTCTGAACCTCATTGTTCCTCCATTGCAATCCTCCATGCTGAGAAATTTTCTTCTATCACCGGTCATGTGGTGAGTGTAGCCACTATCTATCACCCATTATCCACACTGGTTTGTGCTAGAAATCAATGCCATATCTCTTTCAGTAGTGCTATCCTCTTTGACTACCACAAAGGCAATGCCATCATCATCAGATCTCTCTGATTCTTCATTAGTGACTCCTGAAGAGGGTAAAATGGAATGAAAGGTTAAATGATCTAAAACACAATGAAATGAGTAGGAAAACACTAAAACATCAAAAGATCATTTATACCTTTGTTATTTTACCTCTCCCTCAGATTGAGTTTCATGAAGTGAAGGCACCCCTTGATGCTCCACTTGATGTGCTCCTTTGATTGATTTGGATCTGGATTGATCTCCTTTGTGCTCAACAAGATAGATTGATGGATTGGATTTGGATTGAAAGATTAAGGATGGATGAATTTGATAGAAGATTATGAAGAGGATGAGAAAATAAATAGGTAGCATGACAATGCATGAGAAGTGGATGATTTGTGAGGAGAATAGGCTCCAATTTATAGATTGGAGAAGGCCAATGGAGGGCCAAGATTGATTTGATTATGAAGGGTTGAGATTGATTTTAGATAGAAGGCATGGATCAAGGGTGCCTTGGGAAAATAAACAAGAATATAAAATTCCTTGGAAAAAGGGGGGAGAAATTTAAATTTCAAATATGAGGAATTAAAAATTCCAAAATAAGGATGCATTGAGGGATTCAAAGAAATTTGAATTTCTTTGAGAGACTCAATGTTGATGTGACATGAGTGGAAATTAAAAATTGAGGGATAATGATAATCATGATTATGAGAGATTCTATAAGGATTAATTAGGTTGAGTGGGATTAAAAAATGTGATTTGTAGGAATCACATGACTAGGTTAATTAATTCGAATTAATTAACTGAGTGGGTTTAGAGGAAATTGGAGGGGACTTTAGAAGAATAAGGGAATAATTAATTTATTTGATAAATTAATTATTGGACAATAGTGACAGGATTAATTAAATTAGAATTAATTGATTCTGAGAGGAATAAGGATAACACAATTAAATTAATTAATTATGTTGACAGGCTTAAATTAATTAAATATTAATTTTAGGTGTCTGCAACTCCTTCTGCAAGATAACATTCCTTCTTTCTCTTTTCCTTGTAAATTCTAAAATTGTCCTTTCTGTCTCTGTCATTGTTAGGGCATCTTGAAGAAATATGGCCTATCTTATTACAGGAGAAGAACTTTAAGGGTAACTTACTTTTGCATTTACCTTTACCTCTTGGCAATCTTCTTGCCAGTAGAGCTTCAATCTCGTCTTGCTCTTGTTCCCCAAAGAGAAGATTATCATTCTCATGGGAATGACGAGTTCTAGTAGTAGAGCTACTACCTATTTCTTTCCTTCTCCTTGTGGGTGTATGCATCATGGATTCTTTGAAGGCAACATCAATCTTTGGTACGGTGTTACCATAATTACTCAATTCAGAAGCGGTCAACTTATGGATCAGTGAGTCAAGAGTTACACTGACTATTCCCAAGGATCCGAGTTCCTGGATAGCAGAGATCCTTATGGCATATTGTGCTAGCAGAGTTCTCAGGATTTTTCTAACCACATCCTCCTCGAGTTTTCCTCCTATATTTTTGATAGATTTTACTACATACTTTATCCTCTTACTGTGTTGCTCTATGTTTTCACTTTCCTGCATTCTCATCTCAACATACTTTTCTCTCACGCTATCTACTTTGGCCTTTTGAACATGAGGATCTCCCCCATAGACTGTCTTCAACTTATTCCATATCTGAAAAGTTGTTTTCAAATCTTGTACCTTAGCAAATTCATTATCTGAAAGAGTACTAACAATCAGATCCATAGCAGCAATATTATCTTGCCTTTCCTTTATCTGGTCTGGAGTAAGAATCCTTGAAGGTTCATTGTATTCTATATTCACTTGGTTCCAGTAGTGTTCACCTAAGGATCTTAGATAAAGTTTCATTCTTCCACACCATAAGATTTAGTTCTCCTTAGAGAACTTATGGCCCTCCTTCCACATCATCTTGGATCTCTCCCTAAGCCAGTTAAGCTTCTTCTCATTCTAGGGACCTGTGCTCTGATACCAATTGTTACTCCCAAATGATGCTGAGAAGGGAGGGGTGAATCAACACTTAATCAAATTTTCACATTTTAACTTTTATCTTAAATATTCATTTATCTAAGATCCAACAATATACTTAAATGCTGAAGTAAAATATGCAAGCATGAAAAGTTGATAGTGACACCAAGGAGTTATCTCGTGGAAACCCAATAGTGAGAAAACCACAGTGTGAGTAGGAACTCACAAAATTTTCACTCTTCTAGAGTATGCCTGGTTAAGAGCCATCCCTGTTAGGAGATTACAACGACACTATTAGGTGCCACCTGGTTAAGGGATTTTTGATCAAGGTCGATTAATGCCTTTACCCTGTTAAAGGTAGCCTAGTTAGAGGACTTAGAACATTAGTTAAGATGTTACTCAATTAAGGTATTTTATACAAGGGGACCTATTAAAGTCCACCCAGTTAAGGGATTTATGTTATAGTTGTTAGAAAGCAACAGTTGGATGATCTATACAGTTAGCTATTGATAGCTTGATCAGATCTCAATATGCATCCTACTCAATACACATCGGTTGTGACTTCTCTGCACAACATCATATCCTTCGGTTATTCACTTTGTCGATCACCTATCCCTCAATAGTGCACTCTACCAGTCTTCTAACCATCGTCTCTCCACTTTATCGATCCTCTCTTCTTCGGCTCTACCCTCAGCCGGTTTTTGGTTCTTTGGCTGTGCTCTTAGCCGGTTGTCTGTCCTTCGACTCTGCACTCAACTGGTTATCTATCTGTCGATTCTGCACTTAGCCAATCTGCTTCACATACACACTCAATTGTGCTAACACCTCTTAGCACTTCCTCTCACTTTATTCTTTAGCTTTGATTGCCTTCAACAGGATTTCCTTATTTCAAATTTCATGATCAAAAATTTTAGAAAGAGCTCCAGAACTCTTTATACATTTTTTGTCAACACCTTCAAGCATATCCTCAATTAGATCAATTAAGGATTTCAGAAGATTTCAATTTTAAACTCTCCCGCTCTTTCTCTGCATGGCTTACAACAAATCCGCCAAGTGTTCAACCAATTCTACCACTACATCTCCCTAGGATAGAAACTTCTGAGTCATGTTCAGTCAAATAAATGTGAACCAGATAATTTGCAAGTAATCATGCTTGACTGCATCACAACATAAAGTTAACTTTCTCAACAAATGATTTGGTGTAGACACAAGCTTACCAACTCATCCTTTGCTACCACAACTGAATATGCAATCACTACTCTAAGATTTATGATGATCGCATGTCTTCCTTCTGACATAGCAGTGTACTGGTATGTAACTGCACTTCTTACATTATCGATTCATCCTTTGATTGCCAGTTTGTTGTTCTAGCACCTAGTCTCTCTCCTATTTGGCAATGAGTTACCAATTGGTTGGAACAAACAAGTCTTCTTGCTTGTGTCACCTTTTGTGACTTCACCATCACCAAAGTGATCAATCTTCCTGAATGATAGATCGGTTGACCTAATTTATCTTTCCTTGAGTGGAAGTAACCTTTGTTCATTCAATACCAATGTTGTTTCCATTCACTATTGCTTATTGAAAAACAACACCACTCTACCTTATACCACTTCACCAGTTAGTATCTCATAGGTAAGTGTTGGACATCAATGACAAACCTTAGTACATAAACCAGTTTTCTAGATTGACCGGTTTTGTCAATGCCAACAATCCAACATAATGTTGGTGTCGAAAATAATTACAAAATGATTTACAAAATAAATCCTTCTTTATGTTGGCTTCCAATGAAGTGTTGATTTCAGTGCTGGTGTCGGTGTCGGTGTAGCCGTAAATGCTCCAAAGTCGGTATCTGTGAGTATATGCCTCCTAGTGCCAATATATGACTTCCATCTGATCTTGTTACCATCGATGACAACAAAAATGAATCCGATGAGTGTCAATTGCCAACACTAGTGTACCTATCGGTACCCCTATTGGTAAGACTGGAGATGCAAAAGCCAAAGCAATAGAGAAGAAGAAGCAAGAAGAAATAGAAGACAAGATGGTTGAATCACAAAGAGGTAAACCATCTAAAATTTAGTTCTGGAGAAAGAAGAAAATAGTTGATCCACCTGCTCCACCAATACAACCCAGAAAGAAGAAGAAGCGACAAGCTCACAAACCAGGAAATGATGAAGAGGCTACTGAATCGGATGAGGATAAAAGAGCACTTAGAGAAAGTGTAAAGAAGCCTAAGACAACTGATAAGGTAAAACCACCTAAGAAACCATTTACACTAGAAGAATCTATCAATAGGATGGTCAAAATAATTAAGTATTATGGGATATACAAAGGTTTCAACAAATTATTTATTTATTTATCTGAAAATAAACAAAGGGAGATTGAAGATGTAGTCATTTTCAGTATGAATAAATTTAGTAGAGCCCTCATTGAGATACAAGGGAAGATTCCAAATTCTTTATATAAGTTAATTGATGCAAGGTGGCAAACTGCCATTAGCCAAGACAAAGAACTCATTGATTATATCTTTAAGCACCTGCAACCAAAAGAAAGTGAAGAGGAGATTGAAGCAATAAAAATCAATGCTAAAGAATCATTTAGATCCAAAAAGAGATTTTCAAGAATGTTAACAAGAGAGACTGAATCAGTCTACGAGACTGAGATTTTGATCAAGAAGGCTTTAGGTCTCATCCGAGATGAAGAAGAGAAAAAAGATGAACAAGTTGAGGAAAATAGTTCTGAAAGGCTAAAGGTGGAAGAATTTCCTAAGGGTGTTAAAATCGCAAATTTTGAATAGGATAACGAGTATATGCAAGATGATCCTATTGATACTGAACTGGAGATCATTACCGATGATAACACCAGAGACAATGTTGAAAATGCTATTGATAACATAGATGTATTTTATGTTGATGTTAAGATGTTTTGACAACATGAGAAGCAAGAGGAACAAGTGGAGAATAAAACTGAAGAAAAGAGCTATGATGAGCCACCTGTGAATGCACAGCCTATTGATACTCAAACTCCATCAGTAAGTATAAATATAAATATTGATGACAATCAAAAAGAAAAGACTGATGAAAAGAAGGATGAGGAAGCGCTGGTGAATGAACAAAATATGGAAACTCAACCACCACCGGTCAAGGACACCACTAAAGAAGAGAAGGCATAAGAAGATAAGATAGATAAGGAGAAAACAAAGAAAGAAAAGGCAGAGAAATAGGAGACAAAGGAGAAGAAAATAATTGATGATGATAATGATGACTCAATTAGTATTAAAGGGCCTACTGATATGGAGAATATAAGTTCCTCTCAATTGATGGAGATTACAAAAGCAATGCAATCCAGAGCTCAAAAGAAGAGAATGAAGGAGCAATAGAGAAAGACAAAAACAATAAGGACAATAGTTGATATTTTGTCTAGTCTCCTACCCGAGAATTATACTGAAAGTTTTGTTACTCCCATTAACAAAATTGGATAGTTGGTTACCAATGTCGGAGATCAACTCAAGAATTTTGAAGATGCAACATACATATTAGTTGAAAAGGACTACAAGAAGAAAAGGATAGAACAAATGATGTCTAAAATAGATAAATGTAAGGTAGCTCTTACTATTAATAAGGACTTGTTGAAGAATGGACTGGAAACTAGAGGAAAGATTTTGGCTACTGTTTCAAAATTCACACTATTTTGTGCTGATTTGAAGGAGAAAAGGGAAGATGCTGAGAAAGAACTTGAAATCTTGAGTGAAAAATTTAGACCATTGAATGACTCAGCTATTCATTTTGGTAGATCAGTTGTAGAACTCCATCACAGAATTGAGGTGTATGAACATGAGTAGGTCAAACGAGTAAGATCATTGAAGTAGCTCCAAACTCAACTAATTCCTAAAGTGGAAATTCTATAGCGAGCGTACAAGGAGTCGGAGGCTATCTTAGTTACATCAGAAATGAGCACAGTTGATGCAAATAAGGAATTAGCAGGGCAGATAAAGATGCATGTAGAGATTACCGACACACTGTTAGAGACATGGGATAATGATCTAAAACAGTTGAAGTTTCATTTCCATGATACTTTTTCTAAAATTGCTTTGTAAAGAATTTATGACTCTTATATCTATATATATATGCTATGATGAAAATTTTGATGTACAATGTATATATCTTTCATGTATTTTACTTCTTTATTTGGCACTGTTGTCAAAGGGGGAGTAATAGTTAAAGAGTTAGTCAAAATTTTGTATGTAATGTAAGGGGGAGTAATAGGCGTCTCTTTCATTTTTGTATAACAAGCATGCAATTGATAAGGGTGAGTACATGTCATGTACTCAACTTTTCTATTGCACACTTAGTTGACAATTTTTTTCCCTAAGTGTTGCCATCAATGCCAAAGGGGGAGAATGTTGGAATTTGATCATTTGACTTGAACCGGTAATTGTTTATTTTCTTGATGCAACTGGTACATGTCTGTTTTGTAAAGAGATTAGATTGTCATATAATGACTATGTTGTATGTTGTCATTTATGGCAACTATATTTCTATAGTCATCTAAGTCCTACAGTTCAACCGATAAGCAGAGACAGCTTTTACCACAACTGGTAATTAAAAATCTAACTGGTAAAAGACAAACATAATAATATTCTAACAACCGATACAGGAAATTTATGAAGAATGGGATGATGTGGTTTTTCAGCAGCAAAGAAGACTAGTAGATGAAGTTATGCTCATGTCCGCATGCGGTGATTCGATCAAGTGAATGAGATTTGATTGATAGAGAAAGTATTATGATGGGAATTCAATCAATAGTGATGAAAATCACTTAGATCAATAAAACGATGCATAATTGGATTTGTTATATTGGTGGCCAACATAAGTAAGGTGTGTAATGCAAGTTTGTCTAGATTCATTGAAATTAGGAAATTTTTCCAAGGTTCTATCCAACCTAATGATGTTTTTAAGATGTGTGATGAGGTATGAAGGTGTATATGAGTATGATCTTGAATGTGTAAGAAATCATTAGCGAATTTCATCTTTCTGATAGTGCAGTGATCAGAGGAGTTCTGAGATGAAGTATATGTGATGTTGTAATGTTGTGAAGAAGATCTTATTAGACACTAATGGTGTTATACTGAGATCACTTGAACTTGTTGTCTCCCTAACAGTTGAAGAAAGAAAATCCTCTCACAAGGTCACTCCTAGCAGGGTGCAGTAAGATCATAACAGGTATGATCATTAAATCCTCTAACCAAGTGACACATTAACTTGTGTTTGCAAATCCCTATAACATGGGTAGCTTCTAATAGGGCTGGTCCTCACAGGCCTTATTGTATATCTGTTAACTAGGCTTAGACACTCCTAATAGGGTGCGCCCCTAATCGGGTGTTGTATACCTTAACTGGCCAGATCTCTATACTGCAGATAGTGGATCTGTGTGGGTACTAACTCCCACTGTGGTTTTTCCCATTTGGGTTTTCGACGTATAACCTCTTGTGTCATGTGGTTTATACTTTATGTGGTGATTTCTTACTTGGTGTTATTTCTTATATGCCTATTGAGTTTTAAGTTCGTAAAATTGATAATTAGATTTCTATTATTTTTTACTTGCACTGATTCACCCCCCCCCCCCTCTTAGTGCCTTATAAGTTCATCATACTGGATGTTCTATGATGATAATATGATTTCAGTTTGTGTTCTTTCTATGTTTTCCTATTGCTTCTATTGTGTTACTCTTGCTACCTGAGCTGGTTAGTTCTCATTGAGTATCCATTGGTCATGGTTGCATCACAATCCAAAGGGAACAAGATAAGAAGAATAAAGGAAATTTAAAATATTTTTGAAAAATTTCGGACGCAAAATTAATGTATCCAAGGACATGGACCCTCTTCCAAAATTGGAGAGTTAGTAAAGGAAAGAAGAAGATAGGTGGGGAAATATGGAAGGGATTTGGACCCATCAAATGCTTTATAATTATGTGTATCTATGATTTGGGAGTGAATTAGGTGAAGGTGTAGCATTAACGAAAAAAATCTAAGGCTGTGACATGTGAGAAGAATCAAATAAATATAATTTATTTAATTAATTCATTAGAGGCAAGAGGTAGATGGGATGGATGGGTAAATAATCAAAAAATAATTATTTACTTGAGGCTACGACTATAGAAGAATAGAATAGAATAGGTTAGGCCTATGGTAGAGATAATTGAATATTACGTAAATTATAAAATACATTTTTGAATCAATATTGAGGTTTAGACTAGGATGAATTAGGCAATGGTCAATGTTGGTGATCCTTTTTAGGTCTTTGAAAAGGGTTTGTCTTCCCTTCCAAGGGTATTTTGACTTCTAAGTTGGAACACATTTCTATAGACTTGTCGAAGGCTTCTTCTTCTACTCTAGTGAAGCAGGAGTTTTAATGTAAGGCTATTAAGGATGATTTTCTTTTACCTCCTTCTAGGGATGCCCATAGGGTTCTAGATGTTCTTTATGATAGTGTGTTTGATTCTTCTTCTCTGGAGTTTTCCCAGGTGTGTCAAAAGGTTGATGTTTCTTCTCCTAATGTTGTACTCAGGGATTTTGAGGTTCTATGTGCATTGGAGGACTATGATGTGAGTGTTTTTCCTTCTCTTGAGAAGGGCAAGACATGTTAGCACATAATTTTTCAAATTATTTATGTTATTGAAATACTATTTTCTTATGCTTTGAACAAATATTTTTTATCATGAGAATAGTTACTACTAAAGTTTTATGTGCAGGAGTGATCCTACAACATCAATTCCCATCCATCTGTGATTTGTCTCTAGAGAGTCAACCATCAATTGGGAAATTAGCGGGTGACACTGATAAAGACAAGGATTTCATTTTGACAAATTTAGCTAAAGAGGCAAGATCTATGTGATATATCAGAGGTTGAGCTTGTGTGAGGTTTCATTCAATTTATATGTGAAAAATCATAAACATGTGTATTTCATTAAGGGGAGCACATTTTATAAGTATATCAAACCATCAGTGTAGCCTACCCCGAAGAAAGAACCCTAGCAAAGCTAAAGGTCATCGAGAAGTGAATAACTATCGCTAAAAGGGGATATGAGTTATCTCGATACCCGATAGACACATCGGGAGGATATACACCGACTGAGTAATTACTATAGTATCATCAACGTAATTATCACTATCAAAACATGTGAATTACTATTTTGTCAATAGTCAATAATGCTATCAGTAAAACTTACACCGATAGGAAGAGAAACATTAGTCATCAGCATAACTTAAAGAGATCGAGACATGTCATTTAAATTTATCCTGATGCCTGAGAGAAATAATAAAGTAGGAGGTTCATCAGAGAAAAAGTAACTATCGTTAGAGGTTCCTCAAGGTTATGTCGATACCCGATGGAGGCATCGGGAAGACACACACCAATAAAAAACAAAGTTACTTAAGGAATGAAATATTGTCGATGACACCAAGGAATTAATTCCTCAGGAAATTATATACTGATGAGCCGTTACAGATGCAATTCAAAACTAAAACCAAAGCAGCCTTTATTTAATGTTTGCAATTGAGTAGATTGATGGCTCACACAAGGAAAATTAAGAACCAAATGTAGGTTGCGGCTTAGTAAAAAAACACAAGGTAAGAATTATTGCTCACAGTTCTTCAGGCATCATGGAGGCTCCAAGTTCATCAGGAAGAAATAGGAGTTCTAAGGGCTCTGAATCCACGTCTAAAAAATCCAAAACAATGGAAGTCCCTCCTACACGGAAATTGAATCAAGACATTATTGATCAATTGTAGTCTCCAGGCCCAAAATCAAGGAGGTCAAAACAAAATTTGCCTAGAAAAGACCAGCTTGAAGACAAGTTTAAAGGGGTTGAAGATGTGTGGAAAAAGGTGATAGGTTATGAAATCTTTCTATTTCATTTTTTAAGAAAGGATAGAGAAGTACCAATTCGTAACATGTGGATAACCATAGGTAAACTATTTGTTTCAAATGTTTTCATAAATATCAGACTAATTGAAGTCTTGGTCAAAAATTATAATTCTATGAAGAGATGCATCTAGTTTCGAAATGGTGAGTTGTTTATCAGATTTAGCCCTGGCACCATAGATGAAGTTTTTAGCTTAGACCCTAACCCTGATGTACCCTTGTAATTTGAAGATCTAGAGGATGAATTTGTTAAAATGGATACTACTTATAAAGGGTGGAACTCAGCCCTCCACAAGCTTGAGAAGAGCATTCTAGCCTAAGAGGATGGTCCTCCATTCAACAAGGGTATTTTCAGACACTACTTATAGTACACCTATATGTCATGCAAATAGGTTGGAGGTATAGAGGTCCCTGATATAGCTAATATTAGGCCACTAGTGTTAGCAACAAATATACAGATGTATGAGTCGAGACCCTTTGATTATGGTACTTATTTTGTAGAAAAATTACATGAAGGTTTCTTGAACCTTGAAGATAATAGGGAGCCTACTTTCAAATTCTACTCATTGTTGATGCATTTGATTTTATTTTATGGAAGATTTTGGGGCATGTGGCCAATGAGTTTAAAATTGAACACAGTGGATAGAGCAGGTAAAGGACAACTAGTGCAGATCTGGACATCAGTTTGGGACTCATGATATGTGAAGTCAAACTACATTAAGTTTGAAGAGCTAATAGTAAATCCACTATACTAGATGTATGGTGTCCCGTGTGAAGGATCTATTTCCATTTAAGTTACAATATTTTTGAGACCTATTGTTTTTTATGAGAGAGGTATTTTCAATCACAACTGGGGTGATTGGTTTGTTCATAAGGATTTTACTTTCTTCAGGATTTATGGTTTTGAAGGAACCCCATATGTATTGCCAAAATTTGTACCAGACAGGATTTCTTATCTTCGAGATTGTGAGACAATTAAGTGTTTCAAATGCCAAGCATTTTGGAGATATGCATAAGAAAACTTTCCTACCTGGGACTCTTAATTTTGGGGATTTTACCATTTTATCTACAAAGGCTTATGAAGTCATTGATAGGAAACTGATTGAAGAATACAATTTGTTCAAATATACTGCTAGGGTCAATTATGAACCTGAAGGATATATTCACAATTGCAAGAAAAATCAAAATCTGGGAGATTATTTTCATGTTTACTTGGAAGCAAAAGATATGTTTAGAAACATGGAGGAGGAAGAGGCCAAGTTGGCCATTGATGAATTAAACAAAAAAATGGAAGAAAATAAAAAGAGATTGCAAGAAATGGAAACTGAAGAAGAGGAGATTGAAGGTGAGTCAGAAGAAGTTGAGATGATATCTAGGCATCAAGCACTAGACATAGCAGAAGAGCCAGACTTACAAGAGAAAATTATTTTCAGGCTAAACATCCATAGTGATGCAAGATACGATGAGTACTCTGCCTTTGTGTCTGATGGTGTTTTTATTAAGTCAAAAGAATTTAAATCCTTTTTATATAACTTCAAAGGTTAAAAATTGAGAGACTCTATCCCAAATGTAACCCCTAAAAAAGAATCAGTTGTTGAGGAAACTAAAGGAAGAAATTAGTTTAGAATTGACCAAGTTATAACCCCTCAAAGGGGAAGACAACTTCTTAGTGAATCAGGCATCATCATCTTTCTAGGATGGGATATGAGTGCATCATTTATTTTTGATAGCATGTTACATTCTGAGAATAAGGATTTTAAATTGGATATTCAGGGGGTGAATGATGTGTATGTGGGCTCTAGACTAGAATGAAGAGGCTTTTCTTTTATGGGCCCTTTACCCTCCAAATAAGAGGCCAAAAATCATTAATGTGGACAAAGATTTTGCTCACATGATGAAATTAAAAGTGGGTGAAGTGGATCCTATTGTTATTGCTGACATGGGCATCGATATTTCAAAATTTAATAAAGCACAATTAGTCAAAGTGATCAAAGAAAGAGATGAGTACAAGGGGCTACATGAAGAATTGCTAAAAAGACGAGGACATTATGTGCCACAAATCCATGATGGGTCTAAGTGGAAAAAGAGTGTTGTCTTGATGATGACTGTAATGTATTAATCACTTGTTGTCATTGATGAAACACTCTCACACACATATTTTGCTAACATTGACTACCGATGCAACTTCAATTGGTTTACACTATCAACTGGTATGTTCCTTTGAGATTAACTGAGTTAACACTTAGTCGGCATCAAAATCAGAATTAAGATAGAAAAGAAGATCGAGTGGAAGATCTCACAACAACGGTTCACTAGTTTTATTTCAACCGATATTAAACTGCTCTAACCAGTATCTAATTCTATGATGAGTTACCAGCACCATTTGTTTGGCGGTCATTTTTGTGATGATTTATGATTATATGTCTAGATTCACTGCACCTAGGAAATTGTGTTCCTATGGCCGACATAAGGATTGTATGTCTATTTAAAGACATCATAGAGAGTCATTTTGATGATGATAATGGATATAAAGTTGTTATGCAAAGAGAGTGAAAAAATCTTTTAAGTGATAAGTATTAAGATGTAGAACAGTATTAATTGTACTTAGAAGGATCTGATCAAGAAAGTCTTGTGCTACTCAAAATAGATCAAGCTACTCTTGTTGTTTTCTAATCATTACAATGGGTGCATATCCCTTAACTGGGTAAGCTCTAACAAGCTTCATTATACAAATCCTCTAACAAGGTGATCCATTAGTTTGGATTCTCAAATCCTCCAGTGAGGTTACTCTTAACAGGGTAGTACTCTTAATAGGGTATAAGCTTCTAATCAAGCTTGGAATCTCTAACAAGATTCGCTCCTAGCAGAGCTCTTTGTAAGGCCTTAATCGGTCAGTTTTCTATTACTACAGATAGTTAACTTGTGAGTTCCATCTCACTGTGGTTTTTACCTATTTGGGTTTTCCACTTATAAACACTTGTGTTATGGTGGCTTTTCTACTTTATGTGGATGTTGTTATTTCATTTTGGATAGCATATATTTTGATTAATCGCTTGGTTAAATTTATCTATCAGTCAGTGTTTACAGTAGTGTTTGTTTTGGAGTCATTGATTCACTCGCCCCCCCCTCTCAGTGCTTTTCAAGTCCATCAAAGAGATGTGAAGAAGTGCAATTGGAAAACAAAAAGTGAAAAAGGCAGATGCAGAGTGTGAGGGCTAATGCAGCCTAAGTTTTACTAACCAAAAGATTTGAAAAGTTGCAAGGTTTCCTTGAAGATTTTTGGGTTGTTTATTAGAATAATATGGATAATGTAGATATTGCCTCCTACAAACCTGCAACAACATTTGAAAGAACAATGAAGTCATTGGAGAGAAATAGGTTTGAAAATGTTAAATAACATTATGATTTTTTTACTGTAGATGAGAAGAAGCAAATACACCAATAGGTAATAACCTTGTTGAGTCATTACTGTAGATATCTGCATGAATTAGAAAAAGATATTTCAATATCCTTGTATAGTACTTTGTTAGAAAAATGGGAAGAAGCCACTCAGTTAGATAAGGAAATTATTGATGAAATATTTGTACAGTATTTTCCCACATTATCATCAGAAGGAATTAGTGCTTTGACTAAGGAATACAAAGTATATTTTGATTTTAAAATAAGGAGATTGAAGCTTCTTATTGGAAAAAGGGCAGTTATTGAGGCAGGAACTCACAAACTAGCCTATCAAATCAAACAAAGGATAGATAGCATCCAATCTCTTGATAAGGATGAAACCTCAGATGATGTTTCTCTACCAGAAATTGACATAGAGGAAATTGTCCCAGCTGAAATAGTCTTCTCAACTGAGAAGAAGGATGACTCAGTTATTCATATTGCTGAGGACATTGAGGATTCAATAGACCTATCTGAAGAAATTACTGCACCTGATATGGATCTTCCTTCAATCATAGAAGTACAGAATACAACAGGTGATCAACCAGCTACTCAAACAAAGGAAGTTAGTATACCGGCAACTACTCAACAAGAGAAACCCCAACCGACAACTGAACAACTGGAGAAACCCCAATCTCCACTGATTATTGAGATCACTCAAATAGAAACCACTGAGGAAGCTATTACTCAGAAAGTAGAAGATAAAATGGAAGTAAATACAGAAAGAGCCATCGTTAAGTGTATATTCTTTGAAAAGGGAAAGCAAAAACTGCTTGATGATGATGATGATGACTCTTTAAGTATTTTAGGACCTATTGATATGAATACCCTAAGTGCTTCTGAAATGATGAAGTTTGGGCATATAATGGAAACTTGTGCACATAAGAAAAGGATGAAAGAACAAAGAATTGAGGCAGAGACAATTCAGAATGTTGTAGACATCTTGTCTGGATTACTATCAGAAACCTCTGTCACACATCTTCCTACTCCTATCAGCAAACTTGGTCAATTAGTTGCACAGGCATCTGATCAAATCAAAATACTTGAAGATGTTGCTCAAATGCCTATTGAGAAGAGCCATAAAAAGGCATATGGAGATAGGGTCACAAAGCACATTGAGAATAGAAAACTGGCTTTATCGCATAATGGCAGTCTGTTGAATAAAGCTACTGAATCTGGAGGAAAGTATCTCGCCTCTACCTCCAATGTTACTTTCTTTTATTCTGATATCTCTAAAAATCAAGTTGAAACTAAGCAGGAAATAGAAAGGTTATGTAAGGCATATGTCCCACTCCAGGAATCTATTCATATCTTTAATCGGTCTATCGATGAACTGCATGATAGACTAATCAGGAATTATAATGAGAGAGCTAAGAGATTCCAATTTCTCAAAGAACTCAAGAGTCAACTCACCTCACAGCTTGACATTCTTCAGAAAGCCTACTCTCATGCAGAAGCTATTCTTGCTACTCCAGAAATGTGCTCACTTGATTTAATGGAAGAATTATATTCTCAACTACTCTCTACATCAGAATATACAAATCATATACTAGAATCATGGAAGAATGTTGTCTCTCAGATGAAACAAAACTTCAACCATATTTTCATGAGAATTCCTAATTCATGACTTTGTTTTCAAAAGTCATATATACTGAACTTTTTGATATAGATTTTCTATGTATATGTATTTTTCTTTATCAGTTTGGCATTGTTGTCAAAGGGGGAGTAATAATATGTATGTATGTATGTTTAAAAATTTTGTATTTATAATGCGTTAAGGGGGAGTATTACAGTGTTACATGCTAAGGGAGCTTGAGCATATATATGTAGATATGTTGTGTATGCACACTTAGCTGTAGTGTAAATTTTCTAAGTGTTGCCATCAATGCCAAAGGGGGAGATTGCTGGCTTGATGATTATTGTAATGTATTCATCACTTGTTGTCATTGATGAAACACTCTCATGCACATATTTGATAACATTGACTACCGCTATAACTTCAATTGGTTTACACTATCAACCGGTATGTCCCTTTGAGATTACCTGAGTTAACACTTAGTCGGCATTAGAATCAGAATGAAGATAGAAAAGAAGATCAAGTGGAAGATCTCACAACAACGGTTCACTAGTTTTATTTCAACCGGTATTAAACTACTCTAACTGGTATCTAATTCTGTGATGAGTTACCAGCACCATTTGTTTTGTGGTCATTTTTGTGATGAGTTATGATTATATGTCTAGATTCACTACACCTAGGAAATTGTGTTCCTATGGCTGACATAAGGATTATATGTCTATTTAAAGACATCGTAGAGAGTCATTTCGATGATGATGACAGATATAGAGTTGTTATGCAAAGAGAGTGAAAAAAGCTTTTAAGTGATAAGTGTTAAGATGCAGAGCAGTATTAATTGTACTTAGAAGGATCTGATAAAGCAAGTCTTGTGCTACTCAAAACAGATCAAACTACTGTTGTTGTTTTCTAATCATTACAATGGGTGCAAATCCCTTAACCGAGTAAGCTCTAACAAGCTTCATTGTACAAATCCTCTAACAAGGTGATTCATTATTTTGGATTCTCAAATCCTCCAACAAGGTTACTCTTAACAGGGTATAAACTTCTAAGCAAGCTTGGAATCTCTGACAAGATTCGCTCCTAGCAGAGCTCTTTGTAAGGCCTTAACCAGTCATTTTTCTATCACTGCAGCTAGTTAACTTGTGAGTTCCATCTCACTGTGGTTTTTACCTATTTGGTTTTTCCACGTATAAACATTTATGTTATGGTGGATGTTCTACTTTATGTGGATGTTGTTATTTCATTTTGGATAGCATATATTTTGATTAACCGCTTGGTTAAATTTATCTATCGGCCAATGTTTAAAGTAGTGTTAGTTTTGGAGTCATTGATTCACACCCCCCCCCCCCTCTTAGTGCTTCTCAAGTCCATCAAAGAGATGTGAAGAAGTGAAATTGGAAACCAAAAAGATAAAAAGGAAGATGCAGAATGTGAGGGTTGATGCAGCATCTGTTTTATTGACCAAAAGATTTGAAAAGTTGCAGGGATTCCTTGAAGATTTTTGGGTTGTTTATTAGAATAATATGGATAATATAGTATCTCACAACTATATTTATAACAGACTCGGGGGTAAGTGCACAAAGATGGTGGTGAAAAAGGGGGGTATAAGTGGACACTTTTTTTTTCTGAAATCAGGTGAACCTGAACTTGGAGGCAAAATTTGAAAGTCATCCACTCAAGATATGAAGATAATCAAAGAACAAATATTGCAGTACTCTGAATCTAGTTTCCAAACTACTAAATTTTTTTTAAATTGGATAAGTTAAGGGGGTAAAATCCTTCGCACACGAAAAAAAGACCTTGATTGTTTTAGAAAAACATAACATAGTGTATGACGTGGGCATCAAAAAAGTCCTAGTTAGATTTAGTATTTTGACAAATCCTTTAGCAGAAAGATAGTTAAGAGTGAGCACTAGAAGATGTGTATTTTTTTGTAATTTGTTGTTGAGTATTTACTTTTTTATGATTTTTTTGATCAAGTACATTGTGAAAATTAGGTACCTGTTCGTGCATGAAGTATAAGTTGCACTAAAAAAATAAAAAATGCAATTTTTTTTTTAAATTGTAGAGAATCAAGTTCACTACAATCATATATAAAGTTTTTTAAATTTGGATAAGTAAATCAAAAGTTATTAAAAAAATGGTGCACGCATGTTTGTGAGAACTATGGAGACACTGGTAAAAGAAATTCAATAATAATATGTTATTGTTGTTCAAATTTTAAAAAAATTATATGGTTAGAAAGCTCAGAAGATGGATGAAAATATGGTGGAAATTTTAGAAATACCCACTTGATGATGTGTAAACCTGATGATGACAAAGTCGAGAAACCAAGTTGATAAAATAAAACATGCCAAAAAAGAGGGAAATGGAGGGAAATCAAACTTCCAAACCGTAGTTTTGTCATCTAGGCCTATTTCCAAGCCTAAATAGACAAAAGCACGTACGCGCTATTTTTACTATAAAAAGCACGTACGCACTATTTTCACTATAAATAGCATGTATGCACTAAGTTTGATTAAATTTTGGGATTGTGTATAATATGATATTATATATTTAATATTTGTATATACATATTGACAAGGTGGTCGGTTATCTTTTTTTTTAAAGAAGATAGGATATAAAGTAGAACGTGTGAAGAAAATGAATGTATTGGTTTCTTTGGATCGTGTGGATGTATTGGTTGGATAATCTTTATGGGTTGTATGGTGTACTAAGGGGTCATATGGTGTATTATGACCCCTTAGGTGTCATTATGGGTCATATGGTGTCCTAAGGGGTCATATGGTGTTCTATGATCCCTTATGACACCATATGACCCCTTAGAACTCCATATGGTGTTGTTATGGGGTATATGGAGTCCTAAAGGGCCCTATGGTATTCTATGACCCCTTAGCATACCATATGATCCCTTACATGTCATTAGAGGTCATATTGTTTCCTAAGAGGTCATATGGTGTCCTATGACCCCTTAAGATGCCATATGACCCCTTAAGACACCATACGACCCATAAGGACATCATATGGTGTAGTAAGGGGTCATAGGATGCCATATGATCTCTCGGGATACCATACGACCCATAACAACACCATATGGTATCCTAAAGGATCATATGGTGTTCTATGACCCCATAGGACACTATTTGGCATCATTATAGGTCCTATAGTATGCTAAGGGGTCATACAGTGTCCTGTGACCCCTTAGGATACCATATGACCCCTTAGATATTGTTAGGGGTCGTATTGTGTTCTAAGGGTCATATGGTGTCCTATGACCCATTAGGACACCATATGGTATCTTTATGTGTCTTATGGTTTTATATGACCCCTAGAACACCTTATGACCACTTAAGACACCATATGGTGTCATTAGGGGTCATACGATGTCCTAAGGGGTCATATGGTCTCCTAAGACCCCTTTAGACATTATTTGACCCCTTAGGACTCCATATGATGTCCTAAGAGGTCATATAGTGTTTTATGACCCCTTAGGACACCATTTGGTGTCATTATGGGTTGTATGGTGTGCTAAGGGTTCATATGGTGTCTTATGACCCCTTAGGACTCCATATGAACTCTTACATGTTGTTATGGGTCATATGGTGTTTTGTGATCCCTTAGGACACCATATGATCCCTTAGGACTCCATATGGTGTTGTTATGGGTCGTATGGTGTCCTAAAGGGTCATATGGTATTCTATGACCCCTTAGGACACCATATGATCCCTTAGGTGTTGTTAGAGGTCATATTGTTTCCTAAGAGGTCATATGGTGTCCTATGACCCCTTATGACACCATATGACCCCTTAAGACACCATACGACCCATAACAACACCATATGGTGTCCTATGGGGTCATAGGATTCCATATGACCCCTCAAAACACCGTACAAGCCATAACAACACCATATGGTGTCCTAAAGGGTTATATGATATTCTGTGATCCCTTAAGACACCATTTGGCATCATTATAGGTCCTATGGTGTGCTAACAGATTATATAGTGTCCTATGACCCATTAGGATATCATATGACCACTTAGATGTTGTGAGGGGTCGTATTGTGTTCTAAGGGTCATATGGTATCCTATGACCCATTGGACACCATATGGTATCATTATGTGTCTTATATTGTCGTATGACCCCTAGGACACCTTATGACCACTTAGAACACCATATGATATCATTAGGGGTCATATGGTGTCCTAAGGGGTCATATGGTGTCCTAAGGTGTCATATGGTCTCCTACAACCCCTTAGGACACTATTTGACCCCTTAGGACTCCATATGGTGTCCTAAGAGGTCATATAGTGTTTTATGACCCCTTAGGACACCATTTCATGTCATTATAAGTTGTATGGTGTGCTAAGGGGTCATATGGTGTCTTATGACCCCTTAGGACTCCATATGACCTCTTATGTGTCGTTATGGGTCATATGGTGTCCTAAGGAGTTGTATGGTGTCCTATGACCCCTTAGGAAACATGCATGGTTCACTAGGATACCATATGACCCCTAATAATACCATATGACATGAAAAAACACAAAATGGTGTCCTCCAAGTTCAGGTTCTCCTACGACCCCTTAGGACTCCATATGGTGTCATAATGGGTCGTACGGTGTCCTAAGAGGTCATATAGAGCTCTATAACCCCTTAGGACACCATTTGGTGTCATTATGGGTTGTACGGTGTGCTAAGGGGTCATGTGGTGTCCTATGACCCCTTAGGACACATGCATGGATCCCTAGGATACCATATGACCCCTAAGCATACCATTTTACCCTAGAGAGGGAGAGAGGGGGAGGAGGGAGAGGAGAGTGAGGGAATGGGAGAGAGATACACCTAAAAGAGGAGGAGAGTGAGATAGAGAGATAAAGAGATAGATAGATAGATAGATAGATAGATAGATAGAGAGAGAGAGAGAGAGGTGGATAGAGGGATTGGGAGAGAAAGAGAGACCTAAGAGGTGAAGGGAGGAAATGTGTGTGTGTATGTGTGTGTGTGTGTGTGTGTGTGTGAGAGAGAGAGAGAGAGAGTCTAAGTGAAAGGGAGGAAGGGATGGAAGGATATTATAAGAGACTAGAGAGAGAGAGGTGCGAAGAGAGGGAGAGAGGGAGAGAGTGAGAAAGAGAGGTAATGAGAAAGGGATAGAGGGAGGGAGAGAGGGAGGGGGAGGGGAGAGGGAGAAAATGAGAGAGAGACACATCAGAGAAGGAGAGAGTGAGATAGAGAGAATGAGGATGAGAGGGAGAGGCTTCAGAGATAAAGAATAGGAGAGAGAGAGAGAGAGAGAGAGAGAGAGAGAGAGAGAGAGAGAGAGAGGAGGGGGGAGAGAGTGGGAAAGAGATACACTTGATAGAGGAGGAGAGTGAGATAGATAGATAGAGGCATAGAGAGAGAGAGAGAGGTTGATAGCTAAAGACATGATAGAGAGAAGGAGAGAGACTTGAGAGAAAGAGAATTTGAGCGAGAGGGGGAGAGAGAAAGAGAGTTAGAGGGAAATAAATACTTGACAAAGGAAGAGAAAGGGAGGGGGAGGGAGAGGGAGAGAATGAGAGAGAGACACACTTAAGAGAGGGGGAGAGAGTGATAGATAGAGATATTTGAGAGAGGGAGAGAAAGAGAGGGATGGATGAAAGAGAGAAAGAGGGCAAGGGAGATGAGAAAGAGAGGGAGAGATACCTAAGAGGGAAGAAAGTAGAGAGGGATATGCCTAAGAGACAAAAAAGTAGGGGTTAATGAAGAGAGAGGAGGAATGTAGGGAAGAGATGAGAGAGATAATGTTGATATGAGCATGCTGACTACTGAAATTTGACTAAGTCTGAAATTTATAAGATTACTCAAAAAAATAGAATCTACATTACAACTCTTAGAGATCTGGAACCACTCTCAAACATCCTGACAGTATATACATAAAATATAACTTAAAGTATATAAAAGACAGAGAAATGTCACTTATACTTAAATGTTATATTTAATGTATCTATCCTATCGAAAAACCTAATGGAATGCTAAATGAATTGCATTTTATTGACAGACAAACATGTACATGGTTTAGGAGGTTTCTAGTTTCTAAACCGTGTACGTCGTTTTACTTTTTAAACTGCATACATGGTTTGTATGCTTTAAACCGTGTACGTGGTTAGTATGATTTAAACCGCGTACGTGGTTAGTATGCTTTAAACCAGGTACGTGGTTTATCTTTGGTTAGGCTCGGCAAAACAAGCCTAAACACGTACGGGGTTGTTTAAATTTGAAATACCTCATGCGCGTTTTGGTGTTTTTCATGTTTTGTTTTTGGTGTGTCCACTTTTCTGACCACCATCTTTGTGCACTTACCCTAGGAAATATGTTGCATGATAAGACAATGGCCAATGTAAATGCCAAAGTTATTGAAGAAATACAAGGGTTGTTGAGAAAACATGAAGACTTTGACACAAAACTACAAAATGAATTTGATGAATGTAAGGAAATAGTACATCATGCCTTTCTAGAGGTTGAAGATCAGAATGGACGGATTAAGGATAAGGATAAATAGATTATGGAATTCCAAAGTCTTCTCAGTGCCTCCCTTATTGCACGGTCTGATGGACTTGATATGACAGATACAATTGAGCATATGGAAAATTTTGTCACTATGGAGATGGTGGTCAAAGATATCATCCATGATGTGGATACCTACAAATCAGAGGGATACTTGAAGCATATTCAGAAGTGTGGTCAAATTCTTGGAGATCAATCATAACTATCAAAAGATGTTCAAAGATGTGACTATGTATTTTATAGTTTTTAATTTTTTAAACCAAATCATCATCTATATATGGAGGATCTTTTAGGAAAGACAGAGGGGAAAATTTTTATATTTTTATATCAAGACAATCCTTTGTGCATTTTTTATGAACTCGTTGTCTAGAAGTATCAAGTTGATGGATGATATACACTGAAATCAACTGGTTTAAGTATCATATTTTTAATATAAATATTCAAGTGTTTTTTGTTCGTGATGGTCTCTATCTTTTCAATTGATTGATCAATTCCTTAGATAAATCTATTTGCACAGATTGTTTCATTGTGGAGTCTTATGTTGTCGTAATTAAGATTTATTTTCAATTTGAACATCAGTTTGAAGGATTGGTTGGAAAAAATTGAATTGTCTTATTGGTCTTTAAAAGTAAAGTTAAATTCAGTAAGATTAACTGGATGTTACATTTAATTACAGTTCATACAAAAGCCATTGAGATGATGGTCTTGTTTCATTAACAAGTTATTAAAATTGTCTCTAAGGTTAAACGTAGGATTTTGATTCGAGATGATATGAAACTAGTAAGGAATCAAGGCACTGGTCTTTTATTGATTTTATATATTTGAATCAAGTATTTTAAGAGCAAGCTTCATCAAGGAATCATATTTCTAATTCATATAACCAGTACTTTATAAATATTCATTTACAAGCAAGTAGTTACAGTTTTCAAATAATAAGATTCGGTTCAAGAACAATTGCCATCTTGAGGTCATTAAATTTCTTAAATTATCTATAGAAATGTCTTTAACCTACAGATTTAGGTTTCAGGTATATAGGTTCACCCGCCTTGGTTTTGTGAAGCCTGAAGTGCAGGGGAATTTGATCTATCGATCATTCTCGTTTGTTGGTCGAGACTGAGTCAGAATTTATCAAGAGAAGTGGAAAAACTCGTTTATTTCCAATTTGTGGTTTTGGGAACCAACAAGACATATGGGAGTTTCTTCTAAAGTTTTGGAGGATGTGTAGATCCAAATAGATATTTATGTTGTTTTTTCTTCTTCCCCTCATGTTGTTGGGAATTATGGCAAGGGAGTTTCTCCTAAGGTTTTGGAGGATGTGTAGATCCAAATAGAAGCTTTTGATTCTCTTCTAGCTGAGCCAAGTGATTGGCTAAGGAGTTTTCTAATGGGGATATTTTGTGGTAATCATCCCAGTATTTATTCTTTCAAAATGGATACTTTAAGTTTGGAAACTAAGAGGCAAGGTTTTGGATTTTACAATGCTAAAGATATTTTTTCCTAAATTCTTTTTCTTTAGAAGAATATTTCTCTAGAATCTTTCTTGATAGCCCCTATTTTATGGGTTTCAATGGTTTTTACCTTAAAAATTGTTCTTTTGGTTTCAACTCTTTGAAGGAAATATTATTATTTCCTATCCGAGTTTGTTAAAATGGAATATCCTTTCAGATCTCGAATGAAAGTATTTTCATGATCATTTCTAATTCTTTCAAGTGATATAGTTATATTGATAAGATTATAAAACTCTTGAAGCATTTGTTATTTGCTATATTTTGTGTTCTTGTGGAGAAAAAATAGGTTATACATAAGTTCATAATACCTTATCCACAAAAATTGATGATTGTGTGCATCATATCAAGTATTAAGACGCTTTGATTATATGTCATTATTGTAATAAAGTGGGTTATTCCCATACCAATTACCTGAATAATAAGGAATAACAATTTATTTGTAAGAAGAAGTATCAATTTTTTATTAATAAGAAGGAGTCTATTCATTCTTATTAGGAGGTTTAGAAAGTTGATATTAAAGAAAAGTCCTCTATGTGATAAAATTTTTGTCATTGATGTCACTTTAAGTGTATGGAGTGTTCTCTAAATTGTCTTGTTCCTGAACTCAATTGCAGAGCTCTGGCCTCAACAGCACAATTATGGATTGTGTTAAAAAATGTCTTGTTTCTAAACTTAGTTGCAAAGCTTCTTGCTAGATCAAATTTTTTGTTTGTTTGATTGTTATGCAAGCTGTCTTTTTTAATTTTTCTTGTGTAGTTCACAATGTAACTCCTTTTTCTTTGTCAATTTTTGTGCATCTTCTTGTAACTACTGTTTGTTAGATGGTAGTGGACAATTTTGCAGCATCAGTTTCTAAGTCCTTTTTACCTATAATTTTGTGAGAACAATTTTCTTCACTCTACATCAACAGTTTCATTACAGTATGTAGAGGACTATGTTAAGAATGGGCAATTTCTTCTAGAAATTATAATTTTGATTTCTGAATTATATTCTCCATCATGCATTTCAGATATGTCAGTTTGTATGCAGAGACTTAAAAATAATTTAAGGAATTTTAATATGTGTGTGTGTGTGTGTGTTTGTGTGTGTGTGTGTGTGTGTGTGTGTGTGATCGTTGTAGTTTTCATTCATAGGTGGGTGAAAGATATAATAGAAAAGATATCATTTTATATATTGAACAACAACAAAAAATTGCAGAAGAATGTGAGAGTTGTGCATGAGAATAGGTATGAAGTTCAAATATTTCTCTGCCAAGTAAAGTGTAGTGCAGTTGTGATATATGTTCAACAATGAGAAGAATAAGTTTAGGATGTTGTGGTTTGATGTTGGTTTTTGTTGGACATTATCAAAGTTCTATATGATGTTTGTGTAGCCTACATCTAATATAGAAGACAGTTGTGATAAAGTCATATACTTTTCTTTGAAACTTTCATAATCACTAGAGATTCTGCAAAAGGCTAGTGATGAATGTTCACTTGTTCATAGTTGTGATCATTTTTTGAGTCATTTTCTAAAGACTGAGAGAGTTGTTTATGTTAGAGTTACACATGGAACCTTAAAAGTAATTGGTTCTGAATAATGTGTCAAGTCTTGGGACGAGTTGTACCTGATAATTTTTTTCTCATAGAAAAATATCTTTTTAACTCTTATAGAATGTACCAAAAAGAGGTTGTTTGAGGTTGGTTCTTCTTTTTCTTAGACTCGGTGCTCTTTCAGAGTTGTTTCTCTTGTTTGTACTTGGTTTGTTTCCCATTTTAGATAGTGATTGCTTTTGAATGTTGTAGTTTTTTACCTAGAAGGGTTTTCAATGAGATAAATTATATGTCATCTTTGTGATTTTTTTTTTGTTCATATACTTTAGCTAAATCTATTCATAACTTTGAAATACTAATTCACCCCCACTCTAAGTATTTTCAAATTATTTTTTAATTCGTATTAGAGCCAAACACCCTCTTTTTAAGCTTTAAATCTCGAAGGCAAAATCTTAGTAGTCTAAGATGAGTGCACTTGAAGGTCTTGCCACCAATAAAGCTCCTTTGTTTGATGGGTCTATTTTATATTTTTGGAGTGTCTGTATGAAGACTTGCATAGTGTCTCTTGGGTTTTATGTCTTGATGAGTGTAGTTAATGGTTAAACACCTCCTTCTAATCCACCTTCATATGTTGATGGAAACAGAGCCTTTGAAAGTAATGCCAAAGCCATGAATGTTATATTTTGTGGCTCATCTAAATATGAGTTTGTCAAAGTCATGCAATCTGAATAAACACAAGCTATGTGAGAGAGACTTCAAAATGTGTACGAAGGAGATGAAAAAGTTAAGAATGCAAAGCTTCAAACTCATATAATGTTCTTTTGAAGTCTTAAAATGCATGAGAAAGAAAGTATCACAACTTATTTTCTAAGAGTTAATAAAGTTGTAAACTCTCTAAAGGGATTAGGAGAAAGTATTGACAAGAAGTCACTTGTTCCAAAAATACTCAGATCACCTCCTTTAAGGTTTGATGTTAAATTTTAGCTATTGAAGAAATGGTTGAATTTGATAAAATGAATGTAGATAAAATGCATGGCATCCTTACAAATTATAAAATTTGGACAAATGTTTAATCTTCATCAAAGAAATAAACCGCATTCAAAGCTTCAAATAAGAACAAATACAAGGGACATGTATCTAGTGATAGCACAAAGGAGGAATCAAACTATGAAGTAGATTACTTTGTGAGAAAGTTAAAAAGAGGCTCTAGTAAATATAAGGGTAAACTACCCTTAAAAGGCTTCAACTATTGAAAAATAGGACACTTTGCTTCAAAATGTCCATATCAAAAAGAAGAAGACAACAACAGTGAGAAGGAGTTTAAATACAACAATAAGAAGTTTGTAAATAAAGGAAAGAAGTCACACAATTTCAAGAAAATCTTTTATTCTAAGGAGGAAAATAGTTCATTAGTTGAAAGTGGAGAATGATGAAATTTTATTTATGCCTTTAGAAGAAATTTTAACTAAAAACTAAGAAGCAGAAGATTTATTTGATGAATAAGAAGTTGAGATTGATCTTGAACAAGAACTTATTAGTTCCCTTAATGAGATTAAAAAGTTGAGGAGGAAAAATCAAAATTTGAAGTCACTTCTTCAAGAAGATAGTAACAAAGTTACTAAAAAATATTTTGTAGTACAGGTTGTTGAAAAGATTATTTCTGATTTGAATGTTCAAATTGTTGCTGCAAAGAAAATTAAAGATGTTAGAAGACAACTTGAAGATAAAAAACTAAACTTTGAAAAGATCGAAGATGAAGTTGTTTCTTTGAGAGGGCTAGATAAATCTTCAAATTTGTGGAACCAAGAAAACACCTATTAAGAGTTTACCTTGTCTTTTGAGGGCTTGCTAAATTCTTAGAAACAATCTCTTGATAAAAGTAGTGTTGGCCATGAAGAAGGTGAATGCTCAAAACAATAGAAGTTAGATGCACGTGATATGAGAAATTCAAACTCTAAAAGAAGAAATTATACATTTAAAAAGTTTCCTATTGTTGGATAAACTTATATGGGCACATTTAATCACACTTACTTTTATGGCTATTGCTTTACATGTAACTATTTTGGTCATAAATCCATAAATTACAGAATCTTTGATAGAAGAGGTTTTAGTTTTATGAATAGAAATTCATTTGCACCTCCGAATAACTACAATGTTATTTTTTATAAATGCAATAACTTTGGCCATATGGCAAGACTGTGTAAAAGTTGCTTGACAAATATTGCTAAGAAGGATGAAGAAAAAGGAAGAGTGAAAGAGAATACTAAAGTATGGAGGAAGAAATGAAAGTAAAGTACAAAAATGTCCTTGGTTGTGAAAAATGCATTTCTTGCACAAAACGAAAAAGATATTAGGTATGTTGACAGTGGTTGTTCCAAGCATTGATTGGCGACAAGAGAAAATTGTTTACTCTTAAAAAAATGGATGGAGACAAAGTCAGATTTGGAGGTAACAATTCAGCAAGAGTTACAGGTAAAGGTACTCTTGTTTTAAATTATCAAGAAAACAAGGTTGAAAATGTCTTGTGTGTTGGAGATTTGAAACACAATATTTTGAGTGTTAGTCAGTTGTGTGATCAAGGGTATGATCTAGTTTTCAATTCAGACTATTGTATCATTAGTAAATGTAGAAAACATGTTCCTGATGCTAGTAGAGAAACAAATAATTTATATATTCTTGGTGATTCTAATGGTGAGAAGTATTGCTTGAGTCATCTTGATGAAACCTGGTTGTGGTATAGGAGACTTAGGCATGTTAATTTTGATAATTTGGTTCAAATCGACAAGAAATAAGTTGTTAGAGGCATGCCACAACTTGAGAAACCAATAGATATTATATGTAAGGTGTTGGGATCCTAGAACACTGAGAAGTGGGGGGGGGTGAATCATTGTTTAGCCGGAATGAATAAATTTAACCTTATTAGCACAACATCTCAGCAACCGGTAAACATAAAAGAAGATAACAATAAGTAACAATGCAACCACAAATATGAACACCATAACACCACAAATTTATACATGGAAAACCACGGTGGGATTGGAGACCCACAATATCTATCCACTGATCAGATGAATAAATATTACAATAACGGGCCTGCACATGCTAAAAGGCCAATAGCCTAGAGCGCACTTCTCATCACAAAAGGAGCCTCATTGACTACAAAAAACATCAGACTACAATCCAGAATGAAGATTGAACTGCTTGAATAAGATCTCCTATGCCTGAGTATAGTTCTGGTTAAGCTCAATAACGGAGGTCTTAAACCTCTTACACAAACCCAATTCGATCACCTATAATCGACCAAAACCTCTGCATATGATTACAACATTATTTGCATACAAATAATCCCATAACCACTTTTCCATGATATACAAAGAGATCTTACATCATATTTATACTAACTCGGGACCTAAATAATTAGGTCGACCACCTAAAAGATAATACAATAGATTCGTTACATAATCCCACAAACTAATGATATACCAAGTTAGCCTAAGACCTAAAAACATAAACCAAATAATAAATCCTACTAGTAATGCATCAGGTCAACCAACACGTTACATAAACTGATCCATAACCTAACAAAATAGAATAGCATTAGGTCTGGTTCTAAATGCAACACCGCTGATCAACTAGAACATGAACATGATAACCATTAGCATCCTAATAACCTTTTAGAAGATGCACCAACACCACTTATCATATTCATCAAAACATCTTCATCAAAGCTCTATTAGTAAAGCCCTTATCGGTAACCAAAAGGATTACTAGAACAAATGAAAGATTCCAAGTCATCAAATCCTAAACCAACTAAATATGAAGAACCGATCCAAGCCAATTTCAATAGTCAGAACATACCGGAGACAATCTCCAAATAAAATTCAACCTCTACCAGAACTCGATAGACAACAAAATGGCTAGTGTTGACATCAATGACAAACATCAATGTAACACATAATCAATTCCTCCAAATTACCAACAATCTCCCCCTTTGGCATTGATGGCAACACTAGATGTGAAAAACATCCAAGTGCCAAGAAATGCCAAACAAGTCTCCCCCAAAGGAAGGCATCTAACAATCTCCCCAAGATGATATAGCAATGAAGTTCTAAACCAACAAACCAAAATCTCCTTGTGAAAGATATCTCTGTTAAGCTCTATTTTTCACATATATCTCTCTCCCTTTGACATTAATGCCATAAATCTAACATAAACATCAAAGAAAAATCATAAATCCTCTAAACCACACACCTGACTATTCCCCCTAAGTAGTAGTACAAACACATCAATCCGGAATGAATTATAGCTTTGATAAGTGCATATCGGATTGATGTTAATCAACATCACTCAAGTCTCTACCAAAGGGGTAGAGACCCCCAATCTATCTCTGAAGTACTCAAATGATTCCTTAGGCAAAGGTTTAGTGAAGATATCTATAATCTTTTCTTTAGTGTTCACATAAACCAGTATGACTTCATTTGCTTCCACCTTCTCCTTCAAAAAATTATACTTTATAGCTCTAATACCAATTATTGGGATCCAAGACCATTGAGAAGGAGGAGGGGTGAATCAATGTTTTGCTGGAGTGAATAAAGTTAACCTTATTAGCACAACATCTTAGCAACCGGTAAACATAAATGGAGATAACAATAAGTAACAATGCAACCACAAAGATGAACACCATTATACATGAAAAACCTCAAAGAAGAAAAAACACAGTGGGATTGGAGACCCACAATATCTATCCACTGATCAGATGAATACATATTACAATAAGGAGCCTACACATGCAGGAAGGCCAACAACCTAGAGAGAACTACTCATCAGAAAAGGAACCTCACTGACTATAGAAAATATCAAACTGCAATCTAGAATGAAGATTGAACTGCTTGAATAACATCTCCTATGCTTGAGTATAGTTCTGATTAAGCTCAACACCAGAGGTCTTAAACCTCTTACACAAACCCAATTTGATCACCTATGATCGACCATAACCTTTGCATATGATTACAACATAATTCACATACAGATAATCTCGTAACCACCTTTTCATGATCTACAAAGAGATCTTACATCATATTTATACCAACTCGGGACCTAAACAATTAGGTCAGCCACCTAAAAGATAATACAATACATCTGTTACATAATCCCACAAACCAATGATAAACCAAGTCAACCTAAGACTGAAACAACATAAACCAAACAATAAATCCAACCGGTAATGCATCAGGAGCATCAACCAACACGTTACATAAACTGTTTCATAACCTGACAAAATAGAATAGCATTAGGTCTGGTTCTGAGTGCAACACCAAAAATTAACCATCTAGAAGACATACCAACACCACTTATCAGATTCATCAAAATATCTTTGTCAAATCTCTTTCGGTAAACCCCTTACCAATAACCAAAAGGCTTACTAGAACAAATGATATCTTTTGGATCATTAAATCCTGAACCAATTGAATATGAATAACCAATTCCAATAGCTAGAACATGTTGGAGAAGATCTCTAGATCAACATCATAATCCATCCACTCTACTGGAACCTAGTAGACAACAAAACAACTAGTGTTGACATTAATGACAAACATCAATGCAACACATAATCAATTCCTCCAAATTTCCAACATAAAGATTGTCAAATGGGTAAGAAAACAAGAGAGACCTTTAAATCCAAATATTTATCTAGTACTAGACCTCTTGAATTAGTTCATACTGACTTGTGTGGTCCTACAAGGATAACAAGTTTTCAAGGTGAAAAAAAATTCATGCTTTTGATAGATGATTTTTCTTGCATGATTTGGGTGACCTTTCTGAAAGAAAAGTTTGAAGCTCTAAAATAATTTACAGCATCCAAATATTTAGTTGAAAATGAAATAGAACTAAAAATTTAGTATTTATGTTTTGATAATGGAGGTGAATTTACTCCTAACAAGTTTTTAGTTTCTATGAGAAAATTGGAATCAAGAGATAGGTTTCAGTTCCCAAAACACCTCAACAAAATGGAGTCGTTGGGAGGAAAGATAGAACTCTTCAAGAAATGTCCAAAAGCATGGTGAATGAGGGTAGAGTTAGTGACATTTCTGGAGAGAGGTTGTTCATATAAATGTTTATATTTAGAACAAAGGTTTGTTGAGAGAAAAGCATAAAAAAACTCCTTATGAGATTTTGAAAGGTAAACCAGCTACAGTTAAGTATTTCAGAATTTTTGGCAGTCCCTGTTGTATGAAAAGAGATGATGATAATCTAGGTAAGTTTGATCCTAGATCTGATGAAGGCATCTTTTGGGGATAATTTTCCAAAAAGTAAAGCTTACATATGCTTTAATAAAAGATTCATAAAATTGTGGAAAGTGTAAATATTAAAGCTCATGAGCTTACTAACACTCATAATGAGAATGAAAATGGTGAAAATAGTGCTCAAAAGGAGGAAGTAGAAGGTGCTACCTAACCTTCTTCTCCACATACACAAGCCAAAACAACAAGTAATAGTGTTCAATAAGAGGTAAAAAACACTTCTCCTTCAGATTCTAGTTTATAGTTTGGGACAACAGATATGCATTCTGAAAATGAACCAGAAAGTAATCATGGTAAGGATATTTTTAAGACTCCTAAGTTTGTGCAAAGAAATCACCCTGTTGATCAAATCTTACCTGAAAATACAACTAGAGCTACTAGAAGGAATGTTAATTATTTTGAAGATGAAGATGTTTCCTTTTTGTCTATGTTTGAACCTATGTTTTGAAGAAGCAGGTGAAGATAAGCATTGGAGAGCTGCCATGAAAGAAGAGCTTGATCAAATTCAAAAAAGTGAGACATGGGAACTTCTTCCTAGACCAAAGGACAAGAATGTAATAGGCACAAAATAATTCTTCAAGAATAAATTGAATGAAGAAGGAAAATTTGTGAGAAATAGAACACAGTTAGTGTGCAAAGGGTATGATTAGGTCGAAGGTATAGATTATTATGATACTTTTTCTCCTATTGCATGTCTTGAAGGAATTAGATTATTTCTTGATTTTGCTTCTTTCAAAGGTTTTAAAGTGTTTCATATGGATGTAAAATCTTCCTTTCTAAATGGAGATCTAAGTGAAGATCTATATATTGAACAACCTGATCGATTTATTTTGACAAAGAAGCTTGACTATGTTTGTAAACTGAAAAAGGCATTGTATGGCCTTAAACAAGCCCTACGTGCTAGGTATGATAGGCTAGATAAATACCTACAACAACAAGGCTTCTAGAAAAGGAGTCACAAACAACAATCTTTAGGTGAAAGAGGAAGGTAAAAACATTTTGGTTGTAGCAGTTTATGTAGATGATCTAATCTTTGGCAATGATTGTGTAGGTATGTGTGAAAATTTAGCTGCTAATATGAAGAATGAGTTAGAAATGTCTATGCTAGGAGAGCTATCCTATTTCTTAGGACTACAAATTTAGTAATGTCAAGAAGGTATCTTTATTTCACAAACCAAGTATATTGGAGAGATGCTAAAAAGATTCATAATGGAATATTGTCATTTTATAAGTACACCTATGGTAATAGGATATAAACTTAGTAAAGATGATTAGTCTCCTAGTATAAATTAGACATATTACAAGTCTATGGTAGGCAGTTTGCTTTATGTTACAACTACTATACCTTACATTATGTAGGTATTTGGATATTTTCCAAGCTTTCAGGATAGACCTAAAGGCATTCATGTGTAAGCAGTAAAGAGGATCTTTAAATATTTGAAAGATACAATGAATTTTGGCTTATGGTATCCTAAATGTCAAGATTTTACACTAACAACCTAGATTGATGCAGATTGGGGAGGTTCAGTAGATGATAGAAAGAGAATGAGTGATGGTACTTTCTTTCTTGGGGGTTATCTTGTTTCCTACTTAAGCATAAAACAGGCTTATATTTCTTTGTCTACACCTGAAGAAGAGTACATTGCAATTGTATCATGTTGTACATAGGTTATTTGGATGAAACACACCTTGCAAGACTTTAAGGTTGAGTATGTTAATCCTATTTATATTTTCTATGAGAATATGAGTGCAATTAATATTTCAAAAATTTCAATTATGCACTCTGGAACTAAAGATATTCCTATAAAATATCTTTTTTTAAGAGAGCATGTTACTAATCAAGTTGTTAAGTTCCAAAATATGTGTCATCTAAAGAATAGATTGCTGATGTATTTACTAAGCCGCTTTGAAAAGAGACATTTGAATTTTAAATGCAGAAGCTAGAAGTGGTTTCACTCAATCATTGATATAGAGTTTAGACTCAAGGGGAGTATTTATTCTCAAATGGGTGAAAGATATAACTAAAAAGGATATAAATTTATATATTGAACATATTTTTTTGTTTTGCGGAAGAATGTGAGTAGTATGCATGAGAATAGGTATGAAGTTTAAATCTTTCTCTACCAAGTAAAGTGTAGTACAACTGTGATATGTTTTCAATAGTGAGAAGAAAAAGTTCAAGCTATTATGCTTTGATGTTGGTTTTTGCTAGGCGTTATCCAAGTTCTATATGATGTTTGTGTAGCCTACATCTAATAGAGAAGACTGTTGTGATAAATTCATATACATTTTCTTGCAACTTTCATAACAACTCGAGATTCTGCACAAGGCTGCTAATGAATGAGCACTTATTCATAGTTGTGATCATTTTTTGAGTCATTTTTTGAAGACTGAGAGAGCTGATTATTCTGGAGTTACACATGGAACCTTCAAAGTAATTGATTCTAAATAATGTGTCAAGTTTTGAGATGGGTTGTACCTGATAATTTTTTTCTCATAGATTTTTTTTTTAACTCTTATTGTATGTACCAAAAAGGGGTTGTTTGAGGTTGGTGCCTTGGTGTAATGTCCTCATTTAGGATTCACCTTGACTTAGACCTGAAACAACATTGAACTAACCTAAGTGAGCATCGTCGTACATTTATAAATATAAATTCATTAATCCGGGAAGACATTTTACTATAATATTCAACTCATAATGCTAAGAATAGATTTTCGAAGAAAGAACTTATCTTGATAAGTTCCCAACATCCCCTCTAAACCATGTGTTGACTCTTGTTGTTGATCATGTTTTACTACAACCTTTATCCATCTGGTTGATATCTTACAATTAGTGGAGAATGGGTAGAAAACAAAAATAATTTTCCCAAATAAAAATCTTCAATCTTCAACATGTTGTTGAATCCTCTTAGACCATTGACCTTTTGGTAATACTAATTGTTCAAATCACAATAAATAATCTGCAAGGCTTAGGTGAGGGTGAAAATTAAAAAAATACAACCAATATTCTCAAGCATTCCTAATGGGTCACATTCCCTTTATTGGAGTTGCTGCTAAAAAACAACAATAATATTGAAATCTCCAAAACCTTTTCTAACTGCTGCAAACACTGTTTTAGGGTTCTTTTACTATAGGAATCTGAATCATGATTGTGTGGGTCCCACAAAGAACTTTGATAAGCTTAATACTAATAAATCTGAATTTTCTATTGAGCTCCCCTTACTATAACATATCAGATGATGTTCCTCCCACATGGTATAGGCCATTCTTTTGCTCCCTTGCATTCAATAGTGTTAAGTCTAATTTAAACTTATGTGTTGGTAGTTGGTAATCCAAGTGGATCAATGCTCACCACAGTAGATCTAATTAAGTAATTAAAGGTAATTAAGTTTCTAAGTTTCATATTTATGTATCCTTGCAACCTATAAATGCCAAATGGAAAAGGCTTAATTTGAGCAAGTCCAGAAATGGATAGGAGAAATAAACAATACTATATTCCCTTCATATATATGTATGTAATTTCCTTAGATCTGCATATATATTCGCATGTCCTTCCAGTGTATCTATGTGTACAGGCACATAGATACTGCTTGTCTCTTAGACATATTATTGTGGCCCTTTCCCTTTAGTAAAGTACCCATATTGCTGCATATTTAATCATTGGATCTCATAAATGGGAGGTCACATTAATCCCCATCCTTGATTGAAATCTTATATATTTCCTTTGATCCTCAAATCTAATTTCACATCCCTTGATAATTATAAGTGTTTCTCAATAATATATATCTCCCTTCAGCTCATGCCAACTGAAATTAAAGCGATGTATATACAGATATATAAACTCTCATAGGTTGTTGTGTCTTCTATATTATCTACAATCCCTGCATTTCTTAGATTTGATCTTTGGATTTTCCTTTGTATGCTTGCACCATGATAATGGGTAGTTCTATTCTGGCAATATATATCTTGAGAGGATGTAGAAATTTTTTCCCTCCCCTTGAATGATTTGGGATTGTCTTCTTATATTGTCTTTCATGAGTGAACAATTACAATGAATGAGATGTGTCATGTCCCTTACTTCATATACTTTATTAATCTCATTTCCCACAATCAAATTGGTTAACCTTGACAACTCTTTATTATGAGGATTACACTCTTTCCTTATTTCACACATATCCTTAATAGATAATAATTATCATACCACTTTAGATATTTGTTTGTTAATAGATTATCAACTAGTTTTTATTAACAACGTACCATTGTAATATCGATTATTGAATGCATACGTACTACTAGATATCCTCTCATTCATGAGCCCTAGGCATTACAACCAATCTTCCTTCTTTGCTACCCATCTTTCCTTGTCTGCCACTATGTGTTTATTTAATAGTAATTAATATTGATTGTAAATTAATATTTTATTTAATAATTTATTATGATATAGATAAATGGTTATTCATTATTTAATAATATATTGTTGATAGAAATAAATGGATGTTTAATTAGTACTAAATAAGTGTACTAATATTTAATTTAATTTAATTTTTATGTTTCTGCTTTTGTATTTTAATTTTATTATCATTATTTATTATTAAATTATAGTTCAAGGTGGGGACATCACACTTGGTCAGCTGGAGTTTGTGCTCATGTTTCTTAGAGTTGGTGCTCTTTTAGAATTGGTTCTCTTGTTTGTATTTCGATTGTTTCCTATTTTAGATAGTGATTTCTTTTGAATGTCATGGTTTTTTACCCAGAAGGATTTTCCATGAGATAAATTATGTGTCATCTCTGTGTTTTTTTTTTGTGTTCATATACTTCTACTATGAACATTTAATCTTATCCCAACTTAGTATCACTCTACTTTCCTTCTCAAAAAATCATTTGTCATTCCTTTCTACCCAAATGCACTAGATAGTTATAGTAGGAAAGAGATCATGATTTAATTTTAACCCTTCAATATATAACTAAATCTCAATTCCTTGAGTAGATCCTTACCATTTGTAGGAGAGGCCTACCAAGCCCTACCTAAGAAAAAAACTAGTTCTAAAATTTTCTTGTGTAATTACTTATTAGTTTCCCTCTCTTTATATGGGCAATATTTCAACATGCCTTATTTGAATTGGATTTGGGCAATTTTCTATAATTTCAAATGTTATTATGGGCGTATAGAGGTATAAGCTTCTTTCATTAATAATTCAATATGTTCCACAAATAATGTGTGGCCATTGTTCATTGTTCCCATTACCAACTTAGAGTTTCTAAAAACTCACCTTGTCCCCCTTACCATCCCTCTACTGAATATTTAGAAAAAATGATTCTCTAACACAACATGCCCTTATGTACACACAAAAGGGGGATTCAAACAAGTGACCACTTTCTTGCAATAGGATGCTTTCAACTGATTGAGTTAAGAACCCCACCCACATACAAAAGATATTATTGTAGTGATGAAATCATTTTTTGCTTGAGTAAAGAAAACTCTTAAAAGGGTTATTATATCCTAATACAAATCTTTGTGTGTGTGTCTATATATGAATATGAAAAGAACTCTAATTAAAATTTGGTAGCCATTTAATCTATTAAATCATCAATTATATACAACACCCAAGATAATAGTAGGTCTTAATGGGAGATTCTCTTAATACATATTGTCTTCCATTAATATAAAGTCTTGATATAAATAAATTGTATTTAGTTCAAAACTTCAAAAATTTACAAAATAATTTTATTAAATATATATAATAGTAAAATAAATAAAATATAATTGACCAAATATTTTTATTTATTAAATATTCATGCATAAAATTAAATATATTTTTTACCCCAAAAAAAAATTATTTTTTAAATTCTAAGTACAACTCTTTAAAAAAAAATAACCAAAACTATATAAAAACAAATCATAGAGCTTCCATTATTTGGCTCTGAATACATAATCTGTGGACAGATTTTCACTTGTAAACAAGTAATAAATTCACCTAAATGTTATGATTACATAAAAAATTGAAGCAAAAGAACTTTCAAAGGCAAAGTACAGCATAAAAAAATGGAACTTTCAAAGGTAAAGTACTGCATAAAAAATTGGAAGCAAAAGAACTTTCAGTAAGACATACAAGCTGTTACAACATATTCAGACAGCTACAACAATAAACCCTTTGAATGATCCATTAACATGACCAAAAACTTCTCTTTATAATGAATGACAAACCTACAGCTTGACAATAGACACTCTTTAATATTTTTACTATTTCAAAATTAATGTATAAGACTGAATATGTATAATAAAAGCAATCCCCAAAAAGTGGAAGGAGAAGTCTTTTCATAAAAACACTAACTAAAAAATAAAATATATATCATAGAGCTTCATGTAAGAATTTCATCCAGACGTTATCATTGAAGAAAGTTCTCTGACCACAAGGTCCATATCTGGTCGCTTGGTCTCATCAGGGTGAGCACATGTGAGAGCTATGTTTGCAACAGCCAAGGCCTCTTTTACAGCAAAGCTGTCCCACCCATCCTGTACAATTTCTTCAAAACAATTGTTCTCTATCATTTGTGTTACATATGTATGGAATTCAAAAAGCTTTCGTGCTCCATCATCATGCCTCCGCCGTATTATCATCTCCAACACAACAATTCCAAAGCTATAAACATCATGCTTATAAGAGAGCTTCCCTATCAAGCAATACTCTGGAGACCTATAGCTGCCTTTTGTGTCTATTATTTTCTCAATTGACCGTTGCTCACCTTTCCAATCTACATGCCTAGAAAATCCAAAATCAATAAGCTTTGCCTCATGATCTTTAGCATCCACCAAAATATTTTGTGGATTAATATGAACATGAATTATTTTATTCTGGTGTAAGAATTCAATTCCTTTAGCAATACCCATTATCATTTTGAAGCTCTGCTTCCAATTGTAGGTAAACCCTCTACAATTTCCTCTCAAGTGGTCGTCCAGAGTGCATCCATCTATGTGTATGTAGGCCAAATAGGATAGGTTTGTTTCTACATACCAACCATACAGCTTGTTTACGTTTATGTGCTCCTTTCCTTGCAGGAGTTCAACTTCATTCTTCACCCATTGTTTGGTGTCATGGGACCTATGTTCTATTTTCTTTATAATCAAATCTTCACCTTGGAAGTTTCCTCTATAAACTCTTGCAAATATCCCCTCCCCAATTTGATGAGACTCATGGCAAATGCTCTTGATATATGATATCTGATCTGCTGTCAGATTTGTATAAATTTGCTCAGACAAGAGATCTACATGCAACTCTTGGGTTCCTCCTCTCTCTGCAGTCCCATTTGTTTGACTTGTGTTATAAGTACTTGTTGTTCCTTCTTGGTTTGTCACAGATTTCTTCGTGATCGCTTGTAAGGTGATGAAACTGATTACTAGCAGAAATTTGAGAGCTGCAACAGAGAAAACATTAAAAACAAGAAAACAATACTATTGCCAAAAGTGATCTATACAATGTATAACAGTAACAGTATTTTTTATTAAAAAAAACATTTTCAGAAGTTACGATTACTTACCAGAACGAACGATGATAAATATAATGTAGTACAAGTTCACGAGGACAATCATTAACATGGCTACAACAACTGCAACACATGAAAATATAATTAAGAAAATAATACTATTAGCGAAGGCCTTACAACTTATTGTGGAACTAAAGGGAGATCTTTTACCTCCTCCATGTAGAATCTAGAAACACTTACAATAAAAACGAATGCAACATAAAAAGCAAAACTAAATTTATTAACTCAAATTCTGTAATGGATTACATTTTTGCAGACTGTGAATCAAATATTACAATAGGCAGTTTTTATAGAGGTTGCAGCCTCAGTTCATAGATTGTATCACTCAAACTAAAGTTAGGTATGCATTGCATGCATTATTCCCCTAGCATTAAGATTGGCAGTTAAACATGACAATCAACTATTAACTAATGTAAACTAATTGCTAAACTATTGCAAGCATACTGTAGCATTGAAAATCTTCTAAATCTAGAGATCGAACCTAGAAAATCCCATGCTGCTATTGGGATGCTCTGATACCGAACCTAGAAAATCCCATGCTGCTATTGGGATGCTCTGATACCAAACTGAAGGAAGAGGAAAGAAGAATAAAACAGAAAGCAAAATTAATTTTTATTGATTGATTGCTAAATGCATTACATTCGTCTATTATTTATAGAGAATTTCATCCTGTGTAACTAGAAGATAAGACAAACTGTCTTCTACATGCATGGAGGAATAATCCATCGATCATAACAATTTATACGGTGGAGAGGAGATAAAATAGAAAGCTAACTGAACTATCGCCCAAATCATGTTCGAACTAACTGTTTGCATAACGGTGCATACAGATCTGAGCTTGAAGCCAACTGTAGATAGTTGTGCATGAGGGAGGAAATGAGAACTGACTGTTCTTTTTTTTTATTATTTCTTGCGGTGCCTAACCTGATTGCATGCAATTTAGAACTGGAGAAATTATTCCTTCCAACACTCCAGAGTGCACTCATCACACTTCAGAACTATGTCTTACTTCTAGCAGAGAACAGATAATGCAAAGAATAGCCAATTGATTTTCACTAACAAATCAGTTCATCCATTAACAGTAACACCTTGGCGTTCTTGGTGAGCTTGGGTAAGCCAAAAATACAAAATGCTCATAAAGTTGCCAAAAGGGAAGAAACCAACCATAACTTATGAATGATTTAATGGCAGACTATCAGATAGATTCAAGTCGGTATTGATAAAAGAAAAAAAATCAGTGGTAAATTAAAAATTGATACTCTGCGAAATTCAACGAAACCTTCACACAGAGAAAATTGATGCAGCGGATCTGCTCCTCAGTCAGACAGACAATCCTTACAATTCTCCCATTAAAAAATAGCATGCACATGACCATCTGGACTCAAAGAGTCTAAGCCGTTACAAACAATCTAAGATTTTTAGAGGAATGAGTTTACATCAAAAATTTATTCTATTCAATCAGGGAAGTGGGTATGCAGTAATTAAGATTTATAAAAAATGGAATATTACCTTCATATCCATTGATGCATCTTAGAGGTTGAATAGCTGTTTCCTTCCATCAATAGAGAGGGAATAAAAATAGGGATATTACCAAAAAAAAATTTTAATTGTGATTGTTGGGTACTCCCCTTTTGATTGATAAACACAAAACAATTCTATTAAGAATGTTACTTTAACATTGGCAGTTGTTTGCTTCAGCAGTAGATCCAGAAATAGTTTTTCCCATACTAGATAGAAATTGAGCTTAAAAATTTAAGTGTTGAAATTTAAAACTCAACCCAAATACATATGACGCATTTTAGATTTTAGATTCAGACCAGGGAAAGAACAATGAATTGTTTAGCAATGATTAAAAAAATTTCATTAACGCACCTTGAAATATCTTAAGTTGTACTCTGGTTCTTGGAACGAAACTAAGCATTTTGGCAGCTTTTTAACCCTACAATAAACCAATCCCAACTTCAGTGAACAATAAGTCTTAGCCATTGCTGAAACTAGAATGAGATCTATTGGAATTATGAGATCAAATTCATTATAATGAAATCTGATTTTATATCATGTAGATTGAAAACAATTCAAATTGAAAATACTGTATAAGATCAGATGTAGAAAATAGAATGAATAAACCAAAATAAAATCAGATTTATCATGAGGGAAAAAACTCTACCAGCAAGAAAGACCGTTACTTCAATATTCTAAGCACAACAATTATTCTTCTTCAATGCTTCAGAACTCTAAACAAAATTACTCCTTAGCCCTGTAAAATACTCTTTAATCATAATCATTGTTTTAACACAGCACACATATTTATAGCTCTCCAGCCTGTCCTCCTTTTGACTTTTCAAAACTTTCCCTCTAAGGCCGACTTAATGGAACCATCTTTTATCTTTTCCTCTCCATACATCCACCTTGAAAATGATCAATCAATTTACAATTTTTATAATATTTATGTAATTTACAATAATATTTATTTAATTTACAGTTATCTATTAATTTCACTTTTCACGATGAACATATTTACAATAATTTTATACCAATAAGCTATTTTTTCACTTTTCACAATGAACATATTTACAATAATTTTAAAAAATAAATAATTATTAGCCAATAGGCTATTTTAACGTGGGAGGAAATGTCTCACGCACCCGTAAAATTTTCAGGAAGCCGGTTCCCTCAAATTCTGAAAGTGATGGTCTCTCCTATGAACGGCCAATGTGTTATCACCAAATACTTCGGAACCCTAAAACCCTAATTCATAAATCCTGTCCGAAAAGTGTTTAGCGTGCCGTGGAAAGTGGTATAAAGTATGTAATAACAACAAAATATTGCTATTTTTCTCCAGTTCTTCATATTTGGGCACATAGTAATTGGATGGTTCTGGACAATGTTGGACACTACATTGTATTTACACAAACGTTAATCTGTACAATCGCCACACACCTATTTAAGTGGTGAGTTTAACTTCATCGTGGCTTTAAATGGTAAATTAGACCATAATGTTTGCCGCTCACCGCTCTTCTCTTGTTCATGTATGCCTACCTGTAAAAATGGGAAACAAAAAACGAATTTTTTTGATAAATTAGGTTTCTTTATCTGTGTTGTATCTTATTAATGTTGCTCTCATAGAGAAATGTTCAAATTGTTAGCACAACTTAACATGCAGTCTTCTCCGTGATTTAAGGTGATTGTGATTTGCATTGTTGCTTATGTTTAAGTTAATCAAGGAGTTCTTGTTTTTAACTCCCTCTTCATCTTCCAATTTTTGAAGATTAGCATTACCATGGAAGCTGAAGTAGATCTCTATTTCTAAATGCATATTCTTCCCCTCATTTTTGCATGCTCCTTGTTTTGTTTTTCTATCTTGATTCTTTAAAATTGTATGTGTTTTACAAGCACAACATGATAAAGATCTGGAAAAATTTGGGGCTTTGTAAAAATTGAACTTTTAGAAAGGTTCTATGGGATTTTGCTTAATGCATTTAGCATAGGTTTCTTTTAATAAGTTTCTTAAATAAATAGAAGATTAAAGTTGCTATGCACTCTTCCTCCAATTGACAGTCAAAGTATTCTTTTGTTCTAAATTCCTGTTACATGAAATTCCAATATTGCAACTTTGTTTGCTCCTAGAGATTCTTTCTAGCAGGGTTTGACTACATGAGATTCTAGAGTCACATCCTCCTGTGCTTCCAAGTTTCTTTCTAATTGGACATTATTGAACAATGGATAAATAATGGCATCATCCTAATCGGGGGACATTTTGAAGTTCTTCAGCTTGGACCACATTTCTGCAGATTCATATCTTTCTGTCTTCATATGATCAGTTTCTGTATTCAGAGACCGTGTACCTGTCTGTAATGTAAATGATCTAATTACATTCATTCTGATTCTTCAGATTTCAATATGCAAGTTTTGTTTCTTTTCTTTTCCAGCTAGACTCTTCTGCTGTGCAGAAAATTTTACACAAATTGTCTAAATCTTCTTTACAAACCCTAAACATGTTTGTGCTAGGGCTATTTCTATGGTCGTACTTCTCATACTCCACTCTCGGACAAGAATGAATAACCTTTCCTCACGGAGAATGTTTTTTTTAGAGGACATCGTCCGAATGAAATCTGCACACCATTTTCTCACAGTTTTGTGTTTCTTGTCCCCGGGGAATCAATCCCATTGTGGACAGCACCTTCTGAAGCTCGTTACGTCAAAAATATAGTACTGTATATGTGGACTGTTAGAGATTTTGTCTAAGAGAAAACAATCATGAAATACACGTAGCATGCACAAGTCTTTGTTCTCTGACGTAGACTTAGAGTGCCTTTCTTCCCATTTCAAGAAAGTATGGTGAGTGTTAAAAAATGAGAGATTTGAATCCCCAAGAATGTTAGAACTTGTAAACTATGTGTTTGTTACGTCAGTCCCCCACCAAAATAAGTATGTCTTTATTAATCTATATAATTAGTAATTGTGTATAAATTTGCATTCATCCACACAAATATGTAAAGTGCAGTTGGGCATACACACAAATAAGCAGAAAAGTGGTAGCAATAGTATTAAATTTTGTTTATTTCATTTTTAGTGTTTCATTCACAGCACATTGTCTTTTCAGTTGTGGTTGCTTCTCTTAGAGCTTAAAAGAAGATTATAAGCTTCAATGAAACTTTGTAAATTTCCTCTTTTTTTTATCCCAAATAAGTTTAATTTTCATCTTTTCACTTTGCTCATAGCTTCCCTTGATGCTTAGGATACAGCTTCTGCATTTTGTCTCACCTTGGAATCCAGTATTATCTCATCAAATTCATCTTTAAAAAATGAAAATAGTTTTGCCAACAATTTTAGTGGCTTCTTGTTTCTTTCATCTTAATAACCAACAAAAGTTTTTTGTATTGTGCATTGTGTTGTCCACATAGCTTTTGTCTATTCTCTATTTAGTTTATGGTCTAGGATTTTAGACTATCAAGTTGTCTCTAAATAGATCAGTCATAGATAGTTAGTTCTATTTAGGTTATGGTTTAGGATTTTAGACTATCAAGTTGTCTCTAAATAGATCAGCCATAGATAGTTAGTTTGGTAGATCAACAAATGATTAGATAGAAAGTTGAATAGATTAAATCTGTGAAAAACAGAACAAAAACAGAGAATAAAGAAATTTGGATCAAATGAAATTCTTATATTGAGAACCAAGAGGAGATGTCTTTGTGTAATCAAGACAATCAAGTCTCTTCCAATAAGAAATTTCCTCTTCAGTGCCATCATCACACATAGGATCATCATTATTAAGGGAGAGAAGTATGTCTTCATCTGGAAATGGAGGTTCATTAGGATCTCCATACATTTCCCATATAGTAGCCCAAAGAGTGCGAGGGCACTCAATGTGTGATAGAGCCCATGATGTATAGTCCCCAACAGTTAAACCAATTAATCCTAAGACATAATCATTTCTACTTTCCCATGCAGATTTCTACCAACAAGTACTTGGTTTGGGAAGTTAAACCAATTAATCCTAAGACCTGATCATTTCTACTTTCCCATGCCAACAAGTACTTGGTTTGGGAATAAGTCCATATAAATGAGGCAAAAGAAGAATCCAACGACAATGCTTTAGGATTCCATTACACCAGGACTTAATTTCCTTCTTCCAAAAAGATGACAGATGGATGATATCTAATTCTCATTTTAGACTAGACTACCCCTTTTGGAACTTTATTTTAGTTCATTTTTAATACAAAACTACCAATAGATTCTGCCAAAAGAAATTTTTAATAAAAAATACCAATAGATTCCCCCAAAGCAATGAGAATTCCATTCTAAAACAGCTCAAAATTTCAATACCTACAAAAAATAAATAATACAACCCATGAGCCCATGTTGTATAGTCCTCAACAGTTAAACCAATTAATCCTAAGACATGATCATTTCTACTTTCCCATGCAGATTTCTGCCAACAAGTACTTGGTTTGAGAATAAGTCCATATAAATGAGGCAAAAGATGAATGCAGTGATAACTGTTAAACCAATTAATCCTAAGACATGATCATTTCTACTTTCCCATGCAAATTTCTACCAACAAGTACTTGGTTTGGGAATAAGTTCATTTAATCCTAAGACATGATCATTTCTACTTTCCCATGCAGATTTCTACCAACAAATACTTGGTTTGGGAATAAGTCCATATAAATGAGGCAAAAAATGAATCCAGTGACAATGCTTTAGGATTCCATTACGCCGGGACTTAATTTCCTTCTTCCAAAAAGATGAGAGATGGATGATATCTAATTCCCATTTTAGACTAGACTACCCCTTTGGAACTTTATTTCAGTTCATTTTTAATACAAAAATACTAATAGATTCCCCCAAAGCAATCAGAATTCCATTCTAAAACATCTCAGAATTTCAATATCTGCATAAGAGATTATGGATCTAGCAGAATGAAAACAGAACAAAAACAAAGCATAAAAAAATCTGAATCAAATGAAATTCTTATATTAATTCATTGTTCTTTACAGAAAGCATGATTTATACAAAACTTGAATCACCCCATGATCTAACATTACGGTGAAGGCAAAAGAAGACTGAAATTCTTATATATATGAGGATGTGTTTCTCGGTATGCTCATGTCAAGCAATCATTTTAGGTTAAGTCTGCAATCACAGATGCTTCTATTGTGATACTTGAAAATGTGTCGTGAGCAGTCAATTACATATTTTGGAGGACAACCCCGTAAATAGATGCCCCTTTACCTATCAAATAAAACAAGTAATACATCACGTAAGATACCATAGAAATAATGTCATTCAGATCATTCTCTCTGTATTTGCATGTCTGTTATTTGTATTAAGTAATTGAAAAAACAAATGTTACATTAGGTATATACAATTTTTTACCTGGATTTTTAATGCTTTCTAATAAAATTAGAAGTCGAGTCTTCTCATTTGAAGGATCGTGTGCAACAGATTTACCACTGGGTCTTTGTTTCCACAATCACCTCAAAGTGTTGCAGGTGCTTCGTTTTTCCATTTTTCTTTTACATGGATCTAACTGTTCAGGATTGTATTTATATTTGTTCTTAATGTTTTAATTACATTGATAAAATATTTTCTAGAAAGATATACTAAAGTTCCGAAGTATGGGATGCATGGATTAGACAAGATCTTTTAATATTATTGTATTGTCCAAGCTCGAAAAAAGGAGCTTCTTGACATTTTGGGTGATTCCTATTGAGTTTGTTCCACCTTCCATTCAGATGACAATGGTTGATGCCACTGTTTAGGTGACATGATAGAAAGAGCTGTATCGAACATTGTACAAATTGTACCCAATGTTATTAAATACCTGTTAAATATGCAATACGCAATCTCTGAGAAAATTTTAAATAACCACAGTATAGAATTACAAATTAACTTAATATTTCTTACAAATTAACTTAATATTTCACACAATCTTCCAAAGTAAAAAATCAACAACCATACATTCATTTTATATAACTAGCATATTCAAACATATATTATTATCGGCATACCTATTGCACCTCTGATTAGGTGCAAGCACTAGTTTATTTTCCAACCCATATCCATGAAAGTTGTGCTGTTGATTCCCTTCATAACAGTTAGAGCATCAAAAGTTTGTAACTGAAATGTAAAAACTCAGCGTTGCAAGTTAAAGCACATTGGTTAGTCTTTCCTCTGGCTGCTCAAGATTTCTAATTTTGTATTCTCACGTGTAAAACTGAATTTGAATCCACCTTTCAATGGAGAAATATATGCATCCTTGTTTTCATTTTTTATTTCGATAATCTACAAGTATTCTAGAGTTTAGCACATTTTTTAGAAGAAAAACAAAGATTAAATTTTTTTTTAAAAATAGACATGTTTTCATTTTGAAAATTTTTTATTTCTTTAATTCTATTATATAAAACAAAAAATCTATGTATATTTTCCAGCTCTGCCCGTCCCGACGTCCTCGGAATGGGGAGGTTTTTTCCAGCTCTGCCCGTCCCGGACGTCCTCGGAATAGGGAACCTCCCCATGACTCTCGGTAACATAGCAAAAAAATGTTTTTAATTTTCAGATTGGAAACACTTGATTTTTAAGGATTGGAACTTTCTATTTTTAATTAAAATATAATAATATAATAATTTTTTTAAGTATAATGATAGATAAATAAAATATTATCTATAGATTTTTTAACATAATTTTATTCTAAATAAATAATAAACAAAGAAATAAAATATATATGTTTCTATTTTGAAGATTTAATTTATTTCTATCATATAAAACAAAAAATATAAGCATGTTTCTAATTAGTGATTTGATTTTAATGATTGCAATTTTTTAATTGAAATATAATAATATAATAATTTTCTAAATAAAATAATAGACAAATAATATATTATCTATAAATATTTTTCGCATAATTTTTTCCTTAAATATAAATATACTAATAAGTTAGATCAATGAGAAATTGCAACTTATCCTTCTTAATGGATTTACAATTTTTATAATATGTATTTAATTTTCAATGGTCCATTAATCTTAAAATGAATTTATTAGCAATAATTTTGATTTTATATATCTATATAAATTGTGCATAATCATCTATTTATCCCAACAAAACAGGTGCTTTATTGTGAAAAGCAAGAAAATGATTCAATATCTAATTAATATATAGCTGTTCTCAATTAACTTTAACAGCTTTAATGTGACTCTCATTATGGGACAGAGGGATGGATGGAGAATAGAATATGGGAATAATGGATTATATTATAGATGATAATCCAATGGATAATGGAATAATATCATCATCATAATAATATAGAATACAATTGATTAAAAAAATAACCCACCCTCAACAATAATGAAACCTTATAAATCAAAAAATCAATAACAAAATAACAGTAATTATGACTAGAGTTAACATTAATTACAGGGTAATGATTATGATTGGGCTTAGTATTAATGTTAGGGTTTTGGTTAAGCCTAATCTAGTTTCTATTTCTAATTCTAATGAATTATAACCCTAATAATAACCCTATCTTAATAAATTTGTTTCATAACTGTATGTATACTGTATTATGAAGCAAAACAGAAAGTTTTAAGGGAAAGCTCGATCTCCAAAGTAATTAAATAATCACACTACTTATTTTGTATGCCTAATCCAAAATAAATAAAAGCTTATTTAAATGTTTTTAATTAGATCATTGAGAATAGCCTCTGCGTCCATTAAAAATCTCTGGTTACATAGTCTCTTTATTTATACTATAATAAAGCAGAATTCATAAAGACACGTAGAGTACCACCATGTAGAGATTTGCAGAAATACAAAGACAAATTATAAAATGTGTGTGCCACTTAATGTACCTTCACATATTCCACCCAATCACAACCAGAAATGCTTTGGAATTTTTTCTATAAATGAAATTGGATGGTGTAAAGCCAAACTCAGAAACCTTTGTCAGTATCCTCCCAGTATGTGTTAAAATGGGAAATTCATGTGAAACTAATGGAAGGCAATCTAGCATCAGATGTTAAAGTTGCAAATGCCCTGCGGAGATATTGTTTGACAAAATTGACTTGTTGAAAAATCTATGCAAATGCAGCTGGCAGGTTTAAAGCAAAACTCAAAAACCTTTTTCAACACCCTTCGAGCTTGTGGCAAACTTGGAGCTTTGGAACAGGGTTTGAAATTCATAAAAAAATTAATTGAAAGAAGCTTTTTGTCAAATGTCATACTTGTAACTTCCCTGGCTGACATGTAGGGCACAAAAAGTGGAAGCATACGGAGGGCACAAAAATGTTTGACAAAATGCCTATGGAATGCAGTCATTGTTGGTTATGCACAAAAATGGGTTAGTTGAGAACGCCTTCAAGATTTTCAAGGAAATGTGATTGGCAGGTGTAAATCCAAACCTGGAAAACATTTGTTAGTATCCTTCTTGCTTGTACTAAAATGTGGTACTTTGGAAGGAGGTCTTGAGATCCATCAAACGATTATAGCATGAAAATTCAAATTCAAGGTTGATCTTATTAAAATATTTAGATAATAAGAAATGAGAAAAGTCAAAGTCGTTTAGGCTTTTTAATAGAAAACACTTCTAAACAAGCATTATAGCATTTGCACAATATAAATTAAACTCATTAGTTTTAAAGGATGCTAAAAGATGCTCCTCCAAAATTTAGACCTAACCTTTCTCTGGGCTCCAAGCCTTCAATTGGGGGCTCCAAAAAGAAAAAGGCTCCAAAGAAGAGAACTATTCCAAAATGGGGAGTGTGTAAAGCTCTCCATGCCAAATCCAAAAAGAATTTTAGGAAAAGGAAGCGAGCTAAGAATGTCAAAGTGGGGGTCGGTGTGAATTTTATGGACCAAAATATGTCAAAGGCACAAGCTCTCTCGGAACTTCTCTTAGAAACAAAAATTCTAAAGGAAGATATCATCCAAGAAATGAATGCTTCTAAGGATGATGGGGCCCTACCCCAGAATTCAGAGAGCCCAAGATTAGATAATCAACATTCCCTTGCACAAGTCCTAAGATAAACCCTATCCAGGGTGCAAGTGATTGGTAATCCTGCAAATCCTCTTAGCTTAAATTCTCCTCTGCATCACCGTTCCCCATCCAGGAGCAATCCTTTGAAGATAAGAGGCCTCAATTTGTCCTCGGAAGTTCCAAACTCTTTGTTTGATTCTCCAATTTTTCCCTTTGCTTCTCTGGATTTGGGTATAGCCTCAAATTTTCATAGTCTATTAAATGACTGCATCGAAGAAGATGAAGTTTGAGACCAAGTTATGGAGACTCCTCTTGATGCCTTGTACTCACAAGTGAAAGAAAAAAGGAAATTGGCCATTAAACAATTTATTGATTGCAAATCTAAGCCTAATTTTGGCATTGTCTATCCCAAGAGGGGTAAAAAATCATTGAGTGAGAACCACTCTATGGAGGGAGAGGTTGATGGGCAAATCAAAATCAATGAAATATTGAAAGTAAGGAAGGGTTCAACTCTTCCTAAACAGAAATGAAATTCCTAACCTGGAATGTTAGGGGCTTCAATGCCCCTAAGAAGAAATGCTTGATGAAAAGAAGACTACTTTTGATCAACGCAAACATCATTATGCTTCAAGAAACTAAGCTTAATTCTCAACAAGCAGAATCCTTTGGTCAAAGCCTTAGGAATCAATATACTGGTTGTAAGCATGAAGTAGTTCAGGAAGATGGTGCGTCTGGGGATCTTTTGATAATATGGAAACCTTCTATGGTTCAGATTGAGAGGGTGGCCTCAAATAAAAATTGGTTGGTTTCAGTCAAATGTTTACCCTTGAATTTTTCCGTTTTGTTAATCAATGCCTATGGCTTGGTGCCTTGGTATCGAAACAAATCTTTTGGTCAGATTTAGATGGAGTGATATCCCAAATCCAGAATGAGAACTTATTTATTGGAGGGGACTTCAACACTATTAGAAGTTCGAAAGACAAAAGAGGGGGCTAAATTAGGCTCCAAAAATCTCAACAGGAATTTAATGATTGAGTTGAAAGGAATGGAATCCTTGAGGTGGAATCAGGAGATAGAATCTTCACTTGGAATAACAGGAGGTTAGGATTCAGTAATATTGTAGAAAAAATAGATAGATTTTTCTAGTTGGGGGACTTCTCTTCTTTCCCTTTCTATCTGGATTGTAAATTCCTACCTTGTTTCAATTCAAATGATTTTCCATTACAGCTTAATTTCAAAGGCTCTTGCAATATTTCAAAACCTCCTTTTAGATTTGAGAACATGTGGACAAAGGATCCAAACTTTTTGCCTCTTATAGATCAATGGTGGAAAGAAGGCACCTTTGAGGGCTCTAAACTTTATTGCTTTGTTTCAAAACTGAAATATATCAAGAGGAAGTTGTCAGAATGAAACACTGGGCACTATAAAAGCATTTTTCTTCTAAGAGAAATTTGGAAACTCAACTAGAGGAGCTTAATGAAAAAATAATTAAGGATAGTATGACTCGAGAAAAATTCACAAAAGAAAGAGAGATTTTAGCAGAATATGAAGACATCCTTTCTAAAGAGGAAACATTTTGGAAACAAAAGTCAAGAGAAGGTTGGCTTCAAGCTAGGGATAAGAACACAAAATTCTTCCACAATGTTACTAAGAAAAGGAGATCTATAAATAGGATTATCAGAACAGAAGATCAAAGGAATCGGATCATAGAGGACCCACAAGCTATTTGATTTGAAATCATATGATTCTTCTCCAACATTCTAAGTAATGATGATGGATCAAATTTAAGGGAGAAAAACAATATTCTTTCAGTCATTCCTAAAATCATTACAAAGGAACAAAACAAGCGGTTAGATGAAAGCATCTCAATGGAGGAAGTCGCATTATCTCTAAGCCAACTTCCTTCTAATAAAGCTCTTGGTCTAGATGGGTTCCCCACTGGTTTTTAAAAAAAATGTTGGCATATTTTAGGAAAGGTCTTGGTGGAGGCTCTAGAATCTTCAAGAAAATTAGGAAACATTCTTAGAAAAATCAATAGGATTTTTGCCAGGTAGATCAATTTTAGAGATCCAGTGTGATTGTTTCTCAAGAAGCTATCCATTCTCTCCAAAATACTAATAAAGTTGAGATGTTCATAAAGTTGGACATATCAAAGGCATATGACAATGTTGACTGGCATTTCCTATGCAAGATATTGCAATCCTTTGGATTCAATAATCAGTGGATTAATTGGATCTTTGAATGTATCTCAATGCCAAAATTCTCAATCCTCATAAATGGGAACCCTGAAGGATACTTCTCATCCTCCAAAGGTATCAGACAAGGTGATCCATTGTCTCCCTTTTTCTATATTATAATGGCAAAAGCATTGGGTGAAGTTGTTGAAGACATGCAAGTTAGAGGCTTAATAGAAGGCCTCAGGATATAAGGAAACTTCACTGCAACACATTAGTAATTCATAGATGACAATCTTCTGTTGGGAGCAACCAAATCAAGAGAAGCAACGCATCTTCAAAACCTCCTAATCTCATATGGTAAGGCTTCGGGTCAAGTTATCAACAGAGAAAAAATAGATATTTATTTATTCTCAACCCCACTGCCAACAGATAACAGAATAATTAATGAAAATTTTAAATTGCAATAAAGGCAATCTCTGATGTAGGAGCATCCTCGGTTTATGGCAATCTTGCATCAACAAAAAATATTTTCCTTTTGTTTTGCTTTTTTTTTTCCGTTTCAGCATTTCTTCCTATGTGTACCAGTTTTGGCAAGTTATCGTTATTGGTTTCCATGACAGTTTCCTGTTACCGGTTGACAATTATTTATTACCAGTTGCCTGGACCTATTTTGGTGATCTACCAAAACCCCTTCCGAATCTTGTGAAGCCTTGGGAATTGATTCTAATGTTCCTTGGCATGTGGCTGACCTTTTCTCATGATCTACAATTCATCTTTTGGATTTTCCGAAGGAATCTCTTGGCGGAGGCCGACCTTGTTGGTTTTATATGTTAGGTCTTGTTCTTTAGATTTTGATCCCTTTTTGGACCAACCAAATCCTCTTGGATCATATATATCATTGTAATTACACATTATAATGTAGAATAAAGTAGTTAGACTAAGCATAGAAGATAGATCTAAGGATTTGAGGTTCTGATTGTGATCTATTATGTATTTTGAGCATGTTTTAGCAACCTTGTGAGCCGTTTTTTCTGTAACTCGGTTGTTACTGGTTGGTTGTAATAAGTTTTCATGTTATAATTCAATCTATTCTGCATTGCTTCCATCATCTCTTCATGTTTCCGTTGTGTTTACTTTTGTTAACCGGTTCACACTAATCTCTTTGAGGTTTCTCCTTACCGATGACTGCATCAAGTGGTATCAGAGTGAGTTTTCATTCCTGTTGTCCTAAGAATTTTGTTGTAGGGTGGGGGACTATGGATCCAACCTGCAACTGCAGAGAACTGGTGAAAGATGGCATCAAGAGGAACTAGAAATGGTGGAGCGCATGGGAATTCAGACCCTTCTATGATGGAAATGTTGTGAGGGATATCAGCCTAGTTGGAAGCCATGGAGATAGCTTAGAGAAGAGGCCGACATATTGAAGATATAAGTGAAAATGAAGGAGATGAAGCCTCAGCATAACAAGTAAACCCACTGGAAGTTGATCCAGATGAAGAAAGGTTTTTAAGGGTTCTGAGTAGGGCTAATACTAAACCACATTATACCCCACCAGAATATGATGATAAGTTGGATTCTGATGAATTGATGGATGGGATCTCGGAGATGGAAAATTATTTTGATTTTGAGAACATTGCAGAGGAAAGGAAGGTTAAATATGCCAGTACCTAGTTAAAAGGTCATGCATCTCTTTCATGGGAACATTTGCAGGTTGATAAACAAAGGAGAGGTAAAGAGAAGATTAAGACATGGGATCAGATGGTTGCTAAGTCAAAATCAAAGTTTATACTGGTTGATTATCAAGTGATTCTATTCTAGAAGTTGAAGAATTTGAGACAAAAAGAATCTAGTGTGAAGGAATACATCGAAGCATTTTACAAGTTGAATATCAGATCCAAACATGTTGATGATTAAGTTGAAAAAGTTGTAAGATATTTGAATGGATTGCGGATGTCTATACAAGATGAACTTAGTTTGATCAAATTGCAAAGTGTTGAAGAGGCTTACTAGTATGCCCTAAAAGAAGAAGAGAAGTTAAACACAAGACATGAGAAGAGGCGGAGAGGTAGAGGTGGAAGGTTTACCGAAAGTAGATTTCAAGGAGTAAGAGGATACACTGAAGGTAGAGGTACCTGTACAGATCAGAACAAGGACAAGGAATTAAAAAAAGAAGGTAATTCATACTAGAAATATTATAGAAATTTCTACCGGAGGAGAGAATCAGATGGCTACCAGAATGAGAATTTTGGAAGACAAGACAAGAGAACATTTAGAGGAACTTGGAAGACAAGACAAGACAAGGACATTGTGCATTTGAATGTAAGAAGATAGAGAATACCGTAAGAGAAGCAGTGGTGGAAGAAAACCCCACCGGATCAGCTAACAAACCAAAATATGGAGAACCATTGATGATGAGGAGAGATTTGTGTCATACCAGAGAAGATGAAGAGCCCTTGCAGAGGAGAAATTTGTTCAAGACCATATGTAAGGTATTTGATAAGTGTTGTAAAGTTGTTATTGATAGTGATAGTTTAGATAATCTTGTTTCAGAAGAGATGGTGAATAAGTTGAACTTGGAAAGATTGAAACACCCTAAGCATTATCAAATAAAATGGATTCAGGATGAACATAAGTTGTTGGTAAGTGAGAAATGTTTGGTGAAATTTAAAATTGGGAATTATCATGATGAATTCTTGTGTGATATTATGCTTATAAATATTTGTCACCTTTTGTTGGGTAGACCTTGGCAGTTTGATAGATAGGCAATACATGATGGGAGGAAGAACATATACACTATTATGGCAAATGGAATGAAGCAAACCTTTTTACCTTTGGAGGAGTCTTTGAAGAGTGAAGTCTTTACGAATGCTAGGATTTGTTTGGTGGATGGAAGAAAATTCTTGGATGGAATGAGACATGAGAATGTATCTGTTTTCTTGGTTCCTAAGAAGACTAAGAGTTCAGAACTGGAAGAAGAACAACCAGAGGAGGTAAAGGAATTGTTGACAGAATATGAAGACATCATTTCAGATAAAGTGCCTAACGGATTACCACCGGTAAGAAGTATCAGTCATTGCATAGATTTGATTCCAGGAGCTAGTTTCCCTAAAAAAGTTACACATCTGATGATAACGACAGAGAATGAAGAGCTAAATAGACAAGTGCAGGAGCTGTTGAAGAAAGGTTTGATTAGAGAAAGTTTGAGCCCTTGTGTAGTACCAGGAGTGTTTGCACCTAAGAAGAATGGAGATAGGAGAATGTGTACTGATTCAAGAGCAATAAACAAGATCACAGTGAAATACGGGTGTCCTTTGCCTAGGATGGATGACATAATGGACTATTTGAGTGGAGCAAAATAATTTACAAAGATAGATGTTAAGAGTGGATATCATCAGATTAGGATTAGAGAAGGAGATGAGTGGAAGACAATATTCAAGACAAATGAAGGACTGTATGAATGGTTGGTAATGCCTTTTGGGTTAACTAATTCCCCTAGTACTGTCATGAGGTTGATGAATGAGTTATTGAAGAAATTATTGGGTGAGGTTGTTATTGTTTATTTGGATGAAATTCTGGTTTTCAATAAGACAAAAGAGGAGAATTTTTTGCATTTGAAACAAGTTTTGCAGAGGTTGAGAGAAGAAAAGTTGCTGATAAATCTCAAGAAGTGTACTTTCATGAAGGAAGAGTTAGTTTATTTGGGATTTGTGATATCTGATGATGGACTGAAGATGGGCTCTGAGAAAGTGAAAGCAATTGATGAGTGGCCTACACCAAAAAGCATTGGAGAGGTAAGATTATTTCATGGATTGGCTAGTTTCTACTGAAAGTTTATCAGAAATTTCAGTTCAGTTTGTAACCCTATGACTGAGACCATGTGAGGAGATAAGAAGGAATTTAGGTGGACCACTGGAGAAAACAAAAGTTTTTGAGTTATTGAATTGGAAAGTGACTGAGCAGCCTGTGTTAGCTTTACTGTATTTCAACAAAGTATTTCAAGTTGATTGTGATACAAGTGGAACCGCAATAGGAGCAGTCTTGAGTCAAGAAGGGAGAGAAACAACTTATTTCAGTGAGAATTTGAATGATGCTAGGAGAAGATATTTAGTGTATGATCAGGAATTATATGTCATAGTTCAAGCCTTGAAGAAGGGGAGACATTACTTGTTTCCTAAGGAGTTTGTGTTGTATACATATCATCAAGCTTTGCATTATTTGAACAGTCAGAGTAAGTTGAATCAAAGACATATGAGATGGGTAGAATTTTTGCAGAGTTATACCTTTGTGTTGAAGCATATAAGTGGGAAATCTAACAAAGTTGTTGATGCATTGAGTAGGAGGAGAAATTTTCTGACAGAGATGAGAGTGATAGTATTAGGATTTGAAGAGTTGAAAACCTTGTATGATGATGACCTAGATTTTGGAGAACCTTGAAAAGCATGTAGAGAATCGGTTATGGCAGATAGGAGTAAGTGATTGGATTATTTCATTCAGGATGAGATGTTGTCCAGAGGAGTTCAGTTGTGCATACCTAAGAGTTCCATGAGGGAGAATTTGATTAAGGAGAAACATAGGATTAGCTGGACACTTTAGTTCTGACAAAATAGTAGCCTTCGTGAGTGAGCAATACTTTTGGCCCCATATTCATAAGGATGTTAGGAAATATGTGCAAAGTTATAGAGTTTGTCAAGTTGCAAAAGGGGTGCAAAGTTGTAGAGTTTGTCAAGTTGCGAAAGGGAATAGTCAAAATGTGGGATTGTATAAACCTTTGACAGTACTAGTAAGACCTTGGGAGGATATATGCATGGATTTCATTCTAGGATTGCCTAAAACTCAGAGAGGGAATGACTCTATATTTGTGGTGGTGGATAGATTCTCTAAGATGACTCATTTCATACCATGTGGGAAGACATTAGATGCAATGCATGTAGTAGACTTATTTTTCAAGGAAGTAGTGAGATTGCATGGGTTACCTAAGAGCATAGTTTTAGACAAAGATACTAAGTTTGTTAGTTACTTTTAGAGAACACTTTGGAAGAAGATGAAGACAGATTTGGGATTCAGTTCTACTTTTCACCCACATATTGATGGACAGACAAAGGTAGTAAACCGAAGCTTGGGAAATTTACTAAGATGTTTAGTTGGAGATAAAATCAGAAGTTGAGATTTGATTTTAGCACAAGCAAAGTTTGCCTATAGTAATTCAGTGAATAGGAGTACTGGAAAAACAGCTTTTGAGATTGTTATTGGATTGCATCCTAGAGGTATATTAGAATTAAGGGATATTAGCAGTGAAGACTATAGAAGTTCAGAAGTAGAAGACTTTGTAGATCACATGATAGCCTTGTATATTCATGTTAAGAAGCATTTGGAGGACATGAACAACAAGTATAAGGAGAAGGTGGATGAGAAGAGGAGACATAAGGAATTTGAAGTTGGTGACGAAGTGATGGTGTATCTGAGAAAAGAGATATTCCTGGTTGGAACCTATAACAAATTGTAGATGAAAAAGTTTGGACCTTGTAAGATCTTGAGGAAATTGAGTTCCGGAAATGCATATAAAGTGGAGTTACTAGATGACTTGAACATATCACCTATATTCAATATTGTACACCTTCATGAGTATCATAAACCAGAATTCAGTGAAGATAGTATAGTAGACTTGGAGAAATAGTTGCCCCGGAAGGAACTAGATCAGATTGAGGACATTTTGGACAATAGGATTGGGCATAGTACCCAGAGCAGTTAGTATAAGGAGTACTTGGTGAAGTGGAAGGGCAGACCAGTTGAAGATTCATCTTGGATTTCTTAGGAAAAGGTAGACCACCTTGGTTTTCCTCTAACCTCTGCAAAGTGAGAGACTCACTTTTTCAATAACCCTGGATGTCTGATGCAGAAGCATCCCTGCTTCATGGCAATCTTGCATCAAGCAAAAATAGTTAGACTAAGAATAGAAGATAGATCTAAGGATTTGAGGTCTCGGTTGTGACCTATTCTATATTTTGAGCATGTTTTAGTAGGCCCGTGAGCCATTTTTTCCTTAACTTGGTCTTTACCGGTTGGTTGTAATCAGTTTTCATGTTATAATTCAATCTATTATGCATTGCCTCCATCATCTCCTTGTGTTTCTGTTGTGTTTACTCTTTCTGACCAGATCAAACTGATCTCTTTGAGGTTTCTCTTTACTAGTGACTGCATCAGTCTCCCTTGCATCTATTTGGTAAATCCAATAGATAGAGGTTTGAGAAACTCTAAAATATGGGACCCCTTGAAATCTAAAATGCAATAAAGTATCAATTTTCGGAAAGGTGAATGGCTTTCATGGATAGGAAGACGAGTTATGCTACAAGCAGTTATATTAGCTCTTCCCATCAATCTATTGTCATACCTAGCATTAACAATGGGAATGAATACATTTATTATTCAAAAAATGAAGATTTTTTTTAGCAAAACTCAGAGGAAAGGCATAGAATTTCTCTCGTTGCTTGAGATAAAATTTGTAAACCAAAGGCTTTAGGCGGTTTAGAGATCCACAACCAGCAACTTCGGAATCAGGCTTTGGGAGATAAACTTGTGCAGAAAATGAGAAATAATCCAAAATCTAGGTGGGTAAGACTAATGAAAGCTAAATTTAGTGAGGATGGAGATTCAAGCTACTTCATGAGAGTTAGCAATCTGCCTAAAGGATCTAGGATTTGGAAATTTTTTCTCAAGTGTAGACCTCTAGTGGCAGACTATATCTCTTGGGATGTCCATGATGGAGCTTCATGCTTATTTTGGAAGGATTCTTGGAGTGGTTACCCGATATTAGACAGTTTAATACCTTTTCAATTTTCAAGAGATTGGCTTAAACAAATCTAGGGTATTCACATAATCGACTGTGTTGTTTTCTCTAAGGAGGGTTCTTATTTTGGTTGGTCATGGAAGAGCTTTGACAAGATTCCTCTCCTCCTAATAAAATTTCCTAGCTATTAGACATCATCAAGAATAGGCAATTATTTTTTAGAAATGGCTAGGATTCTCTCATTTCGACTCCCTCCAAATCAAACCAATATAACACCAAGGAAGGCTATAATCTCCTCGTTAATCAGTATGAGCACAATGATCTTGGAATCCCACATAAGCTATTTTGGAGCAACAATCTTATACCCAAAGCAGGGCTTTTTGCCTAGTTAGAAACTAGAAAGAAAATATTAATGACAAAAAAATTCAAGAAGATAGGTTTTGAAGGCCCCTCAAGATGTATTCTTTGTAAAGCACAGGAGGAAACAATATATCACCTCCTCCTTAACTGCCCTTTTTCAACTAAGTGTTGGAGATGGCTATGTGTTAAGTTAGGATGAATCACAACCCTTCCTAATAACAATGTCTCCCTATTTCAACGTTGGCCAATCAGACCAAAAAGATGATCTTCTTAGCTCTTTATGGGAAATTAGTCCTTCTAGTCTTATTTGGGAGATTTGGAAAGAACACAATAGGAGGATATTTGATAACAGAGCAAGGAAAGTAGAATCAATCCTTAACTCCATAGAAAGTTCTATTGTGGAAAATATTAATTGCAAGCTAGCTCTCAATCCCTCTACCAGCAAAATTTTCACATACCGGAACGGTAGGATAAGATTCAGATGGGATGCCATTAAAATTCCTTCATTTATGGGGAAGATGCACTGTGAAAGAAACTATTTTTTGGACTCCACCGAAGTTGGGATGGTTGAAACTAAATTTTGATGGATCCTCAAAAGGAAATCGAGGACTATATGGAGTTGGTTGCGTTATCAGGGATCTTAATGGAATTGTTAAAGGCAAACTAGCTACTCCCATCTCTCCTGATACTAATAATGTTGTTGAATTTAATTCCCTCTTATTGGGTTTCATTGAATGTTCAAAGAGAGGTATTAAGCATATTGAAATTGAAGGGGATTCCGCTATTGTTATTAATGCAATTAGATCTACAAGAATTCATAATTGGCGGTTGCAAGCAGTATTGGAAAAGATTATCGATTTTGGACCTATTTGTAAATTTCTCTTCTAAGCATATTTAAAGGGAAGCAAACATAGTGGCAGATTCACTCTCTAAATCAGCAGGCAAAAGAGTTGCATCTTAGTTGGTGGGTAGATGAATATCTGATCCAAAAGAATCATTATTAACCTTCTTCTCAAGATAACAGCTGAATTTTACTTCATCATATGTCAAAAGTATTCATCCCAAGAAGCATATTTTCTGCCATTTAAAATTTGAATTCAAATCTTCAACGACTGTTTAGGTAGCTCGTCCAAATCATGAAGAAGGTCATCCCAATCATGAAGTTTGAGTTTGAATTTGGGAACGTTGAGAAATTTCAACGAGTGCCTATGGGAGCCTACTCACTTTGCCAGCTCATTGAATAAATGGATGTGTCCCACGAATTGATGAGTTGGCAAATGAGTTCAATGGGTACTAGTTCACATTAAATATGGTAGATATTACTTGCAAGTACTTGAATTATACTAGATAATCTTGAGCGATCCAAAATTCACTAGCTTTAGTGACCCTGCCATCACGTCACCTCCAAATTTATAGCGGAAAATATTCAGCCAAAGTGGCATCCAAAATGGTGGGGAACTCATCAATTTTGTAGGCTTCGGCTTTCATCTTTTTATTCCTCACAGGCAGTATTAATGGCAAGTACGGGTGACAACTGACTAGTTCACCAATATCTCCAAGAATCCAAGAAAGTGCCTCTAGAAATGGGGGAAAATTTTTGCATCCTTTTTTAAGTCATGGATATCGACCATCTGGTACACAATTATTCCAAATTCTCCCTAATCTGTCGGATAACCCTTCTCAGGGAAATATGCATTTAATGTGGCAAGTTGTCATGAGGTATGGCGGCTAGCCTTTAATGTGAGCAATCACATCAAATTTGATTTCCTTTTACCTTTTGTTCCCATTTGCTTTTTCACTCCCACCTTGGCCAACCTTTCTTTTTTAGAAGATTGGGTTGTGTCTGAGAGAGTACGATAATTCACTTGCATTCAGTAGTTGAAAATGGCTAGCTCAACAAAATTTATACTCAGGGCATTTCCCTGATCCTGTCTCATATTTTGGCATGGACGCTCTGGTATCCTTAGCAAGCCCAAATAGACAAGAAAACTTCAAGCAAATATCAGATCAAAGACTGAAGAGACTACTGCATACCACAAATGAATTGGTCATCTTAGCAGCTAAAATGGTCTTGGGAAGGGGCCATCTTGAAAGAAATGGATATTATAGGGATAACACCTAAATCTCCTCAAGATTTGTAGCGTCTCTGCTAGATATTCAAGTGCCCAAGGTAAAGGTGAGAGATTTGGCCAACCGTCTCTTTGGTTCGGAGCTTTTGGCTGGTCTAGGTAAATTTTTGGGCTATATCGTGCTTGGAACTGGCCTCCCAAGGCCAAGAGACCTTGCTTCAGTTACAGATTCAAAGGAAACACTATTATAGCACATGTTTTCTTGAAATGGAAGTTTCTTACAGACCAGGTTGAAGACACAGACAAGGAGGAGGAATTTAGAGATTTCGCTATCCTGAATGGTTTCCTCCCTCTGAAAGTCGAAGAAAAATTTAGAGATTTCGCTATCCTGAATGGTTTCCTCCCTCTGAAAGTAGAAATTATCCCGAGCAGAAATGGTAATAATTTAGCTCATCCGCGAGGTGGTCAAGGAAGCGTTCAAGGGCAGAGTTTCCAAGGTGGCAATTGTGGTCACGGTTGAGGAAGGGGTCGGGGCAAAGCGAGGGGTCGTGGTGTAGAACTAACTCGCTCCCTCCTTGGGTCTTCATCCTAGGGGTGTCTTCAAATTTGAATGAGATATGAAATTGCGGACCTTTTATTTTGTCAAGTTTTTTTTAAATTTATCTAAGATGTAATTTTGAGATAATAGGATACTTTTGGTGCCTTCGATGAACTCTTAATAATTTGTTACTTGATATTAGATTTAACTACAAAATCTTTCTTTGCTATGGCAGACTCAAAAGGGCACCCAGCTTGTTAAATTTTTGTATTTCTATAATATTCTCTTTAATATCAAACTTCTGACTTTTGCTGGACTGATTAAAAAAAATTGTCCCAAAATGACAATCAACGCTCACCTCTCTCCCTCTCCCTCTCCCTCTCCCCATTTGACTGTGCGCCTAGTCCACACAAAAGCCCTAAGTTGCAACGATCTGCATGCCATCCTTTACAACAACAAAAGGCCGACTTTTTTGTGTGTGTCCTAATTAGGGCAAGTTATATGGTAGGCATTGAGTTAAAGCTTATGTGGCCCTCTGGGTCATGTCAAATCTTCTCTGATTTTGGCCTGCCTGTAAGAGTCTAAACGAATTTAATAAAAAATATGTTTTTGTTTGTTTACAAGGTTTTTCGCTGCCTCTCACCACGAACAGTTTTCCTCCAATGCCTCTATCGCCACATTCCTAGACCCTACACAGAAATCAGTGAATGAAAAATAGAAAAAAAGAAATAAGTAAGATGTAGAGCAAACATGAGTTAAAAGGGTCAACAAAAATGGTTGCTGAATGAATAGTGTCCTTCACCATGATTCTTTGAACAACACCCTCTGTGTTTTCTAACAGAGCTTTTATTATACTTGGTTTTTAGTGACACGGGCGACTCCTCACTGCACGCGGGAAACACTAAAGGGAAGACAACAAATATAAGAAACGAACTTCGCTGCTGAAATCATGTCACTGCTCAAAATTTGGAAAAACTCAAAGAATTTATCTCACAAAAAACTAAATCTTTCGCTACTCACTTGTCTCCTTTTAAAGAGTTCACCGGTCACCCTACCAAGGCCGCCTTTATATTTTTTTCCTTTATTTTTTAAAGATTCCACTCTTCCATTTCCTCCTGAATTTCTTAAATGGGAGTTATCGCGCATGGAAGAAGACTGTGGTTGCCTGGGTGCATTGCTGCCAGCTGTTTCGATTGCAGAAACTATTATAGATTTAAATAAAATATAAGTATATTATTATTAAGGAAAAAGTCGAATCAAATTATTTATGAATAGTAGCCGAACTATACATAATAGTGAAGGATTATTTATGAATAGTAGCCGAATTATATACAATAATGAAAAAATTTCGGTTATTCACACAACTGTCAATTCAGCACATAGGAGAATGGATCTCAAATTTATTCAAAACTCAAAATGTAAACTTTTTTTTTTTTTTGCTGTCATTGTTTCTCGGTTTAATTAATATAAATGTTTAATATGAATAAATTATATTTAGAATGAAACTACAAAATTTTAAATAATGAATTATTCAAATATATAGTAGTAAAATAAAATAAAATATATTTATTCATTCATATTATTGGTTTTTTTAATAAATAAATATATTAATATAAATATTATGTATGTATGTATGTATTTATATTCATATATATGTACATTATTTTTTTACATAAATATGTTTAATATATTTATATTAATTAAAAAATTGATTTTAACTCAATGGTTGCTTGATTTACTTGTGAAGTTGAAAGGTTCGTAATGAGCCCACTTAACATGTTAAAGGAAAGAGTAAATTATAGTTCTTTTAAACTTATTGAATTGGATTAATAACAATTCAAAGTTTTTCTAAAGATTAGCATTCTATTTTTCACCCCTTGAAATGTCGGATCTTATAGTCTAAGTTTTGTTTCTCCACTTTGTTGAAGCTCCCTCAAGAGTTCACATTTTCCAAATGTTTAGCTGATCCCTCTCTAGTGTTTCTAATATCTTTTTGCATTTCACATTTAGGCTTCATTTTGGGACAAAGGCTTCAAAAATAAGTGTCAAGCCTTCCATACCCAGGGGAAATGTTTCAGTCAAAGTGTCGCTCAATACTTACTTAATGAGGCCCTAATACTCATGCACTACAACCACATAAAAAATGGTCAATACTTGAGCACAATTGTCATGCGCTATGGGTACCAATATGGTTGCACAACTCCTCTATTTAAAGTCCAACAATCCTTACTACTAAAGTAAAGTGGGTGGCTATTAGTACATACAAAATTTATTAATGAACTTTTAGTTATCATCTTTTTAAGTTTCTTTAAAGTTAGTAATTAGGAAGTTGTGTGAACAAGGAATGAAGGATAATCACATTTGCTTTGATCAATAAAAAAAATGAGTGCATGATAATTGAAGGTGCCTTGTTAGTACTTGAGATTACGTTAGTACTATTGCAATCAGTTTTTCTTAATTCATTATTATTCAATTGTTTCTCCACCAATGAGAATTGTAATTTTTTTTCTTTTGATTTGTTTTTTCATTAAGTTAAGATGGATGTTTTTAATGTTTTTTAATTATAAAAAATATTTTTCTCCAATCTAATTGACTCAAAAAGTTAACATCTTATTGTTTCATTTCACAGATCCACTATCTAAATGCAATTTTGTAGGTTGCAATATTTTGTATCATTATAATTATAAGTTGATACAACTCAATTCAAAACTATATAATCAATCTTAATGAATAGATATTTTGATGATTTAATTTAATTTTATAAAGATAATATTATTTGTCATTTTTATTAATTCAATTTAATATAAAGAAATACTATAAAAATTAAAATTATATATAATAAATAAAATAATTGTCCTTTCAAATTAAATTATTCATTTAAAAAATAAAATTTTAGATAATTGAATTTTTTTTAGATTTCAATATTTTGTATGATAAATTTCCTTTTGAAATCATAGGTATAGTGCATATGCAAGCATCTTCTTAAATTTCAAAATCTATATTAATAGCCACCCTTTGGTTTTTCATATTTAATATTCTCGCTCAACCCTTCTTGCAAGGAATTACGAAAGTTATTTTTGAAAAAATATTCTATGTTAGATAATTTATATGTTTTATTTTTTTATACTTTAGGTTATATTTTATGTATGTATTGTTAGGATGTTTGAGAGTGGTTTCAGATCTCTAGGAGTCATTGTGTAGATTCTAGATTTTAGGAGATCTTATAATTTTTCAAACATAGTCAAATTTCAGCAATCAATAGGCTTCTATCATCATTCTGTTGCTATCTCTCTATCTCACGCTTCAATAATAAATAGGCTTGTATTATGTAGATTCTAGATTTGAGGAGATCTTATCATTTTTCAAACTTAGTCAAATTGCAGTAATCAATAGGCTTCTATTGTCATTCTCTTGCTATCTGTCTATCTCATGCTCTTTGTCTCCCCTAAACTATAGACCTATCTATTTTCCTCTCTCTCCTCCTCCCTCTCTACCTCTCTCTATCTCACTCTCTCCTCTCTCCCCAAACTCTAGATCTTATAATTTCTCAAACAATCAAATTTTAGTAATCAATAAGCTTAAAGCTATGAGATTTCCACAATCCATCTTATATTCTTGAATTTTTTCTAGATTCTATTATGTGTATACACACAATCGAATCCAGAAAAAATTCAAGAATCAATAAGCTCCTATTATCATTTTCTCTCTCTATTTCACTCTTTATCTCCATCTATCTCTAGACCTATCTATCTTCCTATCACTTTCCCTCTCCTCTTCTCTTCTCCATCTCTCTATCTCACTCTCTCCTCTCCTCCAATATTTAAACCTATCTCTCTCACCCTTCTTTGTATCTTCCCTCTCTTCTCTAAATACGTGACTCTCTCTCTCTCTCTCTCTCTCTCTCTCTCTCTCTCTCTCTCTCTCTCTCTCTCTCTCTCTCTCTCTCCACTCTCTTCTCTAAATATGTGACTCTCTCTCTCTCCCCTCTCTCTCTCTCTCTCTCTCTCTCTCTCTCTCTCTCTCTCTTTGTCCCACCCTCCAATTCTTTGTCTCTACTTTCCTATCTCCCCTCTCCCTCTCTCCACATACCTCTACCTCCCTTCCTCCCTACCTCTATTAATATACATAAATTTTACTCTCTATCTCTCTCTCTCACTCCCTCCTTCCCTCTCTATTGTTCTTTACCACACTCTTTAACTCCCTTCTCATTCTCTCTACCTACCTCTATGTTCATCCCTCTCTACTTTTAACTCCCCTAACTATCTACCTCCTTCCCTTCATAGTCTATATCTCTAACTACTTGTCTCTATCTGCCCTTCCTCTCTTTGAACACCTCTCCTTCCCTCCCTTGCTCCAAATATCCCCTACACTTCTATCTATCTCACCTCTCTCTATCTCTCTCCTTCCTTTTTCACTTCTCTATCTCTATATCTAGGTATTTAGATAAATAGTGTATGAGGGAGTGCAAGAGAGGTAGGTAAACATAGATAATTAGAGAGAAATAGAAAGAGAGAGAGGTAGAGATTAGGTAGGGAGGGAGAGCTCTAGATGTTACATCTTGAGAAAAAGTTAATAGAGAGAGAGAGTGTGTGTGGGGAGACAGGTGAAATTGATAAAAGTGGCAAGGGAAGGTTTGAGAGATTAAAAAGACATAAATAGAGGTCTTATAGGGAGGGAGATATATTTAGAGAAAGAGAGATAGGAAGAGGGGAGATTGTGATAAGTTGATATGGGAAGAATAGATAGAGAGAGGTGAAGAGGGAAGGAGAGAGATAGAGACATCTGAGATATAAAAAAGTGGAGGGGAGAGCTGGAGTGAGGGAGAGAAGGAGATGTATTCAAAGAGAGGTTGGGTAATAGAGATAAGTAGTTACAGAGAGAGTATGGAGAGAGAGAGAGAGAGGAGAGTGGATGAGAAATAATATAATGGAGGGAAGGAGGTAGAGAGTTAAGGGATATAAAAGTAGAAAGGGATGGAAAGAGAGGTAGGTAGAGAAGGAGAGGGGAGATGAGAGAGAGATGGGGGGATGAGATAAATAATATTATGGAGGGAAGGAGGTGTTGGTTCCCCAAAGGGTTTACACTGCAACATGCAAAAACCAAGTTGATTCTTCAGATTATCTATGGAGAAACCTACTCCAACTATCAATATCTTCTAGAACTTGAAACAACTATGACAATGATTCCGCAAATCCTTCAACACTTTGGGTTTTGCATGACTCGAGAGGGTGATCCCTTGGTGAATATATAATCTTTGTGCCATATTCACAAATTACACTAAAACTAAGAAGATAATATCATATAAAGGCTCAACAAAGAGGGAGAATGGTGAATTCTTTAGTGATCCTCAACCTATTGGAGCATGAGATAGATAAAACATGAAATAACATACATAAAATAAAATGTATTCTGATAATCAACATTTTTTAACAAATACAGATGAACAAAGCATAAAACTGATTGTAAAGAATTAAAACAAGCTAGGCTCAGTGCCTCATTCCATTGGGTGCTTGAACTCAAAAGACATAAAATGAATTATAACAAAATTCTATCTAATAGCATTCAGATCTAAGATAATATTGCCTTACAATATTTCTTATCTGCAATCCTAACCCAGACTACTTATCAAATCCCTAAACAAGCCCCATCACTCTGCAATTTGGTTTTAGCATTTAATTGATCCCTTAGATCAAAGCATAAGCAAAAACTATGTACATCACAACAATGCACTCAATGAAATAAATCCTTGATTATATTTCATTCAAAAGATGATAAAATTGTACAATGGAGAGAAATGGATCAGAATTGTATTTCTATTGAAGAGATTTTCTATTTCTATCATAAAACAACTTACATATAAATCCTTCAAGAACCTGCAAAAAATGACACAAGACTCTTATCTATTGCTCTGCAAGATCTTTACAATTTTCTTATTTTAAGCTAAAACTTGCTACAAGAACCTATGACTCCGATTTTAGAAAAAACTAAGTACAAAGATCAAATTCAAAAGCCTGTCTCTTGGCCTTGAATTCCTTTTTATAGAAAATAAGGGAGCACTCAAGCTATAGGCCAGAAGAGACACCTGTCATTCAAAAATGACCGGTTACACATAATTCTATTATAAAATATTTTTCTTTAAGGAATGTCACAACCAACACCAAATATCTATAACTGGTTCATCATGATACTTTATACACTTTATCCCTCTTTGTTGTTACCGATGAATATATGAAACGGGTCCACCTTGTTGTTACTCACATCCAAAAAGGTAAATGTTGCAAGGAAACAAAACTGCTTGCCAGACTATTACATCAAACAATTAACTAACTGTTTGCCGTCCTTACTCCTCCTTCAAGTAAGTATTACTCCATTCACCATATTCTTCATCTGATAACTATTTGAAATTCATGGCCTCATCAGTCTTTTCTCTATATGGAGTATATTTGACTGTACCTGATTTGCCTCTCTTTCAAATGATTCAAAGAATGTTCTTGTACATATTATTTTGTCCATGTTGTCCTCTAGCATGCGAGTATCCAGTTCTTCACAAATCAATTCTACTTGAGTGTTGATGACCTTTTCTGCCTCTTCTTTCCAAAGTTGTAAAGGCTTAATTGCCCCATTTTCATCCATAATACCTAGTAAAAGTGTTTCATTCAATTCACTGAAGCTACTCATCAACTCCCTTATCTTTCTTTCTATATTTTCTAGCAAAATCTAGGCTTCATGCAATGACTTCGCCAAAAAATGGGTTGGTTGAGGCATAGGTGGCCTCTCAGCATGGTATTTGGAAGCCATTGACATTATTCTAAGTTCATTTCCCCTTTGTAACTATTTTGTAAACAAAGGGATTGTCACTTTCTTATCTCTGTCAAAACTTTGAATAGCATTAAATAATAAAGAATATAAAGAATGAATGTTATTTAACCTACTATCCACCTCCTCATTCAAATGAGTTAGTACTGAGCTAACTGTCTCTCTTTTCTTTAAAGTAAACTGATCCTTTGACTCCTTTAACTTATTCTCCAACTCAATGAGTTTCTCCATAATTTGGGCTCTTGTTGGATTAGTTGATCTAGTAGGTTCTTCATCATCCACATATGGCACTAATGATGTGCTTGGGATATCAGTCTCACTGTCAAATTGAACTGTTGCATCTATGTGAGTGACAGGTGGAGACCTAGATGTTGATGGTGCTAAGGTAATTATAAGAGCGGAAGAGGATGCTCTTATCTGTCCTTGCTCAAGAAGTTGAACTCTATTTTTCAGCTCCACGCATCTCTTTTGAACTACATTATAATCATTGAAAATATTTTCAAACTTCTTCATTAGTTTCTCTTTTTCCATAGCCTCCCTCTTTGAATTTTCATGGGCCAATTTGGCCACATCAATAGCTAACTTTGAGGCCTCAACATTTGATGTATCAGAGGCTCTTTTTATAATGAGGCTTCCCCTCAAGTTAGGATTTATATCACTAATATTAGGTCTTCTAGGCCCCTGTTCCAATGCCCATACTTCTAAGGTTGCATAATCATCTACGAATTTTGATCCTTTCAGTACCAACCTTGCTTCTTCCTCTGAACTGAATTATTTCTCTTTTGATTTCCTAATTGCATCAAAAGCCACTGCATCCGCTATATCCCATTCTAGTAAGATTAACACTCCAAAATAATTTATGATAATCATGCCTTCATCTATAGTGATTCCTTTGAATTCTTCCATCATTTCATTCTTGACTTTTTCCTGATTTTCTTTATCATACCTGTCTAGCCTTTGGGCCTTTCTCTCAGCGCTTCTCCTTTTGTATTCCTTTATCTTTATTTTCCATACAAATTGCAGGAAGGCCAAGCTTCTCACAAAAGCCTCATCCTTAAGAAATACATCACATGCCTCCTTCCTTGAAAATTTGAAGGCTCTACCTTGAATATCCAAAGGAGTGAGGTCCAATTCTAAAGTGGGTGGCACAAGAGGGATACCAATTTGCATCTCTGCATTTGTCACTACAATAGTATCCTCCTCTTGTTGTCCTTCCATGTGCTATTCCACTTCTTTCTCTCCAGCCTTCCTTAGAGGTGAAAGAGGCACATGTGATGGTGAGGGACTCTTTTCTGATTCTTCAAGATCAATGATCTTGACCCCTTTAAAAGTTTTTACTTGTACTTTTGGTGGTGGCTTTGTCTTCATTATTTTCTTTTCTTTTCTCCTCACCAACTTTTCACTGTCACTACCACTCTCCTCTTCACTACTTGTTTCTTCTCTTACCCTCTTTGGAGAAGGCCCAAAACTAGGTTTGCCTTCTTCTCGCCCATCCATTCTTTGAGGTGGAGGAGGAGGTGAACCTAGTTGCTTCATTCTCATCTAATGAATCAAGGTTGCCTCTTCCAGTGTTGTGGGTGTAGGCCATTGTAAATTTCCTCTCTCAACTTGTCAGCCATGAACTTCCTTAAGTTTGGTTCTCTTTTCCTTTAAGGCAAGAATCAATTCATCAAAAAATTTCATGACAAAATGAACTTTGACACAAAATGGAGTGAATTTTTTTACTGGATCATAGCTAGGGCCCATTTTATACATTATAGCCCATAGCTTCCTAAAATCTATCCACTTCTCCTTCCTCCAATCCTAAGTCATGAACTCAACTTCATTCCTTATTATATCCTCAGGAAATTTATGCTCATGGGGAAATGGGCCTCCTTTATTCTTGCTCTGAAAATATTGTAAAACCTCTCAGGGTCACTATGTTTGGCTATGCTAACCCCTAAATGATATGGTGCAAAAAGCTTGTCAAAATGCATGTATACCCCTTTTATAATCACAAAATATGGAATAGTGGTGTAATCGGGGAGAATAGTCCCTTTTCCTCTCCCCTTCAACTCCTTATCATGTATATAACATGTTTGCCACATTACTTCAACAAAACCCAATCTTAAAGGAACATTGAAAGGCGATACATGTGGCTGACTCGAGAAGCCATCAACTCTTATTACTATACTAACAGGATAAGGGATAATATCCCCCCAATTGTGTTCAATTTTAAAAAGTGGAATCCTTTCCATAGATCTTATAAAATCATGGAGCTAGGTGGGAATCCTTGGTGGATTCATTGTTAATCTTTGCCTCAATCTAGAAGCAAAACTATTGTCAAACCTCAAAAAAATGGCCTCCTGCCTATCCCAAGACATGTCCATGCTCCAAAGTTGCACCGACACCTCAATGTTGTCAACTGTTCTTCTAAGATTCATGATGCCCTCAAAGTAATATGTATTTCTATATAAGAACATGTTCATTATCAATAAATACCAATAGAAATGAGTGTTAAATACACCATTCTTAATATCTTGCAACCTCTCATGAATCTTCTCTTCAAGGTATGGGGAAAAGTCAAAAACCACTATAAAAATATGGATGCTAAATTTGTACAACCATATACATAAAATTAGGTGGCATGACTTTAATAGGGTTGAATCCTTAAATTTGACATAGAGAAAAGAAGTTAGCCTGCAAATATTTGGAAAAAGAACCAATAGGAAAAGGCTCGTCTGAACCAGGACCAATATGGTAAGTTGTATCTCTTGATTTTGCCAAATGAGCTAGAGGGAGGCTATCTCTAATGAAACCCTTCATCCTGTAATATTTTTCCTTTAACTCATTCAAATCTATTTGTACCAGGGTAGCAGAAGGTTCATACAAATAAAAAATCTCTTGGAATTCCTCCCTCCTGATTGTCAACAAAATCTCTCCCTCATTTCCCCTTATAACTCTCAAAATAGGGTCATATATGTCTGCAACAGCTTTAAGGAGGTCAATATCCATGAATACATTCAACACCACTAACTTGCCCAAGTCATATTGCCAAGCACTTGAAAACAGGGATTGCAAATTTCTCTGTCCATACCACAACCTGAACATTTCCACCCCATTCATTGGTGCCCTAGCATTTGCGATGTTGTATGCTTTATCAATTAACCCTTCTCCTAAGGTTTTTCCCTGAACAAGTCTCTTCCCTTGATATTTATCATTGATTGAGGGCTTCAATTGATCGAGAAATCATCAAAAAGGTTTCTTTTCAAGTATTATTTTTGTCTTAAGTGGTTTCATAGGGGAGCCATCTTACTAGTCTAGGGTTTCTTACAATTACTCACAGAAGGAAGAAGAAAGATAGGGCTTAACACGAGAATACAAATTTCAACACAGAAAAGTGCAAATTATCACTCCTTTATGTCAAATTATAAACCCTAGAGCAATTCACAATCTTTTCCCTATAATTTTACACAATCCTCACTTTCAACAACTTTGAAAACATAGAAGAAAGATTTAGCAACTTACGACTTTCTATGCACTAGATGAACCTTAATTCCGCATTGCAATAAATTGCTTCAATCTTTTCCAACTCAGGAATCACCTTTGAATCTCTTTGTGAGTCAGAAATGGCTCTGAAAATGCTTTTATTACTCCCTGGAATGAAGCATCGCCGTTTCATCCACTATTACTACTCGCGCAAGTGAAGAAACAACTTAAAACTGCATTTGAATTAAGTTTGAATCTCCACCATTGATTAGTTACACGTTGGCAGATCGCTCGAACAATATTGGTCAATATGACATTGACCATCACATGTGGCAAGCGGGCCTGTCAAAGGTATGGCATAGCATATCTAACTCACCACCACCTTACCATTCACTTCATCTCAGTCAGCGGTCCCACTTTTTGGCTTACCTTGGCCTACCTTGCACATGTGGCATCATCTCGCGATGTCGCGATCTTTAACCTTTGCACATATTCGACTGTGGGGTTGTGAGGACCGTTGAATCTGTTGAGATGTTACCTCTCAACCACGTTACCCGCCTTCTTTATCCACTTAATGATTGAACACCTTTTTGACTGTGATTAAAAGATCACTGTCTATTTGATGCATGTACAAAATGATGAACCTTTAGTAGCTCAACTGTTATCACGACGACAACGACAGTAATAATAAAGTTTAGACTTAGGAAAATCAAAATGTGTTGGCTAGAAATATTAAAAGGGACCCGACCATAGAGGAAAATATAAAGTGCAAAAGATAGGGAAAAATTTAAAGGACCCACATAAAAAATTAAATGCCTAGGATAAGAAACATGCGCCCCCCCCCCCCCCCCCCAGATGATGAAAATGACCCTCAGCTTAAGGAAAAAAGGTAATGTGAAATTAGAACAGGTTTTGGGGTTTGATAAATATTTATTTAAAAATGCATGAAACCCTAAACCCTAAGCCTGAAACACATGACACAGAACAAAATGAATCCAAAATGACCAATATTTTAACTAAGTTATGAAAAAAAATTGCAGAGTCATTTTTAGGACTATCAGGGGGTAGAGAGTTAAGGGAGATAAAAGTAGAAAGGGATGGAAAGAGAGGTAGGTAGAGAGGGAAAATAGATGGATAGAGAGAGGAGATAAATACATAAAGGGAGAGGGGAGATCGAGTATATATAGATGGGTAAGTAGAGAGATGGAGGGAAGGAGAAAAGGATGTATGTATAAAGATAGGGAAATGGGAGATAGATATATGTAGAGAGGAGGGAAGGAGATCTATGCAGAAAAATAAAGGGACTAAGAGGGAGGTATGTAGAAAGAGAGATAATGGTGAGAGAGAGGTAGAAATATATGTATAGATCTTGGGGTGGAGAGGAAAGTGAGATAGAGAGAGGTAGAGAAATGGGAGAGAGGGAGAGTGATAGGGAGAGAGAGGTATAAATCTTGTGGGAGATAGAGAGTGAGATAAAAGGAAACCGAGAGGGAGAGAGAGAGAGGGGGAGGGAGTGAGAGAAAGGGATAGATATGTAGAAATATAGATGAAGGGAGGGATGGATGTAAATGTATGTAGAGAGAGGGAGAGGGGAGATAGAGATTAGTATAGAGGGAAAGGTTGAGAGTAGGATAAGTAGAGAGAGAGAGAGGGGAGCGGGGGGAGATAGTGATAAATTGAGAGGGAGAAATTAGATAGAGAGAGGTGGAGAGGGAAGGAGAGAGATAGAGACATGTGAGATAAACAAAATTTGAGGGGAAATTTGGAATGAGGGAGAGAAGGAGAGGTATTCAAAGAGAGAGAGGGAAGGAGAGATATTCAATGAGAGAGAGAGGAGATAGTGATAAGTTGAGAGGGGGTAAATAGATAGAGAGAGCTAGAGAGGGAAGCAGAGAGATAGAGATAAGTGAGATATAAAAAAATGGAGGGGAGATTTGGAGTGAGGGAGAGGTATTCAAAGAGAGGGAGGGAAGGAGAGGTATTCAAAGAGAGGTCAAGTAGATAAAGATAAGTAGTTACAAATAGAGTATGGAGAGAGAGAGAGAGAGAGAGAGAGAGAGAGGTCCAGTAGATAAAGATAAGTAGTTACAAATAGAGTATGGAGAGAGAGAGAGAGAGAGAGAGAGAGAGAGAGAGAGAGAGAGAGAGTAGGAGTGAAGATAGATGGACAGAGAGAGGAGATAAATACATAAAGGGAGAGGGGAGACATATAGTATAGATAGATGGGTAAGTAGAGAGATTGAGGGAAGGAGGGATGCATGCATGAATAGAGAGAGAGGGTTATATGAAGATTTATTTATAGAAATAAAGGTAGGTAGGAAAGGAGGGAGATGTATTTATAAAGAGAGGGAAATGGGAGATAGATATAATTAGATATAGAAGAGGATAGAGAAGAGGGAAGAAGATCTATAATGCTAAAAAATAATAAAGGGACTGAGAGGGGGGTATGTAGAGAGAGAGGTAGAAAGATGTGTATAGATCTTAGAGTGGAAAGGGGAGTGAGATTGAGAGAGGTAGAGAGAGGGGAGAGATAGAGAGAGGTATAAATCTTGGGGGATACAAAGAGAGTGAGGTAAAGATAAATAGAGAGGAAAGGAGATAGGGAGGGAGTGAGAGAGGGATATATATGTAGTCAAATAGAGGTAGGGAGGGAGGGATGTAGAGGTATACAAAAAGAGGGAGAGGGGAGATAGAGATTAGTACAGAGGGAAAGGTTGAGAGTTGGGAGGGTGGAACAACAACAAATGAAGAGAGAGAGAGAGAGAGAGGTAAATGAAGGGAGTGAGGGAAGGTATGCAGTAAGATGGAGAGATGAGATAGAGATAAATAGAGGGAAAGAGAGAGATAGGTGGGTAGGGGGAGAGAGAGACAGAGAGGTGAGATAGAGAGAAGAGAATGTGTGTGAGGTAGATAGAGAAGAGAGAGGGGATACAAAGTAGAAGAGTGAGAGACATAGTTTTAAAGATTGGGGAGAGAGGAGAGAATGATATAGAAAGACAGGGAGAGAGAGAGAGGGAGTGTGATAGGAAGAGAGATAGGTTTAGAGATTGAGGGAGACAAAGAGAGTGAAATATAAATATAGATAGAATGATAATAGTAGCTTAGTGATTACTAAAATTTGACTGTGTAAAAAATCAAAAGATCTAGAGCTTGGGGAGAGAGGAGAGAGATAGGAAAATAGATAGGTGAGAGCTTAGGGGAGACAAAAAGCGTGAGATAGAGAGATGGCAACAGAATGATGGTAGAAGCCTACTGATTATTGAAACTTGACTAAGTCTGAAAAATTCTAAGATCTCCTAAAATCTAGAATCTACATTATGACTCCTAGAGATCTGAAACCACTCTCAAACATTTTGACAATACATACATAAAATCTTAAAAGACAAAGAGAAAATATATCTTATACTTATATATTATATTTTATGTGTATATCCTTATCAAACTTAATGTAAGCATAGCACAATCGTATTTTACTTGCTAAACAATGATTGCATTTATATTTTTAAAAACACGATCATGTTTTGTTTTTTTAAAACATGATCACATTTTTATTTTAAATAACACGCTTGTGTTTTTAATTTAAATAGCCCATATGCATTTTTTCTTGTACTTAGGCTTGAATAGCAAGGCTGATGCTTGGAACCTTATTTCCCTTCTTTTTACGTGTTTTCTTCTTCCAATCTAGTTTCTCAACTTCATCGTCATCAAGTTTACACATTATCAACTGGGTATTTGTAAAATTTCCACCATAATTTCACCCATCTTTTGAGCTTTCTAACCATATATATTTTTTAAGTTTGAACAACATTAACATATTAATCTTGAATTTCTTTTACCAATGTCTCCAGAGTTCTCAGGTTTAGACAAGTACCATTTTTTTAATAGCGTTTAACTACATGTCCAAAATTGAAATAAATTATATATTATTGTTCCACACTTCATTTTTAATACTTGTTTAAAAAAAAAGAATTTTTAATTATTTTGGTGCAAGTTATGTGACATGCACAAATAGGTGCCTGATTTTCAAGATGCATCCACTTTGAAAAATCATAAAAAAAATACTCAACTTCTAGTGCTCACTCTTAACTATCTTTCTACCTAAGGGTTTTTCAAAACAATAAATGTTACTATAAATGTTTTGATGCACACGTTAGACACTATGTTATGTTTTGCTGAAAAAAATAGGAACACTTTTTTATGCACAAAAGATTTGACCACCTTAATCTTATCCAATTTAAAAAAATTTAGTAGTTTGGAAACTAGATTCAGAAACCTACAATATTTTTTCTTTGGGTATCTTCAAATTTTGAGTGGATGAGTCTCAAATTGCTCCTCCAAGTTCCGGTTTCATTGATTTCAGGAAGAAAAAAAAGTTTTCATTTATTCACCCATTTTTTTCTACCATCTTGATGCACTTACCCAGGCTTTCCATTATTTATTTCAGTATTTGCAATATTTCATTCAAGGTTAATTCCTTAACTAGGGTTTTAAGGAAAACCCCTATTCCCAACCATTTTTCCTCTCTTTCTATGTGTATGAAACAAGTGTGAAGTTGTGATTCTTAGGATTGACAATATTCACTGAAATGAACAGGTTACCCTTTGGACAATCAAAAGTGTGGAGGACCAAATCGACGGGCATCCTAGTCCCGACATTTCAAGAGCTCCTTCTCGGAATAGATCCAAAAATTCTTACATTTCTTAGATCTAGGTTCATAGCTCGATCTGATGACTGTATCTCAATATTTGTGTATAATTACTTTGATTCCAATTTATTTACCCTAATTTCAACAATTCAACTTAAGAGAGGGTATCAATCCTGTTGGTAAAAATATTTGTCCCTTTTCTGAAATCTTAATAATGATCTTCCTTAAGCAAAGATATAATTTTGTTTTGCCCTTTATAAAAAGAAATAAACTACCAATAGTTGGATGACTTGATTAAAATTCAACCTTTGCATTAGAGAGAAGCTCCTTGTATGATTTACAATGAATTTAAAATGAAATGCTAATATTTTTTACCAGAAAGCATTGAAAGGCTTCAGCATTCATCCATCAACACAAATAAATGCCTCCAAACTAAGAGCAAATAATTTTTTTTAAAGAATTTAATGAGAGCTCACAGACTCCGTTTCACAAACATGCTCATTGTATAAATTCAAAGCATAACAGAATCTCAACAATACTGAAGGCTGATCAATACTCTCTCGTGCCTCACAGGGCAAGGGGGACCAAGCAAATCAATATGTATGAGTCTTCTAGCTAATAATGATAACCATGAATTAAGGAAAACACAGAGATAACTGATCATATAATGATACCATGCCCATAGAAATTTTCTCAAGAAAGATTACTAATCTTCAAACACATAGATTCAAAGACTGCATAACATAGAACTTTATGATAATCAACCATTCTGTTTTCAGACAATTCATAGAAAAACCAAAATATTATTTGTTGTACCAAAAAAAAATCAATTTTTCGGAACCTTACAAAGACAAGCTTTCCAGCTTAAGTAGCCTCCAGGCTCATAGTTTTACATAACAAAATTGCATTTTACTAAAACCAAAGTTAAAAGAAACCGTTTACTATAACAGGAAAGAAAAATAAATCAACAGCCACTGAGGCTGACACCTCATTTTTGGATTAACTATGCTTCCACTGTGGCAGAAGAGGTTATGCATCTATCCTTCTTTGCTGCGGAGCCATGCCATTCTAGGTGTGCCACCAAGAAGTTCAAGATGACCTAAAAATAAGGAAGACCAATGTGCTGAATCCTTTTCTTCCACACGTCCTTATCCATGCTTACTTGTGCCACTTTTTCCTTGTGTACCTCCAAATGATCAGAACAGACTATGAGCATCGATTCGATCCTTGCCACCTTTAAGAAGTCATCCGTGGTCAAATATTTTGTCATCTGAATGAATTGGATTCTTTCTTGAAAAAGCTTGGTCATATCCTCAGTTGCCTCAATTGTCTTGGCACCGTCTTTCATGAGTTGAATGTCAATGCACTTGAGATCTTTCTATATTGTATCGATCAAGTCTGTCAATGCTCTAAGAAATTTGGTGGATTATTCTTGACCTTGTTTGATGATCGAGTTGCCCCACTCCACATTCTTCCTTGATACATACCATATAGTATCATCCAGACTTTCAACTGGTTTTTCATCCAGGAACTCCATCACCCCGTATTTCTATATATCATTCATTTGTGCAAGGACTACCACCCATTTGATTCTTTCTTTCTCCCAAGCCACTGTTTCTTGCTCTAATTCCTTGATGACAGTTTCAACATCTTTATAAAATTTTACCAAATTAACAATATAATCTGATCCCTATTGCATAATAAGATCCAACCATTTATTGAACATTTCTGTAACTACTCTGTTCCTTTGAACCTGGTCCAACATCTTCTGATTGGCCGGAGATTTGGGATCAAATGATACCAGTATCTATGACAAAGGTTTGGGATTTAGACTATGGATGGCATTGATATACTCAGCCATCAGAGTAACAACTTGCTTCAATTCCCTTTTGTCTTTTTTGTCCTTCCATCTTCTTGAAATTATTATTTTTGTGGATGATTCCAAATGCTTAACATCCATAGCACGCGAATCAACTCCCAAATCTATCTTTTCAACTGTGAAATCTTTCTCAGTAGCTTTGTCTGCATCCTTCCCTGGAATTGGTTTGGCTATTTCAGTCATCCAATGACCTGTTGCTTCATCTACTTCAAGCATTGTCTGCATCTTGAGTTTCTTCGACTTTCATGCCTTTCCCAAACATCTGTTAACCATGTCTTCTATAGGGATTGTAATCGACACTACACTCCATTTCTTTCCAATAGCAACTTCCAACCATCATGGTGCGCTTGTAGGATCTTTAGGTGGAGGAGTTGTCTGTATATCGGGTGAAGTGACAATAACCATGGTGTTCATGGGATCTTGTTGGCTTTCCTCTTCCCTACTCGTGTCCATTTCCTACATTTCAGGTTCATCCAGATTCTGTGGATCCATTGTTTCCTCTATCTCTTCACTAGGGTCTAGGTCTACAACAACCTATTTCAATATGGGCTCCCTACTCTTCTTCTTACTCCTGGACCAAGTTACTCGAGCAACTATGAGACCTGATGGTGACTTCTTTGACCTCCTAGGTTGGATTTTTTCAACAATAGGGCTTGAAACACCTGCAACATTAATAATTTCATTAGTGGAAGAAATGGCAGATTGAGTCACAATGTGTGAATCAATTCTTAGTTCACGCGAGGACATGGTAGATCCCTCCTTAAACTTTTGGTTTCTCAACTATCTTTCTATTCTTCTCACAACATTGAAGATTCTAGTTTGAATACTGTCATCCTCCTTTTTATTCCAATCAATTTTTAGAATTGGCTTTCCTTGAACCTCTGTGTCGAACTCAGGATCTAGGACATCTTCCCGTGTATCTTCTGATACTCCTGATATATTAATTGGAAGCTTCATGGTAATTATTTGTTGCAAAGTGAACCTTGACCACAATCTTTTCCTTACCTCATATTCATCACTACAATTCCCCCAGTAATCCTCTACCTGAGGCTCATGGCAAAAATGGTTATCTATATTTAGGTTTTCAATGGCATAACCTTGTTAGAGTATTCGTGTATTTACTTGATTAATTAAACATTATTTGTTTAATTATTTAAGTTCCCTTTATCTCTTTTACACTTAAGCTAACTTTAGGTGCATATAATTAATTATTTTAATTAATTATTATGTGCAAACCTAGGTTTTTCCTTTTAGGGTTTCTTGACCTATTAAAGGTTGAGTTCTTTCTTTTCATTGTATGAAGAATGATTATTATTGACAATACTTTTTGGAGATTATTGAACTCTCATCTTTTGGAGCATATTTTTCCTGTGTATTCTTTTCTTCTGTGATTTGCTTCATTGCTTCTCCTTGTAACAGGTTTTTTAGCTTGCAGAGATTATTTGGGCTCCTGTGGTGTTGTATTTTCTCAACTCCTATATGGTATCAGATCTTAGATCTACAACTACCTGTTCTTGTTTTGAGAATTTTTGGCTTTGGAAGTAGATCTGGGGTTTCAGGAATTTTTTATGTACCTAGGGTTTGACCTTTTTTTTTGAGCACTTTGGGCCTAAATGGAGCTCACCATCGTGCTCAAAAGGCCCAAAAACCCTTATGGTCATATAAAATTCAACCTATTTTGGTTCCTGAGCCTCTGGGAGCTTTTTTTTCTCAGATCCAGGCCATATAGCCCTAGCACGCATATCGAGAAAAAAATTCAAAAAAAAAAATATTTTGCCTTTTTACGGCATGCAGGCCGAAATTTTCTTTTAAAAAAAATCTCTTGAAAAAAACAAAAAAAAAAAAAAGGTTTGTTTCTTTTTAAGGAAATTTTTTTTTTTTGGGTTTTCGATTTTGTGGGTACTGTAGGGTATCAGACTGACAGGCCTGTCAGACCTATCAGTCTGGCCTCTGCGGCCCCCGTCGGCGGCCCCTCTGGCCCCCACCGACTTCCCTATTTCCTCTGGCAGCCGGCAGTTTTTTCCCGGCCCCCGCCGATCCTCTGGCTCCCCAACCTCCTGCCGCCACCGCTTGCGGCCCCCCCCGCCACCACCGGCCCTGGCCCTTGCCGCCTCAGCCTGCAGCCTCGCCGCTACTGGGCTCCTCTGTGCCCGCCGCTGCTCCCTGTGACCCCGCCACCACCGGCCTTGGCCCTTGTCGCCTGGCCCACAGCCGTCGCTCTACCCGGGCCGCTGCCCAGCCGCCGCTCAGCTTGGCCCCCGCGCTCAACCCCACCGCTCAGCTGCCCAGCCGCTGCCCATGCCCAGCCGCCATGCCGCCCATAGCCTCCCTGCATCGCTCGGTCACCGCGTTCAGCCGCCGGCCTCTCTCGGGCCACTAGAGCTCCGCCCGGGCTCCACCAGAGCGCCACCGGAGCGCCGCTCCCTGGCCACCGGACCACCCACTAGCCACCAGACTCCCTTTTTTGACTTTTTCAGGGGAGGTTTGGTTTTTTGACCCTATCTTGGGCATACGGAGTCATTTTTTTGAAAATGAATAGGCATCAGAAAGCTGGTTCTAAGGTTGACCTCATGATGTTGGTAATTTTTTCCAATTTTTCTGTTTAACTGTGTTTTTTTATAGTCAAAGTGAGGTCTAGTTTTTGCACTCCAAGAGACATAGAATGAGCATCCGAACTCTATTTTTCAAAAACTTTATATTTTCGGAAAGCTTGTGTTGTGTACTTTCTAGAAATATGAGTTTTATTTATAGATTCTGCTCCATGCATATTTTATTCAGTTTTTTTCTTTTCAGCACTTTGGTGGATATCGTGGTTGTTTTAGGTCCTGGAATCTCTTTTCTGAGTAGGGTGTCTCTATTTTGATTCTCATTTCTATTTCCAGTCTTCTTATCATTGTAGCTTGTATTTATGCAAAAGCACTGAGATAAAGTGTCATCATGCATTATTTACTTGGAATCTTGCATATCTTGTGTCTTGTTGTACATGCACTATTGATCAAGTGCCATGAGGGGGTTGATGTTTGCCTGTTGTTTGCCATCTTCCTTTGTCAAGTGAGTGTTCCTTCCACGACATTCACCTCATGATGATGTGTGTCAGCACCTTTGATGTTCTTGGTTCTTTGTCATGCAGGTTTTTTTGGCTGTCCTTTTCAGTGTTCCTGTCTCTCTCCCACTTTCACATTATGGGGAGGTTTATCCTGTTGGTTCTACTGCTTCCGTGGTTCGATTGATCAGCTCTTCAGGCTTTGGTTTCTCATGCCATCTATATCTTCGATTTCAGTTGTTTTTGCCTTGTTTGCCTCCTGATTCGAGTAGTGTCATTTGAGGGCACTCATGCAGATTATAGTCTTCTCTACCTGGTCATGTTCTAGTTCAGTGGATGTTCTTCAGATCAGCAGTTATTCTTCGACAGAGTTTGTAGGTTCTTCACGCTTCAATGATATTCTTTTTCGTCTCTTTTTAGAGTAGAGTTTTGTTCCCATGTGGTTTTCTCTATTTCTCCAGTTCATAGAGATTTCATTGTATTTAGGTACCTGATTAGGCCTTGTTGTCGGGACCCATCTTTTCTACTTTCAGTAGATGTTCTAGGTTTTAGCTTCTCCCTAAGTCTAGCTTAAGGGGGGGTGTTAGAGTATTCGGGTATTTACTTGATTAATTAAACATTATTTGTTTAATTATTTAAGTTCCCTTTATCTCTTTTACACTTAAGCTAACTTTAGGTGCATATAATTAATTATTATGTGCAAACCTAGGTTTTTCCTTTTAGGGTTTCTTGACCTATTAAAGGTTGAGTTCTTTCTTTTCATTGTATGAAGAAGGATTATTATTGACAATACTTTTTGGAGATTATTGAGCTCTCATCTTTTGGAGCATATTTTTCCTGTGTATTCTTTCCTTTTGTGATTTGCTTCATTGTTTCTCCTTGTAACAGGTTTTTCAGCTTGCAGAGATTATTTGGGCTCCTGTGGTGTTGTATTTTCTCAACTCCTATAAACCTCTACTGTCAAACTTTTGCCTTGTCACATATGGTTGTAGGTTCATCCTCTTGAATTCTAATTCCAGGTTCAGGTCGTCAGATACAGATTTGCAGCTATAGTATCCAAGTTCAATATAGAATACATTTCCAGACTCGCCCTTTGTTCCCAATCTCTTATCAATGTGAGCTAGCTGCTTGCTTACCTCTATAAGTACATAGTTGGCGAAAGCATACCTAGGCAGCTTGAATGGTTGACCCTCAAAACCACCTACCCGTAGGTAAGTAAACTTGGGAAATTGAATAAAGAAACTACCATATATGCTTATGAACTCCATTTCTTCTACAAACATTCTCTTGTTCACATTCCCTTGGAGCTCAAAAGTAAGTTTTCTCGCGAAGACCCCATTCCATCTATCAATTTGCTCGACATGTCTCTACTGCTATAATAGGGGATAAAAATTATACACCGTCATTCCATCTACCCAAGGTTCATTAGGCAAACCAGGCCAATCCATTGTACAAGCTAGTATGTAGAAAAGATAAGACATATAAAAACCCGTCATTCCCACAAAATTACTCAATCCTTCATGAAGTCTTTCTACAATTACCTGAGACCAATCGAGATACCTGTCACCAGATAACACCACCTGGATGAAAAAGTACATCCAATCTTCCCAGTAGAAAGAATGTGAGTTTCCCTTCACCCTGTTCAGAAGTATCACAATATCTTGCACTTCTGTGATGAAGTTCTCTCTAGTCAGGGGTTTTGGTAGTCGTGACCCTCCTTTGTGAAATTTTTGGACTCAATTCCTAGCAATCACACTCCTATACTTATTATTCTTTTCCAAGAAGTAGGCATACGAGTTCCCAATGGTCCAGTCCTTATATTCGTCCTTGTGTGGAATTCCCATTGTCGCCATTACCGTTTCTCTATTGATATTGACTAGCAGCTCACCATTACTAGTTCTAATGCATCTATTCTTTGTATCATACATATTCATGCAAGCCATCACCAAATCCGAACATGACACGACAAGTGGAAAGGCAACAACTTCAACAAGACCGCTTTTCACTATTTTCTCCATCATTGAACCGGTTTGAGGGTTCTTGGCTCTCCCTAAGAAATCCCCTAAATCAACATGAACCAAGGAAGTGTCTTCTAGCTCTGGTATTATGCTTACTAGACACAAGGTCCAACCAAACTTTGACAATATTGGCCTCATACTGCCTATCTATACTTCTAACCAAGAAATTCTAAAACAAGGTAGAATTCTACTCTAGCAATTTAGAGATTTTCCTCCTATACTGATAAATCTTCAAAACTTGAAGAAACACAACATAGGAGGAGTCATCTGAACTTACTCATTACCACCATGAAAATTAGAAACTTCCTCAGGAAATCAGAACTGGTTTTACCTTCGGCACCTCCAATTTGCTCAAGTATGGCAGCTGCAACCCTTACAAACTATGGAAATAAATTCATACTTTATTTTTTATCAGACGGGAAAATATCTATAAGGCCACACGTGCTTCATAATGATTTACTCATGCGTGCAAAGTAACAGCGAAATGACTAAAATCTGACACCTTCTTAATTATCCATCACTTCCGCACAAGTAGTTGATGCACTCATGATTACTTTCCATGTTTTGAATTTTAAACTGTTGAATGAGGGAATGTTCTTTCTTGTTGTGCCACTTTCATTATCATCAAAAAGACTTAAAGTTAGTTTTGAAGTGAACTCATGAGCCTTGAACCATTTGACCAAAAGTTCAACGGTTCAAGTTCATTTAGGAAATACATCAATGAATGAGCGGCACACAACAATACCGGGAACGAGCATCAACAATGATTATTAAGCAAAAGCCTTGAACCGTTTGAACTGCTTGAGATTTGGTTCAAAGTTAAAGGTCAGAAATTAACTTTAAACATAAAGACACGTGCTCATTATACAACAATACAATGTCACGGCTCACAACAGACATTTTGAACCTTGAACCAATTAAGGTTCACGGGTTCAAAACTCAAGACATAAAACAAAAACACGCTTTCTCTCACGAAGACAAAGACCACTAATGACTTTTTCCTAAAACGTGCTTCGAACCTTGAACCTATTGAACTTTTAGAAAGATTTCAACGATTCAAGTATGAAGGAGAAGAAAAGACCCAACGGAAATAAAGGCACAATGAGGCAACCCACAAGTATAAACATCAAAAGAGAAAATTGCAGGGGGGACTAACAAATCCTTAATCCTATGAATCCAATAGAATTCTCAGCTCTATCCTTTTCTGATTTGTGGCTAGATCTCTTGGGTTCACCTCTCTTAAATGTAGTGGTCCCTTAGCCTAAAATTAGTGGTTTCTACTACATCTAGTGGTGGAAACCCTAATTTTTCACCTTTACATTTTGGTGAACCCGACTCCTTACACCTTTATTTCTGATTTATGTTCTCAAAATATGAGTGCTTATGTAATTTAAAATTCAAATCTACATTCACAATTTTAATTTCCAATTGAATTTCATAAATTTAGAGGAAATTACATAAATTTAGAGGTTTATTCACAAAAACCCTAATTTATTTTGGTTGATTTGATTTCTGGATTTCATAATTTGTCAAATCAATTTTCAAATCTGATTTTAAATATTCACAATGGTACTTAATAGATCTAATTTATATACTATTTCACATATGGTTACATTCCTTTTCACTTACATCTATCATAATCATGTGTTGTATAATGGTTTCTTTTATTTCACATTGCTTCTTTTCATTCATAGCACTTTCATATATTGCATTTTTAGAATTTCCAAATTTATTCATTTTAATAAATTAGATCTCAAAGATTTTATCCATAGTACATGTTGTTTTATTGTTATTTTAGGAAAATGCATTGCATGTGTAGATCACATCAAAGCTTTTGTATATCCCAATGGAAAACCTAATGCTTGTACCTCTCCTAGGGTATCTAATGTGAATCAAGAAAAATATAATACTCTTGTCAATGACCTCTCTAATCGAGATCAAGCATTCCAGAGCAACATGGCACCATCTTCTTCTCATACAATATCCTAGCGCAAGGGGGGCTAGATCAAGATATTGGTATTTTAGTCTCTCTAGATACCCCTTATTCTCCAAGAGCCTATCTTAATCATCAAAACATTTGTAAAGAAAATGATGTTATGCATTTCATTCATGATCTATCTCCCAACATAACATTAAGTTACAAAGATGAGATCTTAGATGATAAGGATCTTCCTTCCCAGCCCATCGAAGAGATATACATGTGATGATAGGAAGGAAAATCTCCCTACACAAGATATATTCCTTCTTTGTCTACTTTTCCCTTTGCTCCTTTTCGATACACTTGCACTACAAATTTCAAATAAATTCATTATAATTTTCCTTCTCCTCCTCAATTAAGAAATTTTTAAAGGAGTGGCTATAACATAATATCAAAATAAGGTTTTATAGGATAAGGACTTGGAAAATTTGTACATGGAATTAGAGTCCCTATAAACCCTCCTACACAAGCTAGTACTGAAGGTTTAGGACATTATCATGATTCTCCTATGGATGATCTCCTTAGAATTCAAAACATAAAAATACTGCCAAAACACACTCCCGAAATTTAGGGAGAAAAAGCAGGGACCAAGAGGCATCATCTCAATTCAACCACATTTTCCCAGATTTTTAGGGAAGTAAGGCATCGTGATTCTAGAGTCAATTATAGAAGGATGAGACAATTCAAGGTGTTTAGATATGCAAAATTGGGCCTTGAAGGTCAAAATAAGACATAATTAGGGCTTTTGATGGATTAATTAATTGAAAGAATAAAATAGAAAGGGGTACACTTATGGTTAAGAGCCCAATTTTATGATGTGTAGAGGGACAAAAGAGGATTTTTTAATTAATTAATTAAATGCTTAAAGGGAATTTAAAATGCAACATGCAACACACTAAGGCTGGTGCTAACCTAAGAGTAGAATTGTACCACCCAATTAAGGGTGTATAATTTACGATGCTATATTTAGCCCCCACTTTAGTGATCATATGATACTACGTGCATATTCCATCTAAATTATAAAAAAGTAAACATTCATGAAAAAAGGATATATCCATTAGGTGTCAAATGAAGCCCCAAACGGTATCTGTAGTACACTATTAGGAACCACATCCTACAAAACCACATTGTTAGATAAAATCACAAAATCACCTAAATTCTTACTAAGGAAGTGATGAAATTTGAGGGTATCTATATGTCCCCCTGTTTTGGCTTGCTGATTAGTGAGTTGAAAAAGGGTATCATATTTACCACTTCGAATTGTGAAACAAAATTGATGACAAATGCTCACAACAAGGTTTGATACAAGATCAAAGTTAATGGAGAATCATTTGGTAAGAAAGAGAACTAAACCACTATTCCAACACAGCCAAGAGTGTGAGAATTTGATCTCTCTAACACAAGATGAAAGATTGAGTGGAAAATGCAAAATTAGGGTTTGAAAAAGAATTACCTTTTAAATTGTGAATAGGAAGAAGAGATCATTATCCAAAGAAATTCACCTTTGGTAATAAAGGGGATCTTTAATAAATATATCATCTCTAAAAGGAAGAGAAGGAAGAGAAGAATACACACCTTCTCCAATGTTGAGGAAAAGAGGATTCTTAGTGAAGGATCACACACTTCCACTAAGGAGAGATTGTTCATGAAAGATTTCAGACAGATAATAGGTCCTAAACAAGGAATATCCATATTCTATGAAAGAAATGATATCAAATAAAAAATACAACTCAACAAAGGAAATGTGAATCATTCAAGAGAAGATTAAATATCACCCTTGCCCCCCAAGCATAGAGGTAAGGACATCACACAAAGATCATTTATAAAAGAAACACTCTTCTAAGAGAAGGAAGGATATCCTCATCATGGATAAGCTCATTCACAACATAGAAAGGTTAATTATAAAAGATACCACCCAAAGAAACAAATGATTTGATGCATGATTATAGAATTCCAACACTGATGAAGAGGTCCCAATTAAGGATATGTACTGAAGATCCTCATGAAGGATACTTGTTCCAATATGAGTGAATTCCCGATAGGAATATACACCTCTACAATCAATAATAGATCCTTATACAAGACATTACTTCACAAAGGGGAAACTTTTAATCTTAAGAAGGAGAGATGTTTGAAATCACTCTTGCCCTCACACATAGAGACAAAAGATGGGATGAAAATAGGATATTTTGTTGCTTCCAAAGTATGATTGCACGTGAAATTGTACTATCATGAATGACAATGAGCACTCAATAAGGGAGCTACCAATGTCACATAATGATGAGCAACGTAAGAGCCAGTAATGCTATTTGCAGATATGATAGATTGGATGAGGAATTTGAATATAACATGTTAAATGCTCTACCATCTATGAGATTACAAACATATATAAGCTGATAAATATTGAAAAGTCTTCATCAAGCGAGTAGTTTGTAGGAGAAGAATAGCCCACTAACTCATACTCTTCTTGCACACAAGATGTTGGGACTCTTTAAATTTGAGTGAATTTGAGAGGCCCATTTCAAAATTTTGCTCTGCATTTCCAAATGATCATAAAATGAGTCAGTTTGAATGGCCTAGTTAGAGAGAGAGTAAAATGGAGCCAGTTGATTTTCAAAGGGTAAGGCTTGGGAAATGTGTCCTACACCTTTCATTTGGTTAATGAAGTGTTGTGAAACTTTCAGAATTCAATTTGGATCAATTTATCAGGTACCCATTTCAAGGGGTGAGTTGAAAGTGCATTTTAGGTGCAAATGCAGATTTAATTAAGTGGCCTACTTTGAGCTCCTATACCTTTTGTCCTGTTGATCATCATATTGAAATTCAAAATGGATTGAATTCTATGCATAGTTGTGAGTCAGAATGCCAAATTTAAAGTCTCTATGAATCCATTTGCTCAGTTTAGCAATCTCAATCCGTTTGCAGTTTATTGTTTGACAAGTCCATGTTTCAGCTGCTAGTCGGAGCCCTATTCTACATAAGTGTAAAAGTTGCCTCAGTGAGTGTCATTTCAGAATGTTTATTCCAACATATTGCTGGTATAAATGACAAGCTATGTTTCTAGTTTCAAGCTCCTGCCAATCTGTTTGATCGGTTTTCAAAAGGGTTTCTTGAGCCATCTATTTCAGTGTTTTGTACTTTCATTGCCGCATCAGTTAAAGTAGCCATTTTCATGAGCGCACAATTTGCACCCAGTCAACCTTTTGGTTGAGCTGAGTATTCTAAGTTTTGATATTTACTTCAAGGTACCTATGTCTCAGGTTTGAGGGTTTACGGAGATCGTTTGATATTTTTAAGAAAGGCATCATGAGTTGCCTATGCATTGACTTCATCAAGTCTGCAGTGCCGACAAAGCCAGTTGGTCATCTTTGACCATTAATATTTCTTCACTCGAGATTCATCTTGAAAAACTGCTTGGTACAGTTCATGTTTGTATATTAGAGTACACGCACGTTAGATGGCGAGGTCCAGCAAGGTGTTTTGATTAGTTTAAAAATTATGTCTTCGCGATTAAATGCGAAAATGTGGAGCAGGCGCCTGAAAGTTGCAAAACTTAGTTTAATGATCCGAAAATGGTGTCGATCGATTCCAGAGGTATGTTTAAGGTTCGTGAGGTATTTTGAAAGTCAATGGCATGAAAATGAAAAAAAATTTAGCCGGACCCACTTTGGGGCTCGACCTAGATAAATGCCTGTGCATTAATTTTATGGTGAAATGGTCTTAATTCAGAGTAATGCATGTCAATACCAGCTCAAATGCATATTGGAAAATTGGTTTATTAAGAGATGATTTCGTAACATTATGTGGGCATATAACTGAGAGGTTTTTTTTATGGTTTTCCTTTGGCTGGCAAATAAAAATTTCAGAATTTGAATTGCAAGGTGTAGTTGCAATTTGCCATAATCAGCATTTCTCCCTGGGTGGTAAATGAATTGGAGTGGCAGCTGAACATGAAGAGGGGGAAATTATAATCCTTCAAGCAATGCAATTGGCAGGTAAAACGATTTCCTTTGTTGGTGCATGGCGTTAAAGAAACATTTAAACAAATGCATCCGTAGGTGTATCGCCAGCAGTATCCCCTACGATGAGCAAATGAAGAGGCTATAGAAACTCTCTGCAAACTGCAAATTGGTTGAGGTAAACCAGTATAGTCTGCTGCATGGAGTGGAGTTTAGGAATTTTAGAAGTTTTCAAATAAAACTACAATTCATAGCTGCTAGTATTCCTTGATGTGCGTGGTGTCTGGGGGAGTGTAGTGGAAACTTTAAGCAATTGAAAATGCCAACAGCCAAATCCAATAACATGTGGAAAAGGCAATAGAAACCTTCAGGCAAATGCAAATGGTGTTGAATATTTTTAGAAAACTTTAAAACAAAATGCCAAAGTTCTCCTACGTGGAAGGGAGAGGGTTTTGTAAGTTTTAACAAATGCATTTGGCAGGCGTTTGGAGAAGATTTTAAACTTTCAAAGTAAATCTAATTTGCAGTGAGTGCCAAACCCCCTCCCACGTGAGATGCAACAATGGAAACTTTTAAAAAATAAATTGCAAGTTTTCAGGCATAAAGCCCAGCCAGTCCCCTCCCCTCTGTGTGGGTCTTTGGCTGTTAAAAGAATGAGGTATAAACTCCAAGGTAAAATGCAAGCTGCAAGTAAAAGACCCACATTTGGCGTGGTGTGGAAAGTTAAAACTCCAATGGCAAATGTAAACAGCAAGATGGGCCTCCCTCCTCCCACACATGGTTTAGAACATAGAAATATTCAAATGAATGCAATCTTCAGGTGTGTTTTCCCTTCACGTGTAGGAAAGGAGGCATTGAAAGTTTCAACCAAACGCCATTGGCAGCCATGGAAAACTCAAAGAAAGATTTCAAGAATGCACAGTCTCAGGCAAATGCTTTAGTCCCATATTGGTTGGGCGAGGGTCATTTTTGGTATTTATAAACAAGTCTTCACACATCTACAATGTCAAAGCCTCAAGAGGCTTTTGACACAAGGTGTCGGTTGGGCGCCAAGCGGACGCCATGTGTGTGGGCACACTTCTCGAGGCAACCAATGAGGTTGACAAGTGGCGACTAGGTGGACCCCACACAGGCACAAATCCTAAGGTAGATGAGTTTTGCAGAGATCGGATGAGTTAAAGATCGTGCAGGTTCAAAGAAGATCGATGGTGCACGCAATTTCGTGGAGTGAAGGTGCACGTCAATTAAGCATCGCGAAATGGTGAAAGATTAATGAGTGAGAAAGTTCAGAGAAGATCAACGATGCGTGCGAAATGGGATCGCACATCTTGGAGATGTTCCGATAGTCGGTGTTGTTTCATGAGGTAAAGATGCATGCCTGTTACCCTTCACGAAATGGTGAAAGGTGACATGGCAGGTCTAGGTGGAGGTCCAGCTCGCGGGTCCCGCTGATGTGGCGATGAGGTGGTGTACAAGTGGCAGTCAAGTAGCAGTCCAGTGGCGGTGATGAGGTGGACAAGTGGCGACAGATGATGTGGTAGGGCGTCAGGAATTTTAAAAGTTGAAAAATCAAAATTAAATATATAGTTTCGACTATAGGAAAAAATTGAAAAATTTAAATGACAGAGGCACATGAATGATTAATTCGCTCAGAGGCTCATTTTTGCCCGAAATATCAAGTATTATATATCCTCGGAAATCTGTCAAAATGAGGAATGCAGATATGAGGTTTGTTTTAACAAATGTGGGATTTTTTGAGATAATTTTCCACGGGAAGGAGGAAAAAAATGAATTTCAGTTAGGGAAAAAAGACACTTAGCAGTGTGTTATGTAGATCTGGTTTTTTTCCCTCCTCTTCTTATTCCCATTTCTTCTCAATTGTAATGGTTCCAGAATTTTGGAGGAAGTGCTCCAGATTTCATGGCTTCCAGTTTTGAACTTCTTGACCCAAATTTGTGAAAGTTCTTTGGTTTGTTTCAAGGTATAGAGGTTACATTGCAGGATGGCAGATTGTTTTCTAGTTGCAGATCTTACTTGTGTCAAGCATGAGTAAATTTCCCACAATATTGTCTCTAGGCATGTATTTCATTGTTATGAATTGAATCCTTAACAAGGATGAAATTTGTCAATTTCAAGGAGATTGTGTGATTGTTTGTAGGTATCCTTCAATGAAGGTTTTAAACTTTGTAATCAGTCATGAATAATGGAATGTGTCCCAGATCTGATAATTTTATGAATGAATTGAGTAATGCATTGGTATAAGGTATTGATGCAGGGATATTGTTTAAGGAAAACAAATTTGCAGCTGTGATTTGCATTTTGGAGTTATGTGTGTGACTCTATTGCCCAATGAACAAGGCACTGGTCTTTGAAAAATTTGGGGATAGTTTCAGATTAATTCATTTAAAGAAAAATCTATTTCCCTTTGTGTTTAGGGGTTGTGTTCTTTTCATTCCAAGCTCTGTTTCATCTATGGTTTATACAGATTTAGCCAATCTGTAGTATGTTTCTGAATTGGGTGAGTTTGTGGAATGATCTATCTGCTTATTGTTGATGCAGTCATATGTCTGTAACTATTGTATTTAATGCATCAAAAGGGTGTCCCCCTTAGGTCTAGCAGAACCTAAAGTGCAGGAGGATCAATTAGGGTCCTATGTTATGTTGTCCAAGTCCTGATGTGTTCTATAGAGTGAAATTGGCCATTTCATAGAAGAATTGCAGGTGAACTTGGGTTAATCAGTTTTGATGAACAACACAAGAAACCTTAGGAAATGGATAGTTATAACTCATTAGGGACTTATTTCTAGAAGAGATGATATTAAAATTAATAGAAGATAAATCCTCATAAGTGAGATTGGAAATCTCTTGGGGAGATTCATAAAGAGGCTTGTCATTCACCATAATTTCCTTACGAGTGGGATGAGTGTTGAGAGATGTAGTGATCTAATTGAGGTGAAAACATCATCACTACTAAATATAGCATTCACATTGAGAGGTGGTCTTTTAGATTCTTTGGTGGGCTTTGAAGGATTATATCCAAGTCCAAATGAAGCTTCACATATGTTTTGTTCTAAAGGAACCTTAATCCCTTGTTCATTTTTGCCACAACCATTGTCATTATATCCACTCTTAGCTAAAATGTGAAAACCCGGACCATAAAGGGATTCCATATCAGAAAGAGATGGTGGGGCCTTATAGGTCCCAATGCCATTATTAGATGAATAAGAAGAATATTCTAAAGAATTGTTTGAATTCGAAGTAGCCACAAAATTGTTACTTAGTTGTTTACACAAAGTGGGTTGCTTTTTAATTTCCACCATATTGTCTTCCTTTTTAGTCTTAGGTTCTCTTGGAGGGACTTTGTATTCCCATACAAAGGTAGGTGTAAAGTATAATGACCCCCAATCATCTTCCAAGAGTACTTTTTCTGGTGAGAATGTATCTTTAGGAGGAGATGTTGATTCAGTGTGAGTGGAAGAAGAACTAAGGGTACTCAAGGAAATAGGCATATTGAAGATGTAGGAGTATTTTTAGAAGAATTGGAAGTAGTTGAACAAGAATATGAGGTTTGCAACAAAACTTGTAAATTGGTATCAACAAAGAAAGTATACATCTTATTATTGTAGATGAAATTAAGTTGTATATGCAAAGTAGAAGGGACAACTTGCATACAATGAAGCCAAGGTTGTCCTAATAGAATATTATGATTAAGATCATCGTGCATGACATGAATAGGTGTAGGTAAAATAACAAGTCCCACCTTAATAGGAAAGATTATAGTACCTAAATATAATTTGGCAACATGTTCAAAGCCATGAATAGTAAGAGAATCTAGTTTAATAAGAGATGTATCCACCTTGATCTTGTGTAACAGATTAACACTATAAACATTAAGGCCAGAGTCATTATCAACAAGGGTTCTTCTTATAGCATTACCATTGATAAGGAAAACAATCATAATAGGATCATATTGATGTTGGACATCATGAGAAGGCAACTCATCTTGTGTGAAAAATTTGAGCTTTGGGTGTCGTCATGGAGTCAATCAAAGAATCCATATTATTAGGTGTCACTGCAGGTGGGACATCTAAGGTTTTAAATCATCTTGTAATAGCCCATGATGCATGGATAAAGTTTGAATTAGATCCCAAAAGGAAATCTTGGCGGGAGTAGCTTTAATTTGTTCCATAACATCATACTCCTTACTAAGAGTTTGTGATATACGAGGTGCTTGTGGAAGAATAGGTTGAGAAGTAGGAAGTGAAGAAGGAATAACCAGAGGAGGATTAGGTTGCCTATCATTTCTCATATTATATGTGTGGGCAACTAAATTGTAACTCTCTCAGGTGATTTTTTTAGCATACTCATAAGGGCTCTTAGTAGGATAACCTCCTTTCACAATAATAACTAGTTTGCTAGGAGTGCAAAAGGCATCATTAGTATAACCACCTTGAACCACAAAGAGAGACTTGTTTAGAGGTTGAGAATTTGGAAAAGGTAAAGAAACTTGAACTATGAAGAGGGGTTTATTAGGTGTTTCATAACCATTCACATGTATCATATTTATTGAAGATGGTTTAGGGATATCAAACCCTTGTGACCTAAGATCATTCTCTTTTTCCAAGGTAGCCTTATGGATTTTAGAAGAAGGATGAACATTTTTTGTATGATAAAGATTATTGAAAGAAGTGTTGATAGTCTCTTCTTGCACCAAAATGTTATCATGGATAGAATTAATTCTGGGAGATAGACTAGAAGTAGGTATTAATGTTTCATCCCTAAAGGTAGAGTTATTGAAATAGGGTATAGTATCCCTAGGAAATGTATCCATCATATCATCCTCTATCGTGAAATTATCTGGGCAATTGAGAGGGGACGGTTAATCAATTGAAAACAAATTTAACAATTTTAACCTTAATAGAATTAGAAAATGCATGCAGAATTAAAATTAGACACAAGAGACACTAGAGTTTACGTGGAAAACCCAAGAAGGGAAAAACCATGAAGAATGCTAATTCTTAATATATAAACACTGGCTAAGGTGATTTTTAACAATGGGTGGCTCATTGCCAATGTGCTCACTACTAGTGGGCTCACTGCCTTGAAAGGCTCACTACCAATATGCTCACTACAGATGGGATCACTTTCCTGAAAGGCTCACTGTCGAAGAAGAAAGAAAGACAAAGAGAATCCACCACAAAAAAAATACAGTCTATACTGTTGAAAGTGCTTCCAGTAAATATCTCACACTATCACTGGATTCCTTCAATCTCACATGTCTTGAACACAAAAATCCACACTTAGAATCATCAAATCAAGCTCCTATATATAGTGTCTTCGAAAATTATAATTTTCAATGTCGATTGAGATACGGATTTAAAATAGGTCTCCACTAAACATTCTAGTGGTGGAAAGGAATGAAAAGTGAACCATATCACACCATTCCTTCTCAAACATATAAACATGCTACATACATCACCAAGGCTAGACCTAAAATGTATCGACACACTATGCAATCTCAATGTCCTATCTAAGGCCTCAATCTCTGGACCCAATGATAATATAGAGAGATATCTTCTAAGATACCAATAACATCTGGTGAAACCGAGAAACCTTCAAGAACACAAAATACATAAATTGAACACTCCTTCTCATCATACCACATCTGAACTTAGTTCGGACCAAAGGATTTAACATCAATGATAACACATGATTCAATGCTAACAATCTTCCCCTTTGTCATTGATAGCAACATCCATAAACAATAATATGGAAAACGAAAGATCATCATTGAGTGCACAACCATCTCTCTCTCCCCCTTTCAAAACAATGACAAACGTGGTCAAAACTCTCACTGGGAAACTCACTCCTGCTCACCCCAAGTGGAGGCACATCAACATTAGTCCAAAAAAGAATGTACATGTTTCTCTCTGGACCAATGCACACCTGAAATGCATATTAGTTAAAATTTGTAGGGGGTAATACCCCTAACTTCTGTCGAAGCTACTCAAAGGTATCTTTCCACAACACCTTTGTGAAAATGTCTGCAATCTATTCTTTTGTGGGTACATACTCAAGTCTGATCTCATTATCTAGAACTTTCTCCCTCAAGAAGTGAGACCTAATAGATATATGCTTTATTCTGGAATGTTGTACCAAATTCTTGGAAAAATTCATTACACTAGTATTATCACACATGATTGGAATGGGGTCATCAAATTTCACACCAATGTCCTTCAGAGTCTTCTTCATCCATAAAATCTAAGTGCAACAAGAAGATGTTGCAATGTACTTTGCTTCTATCATAGATAAGGACATAAAATCTTGTTTTTTTCTTGACCAAGCAACTAACCAGGAGCCCAAAAAAATGCTCCTCCACTTGTTCTTTTTCTCTCATCACCACTTCCAGCCCAGTCTGCATCCATGTAAGTTGTGAGGTTAAAATCCAAATTTTTGGGATACCACGGACCAAACTCTTTTTTACCTTTAATATATCTGAAGATCCATTTTACTGCCACAACGTGTGATTCTTTGGGTTATTACTGAAACCTTGTTGCCAAGCATACTACATACATGGTATTTGGTCTGGTAGAAGTCAGATATAATAGTCCCTCCAATCATTTAGCTATACTTACTTGCATCTACTTTAGGTGATTTAGCATCCTTAGTTAACTTGCATTTGGTAGTCATAGGTGTATATACCAGTTTGGAATTCTCCAACCCAAAATTCTTCAACAATTTTTTGACATAATTAGACTGAGAAATAAAAATTTCTTTATCATTCTGATTAACTTGCAATCCAAGGAAAACATTCAACTCACCAATCATGGACATCTCAAATTCTTTATGCATCTCAACAACAAATTTTCTGCACATATCTTCATTTCCTCCAAAGATTATATCATCAACATACACTACCACAATCAAAATTTTACCTGATTTTGTCTTGAAGTACAAGTTAATGTCTGTTGAACCCTTCTGAAATCCTTGATTAGTTAGATACTTGTTTAACCTCCCATACCAAGCTCTAGGACCTTGTTTTAGTCCATACAAAGCCTTTTTTAATCTGCAAACAATATTTGGATCATCCTTCAACTTGAATCCTTCTGGTTGTTCAATGTAAACTTCTTTTAATTCTCTATTTAGAAATACTGATTTCACATCCATCTGATAAAATTTGAAATCTTTGAATGTTGCCAATACCAGGAACATCTAGATTGCCTCCTGTAGATGGAGGAAATGGATCGAACACAAGATTCAATCTTCCAGCATCCAATAATGAATTTTTTCCTGCAAAACACACACATGCAAATTGAAATCTAAACTAGAAACACACATGCATGTTATCAAACTCTACTCCATTACACTCCTATTCCTCAAGATTTCACATTTAATCTATATTTGCTCTCAGAAGCACTTATGCAAAAAGCTATGAGGAAATTGAGATTTGAGAATGCAAAGATAACGGATAAGATGTCAAGATAATGGAATGCAGACTGGCATAAGTTTGACGCATAAAGATGAGATGCTCAAATAAGAGAGGGGCTTGTTTAAATAGATTTTCTCCGGGCGAGTTCATGTTGTGGGATGAATATGGGATAATGCAAAATGAGTGGTAAATGGGAAATGGTAAGTGGGAAATGGTAAGTGGTAGGAGGGGATATTTAAGGGTTTTATTAAATAAATAGAGAAAATGTATATAAGGTGAATGCATGAAGGCGTATGCATGAATATGATATAATGTTTTATTTAATAAACTTAATGGATAAATGGTAAGATATTAATAATAATATAATAAAAGATGGGAATTATGAATAATGAATTATGGAGAAATAATAATGTAATAATAAGGACTCACCTGATGTTCGGAGAAATTTGAAATTAAATGAGGATAAATTAATGGAAATTTTTATGTGTCTACATTTTGCCCCTCTTTGAGACAATGAAGTGTGTCGTGTTGTTTCAAAGAAAATGATCAACTGATATATACCCCAGAGGTGTCTTGGTAAGGGTGATGATTGATTGGTTATGCCCCCTCGAGAGATTGATCGAACAAATTGATGGAGATTGGTCTCTCAATAGATCGTGGGAGAGAAAGATTGGATGATTGATATTGCGCAAGTAATTAGATTGAGATGTACATTTGATGGAAATGCACAGTTGATGAGGCGTAACTGAACAATTGATGGAAATGAACAGTATAGCCAGGTTGATAAGCTGATTGAGCTGATTGAGCTGATTAAGCTGATAGGGATTGATGCTAGCGCAAGATAAGGTGATCCAATGATTGATTGATTGATTGACTCCAGGGGCATTGAGATTGCACGAAGCACGTTGGTTGAAAAAAAGATTAAAGATTGAAAGACATGCATCGGTTGGATAAAGTGTTTGATCGATGATCTCATTGCAATAAGAAGAATGAAGAAGATGATGAAAGAAATGATGAAAAAGATAGAGGAAAAGGAGGATGAGAAGAGAAAAGTGATGATTATGAAGAATGATGAGAAAGAGAATATGAAAGGTGATGAGAATTCTTGTGCTTTTTAAGTGCTTGTATCATCATCGAGCTTATTATAGAAAAAGGCAAAAAATATTTGGATATCAATTAGATCCAAATGATTCAGTCACACCAATTACGAGAAGGAAAACATATCAGACAGTAAAGGAATGCCTTAGTGTGTATCAGACTAATATGTCCTCGATGATCTTAAGAATCATATCCTAAGACATGTCATCATATTCCTAAGGAACATCTCGCAAGCAGCAAACAAGTGAACATGCCCCATCCTCGCCTTTCTAATCAAAGACATCCTGGAAAAGCTAAAAGACATGTCATGAAAAAGGAAAATCAGAAACAACCAAGAGAAAATAAGCAAACAATATGTTTCATGTCGAATGATTTTTTTGTGTTCCCAGTTGATGGGTTCGGGTGTATGAGTTGATCAGACGTTGTCCTGTTTGCTCAATTTGAGTCTCATCCTGTCATGAGTCCATTGAAGTTCCAAAGTTGCATGCTTGTCTGAAGTGTTTGTGTCATCGCAATGTTTATTTCATGTTTTTGGAGTTTTATGATTTTTAGGGTTTTATGAATGTTTTAATTTTTAGGTTTTTTTTTTTAGGAGATTTTATGATTTTTAAGTTTTTTTCAGGACATTTTATGATTTTTAAGTTTTTTTCAAGACATTTTATGATTTTTAAGATTTTTTCAAGACATTTTAAGATTTTTTCAAGACATTTTAAGATTTTTTCAGGACATTTTATGAATTTTTTCAGGACATTTTATGATTTTTTCAGGACATTTTATGTTTTTTATGGTTTTTTCAAGACATTTTATGATTTTTATGATTTTTTCAGGACATTTTATGATTTTTATGATTTTTTTTCAAGACAATTTATGATTTTTATGATTTTTTCAGAACATTTTATGATTTTTTCAGGTCATTTAATGATTTTAAAGATTTTTTCAGGTCATTTTATGATTTTAAAGATTTTTTCATGTTTGCCCCTTGTGTCTAGCAAGGTAAAAGGGATTTTGAGTGAGTGAATGAATGAATGGGATAGAAATGGATAAGTGAATGATGGAGGAAGATTATGCAATTTCCAGGGACTATACCATAATAGGATAACATGTTTAATCCAAGCACAGGGACTAGATATAGCAATATAAAGCAAGGGTATGGTGTAACTAATGTCATATGGTCTAAAGAAATGACCATGTCAAGAGGTTTGTTACATTTTATGTCCTTAGTTCGGATCAAGATCAAGGGATAGATTTGACTAGGACGTAGATAGGATACACAATTCTAAGGGTGATAATGAAGGATGGGAGCTGAAGGGTGTGGATCAAGTACAATAAATACGACACACAAAGCCTGCAAAGGTCCTTAACCTTGTCAAGATCAAAGGTGGAAAAAGGGATATGGATGGATATAGAGTGAATAAGGGACAATGGAGGATGGGGGATAATAGATGGATGCACACAAATGTAACTTGCCCCTAGTGAATAGTGCAAGAAGATAATGGATTACGCATGACGCCTGTTTGCCAGGTTTTCATCATGGTACTTACTCAAGGTTCTTGTTTGCCAGGTTTTCACCAGTGGATGAATTATTTTTTCTCTTTACTTTTTCTGATTTTTCACTTTTTTTTTCTTTTCTTTTTTTTCTTCTTTTTCTCTATTTTTTTTCATTTTTTTCATTTTTTTTTTTTGACTTCTTTCTTTCATGTTTTTTTTCGTTGACTTTTTTGAACTTTTGAAAGATAATGGATACATGATAGGAGATATGACTCAAGAATCAAAATTTGTTCTCTGGATAGTACCCTTGAAAGATGTTCTATAACGATCCATGGCTATTGAAGGTATGCTCAAAGATGTCGATAGGATGATGGTAAAGGGAGATGAAATGGATGATAAGATGGAAAGGTTATACAGATTTATGCAAACGATTGGATAAGAGGGATGGAAGGATATAACATAGGTGTTGGATAATGGATGGGATGTTGGAAGAATTGTGCATGGCTGGATGGAAATGCTTGCAAGATCAACATTGGCACACACCTTGATGGGTGGTGGACTGGTGGAAGAATAGTGGATTTCAGAGTTTGTGATTTTGATGGAAAGGTTGATGTAGATTTTAGGACACAAGGAGCCAAAATGGATGAAGGAGGTGAAATAGGTTTTAGGATAGTGGATGTGGGAGAAGTTGGGGTAGCAAACTTGAATGCCAATTTTGATTTTTCTTTAGTGTGCAAGTCCTGTACGAGTGACTTGGGAATCCACATGGTTCTTAAATTTTCATTCTTTTGTGATACTTTAGAATGCATTTCCTTGATGTAAGACTTGGGAAGCCATACACATTTTGAATTTTCTTCTTTCTTTGTGGGCCTTTGTGGCCTTTTGTAAATTTCTTTCTTTTGTAGTTGCTTGGAATGCATTGCTTCTACAAGCACCTTAGGAACCCATATGGTTTTTGGAATTTCTTTCTTTTTCTCAACGGGCCTTTGTGGCCTTTTGTATATCTCTTTTTCTTTTTGGATCACATTTTTCTTTGTTTTTACATGTTGATCCTTAAATACATGTGGATTGTTTGACTCGTGATTTTTATGCTTGGCATCCAAATTGCTTGGAGAAGGCAAAGAATGCATAGACGGATAGGAATGATATGAAGGTATTTTGGATGGATGGAAGGTGCTCGAAGATGTGTGCCTTTGTTGATCTCGCATAAGGGATGGAGGGATATAGGGACCTAAAATAGATGGAAGGGGGGAAGGGGAAGGCGTGTATTTGGATTTAACTGGATAAATGTAGGATTTATGAGGGATACCAACATCTTGAGAGTGAGCAATGTAGCCATTATAATCAATATTTTCTTTTATATCAGGGGGTTCTAATATACCCTATTCATGAATGTCTAACCCTTTTCTTTGATAATGCATGCTTTGGAAGATCTTTTTAACAAAGGGTTTCTTCTTACTTTTGATGCTAGAGGAAAGTCCATTTTGAGGTGGAGGTGGAGGTGGCTTGCAAGGAATGATAGGATCATGAGAGGGCTTTATGGGCATGATGGACTCTTGTGGAAAACATGGAGAATTATGACAAGGGAATAAAGGGATACTTTGATCTTGACATGGAAGAGGACCATTGGATGGAGTAGGAAGGGTGTTTGACACTTCATTTTGAATAGGATCATTTGAAAAGGTGGAAGAGGCATCATGATCTTGCTTAGGAAGTGGATTAGGAATAGGATTTGGAAGGATGCTTTGCTCTTGAGATGGAAGGGGATCATCTTGGAGGAAATGGAAAGGTACAAGGGGATCATCATGGGATTCTAGGGAGGTAGGGTCTTTTTCAACCCTCAGATGGGATTGGAGGGTTTTTGTGTCTTGATCTTGATTTATGATAGGACTTGTTTCTTTATTCTTCAGATTATCCTCTTGACATAAAGCCACTTCTAAGGAAGGGGTAGTGTTTTCGATATGCATGGGGGATTCTTGGAAGGTGTTCATGTTTTTGTATGATGGGGAAGAATTTTGGATGGGGCCTTCTAGAGTGGGTATGATTGGAATTAGAGTGCATGATGGCATAGGACCTAAGACATCTGAATCGTATAAAGGATTTGTATAAAAGAATGGATTATCTTGGATTTGTACTGTGGATAGACCTTGAGGGTCAACATGAGAAGTTTCACCATTAGGTTCATTGTTTGAAGGAGATGGTATGGATTGTTGTTGAAAATTTTTAGGATATGAAGGCATCGTGGAAGAGATGGAGACCACATATGGAGCCTTGCTAGACATAGATGTATTGTTTTGATCATGTTTGGTAATGACATCTAGTTTCTCCTTAGGTGAATCATTAGGATCTTCAATTTCAATAACACCATTATCAAGGAGGTCTTGAATTTTATGTTTTAATTCCATGCACATTGAAGTTTTGTGTTTGTTATGTCTATGATATGCACAATAATTACTCAAAAATTCACATCCCCATGTGGTCTTATTAGGCAATATGATAATATTGTGCTCAAGAAGCTCTTTCAAAGCTGACTCAATAGATTGTCTCAAAGGTGTAAATTGTCTATTTGAGGGATATTTTGAAGAAAATTCTTGTTGTCTTGGTGAAGGACTCATGTGATCTTTCTTGAGATTTGGCTTTTGATTTTCAATTATTTGTTGTTCCACCTTATATAGTCGTTTTAGCATTCCTCAAAGTTTGTCACTATTGATATCATGAATTTGTTTCTCAAAAGGGGTCATTGATTCATTTTGTTGAACTTGAATGTCATATATTTCTCTCTTGAGATCTTGAATTTGTTGAGCCAAGGTAGCCATGGAGATTCATGATAGTTCTAATCTTTGACCTAGGACAATGTATGAGACTCCAGGTATGATGCAAATCCTAAAAATGTAGACTCATCTATATGATATGAGTAAGATTAGGATGAAAATAAGGATCAATACAAAAATGCAATCTATGTGACATGATTGAGAAGGGAATGTGCTAGAGCTGATGCGAAATATTTCCAATGTGGGGTTTGACCTGTGCTATGATGGATAGACACAAGGATAAGTTATCAAAGAGAGGGCATACTATAATAGGAGATGATGAACTCCAAGTGGAATACCAACTCAAGGACATTGATAGATTCCCTAACTCAAGGAAGATGCACCTCAAGTGATAAGGGGGGTTGATGATCAAAAGTTGATGTCACACCTAAGAATCCTAAGTGCAAGCAAAGTGTTTTTTTGTTTTTTTTTGGATTTTTTTTTTTTTTGTGTTTTTGGATTTTTGATTTTTTCGGATTTTGGTATGCAAATAATAATGAAATGCTAGGACCAATGATGAAATGACCCAAGGAACTTGTGCAGGATTTAAGGATATGTCCTAAAGTAATGATGGAAGGCTATGCAAAGATTATGGGTATGATCCAAGGGGATTATGCATGGGTTTGATCTAGGGGGGATATGCAAAGACGAGGTATGATTAAATAAGATATGCAAGGATGAAAGGTGCAACTAGGTGAAGACTATGCAAGGATCGAAAAGGGTATGGGAAACTATAATGATGTGACTATGTGAGGACCTAAAAGACCAAAACTTCAAAAGTGATGTCTCAAGAGATGTGAAATGATTGTTTTGAGAACACAAGTTCAATGTTTCAAGGACAATGTTGTTGTACAATGTGGATGGATACTTCAAAAAATATGGCAGACAAAATGTTTGTTTGATTTTGCAATAGAAGCACATTCAAGCACAATCCTAAGGCTGGCTAGGACAATAGTTGTTCAATCTCACTTGGGAGGTTACCCCAAGCTACGCAATTAAAAGCGGATACTTAGATGCTTGACCCCACTTGCTCCACCCTCAGCACTCACTTCTTTAGGGCAGCCAAGCATCAGTCCCCACGAAAACTCCCCGTGGCAAACCTTGTATCTCTACTAAGAACTGTAAGAATGTGAGCCACTTCAGAGGTCCGACCTCCTGCGTCAACAACTAGAAGGTTTTTGGCTTCTAACACAAATGGTGTCTAGTAAGGGCATCCATTCAAGTGGCCATACATGCGACAACATATGCTCCGTTAAGGAAGGCTCCCAACCTATAGAGCGCAAGCTCTATAGGGTTTATGGGGAGACATGTCGTCGGTATGAACTAATCAGCACTCGTTGCTTGCAACTTTTGTCACAAACACATTAATTTATAGTGGTTCGGAAGAGATTGGCTTTAGCCCGTTACCACTTGGGTCGTTCCCTTTCACCGAGTCTTAAGGGCTTCTCGGGAGGTGGGCCCTCTAAAAGGTAAACACAAAAGAGCCTAATGCTCAAAACATGAAAGACACTGATTAATTTTAAAGAACCAATTCGAAATGTGATCTAATCTAGAAATCAGACAATCGGTTTCAAATCACCATTTCTTCGACATGCGTCCTACATCAAATGACATTAGTAGTTTCAAAGGATGGGGTATGTAAAACTGCAACACGGGTCCAAAACAAACATAGGATTCACCCAAAAATGGAGATGTTTGCTAGATACGCACAAGATGGATTAGTTTGAAGCGTTTTTCTTTCTTTTCTTTTTTATTTTATTTTATTTTTATTTTTAATTTCAAATCTCCATGCAAAATTTGAAGCAATAGACAAGGCGTGGTGAACTGTTTGTAGACAAGGCACAGTGAATGTAGAGACAAGGTGATATGCATGCATTGAGGAATGCTCATAATGGTAAGGCCAAAAAAAAAAAAAATTATTTAAAACATTGAAATCTATGCCAAAGCGAGGTGCGTTGTACACTGTCTTTCACACAGCGAGGAAGGAGGCGTAAGAAATACGTGGGGTAGAGAGGTGAAAATTGTAAATTAATATGTAGGTCAACACAAGATGAAAACACTACAATGAAAATATATTTATTGAAAATGCCTTTAGAAATAATCAACCATTCTGTGAACAAAATAGATCTGAATGCTGAAAATGCCTTTAGAAATAATCAACCATTCTGTGAACAAAATAGATCCAAATGAGATATACTGCAGAGGCAAACAAAATGAGAAATCTTGCAAGCAAACCTACGAACACAATAGATCAAACTGTTAAACCTCTGACAAACCAAAAACCAAACAACTGAAAAGGACAATTGCAGGTCCCACCGGGCGTGCCAATTGTAGATGGAGGAAATGGATCGAACACAAGATTCAATCTTCCAGCATCCAACAATGAAGTTTTTCCTAGAAAACACACACATGCAAATTGAAATCTAAACTAGAAACAAACATGCATATTATCAAACTCTACTCCATTGCACTCCTATTCCTCAAGATTTCACATTTTATCTATATTTGCTCTCAAAAGCACTTATGCAAAAAGCTATGAGGAAATGGAGATTTGAGAATGCAAAGATAACGGATAAGATGTTAAGATAATGGAATGCAAACTGGCATAAGTTCGATGCATAAAGATGAGATGCTCAAATAAGAGAGAGGGGCTTGTTTAAATAGATTTTCTCCAAGCGAGTTCATGTTGTGGGATGAATATGGGATAATGCAAAATGAGTGGTAAATGGGAAATGGTAAGTGAGAAATGGTAAGTGGGAAATGGTAAATGGTAGGAGGGGATATTTAAGGGTTTTATTAAATAAATAGAGAAAATGTATATAAGGTGAATGCATGAAGGCATATGCATGAATATGATATAATGTTTTATTTAATAAATTTAATGGATAAATGGTAAGATATTAATAATAATATAATAAAAGATGGGAATTATGAATAATGAATTATGGAGAAATAATAATGTAATAATAAGGACTCGCCCGATGTTCAGAGAAATTTGAAATTAAATGAGGATAAATTAATGGAAATTTTTATGTGTCTACACCTCCATTCTTGCAACTAAGGCATAAGTTTCATCAAAGTCATGCCTTCAATCTGAGTGTATCCTTTCCAAACCAACCTTTCTTTATTCCTTAATACCTTTCCATATTCATCTAGCTTGTTTTAGAATACCCATTTAGTACTGATCACATTCTTCTCTTTTAGTTTCCTGACTATTTCCCATGTTTGGTTTTTCTCAATCTGATCTAGTTCTTCATTCATTGCCTTCATCCAGTTTTGATCTTTGCAGGCTTCTTCTACTATCTTTGGCTTAGTTTTAAATAGAAGACATAGCAAGACCTGTTCTTGTGTTGCTTTTCTTCTTGTGATAACTTTTTTTCTATTGTCTTTGATGATCTGTTCTTTTGAGTGATTCTTCTTGACATACCTTGGAGTCTTTGATGCTAATGCTAAAGCATCCCCATCATTCTTTTCTTCACTCCTGGTTTCTTCTTTCCTTTCCTTTTCTCTGAACTCATCTGAGTCATATCCTACTACAATTTTTGACTTGTGAAGTATTCTTATCAATTTTTTCACTTGCACTTTCAACAATTTTATTCAATCTTTTGTTGAAACATCAATATGCTTTACTCTTTGTTGAGTAACCCAGAAATATGCCTTTATCTGCTCTATTGTCAAACTTTCCAAGATTATCTTCATCTCTCCTAATATAGCACTTTCTTCCAAAAACTTTGAAATATTTTACTATCAGAGTTTTTCCATACCATAGTTCATAAGACGTCTTGTCGTACTTCCTCCAATACAAAATTTTGTTGAGTGTATGTATTGTTGTATGAATTACTTCTTTCCAATAGACTTTAGGTAACTCTGCACCTTTTATCATGGTTTTTGCTTCTTCTTGTATAGTTCGGTTCATTCTTTCTACTACACCATTCTATTGAGATGTCCAGGGGGATGATAACTACCTTTTGATGCCATGCTTTTCACAAAAGTCATTGAAATCATTTGAGATGAATTTTGCTCCTCTGTCAAACCTTAAACACTTGATTTTCCTACCAACTTCATTTTCAACTTTTGCCTTGAAAATCTTGAACTTTTCTAATGCTTCATATTTTTCTCTCAAAAATGCAACCCAAGTCATTCTAGAATAATCATCAATCAATAACATGAAATACCTCTCACCTTGTAGTCTTCTTGTCTGGGTTGGACCACAAAGATTTGTGTGAACCAAATCTAGTAATCTGGTGGACGAGTCCTCCTTTCCTCTGAATGTTCTTCTAGTTTGCTTTCCTATTGGGCATTCCCTATAGGTATTGTTCTTTGGTTTTGACAATCTAGGCATATCTCTTACTACAGTATTTGAATTGATTTGTACCAAGTTATCAAAGTTGATATGGCACATCCTTGGATGCCATAGCCAACTGTCATCAAGTTGTGATATCAAAAAAAAATTGTGTGTCTCCTTCCAACTGGTACATGTTTCCATTTTTCCTTCTTCTAGATGCAATAACCATTCTGGAATCCTTCCAGATCTCACATCCATTATCTTGAAAGATAACATTCTATCCATTTTCGCACATCTTTCTAACACTTAAGATATTATGATGCAACCCTTCACATAATAAACTTTGTTAGTGATATGCTTTCCATCAAAGGTAATTGAACCAATACCAACGATTTGTGTTGTCTGCTCATCTCCAAATCTAGCTGAACCTCCATCATACCTTTCAAGATTTATGAACTTACTTTTATCACCAGTCATATTATTTGAGCATCCACTATCAATCAACCATTCATTCTTATCTCTTCTAGCATGAAATGTGTTAACAACGGTCTTAGAGATATCATACTTAGGAACACCCTCTTCTATAAAAAATAAACAACCACCATGTTCATAGTCTAATTAATCATTTGAGATACTAGCATCATACTTAATATAATATGCCTTCTTATTGAACTTTCCCCTTTTTCCTTTGGACTTTTGTCTATTTTCCCTTTCCGAATATCTAGTTGCAATATGACCAATCTTGCAAAGATTTAAAGGGTAACATACCTTTATATTTTCCAGTGTCTTTCTTCAACTTCCTTACAAAGTTTTCTTCTACCTCATCCAAGATTTCCTCATCATCCAAGTTGTCTTCAAATGCCTTGAATGTTGTTTTTGACTTGTCTTTGTCCTTTCTGAATTTCCTTCAAATGCAGTTAGGGTACCAAATAGTTGCTCTTTGGTGAACTTCTTTGGGTTATAAGTTTCTTCAATTTCAGAGATCTTGTAATTATATCTTACCAGTAATGTCATCAGAATCTTATCAATCACATCTTCATCGCTCAAAGTGCCTCTGAGTTCTCTGATCTCGTTCAATGTGGTATCTACCTTCTCAAAGTAGCTCACAATATCCTATCCTTCTTCCATCCTCAAGTTCTCATATCTTCTCTTAGCAGTTAATCTCTTTGCCAACTTGACTCTCTCATTCCCTTCATAGATGTCTTTTAACTTCTACCAAACTTCATGAGCAATATTCAAAGAGATAACCTTAGTCAATTCAATTTTTGATAATGCACTGAATATAGCATACCTAACTTTTTCATTTTCTTTGTAAGCTTAAATCTCATCTAAAATATTGAGTCCATTCATTGGAAGAACATGCTTAATCTCCACAGCCTTCCAAGTATTGTAACCCAAAGAAACCAAATAACCTCTCATCTTCACTTTCCAAAAACTATAATTAGATCCTTCAAAGAGAGGAATGGATAACTTGTGTGCCATTGGATCGGGATCTACCTTAAGAAGTTAAGCTCTCTATCAAGGAACCACAAATCAGATACCAATTGTTTAATATTTGAGCAACTGAGAGCGGGGGTGAATCAGTTGACAGGAAATTTAATAATTTTAACCTTAATGCACAGATCTAGAATATTAAGTAGAATTAAAAAAATTAGGAAATGCATGTAGAATTCAAATTAAACACAAGAGACACTAGAAATAATGTGGAAAACCCAAGAAGGGAAAAACCAAGGAGAATGCTATTTTTTAATATATAAACACTAGTTAAGGTGACACCGATTAAGGTGATTTTTTACAATGGGTGGATCACTGTCAATATGCTCACTATTGGTGGGCTCACTACCCTGAAAGGCTCATTGCTGAAGAAGAAAGAAAGACAAAGAGAATGCACCACAAGAAAAACACAGTCTTGACTTTGATAAATCCTCTCATGATGAAGTAAATGCTTTTCTTGTAGCCTTGGCAACACATGCATCAAAAGATGTTTGGTTGACAAATTAAGGTGACTCTTTCCCAATGAACTCTCATAAAGGTTTTTTTTTTAAGTGTGAAGAGTTTTATGGTGGCAAGGTGTATTTGTGTGATGACTCTCACCTAAATTATGTTGGCCTTGGATGAGTTAAGATCTGATTCCTTGATGGTATAGTGAAGGGGATTGATGGTGTTCTACATATCCCTGGTTTGGCATGAAACTTACTTTCAATTAGAATGCTAAGTGATGTGGTTGTGCAGGTTGTTTACTTGCAAGGAGGATGAAAAATGATAAGGGGATTTATGATGCTTGCTAAGGGTGTTGGGATTAACACCTTGCATAAGCTGGATGTATGCACAGTTCAATGTAATAGTGCTTCTATGAAGTCCAAAACCAGGGATTTTAATTTTCCATCGTCACCATTAGATTCATTAGAGAAGAAGACTATTGTTTCAACATCTCATGGTCATGATTTTTGGGTACCTAAGGGTGCAAATGCTTTGGAGATGAATCTGCTAGTTGAGAAGACAATTTTATGGCAACAAAGGCTTGGTCATATTGGTAAGAAGAGTCTTAGAGCCTTGTTAAAATTCTTGATGATTTTAATCTCAAGTTTGACTATTATGAATATTGTGCTTATGGTAACCAATATTGTGTTTCTTTTTATTTCAGTTCTCATAAGTCTTTTGTGGCTTTGGATTATATTCATTTAGACGTGTTTGGTCCTATTAATGCTCCTTCAATACCTAGATCTATGGATTATGTATCTTCATAGATAACTATAGTAGAAGGTAATTTGTGTATTTCCTCAGATGTAAATTTGAAGGTTTTAGTTAGTTTAAGGAATTCAAATTCTTGGTTGAAAACTAGACTAGTAGAAAAATTAAGTGTTTGAGGACTGACAATGGTAGTGAGTTTTGTTCAATAGAACTCCACATGTTCTATAAGGAACATGTGATTGAAAGACATAAGATAACTCCATACACTCCATTGCAAAATAAAGTTGTAGAGTGGATGAACCAAATGATAATGGAGAGGGCTAAGGGTATGGTAATTGGTTATGGGCTTGAACAAAAGTTCTAGGTTGAAGCTATAGCCACTGCATGTTGTCTGATTAACAAATCTCCTACTTTGACACTTGTTAAAAAGACACCCATGGAGGCATGATCTATTAAGAATCCGTCATTGAGACATCTCAGGGTATTTGGTTGTGAGGCATATGCACATGTGCCAAGTGAAAAAATATTAAAATTAGAGAACAAGATAGTTAAATGTACCTTTCATTGCGTATGGTGCTAGTGTGAAATGCTACAAGCTTTGGAATCCAGTTATAGAGAAGGTGCTATATAGTAGAAGTGTGATCTTTCATGAGTTGAAACCTTCCACTATTGATTTGTAGCCAGAGAAGGAAGAGAAATAAAAAAAGGGATGTATTTTAGGTAACTGTTAGACATCTCAGATAACCGGTGAACAACTGAGAGGTGGGGATGAATCAATTGTTAACAGATTATAGAACTTTAAGAATTAAAACCTTATTACTGGAATACATAAACCAAATACCGGAATAACAGATATAATAGCTAAGCACACATATAATCCATAGAACATTTACCAACCATCCACAAAAGATAACACCAAGATTTGTACGTGGAAAACCCGGTAAAGGGAAAAACCACGGTGAGAAGCCTACCCATAGTTAGATAATACTTATGCAGTAAGTATGTGATTACATAAAGAGGGGCTTGCACATGCAAGAAGGCCAACAACCTAGAGTGCACTGCTCATCACAAAAGGAGCCTAACTGACTACAAAATAAATCCAGACTACAATCTGGAAAGAAGAGTGAACTGCAAGAATAGCATCTCCTATGCCTGAATACAGTTTCGGTTAAACTCATTACTGGAGGTCTTAAACCTCTTTCACCAACCTAATTCGATCACCTATGATCAACCAAAACCTTTGCATATGATTACAACTTTATTTGCATGCAGAAAAACCTATAACCCACATACCATGATCTACAAAGAGATCTTACATCATATTTATACCAACCCAAGACCTAAACAATTAGGTCAGGCACCTAAAAGATAATACGATAAAAACTCACAATCTAATTATCAACCAAGTCGGCCTAAGACCGAAACAATATAATCCAATCAATAGATCCAACCGGAAACGCATCGGGGTCATCCATCAACACGTTACATAAACTGGTCCGTAACCTAGTTGAATAAGGTAGCATTAGGTCCGAACCCAAATTCAACACCATCGATCAACAGGAACACAAACAAGATAACCACCAGCATCCCAAAATCCATCTAGAGGTTGTGCCAACACCACTTATCACGTGCATCAAAATATCTCCAACAAAGCTCTATCGGTAGAACCCTTACCGGTGACCAAAAGGCTTAGTAGAACAAATGATAGCTCATGAGCCAAGCATTCCAGATCAATGGGTGGCTGCAAGAAATTGAGTCCCACTTTTGGGCAAAAAGTGTAAGTGTTTTCTCTTTTTTCAAATTTTCTATCAATTGATGTCAAAATCTGAGGCACTTAGAGATTGAACCTCAAAAAACTTCAGTAATTGAAAATGTAGTGCTCGGAGTCTACTTTTCAAATACCCATATGGTAGAAATTGTGTTTTAGTATGCATGTTTAAAAAGCACTTTTTCAAAATGCCTGTTTCAAGACCATACCACGTGTATGACCACCATTTTTTGACGCAAATAAATGAATTTTTACAAATCCTTCTGGGAAACGATACTTAAGACACCAAATATTGATAAGAATATTTTTGCTTATTTTTAATTGAATTTAAAAAAAAAAAATTAATTAATTGACAATAAAGTACATTTTCAAAACATCAGGTATACGACCACCATAATTTGATGAAAATTTCATATTTTTAATTTTATTTTTTTTAATCTTCAAAATAATTGTATTTAGATTAATGTCATATAATTTATTTTTCTAAAAACCTAAAAACAAAAATGTTATTAAAGTTTTATCGAACCTCAGTATTTTAGGTTTACGTACCACTCTTGACTAATAAATAATGAAAAAATAGTAAAAATAATCTTATCACTATGAATTTTATATTTTTGAATTCAAGACATTGAGAAATCTAAAGGGTTTTCATTTCATCAAAAAATTCGATCAGGAAGGCCCTCAAAAAATTAGGCCAAGGTAGAAATCTGATATTCTTTTGCCTTAGCCATTATTTTGGAGGTCCAAGCATAGGCTTGGTCCCACCAAGCCTAACCCGAAGCCAAAACCAAGGCAGGGGGTTCTTTCCCGCTCCAAATTTTATGAAACACATGCCTGTTATTTAAAATTCAAAAAACAGGCGCCCGTTATTTGGAATTCAAAAAATAGGGGCCCATTATTTGAAATTTAAAAAACAGGCGCCCGTTATTTGAAATTCAAAAAATGAGTGCCCATTTCGTTTTGTATCGTTGAAAGCAAAATGGGCACCCATTTTTAGAAACGTGTACCCGATTTGAAAATGGGCACCCATTTCATTCAAATAACGGGCCCTCGTTTCTTAAAAGATCCATTGGGCAAAAAACTAGCCCACAAGGACAAATTTCAATGATTGAATGATTATTCAATCATCATCCAACAGGTTTGATTTGCAGAGAGAAAGTTTTGTTAAATAATTCTATTTTCTTGTCTTGTTATCGATTTGACAAGGAGATCCATTCGAATTTAAATTTTGGTGCAGCCATGGGATCAAATGAATGCAAAAAGAGGCGAAGAAAGGTTCTGACAGGTGCAGACATTGCAGCAAATAGAGATGAAGCAAAACGTCAATGAGAAAGAAGGGCAAGAACTAAACAATTGAACAATGTTGGAGCTTCAAGTTCAACAATCATTTCAAAAGATGAGAACATCGAAGACACCATAAATGTTAAAGAAGGAAACACAATAGAACCAAATTTAGGTGCATCTTCTAATCCATTAGTGGATACAGGTATGTCTTCACAACCCCATGTTTATTCTCATGAACAATTTGGTGATTCAGTAGAATCGGGTTACATTAAATCAAACGCCAATTGAAAATCAAACCCCAAATGAAAGTAAAACTCAAATTGAAACTGAAATTGAAACCCCAACTAAAATTCAAAATCAACCGACATTTGAAATCAATAATGTGGATGTATACATGGAAACACCAATTGAAAAAGAAACATGTTTGAATGATAATGAAATGAATGAATATTTTCAAATTAAAAGTGATGTGCTAGACAATCTGCCTGGCTTGGTTTCATGGAGACAGATTAGGACACATTCAAATAGATTGTTTAGACAATTTTTTTATAATAAGAAATTCAGGTTTCAATGTCAATTAATATTACAACTAATTAAAATAAGTAAAATGCGGAAAGTGATGAAGAAGTTGGGCTTTTATGTCAAACCCAAGAAGAAGGATGAGTCTTTAAAACAAGTCGTATCGACTATTGCTAGCGCCTTTGATACAATCGGAAAGAAAAGTCATTCTAAAGATAGAAATGCGACACAACGAGCAATAACAACATCTTTAGTAAGCAAAACAACTTCTAATAAAAGAATGATGACTAACATAAGTGGATATCTTAATATTCATTGTAAAACTTTGTCAAGAGCTGTAAAGACAAGAGTTAACTTTGAAAGTGGTCCAGAAAAAAAATTGTAGACTTTTAGTGGTAGACTACCAAGGTCTGATATGAAACTTATTGTTGAAGTCAAAACTTTGATTGAAAAATTTTGGCATGATAATACGAGAGTATCACCTAATGCTAGAGATGTGCTTAAATTAAGAGGGGTAAAAAATTCATGATCCACATCCAAAACACCTTTTGGACATACTCAAATTGAATTGTACAAAAAAAAATTGGATGATAAGGTGTTAACTATTAGCATTAGTCAAAGGTCTTTTCAAAAGTGTAAACCTTGGTATGTTCGAATTGACAAGGAAAGAGTCACATGTTGCAAAACTCATGTTAAATTTTGTTACCATTATGATATATTTCGATTGCCATGCATAGTAATGTAATGTTGCAAGAATGTAGTATAAATATACCACCTGAAACTATAAAGGAGTTTATATCAAGTTTGTTTTGCAACCCACCTAATGAGCAATATTTTCTTTCCAATGCATGTGTTTCTGGTGTATGTGATATATGTGGCAATCTTGCATTGTTGGATGAATGTTTGCATGAAAATATTTCAATAGATTTTGGACAACAATTACTTGATGTAAAAATATTTAAAACTATTGAGTATCCATTGAAGGATGGAAGGTTGGAAGACGATGTGATCTAATTACTGAAAAAGTTACTGTTCATGCATTTATGAATGAATTTAAGAGTAAGATCATACCTAAATATGTTAAACACTCTCAAAATTCTAGATGGCTCGATGGTCAGTTTCGAATATGTAAGAATACATTTCTTGTTGGTAGTATACTTTCGGTCATTGACTTTGTAGAGAACTACACGCTTGCACCACAAGATGAGGTCCAATCACAATATTACGATTTGGTGCAAGTAGCATTTTTTGTTCATATTGTCTATAGGCATGCACCTGATAGTACAGAAGAGGATCGTAAAATTTTGAGAGAGTGCTATTTCTATATGAGTGATAATAAATTACACTCATCAAAGTTTGTTCAGTATTGCTTCAAGACCTTTTATGAGAATTTGAGGGAGAGAGAAATTCATATGACACAACATCTAATATGATCAGATAATTGCAGAGGGCAATTCAAGAATGCAAGAATGTTTTATTGGTTGAGTAGGATACATAAGAAAACTAAGAGTTATATTTTATGTATATATTGTCAAGATGTTTGAGAGTGGTTCCAAATCTCTAAGAGTTATAATGCAAATTCTAGTTTTTTGAGTATTCTTATAAATTTTAGACTTAGTCAAATTTCAGTAATTAGCATGCTCATATCAACATTATGTCTCTCATCTCTTCCCTACATTCCACCTCTCTCTTCCTTAACCCTACCTTTTTGTCTCTTAGGCATCTCCCTCTCTACTTTCTTCCCTCTCTCCGATATCTCTCTGTCTCTTTCTCATCTCCCTCACCCTCTTTCTCTCTTTCATATATCCCTCTCTCAAATATCTCTATCTCTCACTCTCCCCCTCTCTTAAGTGTCTCTCTCTCTCATTATCTCCCTCCCCCCCCTTTCTCTTCCTTTTAAAAGTATTTCTTTCCCTCTAATTGTCTTTCTCTCCCCCTCTCGCTCCATTTCTCTTTCTCTCAAGTCTCTCTCTTTCTCTCTATCACATCTCTGGCTATCAACCTTTATCTATCTCTCTCTCTCTCCTCTTCTATCAACTCTCTCTCTCTCTCTCTCTCTCTCTCTCTCTCTCTCTCTCTCTCTCTCTCTTAAGTCTCTCTCCCTATTTGCCTCTATCTCTCTATCTCACTCTCCTCCTCTGTCAAGTGTATCTCTTTCCCACTCTCTCCCTACCTCCCCACCTCCCTTTCTATTCTCTCTCTCTCTCTCTCTCTCTCTCTCTCTCTCTCTCTCTCTCTCTCTCTCTCTCTCTCTCTCTCTCTTCTTCCCATTCTTTATCTCTGAAGTCTCCCACTCAAGTGTCTCTCTCTCATTCTCTCCCTCTCCCCTCTCCCCTTTCTCTCTCTTTGCACCTCTCTCTCTAGTCTCTTGTAATATCCTTCCACCCCTTCCTCCCTCTCACCTAGACTCTCTCTCTCTCTCTCTCTCTCTCTCTCTCTCTCTCTCTCTCTCTCTCTCTGAGTCACCTTCTCTATGTCTCTCTCCCTCTATTTCCCACCCCCTCTCTCTCTCTCATTTATCTCTTGTTTATATGACCTCTTAGGATACCATACGACCGATAACGACACCATATGGAGTCCTAAGGGGTCAAATAGTGTCCTAAGGGGTTGTAGGAGACCATAGGACCCCTTAGGACACCATATGACCCCTAATGACACCATATGGTGTCCTAAGTGGTCATAAGGTGTCCTAGGGGTCATACGACACCATAAGACACATAACGATACCATATGGTGTCCAATGGGTCATTGGACACCATATGACCCTTAGAACACAATACGACCCCTAACAACATCTAAGGTGTCGTAGGACACTATATGATCCCTTAGAATACCATAGGACCTATAATGATGCCATATAGTGTCCTAAAGGGTCATAGAACACCATTTGACCCTTTTGGGCACCATATGGTGGTGTTATGGGTCGTATGGTATCCTGAGGGGTCATATGGCATCCTATGACTCCTTAGAACACCATATGATGTCATTATGGGTCCTATGGTGTCTTAATGGGTAATATGATGTCCTAAGGGGTCATAGGACACCATATAACCTCTTAGGAAACAATATAACCTCTAATGACACCTAAGGGATCATATGGTGTCCTAGGAGGTCATAGAATACCATATGACCCTTTAGGACACCATACAACCCATAATGACACCATATGGAGTCCTAAGGGATCATATGGTGTCCTAAGGGATCATAGAACACCTTATGACCCATAATGACATGTAAGAGGTCATATGGAGTCCAAAGGGGTTATAAGACACCATATGACCCCTTAGCACACCATACAACCCATAATGACACCAAATGGTGTCCTAGGGGATCATAAAACACTAGATGACCTCTTAGGACACCATATGACCTATAAAGACACCATATGGAGTCCTAAGGGGTCAAATAGTGTCCTAAGGGGTCGTAAGAGACCATATGACCCCTTGGGACACCATATGACCCCTAATGACAGCATATGGTGTCCTAAGTGGTCATAAGGTTTCCTAGGGGTCATACAACAACATAAGACACATAATGATAGCATATGGTGTCCTAATGGCTCATAGGACACCATATGACCCTTCGAACACAATATGACCCCTAACAACATCCAAGGGGTCATATGGTATCCTAAGGGGTCACATGACACTATATGATCCATTAGAACACCATAGGACCTATAATGATGCCAAATAGTATCCTAAGGGGTCATAGAACACCATATGACCCTTTAGGGCACCATATGGTGTTGTTATGGGTCGTATGGTATAGGACACCATATGATGTCGTTGTGGGTCATATGGTGTCTTAAGGGGTCATATGGTGTCCTAAGGGGTCACAGGACACCATATGATCTCTTAGGAAACAATATGACCTCTAATGACACCTAAGGGATCATTTCATGTCCTAAGAGGCCATAGAATACCATATGACCCTTTAGGACACCATACGACCCATAACGACACCATATGGAGTCCTAAGGGATCATATAGTATCTTAAGGGATCATATAACACCATATGACCCATAACGACACGTAAGAGGTCATATGGAGTCCTATGGGGTCATAAGACACCATATGATCCCTTAGCACACCATACAACCCATAATGAGACCAAATGGTGTCCTAAGGGGTCATAAAACACTATATGACCTCTTAGGACACCATACGACCCATAATGACACCATATGGAGTCTTAAGGGGTCAAATAGTGTCCTAAGGGGTCGTAGGAGACCATATGACCCCTAATGACACCATATGGTGTCATAAGTGGTCATAAGGTGTCCTAGGGGTCATATGACAATATAAGACACATAAAGATACCATATGGTGTCCTAATCGGTCATAGGACACCATATGATCCTTAGAACACAATACAACCCCTAACAACATCTAAGGGGTCATATGGTATCCTAAGGGGTCATAAGACACTATATGATCCCTTAGCACACCATAGGACCTATAATGACGCCAAATAGTGTCCGAAGGGGTCATAAAACACTAAATGACCCTTTAGGACACCATATGGTGTTGCTATGGGTTGTATGGCATCTTAAGGGGTCATATGGCATCCTATGACCCCTTACGACACCATATGGTGTCATTATGGGTCGTATGGTGTGTTAAGGGGTCATATGGTGTCCTAAGGGGTCATAGGACACCATATGACCTCTTAGGAAACAATATGATCTCTAATGACATGTAAGGGATCATATGTTATCCTAAGGGGTCAAAGAATACCATATGGCCCTTTAGGACACCATATGACCCATAACGACACCATATGGAGTCCTAAGGGGTCATATGGTGTCCTAAGGGATCATAGAATGCCATATGATCCATAACGACACCTAAGGGGTCATAATACACCATATGACCCCTTAGTACACCATACGACCCATAAATATTATCCAAACAATACATCCACACAATCCAAAGAAACCAATACATTCATTTTCTTCAAACGTTCTACTTTATATCCTATCTTCTTTAAAAAAACGAAAACCGACCACCTTGTCAATCTTCTTATCACCTTATATATATGCAAACAAAAATAAGATATATTGGAGGGAGAGGAAGAGAGAGGGGATGGAGAGAGAGAGAGAGAGAGAGAGAGAGAGAGAGAGAGAGAGAGAGAGAGAGAGAGAGGCACCTTGTATGCGCTTGAGAGGGGGAGATAGGGAGACAATACACATACATACACACATATGTGTGTATATATATTTAATATATTATATATATACATATATATATAAATATTATATATTTTTTATTTTTTATATTATATATTATATGTATATACACATATTATATATATACAATAGCATATTATACACACTCCCAAAATTTAAACAAACTTAGCCCGTACATGCTATTTATAGTACAAATAGCGTGTGCGCACTTTTTATAGTAAAAATAGCGCATGCGTGCTTTTTATAGTTAAGATAGAATGTACGCGCTTCTTACACCATAAGTACCTCGTACACGCTTTTTATACCATAGGTAGCCCATACGCGCTTTTGTCTGTTTAGGCTTGGAAATAGGCTTGGATGACAAAGCTATGGTTTGGAAGTTTGATTTCCCTCCATTTCCCTCCTTTTTGGCGTGCTTTATTTTATCAAGTTGGTTTCTTGACTTTGTCATCATCAGGTTTATACATCATCAAGTGGGTATTTCTAAAATTTCCACCATATTTTCACCCATCTTCTGAGATTTCTAACCATATAATTTTTTTTTTAAATTTGAATAATAACATATTATTATTGAATTTCTTTTACCAGTGTCTCCATAGTTCTCACAGACATACGTGCACCATTTTTTTAGTAACTTTTGATATAATTATCCATATTTAAAAAAAAAAAATATTATTGTAGTGAACTTGATTCTTTACAATTTAAAAAAAAATTGTATTTTTCAATTTTTTTAGTGCAACTTATGCTTCGTGCACAAATAGGTACCTAATTTTCAAGATGTGCTCGATCAGAAAAATCATTAAAAAAAAATACTCAACAAAAAATTACAAAAAAGTACACATCTTCTAGTGCTCACTCTTAACTATCTTTCTGCTAAAGGATTTGTCAAAATACTAAATCTAAATATGAATTTTTGATGCGCACATTAGACACTATGTTAAGTTTTTCTGAAAAAATTAGGGTCTTTTTTTCGTGCGTGAAGGATTTGACCCCCTTAATCTTATCCAATTTTTAAAAAGTTTAGTAGTTTGGAAACTAGATTCAAATTACTACAATATTTGTTGTTTGATTATCTTCATATCTTGAATGGATGACTTTCAAATTTTGCCTCCAAGTTCAGGTTCACCTGATTTCAGAAAAAAAGTGTCCACTTATACCCCCCTTTTTGACCACCATCTTTGTGCACTTACCCTGGTGTTGGTGCATGTGTTAAGAGAGCTCTTTATAGAGAGCAACTCAAATTCGAGGAAAAAGTTAAATTTAAAAATGCAAGTGCAATTGTGGATTGTTGTAGTGCAACTTTATCCACATGATCAAGTCAGAACTCTACAATCAAATGTTTCTTCTAGCTATTTGATGAGGAGAATATCCTTCCAAGATATGATTGTGATACAATCACTGGGTCAGCTAGATGGCATTCATTTAAGAGTTCTAATTCTAACACTTGGACTATATGGACTAGGGAGCTTGCATGTTTTTGTCAATTTTGTGTTGCAGGTGAATGGGAAGAATGCAAGAATACAAAATGGGTTGAAGAATGGAAACAAAAAATCCTTAACACCTAGTGAGACACAATATCAAGATGTTAGAAGAAATGAAGACCCAGATCATGCATTTGCATCAGAAGATTATGATCGTGTTTCAAACCTCATACAACTTGGTAATTTAATTTGATTTCTTGTTTATAACTTTAAATTATATTATTTATGTATTGTCATATAATTTATGATTGTATTTGAATTATAAATTCTAACAGGTTTTGTTTCTACATGTACTTAATTTTGTTTTTTAGGACATGTGTCTGTTGTTGTTGCACCTGAGGATAATGATGAGCAGATTGAGTATTGGATAGCTAGATGTGTAGAACCTAAGAAAAAGTTGATATGTCATCAAGTAGATGATGATGGTTTTCAGTATCCAGTTGGATCTGTTGTGGTAGTTGGAACATGGCTACGCAAATACCTAACAAGAAGGAATGGCTTACCAGCTTATGAAGACTACCAATCAGAAAAGAAGATTAAACACTATTCTCATTTGGTGGTGGCAACAAACATCAAATTAGAAAGATACAAAGGGAGACCTGCTAATAAGGTATTATGGACACTTTCAATAGAAGAGCACGAGGCAATAATAGACGCATTGCAAAAGAGAGAGGATGGAGATGGTACATTAGGTTGAATCAAATTTATGCATGTAAGTTTGTGTTAATTGTGTGAACTTTTTATATGTAACTTTCTATATGTATATATATGTCTTCTTTATTCTTATACATAGAGCTAATTAATTTGGTGTTTAGGTGTCAAGTACAACTTTATGTAACATGGATGACACCGAACTTGTGCATTTTACAACTTTTGGCCAATCAAAGTTGTAATACTAGGTGAGTGCAATTCTTTTATTGTTGTTATATGGTAATACAAGATAAGGTCCTAGAATTCAATTTAATTGTGATAAATTTTTGTCTTTGTCCCTTTAACATATATATTGTTGTTATATACATAGGTAAAATGAAATTTTGGTATTGAGATGTCAAGTACAACTTGATGACATGGATGACATAGATACAACTTGGTGAGTACATTAGACTGAATAAAATACATTTAACTTTTTGTAGCGTAAATTGAACTTTACTTTTAAATATATATTTTTAATGACATTTGAACATTCATTTTTTTTGCAGGACCCCTAGAAGAACATACATGCATTGATATAATTTTGGTTTCATAAATAACATTTTATTCGTCTACTTTTGTTAAACAAATAAATTATGTACATTGGCCCTATGTTCACTAATTGATGATGATAGTTTTTTATGTTAATAGTTATTTTTCATGTCAATTGATGTAACTTCATTCAATATAAATAAGTTGATGATTGTTTATATATATGTATGTATATATCCTACTCTAATCTAGTTCTCATAAAATCAATTCATCTTGTCAATTACATGAACAAATAAGTACATAACAATGAATGATAACAAGTCTATGTTATAAGTCCACCATAGTACTCATTTTGAATATTATTATTTCAATTATAAAAATGACCCATTCAATTATTCAGGATATACATTCTTTTTAAATTACATCATTCAGTGAACTATTCAACAACTTCATCCAATCTTTTCATATTCTAATTTTATTGATCCCAAAAATGTCAATTTTAAAGGCTAATTGTTTCCCATCACTATTTATGCTAAACCAATATAGATCTAGCATTTCAGATTTTATGTTCATTGACAAGTTCAAAAGTCATTGGTAATTATTCAAATTAGATTGAAAAGAAGAATGAAGCAATTATTTTTTTATTACATCCACGTCAATAGATACAACATTATCATAAGCATTTACATATATGTCATGTGTGTCTTTAATTTATATGTATATTAGAAAACGTATTTGGCATAATGTCAACAATGTGTCATGATTTTTCTACACATAACAAATTCCCAATAAATAGTTGAGTCTTCCTTATGTATGACATTTTCAATTATAATTCTCATCTCTTTTAATAAGTTTAGAGTTTATATTGCATTATTTGTTTTATTATTTTATTATACAAAATTGATGAACTTTATGTGAACATGCAAGATTTAAACCTACCTATCACATTGTTCTAGGTTAAAAAATTTCTCCACTAATAGTAATTGAATTTTATTTTATTTCTATAAAATTTCATAACTATTATATTTTTCATCAACCTATGCTTCTAGTTAAGATTACAATGTCTTTTCATAATTAGTAGTTTTATCTTTGATCTTTAATAATGTCATATCATGTGCATGTGCGAGCCTCTAGAATGGAATATGATATTGGAGAATATGTGCATGTCATATAATCTTTGTCTTTAATAGTTTTAGAATGTCATATCATGTTCATGTGTTAAAAATTTTAGTATGATTATTTTCTACCTAGGATGCATGTGCGAGCCTAGAATGACAACACAACACACAAATGTCTTGTACAAGTAAAGTGAGAAAAATTCATTCTAGAGGGCACCAAATCATATAACAACTGATGATATATGTAATCACATAACAAGTCCTGATATCATAATAACAAAGAAATGACATAATAAAAAGTCCAAGTCCAAATAACATAACAAGTCTTGATAACATAATAACAAGTCCTGATAACATAATAAGTGTCATCATAAAAAGTCCATAATATAATAACATAACATGTTCTAACATATATAATCTAAGAGCTCTTGTGCATATGATCTACAGTCCTCTTCACTCCACACGAAAATCACTGAGATGCATCATCCTACTGGATGTGCTCCTGAGATGAACCATTTTGTATGTCTGCAATATCAGTTCCTGCGCCCTCTTGTACATTATTAAAAGATAACATGAGAAGAAGTTATGTGTGTTTAATTCAAATGATTTTCATAATTCACTTATAAAGTAATTAAATAATAAACATTTAAAATAAATTACCATACGACCATGCTCTATAATGCCCTCAGTGGTACGAGGACGTCCACTCTCTTGAACAAAGAAAGTGGTTGCAGTCAAGTCTCGTATAAAAAATATTACATCAATTTTGATAACCCCTATAAAAGACATGTACACAATAGACAAATTAGAATTTATTTTTTTAATCATGACCTCCAATGACAATGTTGATGGTTGCATTTGGCTCAATCCTGTAGCCATACCAAGAGTGATAGTGGTGTCGACCTGAACAACATATATAAAGCACGAATCGAACTTCTATATACATAAATTATAAAGTATATAATGAGAAGAATTTTATGGAAGAAAAACATACATATGGTGTTTGATGTGCAGCCAAAGTCACTGATGGGTGAGGACGACACATGATGCATCATCAAACAACCCAAAAGCCTACAATTGCAAAAAAGGCATGAAACAGAGTTGTACATAACTTAGTAAGCATATAAACACTCAAAATTAATGGATAAAAAACATACTAGGGGTATATGAGGCTAAGCCTCAGTGATCGATGGGCCAGGACGCGAAGAACTGCCAACCTCAATGTTACCCAAAACACCCTACAAAATTAAAAAAAATATCATATGCATTATTAAATTCAAGCTTTAATTATTTATTTTAAATGTACTTCAATGTATCTAGATGAAAGTGCATACCGTAAACGGGGCACCAACATCTCGAGGTATGGAGGTAAGATGATGGGACTCCCCCCATGACGTGGTATGAACCCTCCTATGTTTAGAAAAAAATGACTCATGTTATGGTTCATATGTGTATATATATTGAATCTAGTATTGCACTATAAATTATATAAATAAATTTGTACCTATGTAGGATGATCATCGTCTGCGCATAAGAGATTAACATATGAAGATATGGCATCATCATCTATACCCTCGTTAGCATCATCATATCCACTATGGGCCGCATTGGCATCAACAAGATCACCATCTCCTCCATGGGAATAATCACTCTCGGGACCTATACATATACCCCCATAGCTCATGCAAACATGTGCTATGCTGGAGGCAGCCCTCACCTGGTGCAACTGCTCTAACAAATTGCTCGAAAGGGCACTCAGTGAACCAACAGAAGATTCGACTACTCGATGATGAACGAGCGCAGAAACAACTGGTGTGGGAAGAGGAACAAGGGGATCATCACGCACTTGATTTCTAACTCTGCCACTCAATTTGGCCCCTGCTCGGTCTTGTGGCATGCCTCGGCCAATCCCCTGAAATGATCTGATGTCAAAGTAATTGTGTTTTTTACCCAATCCAAATTCTGCCCATACTTTAAAAAAAAAATACATTGGCACCCCATGATTAGAGTGTGGTGGATGGTCAAATACCATCCACCAACGCTCCCAAAAGTGTGCAGCTATCTGTGGGTGCCTACACCATCTAATAGATATATGCATGACTTTTTTGGATCTATCTCCTCACCCATTTTTGGGTTCACAAAATAACGTTTCAAATCATTTTTTGTTGTTTTTCACTCATTGACCTGTTTATAAGATAAGCCATCAGAATAATAAGCACACATGGAATCCCTCAATGTGTTATGTCTATCCAACTCCCCATCCAATTTCTATACAGAATGGACAATTCCTTGCATACTATATGCAAGGCGTAGTAGCTGCGGAGGGGGATGAGGATCATGTCTAATGGTACTAATATCTCTCAAGAGGGAAGCAATATTCCTCCTCATTCTCTCCCTCAACTCCTCAGGAGTAGGTGGAGGTGGAGGTGGAGGTGGAGGTGGAGGTGGAGGGGGTGGAAGTGGCATCTGACCTAACAACTCATATATGTCAAACTCATCCATTATGTGAATATAATCTGCATATATATACAAACATGAAAATTTACAATTACTATTTAATTTACATTTCACCTTCAAAATAAAAACTTATAATTAAATACAACATTTAGAAATATAAATTTAAACATTCAAACTTTTATGCACGATTAAAATAAAGAGAGCTAGAGAGAGAGGGGGAGTAGGTAATTTGAGAGACAATGAATGTGTGAGAGAGAGAGAGTGAATGAGGGAGAGAGAGAAAAGAGGAGAGAGTTCATAAAGGGAGAGAGGGAGAGAGAGAAAAGAGGAGAGAGTTCATAGAGAGAGAGAGAGAGAGAGAGAGAGAGAGAGAGAGAGAGAGAGAGAGAGAGAGAGCAGCTACTAAGAGAGGGAGAGAGAGTTCATAGAGGGGGAGAGAGAGAGAGTGAGTGAGATAATGAGAGAGGGAGAGAGAAAAGATGAGAGAGTTCATAGAGGGAGAGAAAAGAGGAGAGAGTAGCTAATGGGAGAGGGGGAGAGAGAAAAGAGGAGAGAGTTCATAGAGGGAGAGATGGAGAGAGTGAGTGAGATAATGAGAGAGGGGGAGAGAGAAAAGAGGAGAGAGTAGCTAATGAGAGAGGGAGAGAGAGAAAAGAGGAGAGAGTTCATAGAGGGAGAGAGGGAGAGAGAGAGAGTAGCTAATGAGAGAGAGTGAGTGAGATAGAGAGATCTAGAGAGAGTGAATGAGATAGAGAGAGAGAGAGTAGGTAATGAGACAAAGTGTGAGTGAGTGAGAGAGAGATAGTGAGAGAGAGAGAGAGAGAGAGAGAGAGAGAGAGAGAGAGAGAGAGAGAGAGAGAGCGAGATAGAGAGAGAGTGTGAGTGAGAACATTTATACATAACATTAAATACATATAGAACGTAACATTTCAACATATCAAAAATAAATTTAAACATTTAAACATCTAACTATACACATGTATATACAAACATGAAAATTTACAATTTAATTTACATTTCACCTTCCAAAACAGAATTTATAATTAAATACAATATTTACAAATATAAATTTAAACATTCAAATTTTTACACACGATTAAAATAAATAGAGCTAGAGAGAGAGGGAGAGTAGGTAATTTGAGAGACAATGAGTGAGAGAGAGTGAATGAGGGAGAGAGTTCATAAAGGGAGAGAGAGAGAGAGAGAGAATGAGGGAGAGAAAAGAGGAAAGAGTAGCTAATGAGAGAGGGAGAGAGAGAGAATGAGGGAGATAGAGAAAAGAGGACAGAGTTCATAGAGAGAGAGAGAGAGAGAGTAGCTAATGAGAGTGAGAGTGAGGGAGATAGAGATAGAGAGATTAGGTAATGAGAGAGAGTGAGCGAGATATAGAGAGTGAGAGAGAGAATGAGATAGAGAGAGAGAGAGTAGGTAATGTGAGAGAGTGAGCGAGATAGAGAGAGTGTGTGAGTGAGAGAGAGAGAGAGAGTGAGAGAGATAGAGAGAGTGAGAGAGATAGAGAGAGTGTGTGAGTGAGAGAGATAGAGAGAGTAGCTAATGTGAGTGAGAGAGAGAGAGTAGGCAATGAGAGAGAGAGCGAACGAGATCTAGAGAGAGAGTGTGAGTGATATATATATATATATAGAGAGAGAGAGAGAGAGAGAGAGAGAGAGATTTAAATATTTAAACATCTAACTATACATGTATAACATTTAAATATATGTAGCATTAGGGTGAAAATGGGTCTAAGGAATCTTATGTCATAAAAGGTCCTACTAAGGGGTCCTAGGTATCTTAAGGGGTCCTAAGTATCTTAAAAGGTCCTAGTGTGAGTGAGAGAGATAGAGAGAGTAGCTAATGTGTGAGAGAGAGAGAGAGTAGGCAATGAGAGAGAGAGAGCAAACGAGATCTAGAGAGAGAGTGTGAGTGATATATATATATATATATATATATATATATATATAGAGAGAGAGAGAGAGAGAGAGAGAGATTTAAATATTTAAACATCTAACTATACATGTATAACATTTAAATATATGTAGCATTAGGGTGAAAATGGGTCTAAGGAATCTTATGTCATAAAAGGTCCTACTAAGGGGTCCTAGAATATCATTTTAACATCTAACTATACATGTTTAGCATTTATACATAACATTAGAAACATATAGAATGTAACATTTCAACATATCAAAAAGAAATTTAAACATTTAAACATCTAACTATACACATGTATAACATTTAAATATATGTATCATTGGGGTGAAAATGGGTCTAAGGATGTAGTAGGATGTATTAAAAGGTTCTCAGTTTCTTACAGCGTCAAAAGATGTCCTAGGATGTATTAAGGCATCCTATAATGTCTTAAGAGGTCCTAGCATGTACTAAAAAAGTCCTAGAGAGAGAGAGAGTAATGAGACCGAATCATACACTAGATATATAATACTCTGGAATTCAATTTTTGGAAATATAAAGTTTTGATTTTTATTTTCTGATTTCTAAAACAGCAAGGTAGCAACTTTCTAGAATTAATTTGAAACAAGACAAGATCGCATACCAGGAGTCCAGTGCTCAACCAGGGTAGTATTATTGAAATTCTCAAATAGATCATTGTACATGAGCGTCTAGGGAAGTTCAATGTCTCCAAACAAGTTTATTGGCATCAACCATAATTAAATAATTGTACATGAGCGTCTAGAGAAGTTTAATGTCTCCAAACAAGTTTACATTATAAAGACACTTTAATTAATCTTTTCTATTTTTTAAAAAAGTGACTATATTAAAATAACATTATATTCTCAATTAATAACACATCCTAGCGCCCAAGTGTCAAGTATAAGAATGGGGACATTACAAATTTGTATGTTTTATTATCATGTTTTCTTTATTAGGATTTGCAGCCTTTATTGCTTCCTTTAGTGAACCCAAAAACCTTCAATAGACCATATTATATAAAAATTGAAATGCATGGTTCTTTAAAGATCTGTGGAGATATATCTAGTTTCTTAACGAGCTTTTTACAAAGATATGTATGTTGGTTGTTCAAAGGTCTTTGGAGATGCGTGTTCAGATGATTTTCGTGGATTTATTTGTAGAGATGCATATTCTCAATGAGCTTTTTATGGATTTAATGATAAAGATGCGTATTCAGATTAATTTACTGAAGCAATTGATTGGACAATAAAAGAATTTCAATGTTACTCAACATCAATGCACTTCATTCTGGAATCTCGATGTTATTCAACATTAATGCACTTTATTCTAGAATATATGCGAGGTGGCCAAAAAAGTAAACGGCTATATTGTTTAAACTACTAGAGTGGAGCAAAAGAATTTGAAAAGTTTGTAGTTGATATTAGAGACGTTGGTTTGATATTACAACATGGATAGCTAACATTTGACTTTGCAACTGCAAATTGCAGCATAGGATCACATTTCTAAATTTGTCAAACTTAGGCACTTGAGGAATGAGGGTGATTAGGCATACAAGTGATACTTTGTGGTAGGCCTTTGCATGCAATTACCCATCACCACGCAAGTTTAAGTGTGCAAAGAAAGTAATGTGTATGGTGTCAGGAAGGGAAGGGATTGAAGTGCCAAGCCTCTTGAAATGCAGGGCATAGTGTGCAAGCTCTTTAAACTCCATTCTATTGGCATTTAGATTTTTATCTATTATGTTAACAACAACAATGGTTTGAGACATATTTGTTGTAGCAACTATATTTTTACCCCTTGCATTAGCCCCTCTATTTTTTTTCAATTTTCTTGTTGAACATTTTCAAAGGTAAGTGGATTAGTGATTCATACCAACCTATGGCTGGTACAATAGTTGGTCATATTGTCAATTTTAAGAACAACTGATTTCCTCATTGATCTTTATTATTTCTATAAAACATATAGAATAGATTATGAGTATAATAGCTTATTCTATTCATAGCTATTCTTTCATTAATGATCATGTAAATGTGGAGTACATCTTCAAAATCAATTTCACAAATTATAGCAAAGAATGTTTTCCTGTTCTAGACTACATAGTACATATGTACAAGTCTATTTTTGGTTGTGATTTTCACATTCTATTTGAAATTATTTATTAGAAGGTTTTCATCTTAGGAAAATGACATATTTTTAATGACTAAAGTATATGTGAATAATTGTAACAACGAGGTCATCACTGCGATTTTATAATTTTTTTGGATCTAGATTTTTACATTATGTCACATTTTTTGTTGCATAAAAGACTTCTCAATATTATGTCAAAAGTATCTTTCCATATTTATAAAATAATTGCAAGAGATAGAGGGGATGGATGAATCATTATTGAAGGCGATTCAAAGAACACTATCTTAATGCTAAAAAAAGAAGCCAAACCTTATTGGAAATATGAACACCTCATTGACAAGTGTCTTGATCTCTTCCCTAGGCTTGGCCATGTAATACTCAGTCATACACGAAGAGAGGGAAATAAAGTAGTGGACAGGATGGCTAATCTTGGCCCATTTTCCAATCATACTAAAATATAAATAGATTTGCATCAAATTCCTAATGAGATTCATGCCACTATCCTTGTTGATATAAGGCCTAATGATGTAGAATAATCCTAAGATTGCCTTTTTATTTCTTGTCATAGCCACCTTTTTTGCCAATCATTTAATGTTCAGGTGGCGGACATTTAATTCTAGTATTAGGTGCACCCTCTCCACCTTTGATTTGTGGTGTCTCTTTCATACGGCATTTGAATTCCCTCTCTAGTTTTCACCTCTAGTCTCTTTGTGTTAGCTATGGGGGGTGACCTTATTCGAACTGAGCCAAATAGTTATGATGATTTCAAAAATAATGCTAAGTTCTAGCCAAAAGTGGAAAAGGGCAATCTTGCAAACTATATGGAAGAGATGCAGGGTTTTGACCTTACCCTCTTTGAACAATTTGACTAGTTGTGGGACAAAGGTGAAGTGAAAATTGGGGGAGTGGCTTTTTTGGTCTCTACGAAGACTATCGTCGTTGTTACTAGGCTATCTCTCAAGGGAGTGACTTTTCCAAAAAAGTCGAAGGGGTCCAACAAAGACGACTTCAAGAGGTTCTTTAAATTGGGAGAAGTTATCTTGAGATTGCAAAGTGGTTACAATAGAGAAGACCTTCCTGGGATTTGGACGGATGTGGCACTCATGCTTATGAAGTATTTCACACCGGATAGTAAATTCAAAAGATTCCACATACAACTTTTTCCCATGCTAAATCATCTCAAGTATGGCATCAAAATGAATTTCCTATTATGGGTTTCTTCCTCTTTATCCTAGTTGGTTGTTAGGGATAAGACTAAGAATTCTTCCCCCCTACACCAAGGCTTAATCTTGAGGCTCTACAATTTGCACTTGGCTTTGACCTTTTCTATTGAGATCCCTTCGCAACCCTGGTTGTGAAGCTTTCTAGTGCCCCTATTTCAAAAATTGACCCCAATTTGGCTTCCTCATCCAATACCAAACTTGTCCCTACCTAGTTCAACCCTATTTGTGGGGCCAAACAAAAAAAGCCCTGCCCCCCTTCAAAGGAAGTTGATTTCATGGAATCTGAGGAGAATGTGGTAACTAAGGATTTTGATTCCTCCTCAGCCTTGATTTTTTATTGGTCTCCTACTAGTTCTGAGGAGAAAGACCCCTTCACACCCTATTAGAGTCTTCTTCATTGGCCCATGGTGTTTCTACCCCCAAGCTTGACTCCCCTGCTCAGGGTGACAAAATTTCTAAGTTGGCTGAGGTAGTTGATATCTATTGGATGTGGTTGTTCATTGACTCCTCTCCCAATTGAGTGTGGACAAGAAGAACATCAACAATCTTGAAGTGGTGGTTGAGGTTGACGCTCAAGGCAACAATTAGGCACTAGATTAAAATGATGGGAGGGTTTGGAAAGCTGCCAATGACATAGCCAAGAAATTGGAAAAATGGGATATTATGGAGGAGAAGCTCAAGGATCTTAATACAAAAACTTCTTAGAGGGATGAGAAGAGAGAAGTGGTTGAGCTGAAGTTAAATCACGAATCCCTAAACATAAAGGTTGAGGAAATGACTGCTATAGGCCAGGAAATGACAATGAATAATTTAGCCTCTCTTTGTGCTATCCAGGATGAAATAGAACGAAGGAAAGCAGAGAGGAAGAGACACCTGGAGTCTCCTTCAATGACATTGGACCCCATCACCTGTGTTGTCAAGGATTCAGTCACTTTGGCCTCTGGGAAAGATTCTAACAAAAAGCTATCTTTTTTTGAGAAAGTTGAAGTTTTATACCATGAATGGTAGGATGATAATGGCCTCGTTAGAGACACCATTCCTTCATGTCTTTGTCGGGTGGTTGGATGTTTTGTCTATTTTTTGGTTCTCTACTTAGTTGTTATGTCTTAATTGTCTGTTGGGTTTTAGTATGATTTGGTCATCTATAGTTTTTTGGCTAGGTGTGCACTCCTCATGTGCCCTAGGTAGTTTCTCTTTAGTAGATATGTAAAAGGTTTGGGCCATTCCGTTTTAATTAATTAGAACAAAATTATTCGTTTTAAATAGCTTTTTGTTTCCTATACATTTTTAAATATCTACTTGTTGCCTTTACATTTAATTCTCAATTCCATTATGTCTTTATAATTTATTTACTTAAGATTATATCAAAATTATCTTTCTATATTTATAAATATGAATAGAGTAACAAAATCATTATCTCTATGTCTCCCTTTCCCTCTATATCTCTTTTATCTCTTCCTTTCTATCTCTCCCTATTTATCTTCATTTATCTCTTTTATCTCTTCCTTTCTATCTCTTCCTTTCCCTCTATATCTCTTTTATCTCTTCCTACCTAAAACTAGATGCATAGAAGTGATGCATCTTTCCAAGGGGAGATTAAGAGTCTATATTTTGTCTCCTAAATTGATGTGGTGACTTCTCTTGAGGGAAGTAGTGAAGGTTCTAGTTTCCTGGTTGCAAGAAAATATGTGTAGAAGAGAAATGTCCCTAGCAAGGGTAGTGTTGTAGTTATTAGAGATATACTCAGAAGGGGGGAAATTGTTTGAAGAATTTGAGGTCTAGAGTGTGGTGCCCTTTGTCCTTGATATCAAAAGAGGAAGAGAGTTACAAATGGAGAGTTTATTGTTGATTGGTGGTACAAGTGTTGTCATTAATGACAAAGGGGGAGATTGTTGGAAATGTGACTTTGTGTTATCATTGATGTCAAACTTGTGTCTATTAATGACAAAGGTGAAGAGGAAGTTGTAGTTGTTCAATTGCACGGTTCAAAAATGAATGTTCATATATTGTTATGAGGTCTGGTGGTGATATTGAGTGAGTATATGGTGTTTCCAAAAGATGGCAGTAGTAGAAGCTAAAATATGTAGGAAAGAGTATTTAAAGTCTTTATGGGAGAATGTTATGCATTCCTCTTCTTTTATAGTTGATGGCTTGTCATTCTAGGTTTAATCTCTATGTTGTGTGGATATTAAACTATTATGTTTTTAGGTCCTTAGTTTTTCAAGTGTTGAAGTTGGTTGTTGTAATCTATTGATAGTGAGGTTGCTTGTTACGATTGGTATGAAAAATTCTCAACATTACTTTGTAGTGTTGGTTCAAGTGTTATGTCTTGGAGGACATGTTCAAATTGTTTATGCAGTGTTCCAATTTAGAATTCAAGTGTTGGTTTGCTATGCAAGTAAAGTTATGTTGTTTTGTTGTTTGATGCTATATGTTGTGTTGGTCTTTGGCTAACTCAAATGGTTTATCTTATTTTGATCATACTCTTATGGTATGTATATGTATTGGAGGTTGTGGTTCTTACCGTGGCGTGTGAAGATTCACATTAAGTTATTTACATTAGATAATATTTTTGGGTTGACTATTTAATGCTCTTTATTGTTTATCTACATATTATGTTTGATGTTGACCTTGGAGGATATGTTGGTGTGTGCGGTTCATTGGAATTGACATAGCAAGACATGTTATGATGTATTTTGAGTCCCCTTTATCTCCTAGAGTGTACCATATTTTGTGCAAAACTACTCATGATGGTTGACTTTGTGTAATTTATGTTACTCTATCTATGGCCAGCCTAGTTGTGTGTTTCAAGGAGTTGATATAAGTGATGTACAAATGTGTGAATTACAATGTGGATTGATTAAGGATAATGTATAAGTATATGTGCAAAAGAAAAAGTGTGAATATTAGTTTGTGATGTGTTTATGAATAGGACATCCAACTCAGTTCAATTCATTTTTTCTCTGTGCCTACCAAAAGATAGTGAGTCCTTTTGACGACTTGTGTAGATTTGTGTCTTGCCCTAGGATTATGTGTCTTAGTAATGTAAGTCCATTATATCTTGACCTAAGGTTGTGAACCTTAGCTTGCAAGTCCAAATAAAGAGCAATGAGCTTCCTTGGCCTTGTAACTAAAACATTGTATTTAGTTATTTATATTGTGAGTGTGTTTCTCTTCATGTGGTTTTTTCCACATTGGGTTTTTTCATGTAAAATTATGGTGTTCATGTGTTTGATGTTTTTTGTTTAATCTTTCATTGGTATTTAGTTGGTTAATGATAATTTATGTGTTTGTAATTGAAGAAGTTTAAGGATTTGGACAAGATCGATTCACCCTACCTCTCAGTCTTGTGGTGTGTTCAACAACACTAAACCCTAATTGAATCATAATTGAAAATGAACCTTAAATCTAACCAAATAAATTAATCAACATTTCAATTTTACATAATTAAAAAATACTTTCATAGAAATGATTGGAGAGGTAGATATAGCGTAAAAAATAGGATCATTATTTAGGAACTGTAGCATCATAAATTGCAACCAATCCAATTTATACATCATGTTTGTGCTCCTACTTTTGCATGTCCTATCTCCATCCCCTCTCTAGGTATGCTTTGGTACCTTTCTCCAACCTTGATATCATGAACACCATTGAGTAGGCCCCATCTTGGAGGTTCCTTATTTATCGATTGGTAGGTCCTATTTGCTAGAGGACTAGGGTATGGAGTGCCTTGATCTAGACCAAGGCAACCCAAAATGCCCTGGTCCCCCTTAAACATGCTCCAATTTGAAATGGGGTAGGCCCTCTATCTCCTCGATGGCATTTGGTCCCCATGGTTACACTTGATCGTTGGATGTCAACCTAATTGATAATTTACCTAGGGAACCTTATATAAAGACATCTTATCAATTCATTTTAGATCTTTGTCTCCATCCATATGTTTGTACATCCATGAAGCATTCACCATCAAGTATTTTCAAAGATTCTAGGCTGCATTTCATCCTTCGAGCATTGTGAAGTAATTTTTCATCAATCTTCATGCAAGCATGTGTGTGTAATTAGATTTTTCATGCTCATGTGTTTGTCATGCCATTACATTCAACACTTGTGATTATATTCAAAGAGCATTGCATCATCAATCCTTCTATCAATAATTGTAGATCTGAGGCAAACCCCTATCTACAACCCTATTTCCTTTCTTTATGTGTGTGGGGGAACAGGCTCAAGAGTTGTACTCAAGAATTCTAATAGAGTTGATAGTGACGAATAGGTTCAGCTTTCAACAAAGGAAAATTTGAAAGACTGGGGTAAATCTATACTACTTGGTCCTCAAAAATCAAGTCGAACTTCTAGGAATGGGTTCTAAATATCTTATTTGCCTAGATCCTAGTTTGTGGCTCTGTGGGATATCTGTAGCAATCTATTTTCGACAATTTACTTCTATCATTCCTTGTTTTACCCTAATTTCACAATTATCATCCAATCTTCAACTAGAAAGAAGGGGTAATACATCAACTAGTGAATCTAATCAAAATTTCAGCCCTTTCTATACTTGGATTGTGGCTAGATCTATTAGGTTCACCCCTCTTTTATTGTGGTGGTCCCCAAAGAAAGATTAGCGGTCTTACTATCTTAATTGATGGAACCCTAACTTTTCCACCACCAAATAGAAACATTAAATAAAGTGTTGCCTCCTGGTTTATCATCATATTTCTATTTAATATCATTCAATATACTCTTTGAGAAAACTAAACCACACAGATGGTTTTAGAAAGAACTAAAAAAATGTTGTTGAAAAATTTGCAAATATACCTATCATTTGATATACCCTTAATGTTGCTAGACATATCTATAAAAGAGATTTTTAAATTTAATGTATTAAATTAATAAATGAGTTAATAATCCTTTATTTAAATGAGGTCCATGGATAGCAAAAATTCTTTAGTCTTATAATAGTATTTGCTCTAATAGAGAAGGGATTCATTGTGAATTAATAAATATGATCTTTGACAAAAGGCAATTTTCTTGTGATTATATAGTGCCTCTTTAAGAATCTTATTTAAATATTAGAATAAGAATTTGAGTGCAAGTGTACGTCTAGATATTTAAATTTCATGCATTGCAATATTATCATTTAGTTAAAAGATAACATGTCCATTTTTAGTTATCGCTGCTTTATTTATCAAAAACATGTCCCTTTTTAGTTCCTAACCGAAACATTGGATCAAACTATCCTAAGCGGTGGAAAAAAATCAGCCTAAGCATAGAGAAGATCGTATTATCCCATAGAAATTAAGAAAGGAGTTTTCCTAATATCTTCGTCGAGTTAGAAAATAGCATGTCCTTTTGTACTCGTAGAAAATAGCATTCTAACTAGGACATTAGATCTAAGTATTCTAAGTGGTAGGAAATTAACACACGGGGTGAGGAATGATGCATTGAACGAATTCAACGTAAGCATTGACTTGTACTCATAGAGAAGACCATATTATCCCATCGAAATTAAGAAAGGAATTCTTATTAAGCTAAGAGAAAACTCATGCAGTTCAAGAAGGAAGGTAGAAGTGCATTGGGTGTTACATTCTCTTTGGTTGAGATAAATTTTCCTTTTTTTTTATTAAACTGGTATGAGTTGATAGTCTTTATAATTTTTGACCTAGATGTAGCTAATAGTTATTTTCATGGTAATAAACTTTTATTAAGCTAAATCAAAGGAATCTTGGCTTATTCTATGGAATGTCATGTCTTATTAAATGGTTATCATCACTTTATAAATACAATGGATGTGTGTTTAAAAATACATCAAATTAGAAACAAGAAAGGAAATTGTGAAAGATGTAATTGAAATTCTTATTGAATATGTTTCTATTCCAAGTAGGGAGAGAAAGATAAAAGAGATAGGATATCAAAAGTCTACTGCTTGTCCTCAATTTTCCTAATGATGAGAGTATTATAAAGGAGCAGGGTTCCACCATGGTCATGTGGAAAAATATTATAAAAACCAAGTATAAATCTATTCATGTACTTATTGTGCTTCACAAATTACACCCCACTTATTCACTTGACTGAGTGGGGACCCCCCCTCTTCTTTTCTTGCTTTCTTCTGTGCTTTTGCCTTGGGTTGTTTTGCCCCTTTTTGTCTTTTGTTCTTTCCTTTTTCCTTTATTTCTTTGGTCTTTTGGGCTTTGGTCTTTGGGGTATGCTAAGTCCTAAGTTGAGTGGAGGGGATAGGCATCCTTGATCCCTGACCTTGATCCTTTTCTTGTGTCTTCTTTCTAGCTTTGGGTGTTGGGGATGTCGCATCCCCAATCCCTGACCCTTTGTGTGTCCCTTTTGGTGATCGAACATGGGGGAAGGGATTACATAGCAATGTGTGACCCCCAACACCTTGATCACTGACCCCTAAAAGGGGCTTGATCATCTTGCTCAAAACCTAATTGCATTATCTATGCCCAATATTTGGTGACACCATCCCTTATTGCCTATAAATTTAAGTGATTTTTAAACAAACATGTGTGCACTTTGTGTTTGAGTTTCATGAGCTTATTGATATGCCATTAGAGCTGGATTGGTCTGACTTGTGAATTATGTATCAAGTGTCAAATGTTAGGGGTGTTGTAATCATGGTTCAGGTGGAGTTTAATTTCCAATTTTCTTTCCTTGTTTCTTTTCTGGTTTTCATGTTCATGTGCTCAAGGGAAAACTATGGGCCTCTACACAATCTGTTTGTCTTTCCTTTTAATTTCTTTCTTGATGCGGCCTTGCAAGACTCTTCGCCTAATATCCCATAATGTTCTAACAATGCTATTAGGGATAGTATCTCTTGGCCTAAAGTCTCAAACATTGAAAGAAAAACCCTTGAATTAAGACCACCCACCAACATGGTTCATAAACTCTCAATTGAATTGCCATGTAGGGTTTGATGGTTTTGACACTCTAGAGAGGGTAACAAATTGATATATAATCCATTTATCAAATGCAACAAAGAAGTGAAAAGCGAAAAATGATACAATCATTTAAAACAATGATTGAGAAAAAGTGTTGCAAAAAGGTGTCACCAAACAACCTTAACCCTCGACCCTCAACAAGCTAGGGTTTGTTGGGCATCAAGCATCGGGGGTGCAAGGTGCACATAGGGATTGGGGATATGACATCCCTGGCTATGATGAACCAATCCACATATTCTTAAGTTCCCATATGTCGAGTGTTGGGGTTCTCCACTCCCCCTTATCAAAGCATGTGTCATAGATGTTTCATCTCTAACCCCTAAAGTATTACCTCAACTCCCGACTCTAAGTGGGGTTCAAAGATGTCTCACACCTGATCCCTGAAATTTGTTAATGAGGGTAAAGCTAGTCATACGAATTTTAGCAATTGATGATTTTAGTGTTAGATATAGTCTTAAATTTGGTTTCAATAAGAGATACAATGTGCCAAATAAAAAATAATTAATGCTTTGACAGTATGACGCTTAAATGAGTTATTGACTTAATTTGTTTTCATGCAGAGAGTGTAATGTCTCAAGAGGGAGTGGTACCAATTAAGTACAATTTCCTAGGCTATCTTTCTCCTACAAAGATGGTGCCACTAGTCAAGTCGCTAATATTGACTTAGTGCTCATGGAATTGGATGAACTCCTATAGAAGATGTCCAATACAAATGACAAAAGTTATTTGGCTACATCCTTGGTTAGGTCTAGAGTAGTACAAGCTATTGGCTTCCTTATCTCATTCCAATCATCAAACCTGGTTATGGCTACAAAGTAGAGGAGAAAAGAGTATATAGCCTATTAAGGGAAGTAATACTAGATATTTCATCCAACTCCATTAAGAAAGTATTTTTCTTCCCAACACATGATCACTATGCCAAAGTCATAGTGGCTTAGGGGGAGAGATATTATAGAGAAGATAAAGGCCCCATGACTTACATCAATGAGTAGTTATTAGACAAGCCCATGAAAGGGTAGCAACTAGAGAAGTTGAAGATAATCCTTAAGAGCTTGTTGCACACTGATGTCAAAGATTTGGTCACATTATTGAGCATAGTGGCTAGTCTACTAGGTGCTAAAGAATTCCAGCCATGAATTCTCCTCTTCATTAAGACCCAAATTATTTTTTCACTTAGGTTGAACTTAGTTGCTTTTTCCTTTTATTAAATTAGGCTAATAATAGCTTGAGTTGTCTCATTCAGTATGATTGTGACACTTGGCACTACCTAATTTAATCTTGCATTAGGGTTTGCATCTAAGGTTTCATTCATCCTTTTATAAGGATTCATTCATTCATTGTAATTGTATCTCCAATATTGTGTGCAATCAATACAAAATTCTTGCCTTGTTATTGAGCATGATCTCTTTTGTACCATAGGTGTTTTGCTTGCAAATGATTCTTGACTCTTGTGATTGTATCATCAACTTCTACATGGTATCAAAGCATCAAATCTATCAAGTTCTTGTCCACATGCTTGATGGATCCAACCTTGAGTGATTTTTCTATGCAAATTAGGCTCAAACAGAGGTTGCCATTTTGTTTGTAGTGTCTCAAAACCCTAAGATCAATAGTTGTTTCATAAAAAACCAATCAATTGAAATTTTGGGTCAATTTGGTTGAGGGCACAAAAATCAAGGCAAAATTGAGGCTAGCTTAAAAATCTGGTCACTTTGGAGTGAAATGGAGGTCACTATCGCACTCAAAAGGTCCAAGAACCCTAATATCAACTGTCAAAATGAAAGGTCAACAATTTTTTTGTAAAAAGATTTTGGTGCATAGAAATATATATTAATTTTTATGGGTGTACGGTTCTATATATTGTATTGCAAGGGTTGGCTTTACATGTAGGCTGAAATTTTTTTCCATCATAGGTCTGATTTTCTCACACAAGCCTTTTAGGCAATTTTGTTTTTTTAAAATTGTGCAAAAATACCTATTAAATGAGGCCAAATATATTTATTTGTTAAATCCTTACAAATTGTATAGAAAGATACTAAACATGTTGCAAGGTGTTGCACATGCATGTGCGTTAGGTGACATCATTGCCTCCTTTTTTAGTGTTTTTCCCTAAATTTGGCGCAACAATATATTTAGTGAGGGTTCTCTAAATTAGCAAAGATTAACAAAATATTCTAGTCAAAGGTAGTATATTTTGGCAAAATCTGGAATATTCTAACCAAAGGATTGCTTAACACTTTTTTTGGCATTTTTTAGGATCTTGAGTTTGTATGTTGACCTAGGAGTGGTTTTTTGGCTATAACTTGGCATATGAGCTCTAAATCGTGCAAATGAGATACCGTTGGAAAGCTAGTTCCAACGTCAATCCAAATCTATAGGTGGGTTTGTCAGATTTTGCACCAAATTTTCATGCCAAGCCTCCAAATTCAACCTTCAATTTTATGTTTTCAAGGCCATCTCTTCCACATCTAGACTCTGATTTTCAAAAACTAGACATCATAGCAAAGCTCTCATAGTACTATGTCTAGATCTCAAGTCTATTTTTCTAGATTTTGCCCTAAGTACATTTTATTCTAATTTATGTGTTTTTACTATCTGGTCAATTACTTGGATTCTTTAGCACTTGAAATGGATCTATTTGTTGGGAAGGGTTGTATTTGATGTGCTTTACATGTTCTAAGGTTTTTAGGGTTTGATAATTTCATTTGAGGTATCATGGGTTTTTTGTTCGTCCTTTTGTTATCAACCTAACAAAGGGCAACTATGCATCTTGGTGACATGGCATCTTGACACATCTCAAGTGGCTATATATGTTGTCTTATTCATATGGACTCATACCTAAACCAATCACATCCAGAGGTAGATCAACTTGGGGTAATTACATAGACCATGTTGTGACACTATGTGTGCTATATTGAACATTGAGTGTCCCTACACACTTTGGACTAGACTTTGCGAGATGCATGAAGACCCTCATATGTGTCCATTCTTAGAGGACCTTGTAGCAAATTGTCTTCTTCCTCGTGCACGGGTAGATTTTTATACCCTTGAATAATGATACTTTAAAGGAGCTTGAGTATATCATAGGTCTTGCATGTTTTGATTGATTAGAAGCCTATCTTCTTATTCCTATTCCTCACATAGAGATCTCATCTCAATCATCTGCATCTTATGTTGTTCTTGATGGGATTGGCATTGTCTCATGCATAACCCCCATTGATTTAGTGCAACATGGCATTGTTCTTCCATATACAACTAGTTGGGATTCATATCTTGCAAATAGATCATCCTTGTTTGTGGAATCTCATATTGCGAATTCGAAGGATAATTTTGAGGAGATTCATCTCCTCTTTTTTGATAGGTACATCAATGTTTTCAGCTCATCTTCATCACCCATGAAGCTTATTCGTCATTACTTTTTGGAGTCTTAATTTGTCACCTACATTGATTAGGCATGTACCTAAATACTTTGTGGCATCATCATCTATCATGGACATAGTGACATGAGCAATTTCCAAAGGCAAATAATATTTAGATTTTGATTCCTTCATTTTCCTATTTGTGGGAGTGACTTTTCATATCTCTAGGGTTTTTTTTCCTTCCTAAGGGGAGAAATGTTGTTTGCAGGCAATAGATCATGTTTTGTCTCTAGGATTCCATAATTGGCACAGGAGCTACTTCTTCATTGGAGAGATTCTTATCCTCCTTTTATCTCTCTTATAGGGGGGGCATCATTTTACTATTGTGATAGAAGCAATCCATAAGGGGTCATATTGAGTCATTTCCTTCACTAGTGCATTTATTGTATTCTCTTATGGAGAGGAGGTTTTTCCCATATGGTTTTCTCCTTTTCTTTATTTGTGATAGTTGCATTTCTTTGCATTGGTTCGTACGTGAGTACCTAATCAAGCCTTTTTTGCTAAGACTCATACATGCATGCATTCATATTAGCTATTTAGCTTATCCCTAAGTTAATCTTAAGAGGGGATGTTGTTACAAGCTAGGGTTGCCATTGCACCAAAAGATTGACCTGTCAATGCTCGATACAACCACTAAACTTATAGAATCCACAAGAGGTTGTTAAACCATGACGTGAATCCTTGCGAGGGACACTGGCCCACTACCAACAATCCCCCTCCCAGCGTCACTCGCTTCAACTTGCGTGATTCGAACATGTGACCAAACTCTAATAGCACTTGTTACAAGCTAGGGTTGTCGTTACACCAAAAGATCGACCTATCAATGCTTGATACAACCACTAGACTTATAGAATCCACAGGAGGTTGTTAAACCATGTCGCGAATCCTTGTGATGGACGTTGACCCACTGCCGACAGATATTGGAGTAATTATGACACTTTATCCAATTATTTATTAATTAGATCCTTAATTACTTTTTCACTTAAGCTAAACTTAGGTTATTTTTTGTTTTATTAAATTAGGTTAATAATAGCTTAAGATGTCTAATTCATTATAATTGTTACACTTGGCACTACCTAATTTAATCCTGCATTAGGGTTTTGCATCTAGGGTTTCATTCATCCTTTTATAAGGATTCATTCATTCATTGTAATTGTATCTCCACTATTGTGTGTGAAATCAATATAGAATTCTTAGGTTGTTATTAAGCATATATTATCTTTTCTTGATCTCTTTTGTGTGATAAGTGTTTTGCTTGCAAATGATTCTTGGCTCTTGTGGTTGTATCATGAACTTCTACAGATAGCCTAGTGTCAATCCAAAAGAGAATATTAATTAGTTTGTAATCCTACATCGTAAAACAATGCAAAATAGTGCAACATACTTCTTTTGATTTAACCATAGTTTTTTGTTAACTTAATATTCATAGATTTCCGTACCTAGAATATATTTTATAGCCTTTAAGTCTTCCATATCCAATGTACCAAATAACTAGCCTTTGAGTTCCGTAATCATCCCTTATCATTTCTAATAACATATTATCGACAAATAAATCAATGATTAGTAGTCCTTATCCAATGCAAAACCATGAAAAAAATTATACTACATTCTCATTGGCTATTTCAAACCATACAAAGATCAGTATACCTTGCAAACTAGGTGCTCATATTCCTTTACCATAAAATTGCCAACTTGTTTCATAAATATCTCCTCCTCAACATTCCTATGTAGAAAAGAAAATGTTTTTTACATTCATTTGCACTACTTCAATAGATAAAGTGCATATAATAGAGGTTAGCTTAGCCATAGAATAAAATATCTCATAAAAGTCCACTTTCTCAACCTAAGAGTAACCCTTTTCCACTAATGAAGCCTTGTATTCCTTTCAACTTATCATTTCCCTCAAGTTTATTTTTAATACTCATTGTATGGACAATGGTTTTACTCCCTTCAAGAAACTCAACTAAATTCCATGTATCTCACTTTTCTAAAGCCTTATGTCATATGCCTCTAACTAAGACTTGTGCTCATCTAAAGACAAAGTTCCATTCATGGATCTAGGTTCATTGTCAATAAACAATATAGCAAATACAAAACTACAATCAAAAGGATTACATATCATGTTGTCTAGTGAACCTTCTAAAAAGGGTAACAATAGGCTCTTATTGTTTCTCAGTGGGAATCGAATCTAAACCTTCTCCTTCATCATTATGTCCATCCTATTGTTGTACTGTGTGTGCATCGATCTACATCACTCTTAATAACAAGATGCATTATTTTATTAGAATTTTCATGGTGTTGTTCAGTTTTAAATCTCTCTAAAAGTAACATCCTTAGAATATAATATTTTCAAATGCTATAGAATCCAAAGTTTATAACCCTTAATATTCTCATTATAACCCATGAAAAAACACTTGTTAGCATCAATTTTATTTTTTATTCTCTTTTGGAACAAAAACATACGCCTCACTCCCAAAAACAACTTAAAAGTGAAAGTAATAGTCTTTACGTATCCATATCTCAATTGTCAACAAGAATTCGAGAGACCTATTTACTAGTTAACAAGTAATGTGAGTCACTTCAACTCAATGAAATTGTTCAAGGTTAGCACTACCTAGCAAGCTTCTAGCTCCATCCCTCAAAGTCTTATTCATTGATCCTGCATACATGGAGGGTCCTTCAGCAAAATGTGACCAAATTGCACCTAATAGAGAAGCTATAGCCATGGTGGATTAAGCGGTTGACCTAGATGGCCTTAATAAATTACCCCCACTTCTACTACCATCAAAGGAACCTGAGTTGGTGAGTGATAATTTATCTGGAGAGCATCATAGTTGAGGACCTTGATATGGATGATCAAAACATTGAAGAGTAGATGATAGATTTTTTTATTTATTTATTTATTTTTATTTTATTTTTTATTTTTCTGCATATCAGCATCAAATTATCAATTTTTGAATTTCAATATGTAATGATAATCTAAATGAGATATCAGATATGTAGTGTAAATTTTCAACACTTTGACTATAATATATATGACACAATGACATTTGTGATTTCAGATTTGACATTTTGATTTGTCTATTAAAATTATAAAGTTCTTAGTTAATGTTAAAACTACTACTTTACCATTGCTCTTGTTTTCAAAGTTCTATGTTACATTGTTATGATATTATTTGAAAATTATTAAATTATATTAAAAAAAAATTGGCATCTCCAAGTACCCGTCTCCTATTTTTGAAAATTAGCCATACCAATACCGGTACCAGTCTCCAAAGTCTTTGAGTCTCCCGTCTTGGTGATCTTGATTTATTTTCTTCACACATCCATCTGCAATAAAAAAGCAGTAGATAAGATTGTTGCTAGCAGATTAAAAACCCTCCAAAACCGTTTAAAAGTAAGATTATTTTCAAATGTCATTGGATACCATAGAAATATACCCACACCTGGAAGTCCAACAGCTTTCTTGGCCAAGGAAGAAGCAGTTATACAAACCTGTTGTAAAGAGTATTATTTTAAATAATTAATACTTGTTATGGATACACAGATGATAAAACAATATCCAGTTTTGCTAAGTAAAAGGCCAACGAAGCATTGAATAGATGCAATTGTTTATTTCCAAGATGAGATACAAAATAAAGACGCATCCAAAATGTGAGACAGTTACTCACATTTGGTTTGTATTTGACCAACAATAATTTGAATGTATTAATAAGTGTATCTGCCTCTTTTTCTAAATCCGTCGCATCTTTATCAGATAAGTGCTCTTGCGACCCCTGCCATGTCATATAAAGGCACCTCATCAAGCAAACTAAAAATATCTAGTAACAATGTTTTAGGTCAGAGTCACTTAACATACATTATAGAAAGTGAAAGCTAAGAATATTTTCTTGTCAGAATAGAAATAAAGGAACTTTGTTTAGATTGAAATGAACGGCTTCAATTCTGTGGAAGCACATTCACCATATATGTCCTCATCATATATAAATAGGAATAGGATAACCACAAAATTTATCTAGTACTTTGCCTGCCCTATCATCCTAGATTAGTCAATATCAGGAAGCATTATTATAATCATGTTAGCAGATAACTCTAGAGAAGGGCTCTTATTTGATGTGCCCTGCATTCATGGGTGACGAATCAGTGGATGGTGTTTTCCCCTCCTGATTGTGGTTTTGTGCAATTATAGATCGGACACAATGATGTGTAGTGGAATTATGATTATATTTTTACTGTCATGTTAGACTGAAAAAAAAAATTAATATCATCTGGAACTTGCTGATTGTTTATATGTACCTTATGCTATCACGTGTTCAGTCATGATTGTTGTGAAAAAAAGGAGTAAAACAAATAAAGGTTAATATATAACATTTCATTTTTGTGTTTTATAGGCTTTGTTGAATGAGGAATATCGAGAGGAGTGTTTAATAGTCAATAACCTTGCTTGCTACAAATCAAACAAGCCAAAATAAAAGACCTCTGTATTACAGAACCAGAATTATAATTACATTAAGATCATTGAAAGCTATTAAAGATAGATTGAAATTTACTAGCAAATTCTCCCCAAGCCACAAACAACGAGAAAAGAAGAAGAAAATCTTATGAGGATCAGAGATTATTATCTCAGGCATTTGAATGTCCTACCAGAGCATTTTGGGGCCCAAGTCAAAGAATAATGGCAAATCAACAGAATGTTGGACAAGAAATGTTCTTCATAACCAAATAGTATTAACTACTAAATATAGAGTTAACTTCCTAGCACCAAGTTTAGAAGACCATTGGAATCAATTGTAATGAACATTAACATAAATCATAAATGCGATCACGTCAAGTGAATGTCGCAACCACACCATGTGAAAGGTACAATAGATTATATGAACAATACAAATTTTATGTTAGGTGAATCATGTATATATGATATTTTATTGGATATAAGAAATGGGAGTTAGTAGACAAGTGGTCACCACATTGAGGATGATGTCCATCCCATGATGATTCTCCTAGATGGTCTGAATGTCATGCTTTCAATACAATCTCTGTCCATTAAGTTGAAATTAAATTGAAAGCCCAATACAAATGCACGTCCTATGCACAACCAACAGAAATAATAGTTGAAGTAACTGCTTATAACCACTCATCAATATGCATCACATCCATGGTAACCAAAATCCTTCTGTCTGGATTTTTAACATATCAAACCAGTTGGATCTGACTTAGATATATTTTATTCTACTAAACCCGGGGACGCATCCCCTACCTGAAAACCCCCGTCCCAGTCTCGGGGACGTTTCGGGGACTTGGGGACAGCCAGGGGATGCCCCCCCCAATCCCCAAATTGTCAGAATTTTGAGGGGACATCCCCGAAATGGGGGGATGGCTTCCCTAGCTGTGGGGGACGTACGGACGTCTAGGGGACGGCTGGGGACGGATTGGGGACGTCCCACGTCCCCCACATCTAGGGCTAGGGAAATTTTTTTTTAAAAAAAGTCATATTTTCAATTTTTAAAAAAAAATTCTAACATGGGCTCTCTATATTGAAAAAATTTAAAAAACGACGATCAATTTTTTTTTTATTGAATTTGAATAGTTATGAAATCAAAATACGACTATCTATATTTTATTATTTTTCTAACATGGGCCCTCTATCAAAAATTAAAAGGCAACATTAAATTCATTAATTCATATCAAATATTTATAATTTTAAATTAATTCATATTATAAATTTAATAATTTATAAATAGAAAATAAATTAAATAATAAATATTATACTTTGCTTTTTAGTATTTACTTAGTACTATTTTGATTTCCATATCGCAATTGACAATGAAACAATATGGCAGCAGTGTGGCCTTTGGGCATTTTGTATGTTATTTCTTTAATATCTATTATGATATGCATATTGACAATGTGAATGAATTGAAATTCTGAATTATGAGTGCATATTGAGTATTGAGTCTATTGATAATGTTGTATGTTCGATGTTTGCATTCTAAAATGTTTTCATAGTATCATACACATGCTATATCCATGTTTTCATATGAATATAATGTATAGATGCATGCTTTATCCATGTTTTCATATGAACATTTAGAATTTTCCTATATATTTTATATAGCCGTCCCCCCTTTCTCTGATCAGTTCAGCATTTAAAATTGCACAGACGTATTTTTTTCACATAAACACGTAGTGTGATACTTTTTTCTAGAACAGAATTCCCAAATATTTTTTAGAATTCCAGATATTCACATATTTTTACCTCCCTTACGATTAATGAACTTTTAACTGGTAACTATGATTGCATCATTCATTTTATTTGGTTAGTTATAGAATCCCTCAACCATAGAACACAAATGGTGTCTATTCCACAGGCCTGTTACTATATGTGCTCTTATAGGCTTGTACACATTTACCAGGGGCATGCCTATTGGTTCTCATTGTAGGATTTAAAACCAAGTCATCCTCATTGTAACATTCCATACTTACCACAACATAATGTCTATTGGAATATGATCACATACTGATCAGTGATTACATGAGTAAATTGTATGTCAAGACACTAATATTCTTAGTCCTGGCATATTTGAAACACGGTTCTCTAGCTCTAGGTCCCTGTCTACTCTGAAATCGTATTTTTCCAACAAAACCAAAAGACGCATGTCTAGGAACATGAGAGAGACAAAGACTCATCTTCAATACCAAAGGCTGGAACTAAAAAATCTTCAATTAGTTGATGTGAAAATGCACTAGGATGCGAGGAAACATAGGGAGCGAATTCTTCATCTTAACAATTTAATTTGCACCTTTCAATGCGACACAAATGGAGCAGCATATGTAAGGCAGAACCTTTCTTTAGATTGTGATGGGAACCTCTCCTTTTATAAAGAGTGAAAAAAATGATATGTTTCCCTACTCTGAGATTAAGAAAATCCTAGAAATAGTAGGAATTTAAGTATGTAATACAAACAAACTTAAGTAAAAAACTCTTTATTCGCAGGATAGGGCACGAGGCAATTTAGCACTTCTACACTAGGTGAAAGATTTTATGTTTTTAATCTATTACAAAAAGGACCTGAAATAGCTAATTATTAATTCACTATGTTACCCCGAGTTTGCGGGACGGGGACGGGGGTACACGTTTCTGGGATGGTGGTTTTTTTTTGCCAATTTTGGGGACGGCAAGGGGATGGCAAAGGGGACGACTATAAAAATAAAAAAAATAAAAAATTTATAGGGAAATTTAAAATATTCATATGAAAACATGGATAAAGCATGCACATATACATTATAGAACCTTAACATATAAGAACTAGAAGCGTTCTTATGCCAAATTTGTGTTAAATTGAGAGTCAAAGTCAAATCGCTTATATAATTCATTGTCAAAATTCACTGTCAATATGCAGAATTTATGGGGACGTCCCCTAGGAGTCCTATCCCCGAGACGTCTCCGGGATGGGGACGCTTGAAAAAAATACCGGGGACGCGTCCCCGGGTAATATTGGTAATTCATACTCATACTTAAATGCAAAGATTGAAAAAAAATGATTAAAGAATAATTGGATTAAAATAAACACATACAAGGATTGCCATGAATTAAGTACAAAGATTTGCATACAAAGCTACAAACTTCCTCTAATAAAGACTGCAATAAAAAGGTTGCAATGAATTGAACGTGGCAATTTGAAGGTTGCAATATTGTACTTAACTCACAAATCAATTGAACGTGGAAAGCAAAAGATCCCTTGAACAAGAATTTTACTATGTTACCCAGGGACGTGCACCTGGCCAAAATCAGGTCATCACAGGGTAGAAATGTCTTGGGGACACCTCGTAGATGTCCCCGGCTGTCCCCAAAAATGCAACAAAAAATTGGAAACATTTCTGATACGTCCCCAAATCCATCGGAAACGTCTGGGGATGGGGATGGCTAGCCATCCCCTTAGGCACAGCAAGGGGAAAGTTTTTCTTAAGGAAAAAAAATAACTTATAAATAATAAAAAATAAAGAGGTGGTAGGGCCGAATATTTTCAAGGGCATTTGATGTAATTTTGTTGGCAATTAACTATTAAAAGAAAACAATATTTTCCCACACCTTGTGAACCGAAAATTGTTCTCATTCTGAGGTCGATTGTTCTAAGTCAATTTTCTGATCAAAACCAGTAACGTGTAAGTGTATTGAATGTGTCAAGGTCTTGTAACCAGCCAGCAAAGTGTTTGTTAAAATTTATAAAGAAAAACCGTGGAATCACCTCTAAACTTACCTAGGATAAAGACTAGTCTTAGAAGTCTTAATCTCTGGTCTTTGATCCAAGTGTAAAGATTGTATGACCAGCTTATATTTATCATTTTCAGACCCTTGGAAACCTTAATAGATTGTGTGATTAATTGTTGCAGCGACAAAAAGATTGCCATTCAGTTGGTTCCCTATCCTTCTTGTGTTAGATTCTTACTATGATTTCATATATGATAGATATGCAATTACTAGCTTGCGGCATCTCTCACTTAGCATGGTAAAAAAGTTCAATGCATTTTTTTATGTGTTCTTGAGGAAAACTACTCAGATTTGTCAGATGGAGATGACTGAGAACACAGTCATTCAGATTTCCTATATTTTAAAAAAATTTCCCTATTTTTTTAATAGCCATCCCTTTCGTCCCCCGCACTACCCGGTCCCCAAAATGCGGGGTAACATAGCAATGTTAGCAAAAATTAGGCATAAAGGTTACCATTGAAAATATAAATTTAACTGACATTTATATGGTTAACAAAACATTGCATAAAAGTAAATAAGAAGTTAAATTTCTAATATAAGAATACTTTGCTTACACACAAAGCAAGCCCAAATTACAACTTTGTCCAATACAAAAGATGATATAAAAATAGAAATAATTTTCTGATAAGATAATTATCTCTGAAATAAATCATCTAGATAATGATCCAAAATCTTCTATCCTCCAAAATAAGAGATCTAAAAATAGAAGCATCCTCAAAAAGTATATATAGCTAAAAATAGAGGCAGCAAAGAAAAGCTACTCAACACCCAGTCTTGGTGCTAAAGTGGCACCCTCGATATTCTAAAGAAATACATTAAATTTGGATTCATCGGCTACAACCACTATATCCATATGTAGAATCTACATTTGTAATACATATCCAGTCTAAGAATTTGATGTCTCTGATTCAATTAGTTTTTCTTCACCTTTCTTGATGACTAGCAATTTTTGTTAACTCACACATGTTGCTTACATGTTGGTCTTTCCCAAATTTATATTTTATTTATCGTTAAAATTTAACCTATACCTCATCCAAATCAATTGCCATACCATCCTTGTCAAAATACTTAAAAGGAAGAGTAGTCAAAAAAACAAGAAACAGGCTCTTCTACTTCAATTTATTTTCTTGTTCATATAAAATAAAAACAACACCATCTGGCATCATCATCAAAAGATTATTGCCATTTTCCATCTAAAAATCTTAGCGTGTTGGTAAGTTTAACCTTCTTTGTAATTTGTTTGAAAATAGGAAGCTTATCGACCATATCCTTTGCCATTTATTTGCTTCAGCTATCAAAGCATATAACTTTCCCAACATCCTAGCAAAAGCAATATGCAACATATTGTGGGGGAGATTTTAGTCAGGATTCAGTTGTTTCTAACTTTCACATTGGTGACTAATATTTGTTGCAGTCATTTCATGTTGTTGACCTTCATGTTTTGAGATATTGTGTTGATGGTTGCAGCTGATTGCATGAATTTGTGTGCACGATACTGCCATTTTGGCACTAATGAGGAGTTATCAGTTCCTGACAGCGAAAGCATTCCCATGCTGTCATTTTTTATATCAGCCACCTAAAAGGGGTTTGTGCGACAGTTGTTGGTAACTTAATGAGAGACGTTCTTCATTTCGGCCTCCATGTATATGTTGATATGAAATTGAAAACCTAAGAATATACATGATTGGTGAAATTGCTTCAAAGTGTAGCAATTTTGCAACAAATAATTGTATCATAATGAAGCAATGGAGTCATGGTGAAGGTATATTCCTTAGATTGATTTGGGATCGTGGAATCATGTTGTATTTACTCCAAGATCAATTAGTGTATGGTTTGGTATTGCTTGAGGACAAGCAATCTTTAGGGAGGGAGGACTGTAATGTCCCCATTTTTACGCCTTCCCGTTCTATGAGCATTGGCTTAGTTTCAGGGATTTTGTGGCATATGATGATGGTTTGGACTTTGGAGTTCAGTCTTTTTAGCGTTCTAGGATTTTTTGGGTTTGTTCTCCTCAATCCTTGGAGAACATTGCTATTTATAGTAAGTGCTCATTTCCGCATCACCCTTTCTAGGGTTTTTTGGGTTTATTTGCCTCAATCCTTGGAGAACACTACTATTTATTATCAATGCTTGCTCCCGCCTTCAAAATCAGTTATGTTGTGGCATGATCAATTTCCATAAGGTGGTTGATATTTTTTTTATATTTGATCTGAAGTAATAAAGTGATGTTTTATCATTCACTTTAGTGTTTAAATAATTAAAAAGTGTTTTTTTCTTCCCCAAGTTGGATGCCTAGGAGATGTGGGGGACTTAAGTTCTTTGAAACGTTATGGGGGCTTTTTCAAGGGAAAATAAAATATTTGAATTTTAAAATGCCCTAATTCTCTCCAAACTCTTTAAATTGGAGTTTTTGACTCTCATTTTATTTCTGGAAGTTTGCACAACATAATAGGATGTTGTTGGAATGAACAAAGAAGTTCTTCGGGTTGAAGATGAAAACCCTTGTCAAAGCACTAATTTCGATGGTGAAAGATCCTCCCTACCTGTTTTGCGTGTGTTTCTACCATAGGAAACACCATTGCTTTCACAATTGTAGATTGGGGTTTCAGAGAAAATTATGGGTTTCAAGGTAAGTTGATTGTGACTTCTTTGGGGAATGATACCATTGGTTTTTGGTCCTTCTTGGTGTTGTTTCTAAGTCATTTGCAGATTTTTCTTTGGTCTGACTGTACACTTCTTCCCATGCTGGCCATACCCTACAAAATGATTATGTGAGCTAGGGTTTTGATCAGAATTTTGTGTGTATCTTTCCAAACCACTCCTATGAGCTAGGTGATCAAGTTGCAAGAGATTTTACATGAGTTATGGCTGGAGTTGAATTTTCCTAGTAGATTGCCCCCATTAGCAAGCTGTACAAGCAAGTTTTCTGATGCACATGGAGTTGGGATCAGCTTGTGGTTGGTCTATGCAGCTGCAAAATCACCCTTAGGTGGCACCCTGCCCTGAAGAATTGGTAGCAGATGATAAACAGCAGTTTGGGAGTTAAAAGAGATGAATTTTCTTAGGCTGATTGCCTGTGTGCTTCTCAGCACTTTGTTGCTACAGCAGGTATTTCTGAGGTAAGTGGTCACGGAGATGATCATTCCTTGCTGGTTAAGGTTGGAGCAAAGACTGAACAACTCTAGGGAGCCATTTCTTGCATTGGAAGAGTACCTTGAGCCTATCACTACAATTGGGAGCTTGCCAAAGTTGATAGGAATATCTGATTTGACACTTTACTGATGACTGTCAACAATCTAGATCTGCTACAGCAGGTCTGCAATGTCATTGAAATGCTTCTAGTTAAAGGTATATATGTGTTTAATGATTGAATATTGTGGTGGATGTCTCATAGCGCCTATCTAGTTATCGGTGGGTCTCAAAGTGCAACAGCAGTGGATTAAATGAATATGTTCATCAACATTTAATGGTAACAGCAGAAGTACTTAATTTAACATACCTTTAATGTTCATGTTGGTCCAATTTGCATGTTTACTTGTTCTTTCTTGAATGTGTTGAGGCATCATTGGGAAAGAATCCAAAAAAAATCAGGGGCTGATATTACAGTTGGTTTCATGCTTGTAATAAATGTGAATGTTTGCTTTTGCAAGTAAATCAGTGGAAATCAAGAACATTGTGTATTTGAATGTTGATGCCAGATTTAAATGATAGCATAAGATTCTATCTTGCAAATGTGTAAGTGATTTTATTGTCAAGAAAACCAATGCATAAACTAAAACAGACTTGCTCAGCAGTATACCTTTCTTTGTAAGTGCATGTCATTGTGGTAGTTTGACAAAAATATTCAAAAAAAAAAGGGGGTGTGTTCTTACAGCCAAGTTTTTGATGAATACTCTCTGAGTTTGAGGCTATGGACTATGGTATCAACAATTAATTTGATCTTGAAGAAAACAGAACACAGAAATTATGCCTACAAGAAGAATGGATGAAGACAATTAATTGTTACCAAACATTCAAAGTTGTTTCATGGATTTGAACACCAATGTCACACAAAGTTAACATAGATCCTTTTATTAATTGGATTCTTCCTTGAACAACTACAATACTTGGCACTGGACTTTGAATGGAAATCTTGGCAGAATAAGCAAGCTTCAACTTCACATTCTTTACATAAAAACACTTTTAATAATTTAATCTCACTTAGAACTAAAATGACAATTTTTGCAACATAAATCTGGCATCAATTCACATTACAATTTATGTGTAAATGGCACATATTCATAGCCTTTAGTTGCAGCTTCTTGAAGCTTCAAAAATAATATAATAATTGCTCTGAGAATAGTTCTATCCAAATCCCCTGAAAATAATATAAAAATTACTTTCTTTATATTTCTACTGCTCATCTTGGGTGTCCATCTAAATAAGGGCTTTCATCTTCTAATTTTGTCTTTAATTTGCTTTAACTAATTCTTATCTCCTCAAAAATAATAACAAAATATTGATATGCTTCATCTTGGGCATCTCTTTGAATCAAGGGCTCAAATTCATTGTCTTTTCTCTTTTATTTTGTTTTCTTTCATGGCCATATTTCACCTGGACCCATATACTAACTTGGGCACCGCTTCTATTTCAATTCTATCTTCTTTTGGCAATAAAAACATGTTGCTTTGGAGGTTTTGGGCAAGTAACACCAAGTTACGAAGATTGGCAAAGTTGGTACTGAGTGGAACTTTCTCCACTTGATGCAAAAGTTGGCGAATTATGTCACTCATGCTGCAATGGAAATTGGAACCTTTTGACAATAATGTTAAGTGAGGGAATTATCCCTCACACCAAAATGGAACTTTTTGACAATGACACCAAGTGAAAGAATCATGCCTCACAAGCCACATTGGGAATTTTTGAAAATGACACCAAGTTGTGAAACTAGCAAAGCTAGCACCAAATGGAATTTTCTCCACTTGACACCAAAAAGTGGAACTTGTGGAGGCCCTTGTGATCAACACTAAATTGTAAAAACTAGCAAAGTTGGCAATCGACGGAACTTTCTACACAATGCCAAATAGTGAAACTTGAGGTTTTTGTCATCAATGCTAATTTTCAAATGATTAAATCACAACTTTCAAATTATTTTAAATTTATTCCAGTTTTTAATTTTCAAACACTGGCTTTAATAAAAAATCCGCTTCCCATTGCCTTTCATCCATCAAAATTGTATTTTCATGTGATAACGCTTGCAACTACTTTGGTAACCTTCTACCATCCACCACTTTTCATTGAAAAAGAAAAAAGACAAACAACTTTCTAAAAATGGAAAGTTTTGATTTTCACGCTTATCTACTCAAATCCAAGACAAAAAAAGAAAAAGAAAAAGCGTCTTTTCCTAATAAAAAAAAGCTTTCTAAAAATAAAAAATTTAATCTCTAGAATTCACTGAAATTGCTTAACCTAAATATTGAACCCTGCAAAGTGACCACTTTGTGCTTGGAAGACTATCCTAGTATGTGATTTTGTCTCATTGTGTGAAGAAGATTTGCCTTAACCTCAATCCTTCCTACCTATGCTTGGTATCTACCATCATAGATTTTCTTTTTTACTTCATCTTTTCTTTCCTCTTTTGATGCTAGAGCCTCCTTTAGGATTCATAATGTCATAATAATCCTAATGATCAACCTACACACATTGTCAATAGACAAAAATAGAAGTTTATTCTTTCATAGTTTTGTTGAATAGTAATAATCAACAATTATATCTAGGATTAATAAATTGGTAAGTGGAGGTTTTAAATTATTAAGTTAAATTTGGAAGTATCAATCTTAGTTGAAAACTTGAAACTTGGATTATTGCTTAGAATATTTTTTATAAGTTTAATCCTTTCTATTTTGAAATTTGATGTTTAAATAAATCAAATGTTGTAATTAAATTATGTGGATATTTCATAGTTTTTTAATCTTTTGAGAATATCATTAAAGTAATATTGTAATATTTAGCTATAATGGTCATTTAAGTCATTTAAATAGTTTAGTTAGTAACTTTCTATTTCGTATGTTAGTTGTTTTTAGTAACTTCTGTTTATGCCTTCCATGTTTCTATTCTCAATCATTTCCATTATGGAAAGATTGTCTTGTAATATCTATATAAGGAGCCTTTGTCTCCTTTGTAAATACAATGAATTATCCTTTCATGGTATTAGAGCATAGGTTCTTTTTTGGCGAGTTATTTTGTGGTCTTTTCCTAGAAATTTCCTCGAAATTTCTAGGAGTTCTTTTATCAATTTTTTAAAATAAAAAATTGTGGGGATTTTTTGGCAGATTTTTCATAGAATAAAATTTGTTTTTCTGCTAGAGATCGAGGATTTTTACCAGCAAAGTTTTTGAACAATTTTTTTCTAGTTTTTTTCGTGTGCCTGGATGTAATGTCCCCTCTTTAACAATTATCTGGTGATTTGTCGTTATCCCTTTTTGACATTGTTCTAAGGGCTAACTAGGACTTTGCAGGGATCTGTGATGGTTTTGGCATAGGCAAATTCAGTTTCGGGCCAAACAGAGTTGATTTGATAGGGTTTCCAAGAACTTACTATTTATAGTAAGTTAGTTCGTGCCCAATGTCGGGTAAATTTTGGTGCAACTTTGATCAACTTTAATTTTTGGTGCATGTATTTATTTGCCTAGATTGCATCTTTTAATTAAGAAATAAATTATTCAGGCAAAAATCAAAGGTTTCTAAAGTTAAATTTAATTATTTAACTTAAGGGGTTTCTTAATGAAAGCTAATGTTTAAAACGGGAAAAAAATTAAAAGTAACCCTTCCTTAGGGAGACATAAGCGGATAATATTAATTTATTCTATTCTTCATTTATCCCACATTGTTGGTGTTTGGGAAGCATGCCAAAAAACAAGTGATAAATAGATGCATTTAATGCTGGAAACTCATCTTGGGAATTGTGTTTTTTGAAAATTGTGAAAACTGAGTTTCTAGAGAAATCTGGAAAACTTTATGGCATTTGGGGACGAAATCCCTCGAATGTAACTTTTCTCTTGCTTGTGAAAGACCAAGTTTGGGAAAATGTTTAAAGACAATATGGATGTGTTAGAATTTTCTGGTTTTGAAATGCTGGTGTAAGTTGAAGTCACTTCATTATTAAAGTTGCAGGAAGTTTGCTTTGTGAAGAGGTAACTGCATTTTGTTTAATTTTCATATTGCCAAGGCTGCTGGGATTACGACTGGTTCAGGAAACTAGGGGAAATCATGGTAGCAACTAGAGGTTTGCACAAGTTGAGCTAATATTGTTTACAGTCAACAGAATACAAGACAAGCTCAGAAGTAGCGTCCAGAAATTATCAGTTCGCACCACCTTCTACAGCTGGGTATGACTTAGCACACGAGACAGGTCTGAAAGAGGAATGTGGAGAAGATTGCATTGAGAAGTAAGTTCCAACCAATCAGTTTCGTGGATGGTAATGAAAATTGGGCATGATTGTTACTGTGGTGGCTTAGCGCTACACTTAACTGCTCGCCGTGGGCACATTACCTGCATGGTGAAATCTCCTACTTTGTTGGGTAACAACATTTCTATTTGCTCGAAAATTGATCATAGCCAATGTTGGCGCGTTAATGAATATCTCTCCTAGGCTGGTACGAAATAGATTATACTGAGCTGAGACGTCAAACACTTGTGGTTGGGTGCGTATCTTTTATGTTGGCAGCCTGAGAGCTTTCCCCTTGGTCGCAACAATATTCCCGTGTATGGTTGGGTAAGCGCAGAATTTTCCTGATAGTGGAGACTAACGGCTACAGTGCTGGAATTGTGGAGGTTTAGGAGGCTGCAGTAGTGACCTGGGCGGAGAAGCCAATAGCAGGTTGCAAAACACCAGACTTCAACAGCAAGTTAATATACCAGGTTCCTTACGCACCTCATGACATGTATTTTGTGATTGAATCGATGTGTAGTTTGCTCAGGGAAAAATACTGAGATTTGCGTAACTGCTAAAAAAATTCAATTGAGCCAAAATCATTGTTATATTGTTCAAATGCATTGATTTTTGTACAATAGTATTGCATGTTTATTATGAATTTTGTACTTAAAAATTAGATATTGGTTGTAAGCATATTGCTTTTGAAAATGAAAAAGAATCTATGTAAAGACCAAAACGCATCAGGTTCAGCTTAACGACAGTAAACTACAGTTTAGAGAAAAAAAATCAATCCTCCCTTGACAACTAGCATAAACCAAGTGAATTGAGCTATTTAGTGCATTAGACCAAGGGTGTTACAATGGTATCAGAGCTATAGATTCTGCCATCCTGAAGGGTTAATTACTCATGCAGCATTAATATTATTTAATGAGAAAAAAGGTCAAACACTATCTTAATAACCAGCCAGGTGCAGGATAGGAAGAAACCCCGATAGTAGAGGAAATTGGTGACCCACTTTGAGTTAGAAATATGGAAGAGAGAAGAGACTCGGGTGAGGAAAGGTTCCTTTAGTTATTGGATACTCTGGTACAGGGATAACAATTGGCAGAGCAAAGGGCACAACAACAGAATCAGAGATTAGATTTATTGACACAAATGATAGCTAGACAGATGGGCATCAATGTGAACAACATGGGTGGTGGTATTGGTCGAAATAATCAACAAGGTAATAATACAATAACAATAACCAGCAAGGAGGCAACAATGGTCCTAATGGAGGCAATAATGGTGGACAGGGTAGTAATGGAGGACAAGTGGTAGATAATTTTGGTCATGTAGCGCAACCAACTAGGACAGCGAGTTCTAGACCTCTTATACCCACCTTTACACCTAGAATTCCAGTTCAGCCAGTAGTTGAATCGCAGATTGTAGACTTACAAGATCAGTTTTCAGAGAGATTGGAAGAGTGGTGGTCCATACTTTCAAGCAACTATAACTCTTCGGGACTATATTGATGTGAGAATGAGACACATACCTCGTGCAGGAGACAGGAATCAAAATTATGAATTAAGGAAGAAAGTGGGGAAGATGTCTTTACCTTATTTTGATGCTTCCAGTAAGACTACAGCACAAGCTTGGGTCCAAAAGGTGAACACTTACCTACAGTTGAATCCTATGCCTGAAGAGGAAGCTATCAAATATGCTTCTATACACCTTGATGGAGTTGCTCAGGAGTGGTGGCACCACGGTATGGTTACTATGGGACATGGGCAGATTACTTCTTATGTTGAGTTCACAGAACGGTTGATTGAGAGGTTTGACACCAAGGATCCTAAGTTGCACTTCAAAGAATTAGCACAACCTAGACAATGGGGATCAGTTGATGTTTACATTTCAGAATTTCAGCGGTTAGCAGTGCTAGTGACAGACATTTCAGAAAGGAGACTTGTTGTCCTATTTATGAATGGACTTTCAAATCCTTTACGGGGTTGGGTCAAGGGTCATAATCCTTTGACATTGTAGGAGGCCATCAAAAAGGCAAAGGATTTAGCACCTTCTTACAAGAGCAAATTTAAATCTAAGGACTCCTACTACAAAAAAGACAAAGATAACAAAACATATCATAAGGATTCACATCAGCCACATGAAGGAAATAAGAAACTTGATAATGATCAGCTGAATGAACTCAAAAGGAAGAAATTATGTTTCCATTGTAGGGAACCTTGGGATCCTTCACACAAATGTCCCCTTAAGGCTAAGGCTAAGCAGATTGAGTATTTTTCAGCTGAGGAGCCAGCATTTGAGAGTTCAGATAGTTCATCATCTATGGGGGACAACGATAATAAATCAGCTTCTGGTGGGAATAGCAATGATGACACGGTGATTGCACACTTGACAGGTACTCAGAAATCTATCACCTTTAAGGTGTGTGGTGTGATTCAGGGGCAGCAAGTGATTTCATTGATTGACACTGGTGCTACGCATAATTTTATTGATGCTCAGGTTGTGGTGAAAAGGGGATTGCAGACAGAGGAGCATGATGGATTTAGAGTGATGGTGGCTAATGGGCATAAGATCCTATGTACGCAGAAAATTTCTAATCTGCACATGAGAATTGGTGATTACGAGTCGGTTGATGATTTCTATGTTGTAGATATGGGAGACTATGATGTCATACTAGGCATGACTTGGATGACTTCTCTGGTTGAGTTTACATTTAATTTGGAGAAAGTTGAAATGAGATTTGAGCATCAAGATCGAAAAGTGGTACTTCGTGGATTGTCTAATGGTGGTCTTAGGACAATATCACTTAGACGTATGGAGAGGTGGATTCGTCATGATCAGGTGCAATGGGGAGCTGAGATTCTAGTGATGCTAGAGGGAACTGGTCAGCAAAAGCAAGATTATGCACCTCAGGTTCAGTCATTGTTAACCAAGCACTCCAAAGTGTTTGGTGATGTACCTCCAGGTAGACCACCTGACAGGGGCATTGAGCATGTTATAGAGTTAGAGGAGGGTGCCAAACCTATTATCACTACACCCTACAGGCATCCAAGAAGGTAAAAGGATGAGATCGAGAAAGCTATTAAAGAGCTTCTCGAGATGGGGCACATCAAACCTAGTAAGAGCCTGTTTGCTTCTTCAGTGGTGTTGGTTAAAAAGGACGATACTTTCAGGATGTGCATTGATTACAGGGAATTAAATAAGAGAACTATAAAAAACATATATCTGATTCCCCGTATTGATGAACTTATAGATGAGTTGCACGATGCCTATTACTTCTCCAAAATAGATTTGCGATCCGGTTATCATCAAATTCGGGTCAGGAAGGATGATGCGGAGAAGACAACTTTTAGGTGTCACTATGGACACTTCGAGTTCTTGGTCATGCCCTTTGGCTTGACTAATGCGCCAGCTACCTTCCAGTCTTGTATGAACAGGACATTCTGAGATCAGTTGAGGAGGTTCGTGTTGATATTCTTTGATGACCTATTGATTTGTAGTAAGACTTGGGAGGAGCATCTGAAACACAGATATTGTATTGAGCATCCTTGAACGTGAATCCCTATATGCGAAGATGTCTAAATGTGCTTTTGGGATGACAGAGTTGTTGTACTTGGGGCACATCATTAGTGCTGAGGGAGTTCGTGTGGATCCAGATAAGATCAGGGCTATTATGGATTGGCCGCCACCGAAGAATGTTTCTTAGCTGAAGGGATTCCTTGGGTTGTGTGGATTTTATTGCCGCTTTGTAAGGGGATTTTCTCATACTGCTGCACCCCTTACAGATTTGACTAGGAAAGATGGATTTGAGTGGACAGATAGCGCTCAACAGTGTTTTGATAGATTTAAGGAGTTAATGAGCACATGTCCAGTGTTGGCTATTCCAGATTTCAAAAGGCCTTTTGAGTTGCATTGTGACGGTTCGAGTGAGAGCCTTGGTGCCATATTGATGCAAGTTAGACACCCCATCGCTTTTGAGAGTAGAAAATTGAGGGGAGTTGAGAAGTGTTACAACATTTATGACAAGGAAATGCTAGCAATTATGCATGCCTAAGCGAAATTCGGACCATATCTAGTGGGCAGCAAGTTTACCGTCAAGACAAATCATAACAGTTTGAGGCATTTCCTTGGGCAAAAGGATTTGAATGATAGGCAGCAGAAATGAGTCAGCAAACTGCAGGCTTATGACTTTGATATAGTCTTTGTCAAAGGCAAGAAAAACATAGTTGTTGATGCCTTATCCAAGAGACCACATTTGTGTGCTTTGGGAGTGTTGGAGGATGATTTGAGGGAATTGATTTCAGCAGAGTACGAGAAAGAAAAGTGGCTACTGGTATCATTGATGGCACTATTTAGGATGACAGATATACAGTGGAAAATGATTTGATCATATATAAAGAGAAAATTTATTTGGTGCTAGGTTCTTCTATGAAGCAGAAGATTTTGAGAACCTTCCATGGCTCACCATTAGCAGGTCATCCAGGTTTCTTTAAAACTTATAGGCAAGTGAGAGCGTTTTACTTGGAAAGGGCTCAAGACAGAAGTCTTGGAGTATGTGAGGGAGTGCCCAGGGTGTCAGCAGAATAAGCATGAGCACTCTTTCCTTGGTGGTTTATTGCAGCCCCTACCCATTCGTGAGAGGAAGTAGGACAATGTGTCGATGGATTTCATTATGGGCCTACCTAAGGTCCAAGGTAGGGATTGCATATATGTGGTGGTGGGTCAATTGACGAAGTTTACTCATTTTTTGCGCCATTTCATCCACCTATACAGCAGTGCAGACAGCAGAATTGTTTTTTAGATAGGTATTTAGGTTGCACAGGTTGGCACGGAGTATTGTGAGTGATTGGGACAACAGCTTTATGAGTAATTTTTGGCAGGATCTCTTCAGGTTGTGTCGGATAGAGCTCACTCCGAGCACCGGCTATCACCCACAAACAGACAGACAGATAGAGATTGTGAATAAGTGGGTGGAAGGATACCTCCACAATTATATCGCAAGGCAGCAAAAAGCGTGGGTTAAGTGGTTTTGTAAATGATGTTCAATTTACAATTCAATATGCAAGTTATATTCTAGTTTATATTTTCTTGATCTATGTATTATCTATTTATATAATAAATCTGACTATCTTCTTTTGTATGGCCGGTGAGAGGAGCATTTATTGATTTCGATGTCCTTCTCACAAATGACAATTGATATGTATATGCAAGCTGGGTACGATCAAGCAATGCCTTGACCGGTCATGTCTTTTAGATATGACCGATCAAGACATTACTTGATCATGCCCCTTGGCTTATCGCAGTAATTACAATCGATGTATGTTAACAAACCGATACCCATCGATGTATACTTATCTTAACATCCCGATAACCATTGGTGTGTATTTACCTTGCTACCCGATACCAATCGGTGTATGTTAACCCAATATCAATCAGTGCATATTTAAATTGCCACTCGATACCAATCGATGTTTAGTTAATTCGATAATCCTCTTTGTTTACTGTTAAATATATTAACCGATATAAATCGGAATACATTGGTTAGCCTGATTAATAATCGGTGATCACAGTTAATAAGACAAACCGATATTAATTGGGATTCATACGTTAGAATATAAACCGATATTAATCGATATGCTATAGGATGATTATCGATAGTCAAGCATTGATCGAACTAAGTAGTTGAACGTATATGAATGAAGAATGGTCATCAAATGAAGGATTAATAGCTTGAAGTTCTCATCATAATTTTTCGATAGGATAAATGATTGAATGAGAGACTTCATTTATCTCTCATTCAATCATTTATCTTACCGAAGCTATCATGCATTAACACTCTATCTTAGCTAGGTAAGATAAATGAAAACAATATATCAAGCATCACAATTCAAATGATGGTTAGTATTCTTTACACGATATGACTCTCTAGAAAATCATATCACCTAATCACATGATATGAAGTATCACCTAAACACGTGATACAAATGTCCATCACGTCAATCATGTGATGACAGGATATCACCTAAGCATGTGATATCAGTATTGCCTAAACACGCAATACTTAAGGATAATCATATGAGAAAGATTAAATTCTCGTCTTATCCAAGTTGTGATATGTGCACCAACATCTTTATACAAATGTTTTACCACAACACAATCATGGCACATCCATGACACATCAGAGATCCAACATGATAACTGGTTTGGACATTATAAGATCGTCACCTTATAATGTCTACATACAAGTATTCATTATCTTGAGAGATCGTCACCTCTTAGATATGAACCCAGGGGATAAAATCCAAAGTGTCCTATCATGACAAAGAAGTTTACACATTAAAAATCTCATTGATATGCAAATACAGATTACAAAGCAAATTACCTTTCTATAATACCTAAACCTTTTCTGAAGTGATCAATCTTCACTCTGGAAAGAGGTTTGGTCAGAATATTTGCAATTTGATCTCCTATACAAACATATTCTAATTGGATCACATTCCTATCTACCATATCTCGCACATAGTGGTATGGAATCTCAATATGCTTGGATCTGTCATGGAAACACTGGATTTACTGAAAGTTTTATGCAGCTCTGATGGTCACAATGTATAACATTGGGTTTCATAGGCTTTCCAAACAACCCCACAAGCAACTTCCTAAGCCATACTGCCTCTCGGGCAGCCATAGAAGCTGCAATGTATTCAGCCTCGATGTAGCTTTGAGCTACAAAAGACTGCTTCCTGCTGATCCAAGATATCATAGCTGAAAGTAGACTTAAGCAACACCCTGAAGTGGTCTTTCTGTCAGTCACACTTCCAGCCCAATCTAAATCTATAAATCCATGTAGGTCTATATCAACTTTCCCATATTTGACACCAAGGTTTAGGGTACCTTGTAGGTATCTCATAATGTGTTTTACTGCAACCAGGTGTATCTCCTTAGGTTCACACATAAACTGACTTAGAGCATTAACTGCATAACAGATATCTGGCCTTGTATTTACCAGGTACATCAGGGACCCAATCATCTGTCTGTATTGAGTAGGGTCAGTGGGTTGTGACTCTGTTGCTGCTTCTTTAAGTTTATGTAAATTGGTTTCCATAGGAGAGGTCATGGGCCTACAGTTTATCATTCCGAATCTCTTCAAAATGTCCAAGGTATACTTTTCTTGGTTTAGTATAATGTTGTCAGAATTCTGCCATACTTCCAATCCTAGGAAGTAATGAAGGAGTCCCAAGTCCTTCATATCAAATTCTTTGAATAGATCTTTCTTGCATTGATCTATAAGGTGATCATTTCCTGTGATTAATAAGTCATCAACATATAAAATCAATATTAGCATATCACCTTTATTTCTTTTGTAGTAGAGATTAGGATCTGCATCATTCTTAGAGAATCTTAGTCCCAAGAGATAGGTGTCAATTCTTTCATACCAGACCTTGGGAGCTTGTTTAAGCCCATACAGAGCTTTCTTGAGTCTACACACATGAGACTCTGCATCATGAATTTCAAACCCTTCAAGTTGCTCTAGGTAGACTTCTTCTAAGATCTCACCATTTAGAAATGTTGTCTTAACATCCATCTGGTGTACCTTCCACCCCTTTGCTGCTGCAATGGCTAATACAACTCTTACTAATGTATACCTGGCAACAGGTGCAAAAGTTTCTTCATAAGCTACAAATCTGGCCTTGTGTTTTTCAATACTGCCATCTGCAACATGTTTGATCTTGAATAGCCATTTAGATGAAACAACGGATTTCTTAGTTGGCCTAGGAACAATCTCCCAAACATTATTTTTCATAATGGACTGATACTCTTTAGACATGGCATCCTTCCATACTTGATGTTCAAGTGCATCTAATACATTGTTTGGTTCGGCTTTAGAGAGATCATTCATAAGGGCAACATAGCTAGTGAATTTATTAGGCCTTTTGTTTTCCCTGAAGGTTCCTGAAGGAGCAACAAACTTCTGAGCTTCTGCTATAGTCTTGGTGGCCCATAGTGGTCTTTTCTTGAGGTTTTCTATAGTTGGATTTTGAGTTTCACCTATAGTTTCTTCAGGATTCTCCCTCTGAAGCTCAGGAGTAGGATCTTCATCTATGCTAGGAGTAGGGATGTAGACTTCAGGCTCTAGTGAGCTTTGGGCTCTTTTGAAGGCTAAGTCTTCTTCAAAGATCACATCCCTACTTAGTTCAATATTCTTTTGACTAGGTATATAGATCTTGTAGGCTTTGGAGGTTTCACTATATCCTACAAGGATTCCCCTTTTTCCAGAAGGCTCTAATTCTAATCTTTTCTCCCTAGGTACATGAATATAGACAAGGCATCCAAATATCCTAAGGTGGCTGATATCTGGTTTTGATTTAGTAAAGACTTCCTCAGGGGTCTTATCTTCAAGATGGGAGTGAGGACATCTGTTTTGAATATATACAACAGTGCTAGTTGCTTCTACCCAAAGATTGACATTTAGATTCTGATCAAGAATCATAGCTTTGGCAACTTCAACGATTGTCCTATTTTTCCTCTCAGCTACCCCATTTTGTTGACGATTATAAGGTATTGTTAACTCCCTCTTAATCCTTGAATTTTTACAAAACTCTTTAAACAATTCTGATGTGAATCCCCCCCATTATCAGTTCTTAGGGTTTTAATTTTATTTCCTGAGTAGTTCTCTGTTAGTGATTTGAATTCTTTAAACCTATTAAGGACCTCTTTTGATTCTTTACATTTCAGAAAGTAGATCCAAGTTTTCCTAGAGTAGTCATCAACAAATATTACATAATACAAAAATCCCCCCAAAGAAGGTACGGACATGGGTCCACATACATCAGAATGAACTAACTCTAAAATTTTACTTGTTTTCCTAGTACTATTTTGAAAGGCACCCTTAGTATTTTTACCTAGGGCACATCCTTTGCATGCCCCTGAATGATATTGCTTTAACTTAGGTAGACCTATGACAAGGTCTCCCATTGATGATAAAGCTCTAAAATTTAGGTGGCCTAGTCTTCTATGCCAAACTTCATTAGCATCTGTAGTTTCATGGATTAGGACTAAGTTGGGCTCTATGCATAGCTCATACAAGTAGCCTTGTCTTTGACCGATAGTTTTAGCTTTCTTGATGGATGAATTCTTTGGCCAAGCCAACACTCTGTTGTCCATGAGGGTCACTCTATATCCATTGTCCTCCAGTGCTGATATTGAGACTAGGTTTCTTTTGATGCCCGGAACATATAGTACTCCTTTAAGTTGTAATGATACACCTGATTTTAGTTTGATGGTGTAGGTTCCAACTCCTTTGACTGGATGTGTGGAGTCATCTCTGATAGTTACTTCCTCATCATTCTCCTCTTTCATGGAGTCTAGCACTTCTCTGAATCCTGTAATGTGTCTGGATGAGCCACTGTCGATCACCCAGGAGTTAACTTTGTTTGATGCTTGGTTTGTGAGTGTTGGATAGAGTACATACTTCTCAAGGTCCTCTTCCCTTTTAGATTTTCCCGTTTTGGCAAATGTGGCTTGCTGCTTAGCTCTTTCTAGACATTTGGCAAATAGTGCCCAAATTTGTCACATTTGTAACATTGAATCTGAGAAAGGTCCTTCTTGAAGGTGTTTTTGTCGTGACGACTCTTTCTCTTTCTAAATTGTTTCTGCTTGCTTTTCTTGTTTGAGTTTGTATTTAGAACTTGGAGATTTGCATCTATATTCTTTTGCTTGATCCCTTTCTTATTTTGCCTTGATTCCTCTTGGAGATAATCAGCCTTTAGCCTATCAAATTTTGGAAATTCATCCCTCGCACTAATGCCTTGGACGAATGCTTTCCATATGCTAGGCAACCCATCTAGAGCAATGAGTGTTAATTATTTGCTTTGGATCTCATATCCAAGGGTTGCCAGTTCATCCCTTAGGGCTGATATTCGCATGAAGTAGGCATTGATTGATTCTCCTTTGATCATGGCTATGTGATTTATTTCTCTTTTTAAAGCCAAGGTTCTACTAGCATTAGATATCTCAAATGCATCTTCAAGTGCTTTGAATATGTTGTAGGTTGTTTCATGTTTCCGTATGATGGGAAAAATATTATTTCTCACCCCATCAACTATGATTTTGATGGCCTTTTCATTTCCCTCTCTCCAAGTTGTTTTGTCAGGTTCAGTCTCAGGTTCTGCAGTTTCAGTTTTTACAAATGATTCGACTTTATTTTCTTTTAGAATCATCTGAATTCTGAACTTCCATCCTAAGAAGTCATCACCTCGTCCAAGTCTATCTTCAAATCTGATAGCACTAGTCATTAGAAGAATTGTGATGTTGAATATAACCTTGTTTTGAATTTTTCACAAAATTGAACAGCCTCAGGTTCGATTTAACTTGGCTCTGATACCATGTAAATGATATTCAATTTACAATTCAATATGCAAGTTATATTCTAGTTTATATTTTCTTGATCTATGTAGTATCTATTTATATGATAAATCTGACTATCTTCTTTTGTATGGCAGGTGAGGAGCATTTATTGATTTCGATGTCCTTCTCCAAATGCCAATTGATATGTATATGCAAGCTGGGTATGATCAAGCAATGCCTTGACCGGTCATGTCTTTTAGATATGACCGATCAAGACATTACTTGATTGTGCCCCTTGGCTTATTGCAGTAATTACAATCTGTGTATGTTAACAAACCGATACCCATCGGTGTATACTTATCTTAACATCCCGATAACCATTGGTGTGTATTTACCTTGCCACCCGATACCAATCGGTGTATGTTAACCTGATATCAATCGGTGCATATTTAAATTGCCACCCGATACCAATCGGTGTTTAGTTAATTCGATAATCATCTTTGCTTACTGTTAAATATATTAACTGATATAAATCGGAATACATTGGTTAGCTTGATAAATAATCGATGATCACAATTAATAAGACAAACCGATATTAATTGGGATTCATATGTTAGAATATAAACCGATATTAATCGGTATGCTATAGGATGATTATCAATAGTCAAGCATTGATCGAACTAAGTAGTTGAACGTATATGAATGAAGAATGGTCATCAAATGAAGGATTAATAGCTTGAAGTTTTCATCATAATTTATCGATAGGATAAATGATTGAATGAGAGACTTCATTTATCTCTCATTCAATCATTTATCTTACCGAAGCTATCATGCATTAACAAGTTGCACTTAGGCGATTATTGTTACAACACCACTTTTCATATGTCCATTCAGATGTCACCTTTCATGGCCCTATATGGTTATGAGGCTCCAAGCTTCTTGGATTTGCTTTTTGGGGACAGCCGAGTATGGAAGGCTAAGGATCTCTTACAGGAGAGTCAGGATATCATGAGATCACTAAAGGAGAATATTCAGAAGGCTCAAAATCAGCAAAAACAATATGCAGATTAGCATAGAATAGAGAGATCTTTTTAGGTGGGTGACATGGTTTACCTCATGCTGCAGCCATACCACCAATCCACTCTCAAAAGGAGTGGTATAGGAAATTTGAAGCCACGTTATTACGGCCCATCGAGAGTTATCAGGAGGGTTGGAGAAGTGGTGTATGAGCTTGAGTTGCCGACAGGCAATAAGGTACACAATGTTTTTCATGTATCACGCCTCAAGAAGGCGTTGGGCCATAATGTTGTACCTTTAGCAGAGTTGCCTCCTCTCGATGATGAGTGGAAACTTATTTTGGTTCCTAAAGCCATTTTGGAGACTAGAGAGCACACATTACGGAGACAGGTCATCAAGGAATATTTGGTGAAGTGGAGGAATTTGGCAGTAGAGGATGCTACTTGGGAGAGTGAGCAGATCTTACAGCATCTAGAGATGAGATTGCTTGAGGACAAGCAATTTCAAGGGGCGCAAACTCTAATATCCCCTCTTTAGCAGTTATTTGGCGATTTGTCGTTAGCCCTTTTTGACATGGTTCTGAGGGCTAACCAGGACTTTGCAGGGATCTGTGATGGTATTGGCCTAGGCAAATTCAGTTTCAGAACAAACGGAGTTGATTTGATAGACTTTCCAAGAACTTACTATTTATAGGAAGTCCGTTTGAGTTCAATGTTGGGTAAATTTTGGTGCGACTTTGATCAACTTTAACTTTTGGTGCATGTATTTATTCGCCTGGATTGCATCTTTTATGAAGAAATTAATTATTCAGACAAAAATCAAACATTTCTAAAATTAAATTTAATTGTTTAACTTAAGGGATTTTTTAATGAAAGCTAATGTTTAAAAAGTAGCCCTTCCTTGTCGAGACATAAGAGGATAATATCATTTATCCCACATTGTTGGTGTTTGGGAAGCATGCCAAAAAGCAAGTGATAAATAGATGCATTTAATGCTGGAAACTCATCTTGGGAATTGTGTTTTTTGAAAATTGTGAAAACTGAGTTTCTGGAGAAATCTAGAAAACTTTCTGGCATTTGGGGACGAAATCCCTCGAATGTAACTTTTCTCTTGCTTGTGAAAGACCAAGTTTGGGAAAATGTTTAAAGACAATATGGATGTGTTAGAATTTCCTGGATTTAAAATGGAGACCATGCTGGTGTAAGTTGAAGTCACTTTAGCATTAAAGTAGCAGGAAGTTCGCTTTGTGAACAGTCCTGCCACCTTTTTTGCATTTTTTCACTTGCTTTGCCACTTGAAAATGGTGATTTTTACTTGGTATCGTTATTCTCACTTTGGTGCACTTCTATCTTGTCATTGCCAAACCTTGTTAAGTTTTTTTTGTTCTTGCCACTTACAAAATGTAATTTCATTATTTCCTTTCACTTTACATGTCAGTTATGTTTTCTTAAGTCATTCACTGCTTCATTGTTATGATTTTGCACTTGCATAGCCACTTGTAAAGTGCAATTCCTTCCTATTATGGTTTCATAATGACCTTGCCATCCTTTTGTCACAATTTTGCATTCGCAATACAACTTCCAAACACCACCACAAGTTAACTAATTCCACTCAAATTCCCCCATCAAGCACAATTTCATAACACCATTGACATAGGCAAAATTTATTCTTGGAATCGCCACCTTAAAATAGCACCTTAGGCTTGGATGTAATTTACTTAAATTCTTGCAACTATTTTGCCATCAATTTGGATAAAATTTTCCACCTAAGGCACCTTTTCCAATGTATGTAGATTACTTCTTATATTGAATACTACATCAGACAAGGAGGTTTCATTATTACGTTCAAGTACAATAAATTAATGACAGCTGAATATTAGTAACATTGAGTGGAAAAGGATGCAGGATTGAAGCCTTGAAGCAACATTATCAAGGAAGAATTCACCGACCCAAAGTCTCATGAAAGTGTCCAAATAAGGGGAAGAAGGAAATCCTAGGTGAAGATTAGTGCTCTGTCATGTCCCCTCTTTAGCTCTGTCTAGTAGAGACATGTGAGTTAGCCTATTATGGAGTCTTGTAGCCTGGCAATGGTGGATAGAGACTCAGTCAGGATATTCAGTGTTTGGATTTGGTAATTCTGACAGTAGTAGACCAATTTGGAGCAGTTCCTTGATTTTAGGAGGCAATTCCTACATTTTAGGAGGCAGTTCCTACTTTTTAGGAGGTTATGACAGCGTCCAGGGTTTGGGTTCCATGAGACCATTCCTTGGTTTCAGTTTCAAGAGATTTGGGTGTGTTTCCTAGTTTCTAGGAGCATCCCTAGATTTTAGGGATGAGACTGCCAGTTGATCCATGATTTCCGACATCAATCACAGACAGGTGACAGGTTCAATTTCAGGCTTTTGGTGTGTTTCGAGCTTTCTGTAGCTATTTACGTTATATTTTTAATATATTTAAATATTTCCTAAGTTAACGTTTTAATATTTTAAATAAGGCTATGTCTATAGCCATTTCAGAGTTATAAGGGCTTTTTGGCTTCATCTGGATTCGTATGCCCATGTGTTATAGCTCATTGGAAAGGTCTTCAAATTTTCTAAATGATTTTCACTTGCCAGGGTCCTTTTGGTTCTTGGAGTTATTTTATAATGAAAAAGTGGTGTTTTCTCTATACTTGGGTGCCCAATATTGGGAAATATGACTTTATATTAAAGCGCACTTTTCATATATCTTTAGGGTTCGATTTGGAAGGAAAGAGATATAAGGAGAAGGAAACCTAATTTCTCATTATCTTTTAAATATTGAAAACTTGTTTGGTGCGATATTGCTCTGGTAGAGCAATTCTTCAATCTAGGACGCAAACCCCATGATTGGTGCTGGCTGGGACATAGCCCTCAGCTATTGATTGGCAGTGGATTCTTTTGGCATTGGCATTATTGGTCAGAGTGTATGCGCTATTCCTTGTGGAGATTTAGATTGCTTGGTGAGGGTTTCAATAGGGTGGTTGAATTTCCCAGGTGGGGCGTGATTGTTTCAGCTTGATGCCACCATTATAGCAGGGACACTTTACGCTGGAAGTGGTGAAGACTTTCATTCAGCCATAGCTGGTGTTCTTGGTTTGTGTTCATCATCTACCCTTCAGTTGGCGCCATTATTGGATGTAAGCACATCCCCAGTGCGTAGGGAATAATCTGGATATTATAAATCAGAAATCTGCCTAGTACGATTTGTATCAATTCTGATTTAATTGAATGTTCTTACTTGTTTCAGCTTCCTTCCTTATTTGTTGTTCTTTATTCATTACTTTCTTATATATTCAAAAAATACAAAAAGAAACCAAACATTCTGCAACTTCTCTCTATTCTGTAAGACCATCAACAAAATCACAGGAAAAATATAGTTTATTATTTTTAAAATTACAGCAGATCAGCAAGGGGATCCATCAGGGATCTTTTAGTGGTATCAGAGCTATTTGCCTACCAACCTGTGGGGTTAAGTTTTCTTTTTTCTATGGATCCGGGAAGAAGTGACATATATAGATATTATACCCGCAGAAGACCTCAGTACGAGCGTGAGTGTGGAAGAGAACATGAACCTATCATGGTAGATGAACATGTGGGCACCGGAGTAAATCAAGTTGAGGAAGACAGACAAGAGAGAGAGTTGATGAGGACCCTCATCACTACCCAACCTAGGATTGTTCAGACCTTAGACAAAATACAGGTTACCTTGGAGGGGTTGGAAGTGGATAGACACAGAGGCAGACAGAGTAGATCAGTGTCTGTGGCTGGAAGCCAGCATAGTCATGGATCTCATACATCAGCTGGTAGATCTCATCATTCCCCTAGGCGTGAGAGACATCATACACCAGTTAGGGATAGACCATTACTTCCTCGGTTTATACCAGGTGAGCAGTCGATACAGGTAGAGCCACCAGAGGTGGAATTCCAGGATTCAGTCAGGGCAACTACAGATGAGTGGAGAGCCCTACCCCCAGAGGTTAGGGATGTTTTTCCTTTTCCTCAATATTGTGCACAGCGTAGAGATACCGCCAGGTTCAGAGGAGACCGGGGCTATAGGCCTCAGCAACAGAACTATGACCTCAATAGAGCTACTGGGAAGATCACATTGGCTACATTTGATGGGACTAGTGGTACGAGTGCACGAGCGTGGGTGCACAAGCTGGATATATATCTATCACTGAGACCCATGCCTGAGCGTGATGCTATTCAGTTTGTTGTCTTGCATTTAGATGGGGTTGCCTATGACTGGTGGCACCATGGATTGGTCACCCAGGACCACGCCATGATCCACCCCTATGTAGAGTTCACTGAGTGCCTCATTTCTCGATTTGACTGTAAGGACACAGAGCTCTATTATAGGGAGTTGGCACATCTGAGACAGACTGGGCATGCAGAAGCTTATGTCAATGAGTTCCAGCGTATTGCAGTTATGGTGCCTGACATGCCCCAGAGGCGCAATGTTATGTTATTCATTGAGGGACTGCAGGACAAGCTTAAGGGAATGGTACGCGCCTTCAATCCAGCCACCCTTAAGGACGCCATAGATGAGACATTGAGGTTGGATACCACTCCTACTTCTTATCAGACAGATAAGAAACCTTTCAGAGACTCACGGCGTCCACAGAAGGCCAACACCTCACAAGTTAGAGATGGACAGTCAGCTAGACCTCCTAGGATGGACCAGGAGACATGGAATGAATTGAGGAGGAAGAAACTATGTTTTTCCTGCAAAGAGCCTTGGGAACCCAGACATCGTTGCATGGGTAAGGGCAAGGTTCACTTGATTGAGGTAACATCCGAGTTTGGGGATGAGGAGATACCAGACACTGATACTGAGGACAGCCCAAAGGAGACTATGCAGGAACAGCCACAGTTGGAGATAGACATTCCTGAACCCTTGGCCGCAGCGAAAGTGACTATGGCTACCCTTTCCAATTATCCCAGATTTCATGCCTTTCGATTGAAAGGTACATTACAGGGGCAGCGAGTCATGAGCTTGGTAGATACAAGGGCCACTCACAACTTCATTGATCAGAAGTTGGTTGAGCGGCGTGGGTTACAGTCTGAGGTATTTGATGGTTTTGGAGTGAAGGTTGCAGATGGTGCAGTTTTGGGCTGTACTAGGAGGATTCCATAGCTTAGAATTCAGATGGGGGATTATACCTTTACCATTGACTTTTATATTCTACCTCTGGAGGACTATGATGTGGTTTTGGGAATGCAGTGGTTACAGGGTATTCGGAGGTATATTATTGATCACCACCGCATGCAGTTAGAGTTCCTGTCTGGCGAGAAGAAGATAATTTTGAGGGCAGCTTCAAACGGTGGACCTAAAGAGGTGTCTTCTCACAGGATGGAGACTATTATTAGACATGATGATGTGGTTTGGGCTACAGGTTGTTTGGTGAAGTCCAAAACACCTACACCTTAGGATGGCAGGGCGTTTCATGTTGATATTTAGTCGGTGATGGACCGACATGGAAGAGTCTTTGGTGACATACCTCCTGGTGTACCTCCAGATAGAGGGTTTGAGCATGGGATAGAGATGGAGGATGGAGCTAAGCCAGTGATTACCACTTTGTATCGTCATCCTAGAGCATACAAGGATGAGATTGAGAAGACTATTCATGAGTTGTTGGACATGGGCTTCATTCGCCCTAGCTCTAGCCCCTTTGCTTCTTCTATGGTGCTTGTTAAGAAGAAGGATGGGACTCTGCGGATGTGTATTGATTACCAGGCGTTGAACAAGAAGACAATCAAGAACAGATATCCTATTACACGCATTGATGAGTTGTTGGATGAGCTTCATGGAGCTATCTACTTCTCTAAGATTGATCTTCGTTCAGGCTATCATCAGATTCATGTACGAGCAAAGGATGTACACAAGACTGCTTTCCGCTGTCACTATGGGCACTATGAGTTTCTGGTGATGCCTTTTGGCCTTACCAATGCGCCTGCCACTTTCCAGTCCTGTATGAACCATATCTTCAACAAGCAGTTGAGGAAGTCGGTTCTAGTGTTCTTTGACGATATCCTCATTTACAGTCGTACTTGGGAGGACCATCTCAGACATGTTGAGGAGGTACTTAGCATCATGGAGAGATAGTCTCTATTTGCTAAGTTGTCCAAATGTGAGTTTGGACTTAGAGAGGTCTTATATCTGGGTCATGTGATCAGTGCTGATGGGGTGAAGGTGCATGAGGAGAAAATTCAGGCGATTCATGATTGGCCCTGCCCTCGGAACATTACTGAGTTACGTGGATTCCTCGATCTATGTGCTTACTATAGGAGATTTGTGAGGGGCTTCTCTCAATTGGCAGCAACCCTTACAGACCTCACAAAGAGAGGAGCTTTCAGATGGACAGAACAGGCACAGGGGGTCTTTGACAGACTCAGGAGGTTATGAGCACTTATCCAGTTTTGGCACTCCCTGACTTCTCGCAGCCATTTGTACTTGAGTGTGATACTTCAAGTGTGGGCATTGGAGCGGTGTTGATGCAGAACAGACATCCCATTGCTTACAAGAGTAGGAAGTTGCGTGATAATGAGAGGTTGTATTCTACATATGATAAGGAAATGTTGGCTATTATGCATGCATTAGCCAAGTTCAGACAGTATCTTGTTGGCAGCAAATTCGTGGTAAGAACAGACCACAACAGTTTGAAGTATTTCCTTGATCAAACAGAGCTCAATGATCGTCAACAAAAATGGGTAAGCAAGATCCAGGCCTATGATTTTGACATCGAATTCATTAAGGGAAAGAATAATACTGTTGCTGATGCACTATCTAGGAAACCATCACTTGTTGCCCTATGCTCATTGAGTGAGATTTCAGCAAATTGGAAGGCTCAACTTTTAGTTGAGTATTCCAAAAATCAGCATGCTTGTGAGATCATGGATGGATTGGTATTGGATGATAGGTACAGTGTGGTGGATGATGTCATTTACTACAAAGGCAAGGTATATCTTGTTCCGGGTTCTTAGTTGAAAGAACAGATTTTGCATGCTTACCATGATACTCCTACCGCAGGACACCCAAGGTATGGTAAGACTTACAGGGCGGTTTGGGAGAGATTCTCTTGGAAGGGTCTCAAAGATGATGTTCTACGTCATGTCTGTGAATGTATGACATGCCAGCAGAATAAGTCTGAGCATACTTTTCCTGCTGGTTTGTTGCAGCCCTTACCTATACCGGAACAGAAGTGGACAAGGATCTCTATGGATTTCATTTCAGGTCTTCCTCGGGTTCAGGGGAAAGATTGTATCTACGTCGTAGTGGACAGGTTAACTAAATATGCTCACTTCTTTCCTATTGCAGTTGATTTCACAGCATCTCAGGTAGCTGAGCTATTTTTCGGAGAGGTGTTTAGACTCCATGGCCTCCCCAAGACCATAGTGAGTGTTAGGGATAGCAGGTTCATGAGTTCTTTCTCGCAAGAACTTTTCAGGCTCGTAGGTACAGAATTGACACCTAGTACCAGCTACCACCCACAAACAGATGGGCAAACCGAGATTGTTAATAAGTGGGTTGATGGGTATTTGCGCAACTATGTGGCAGGACAGCAGAAGGCATGGATACGTTGGTTGTATTTGGGCAAGTATTGTTATAATACTACACACCATGTGTCTATTGCTATGACTCCTTTCAGAGCCCTCTATGGTTATGATGCATTATCTTTTGTTGATCTGGCTATAGGTGACAGCAGGCCCCCTTTGGCACAAGATTGGTTACAAGAGAACCAGGATATCATGAGATCTCTCAGGGAGAATTTGCAGCAGGCACAAAATCAGCAGAAGGTCTACGCTGATCGGCACAGGACTGAGAGGGTATTTGAGGTGGATGATATAGTTTTCCTACGTCTGCAGCCTTACTAGCAGAGCACACTTAAAAGGAGTGGAGCTGAGAAGCTCAAGCCTTGTTTTTAAGGGCCATACAGGATTCTCAGACGTGTTGGAGAGGTTGCCTATGAGATTGAGTTACCACCTGGCAGTCGGATTCATAATGTGTTCCACGTGTCCTGTTTGAAAAAGGCACTGGGGCAACATATTTTAGCATCTCCCGATCTACCTCCCTTGGATAAGGAAGGTAAGCTGACGTTGGTTCCTGAGGAGATCTTGGAAGAGAGGGAACACTGACTGAGGAGCAGGGTGATTCGGGAGTACTTGGTTCGTTGGAGGGGTCTCCCCATAGAGGATGCTACTTGTGAGGGAGAGGCTATTTTGCAGCAACCAACCTTGTAGTTGCTTGTGGGCAAGCATCTCCGAGAGGGGAGGACTGTCATGTCCCCTCTTTAGCTCTATCTAGCAGAGACATGTGAGTTAGCCTATTATGAAGTCTTGTAGGTTGGCAATGGTGGATAGAGACTTAGTCAGGATATTCAGTGTTTGGATTTGGTGTTTCTGGCAGTAGTAGACCAGTTTGGAGCAGTTCCTTGATTTTAGGAGGCAGTTCCTACATTTTAGGAGGCAGTTCCTACTTTTTAGGAGGTTATGACAGCGTCCAGGATTTGGGTTCCATGAGACCATTCCTTGGTTTCAATTTCAAGAGATTTGGGTGTGTTTCCTAGTTTCTAGGAGCATCCCTAGATTTTAGGGATGAGACTGCCAGTTGATCCATGATTTCCAACATCAATCACAGACAGGTGACAGGTTCAGTTTCAGGCTTTTGGTGTGTTTGGAGCTTTCTGTAGCTATTTGGGTTATATTTTTAATATATTTAAATATTTCCTAAGTTAGCGTTTTAATATTTTAAATAAGGCTATGTCCATAGCCATTTCGGAGTAATAAGGGGTTTTTGGCTTCATCTGGATTCGTATGCCCATGTGTTATAGCTCATTGGAAAGGTCTTGAACTTTTCTAAATGATTTTCACTTGCCAAGGTCTTTTTGGCGCTTGGAGTTATTTTATATTGAAAAAGTGGTGTTTTCTATATACTTGGGCACCCAATATTGGGAAATATGACTTTATATTAAAGTGCACTTTTCATATATCTTTAGGGTTCGATTTGGAAGGAAAGAGATATAAGGAGAAGGAAACCTAATTTCTCATTATCTTTTACATATTGAAAACTTGTTTGGTGCGATATTGCTCTGGTAGAGCAATTCTTCAATCTGGGACGCAAACCCCATGATTGGTACTAGCTGGGACGTAGCCCTCAGCTATTGATTGGCAGTGGATTCTTTTGGCATTGGCATTATTGGTCAGAGTGTATGCGCTATTCCTTGTGGAGATTTAGATTGCTTGGTGAGGGTTTCAGTAGGGTGGTTGAATTTCCCAGCTGGGGTGTGATTGTTTCAGCTTGATGCCACCATTACAGCAGGTACACTTTACGCTGGAAGTGGTGAAGACTTTCATTCAGCCATAGCTGGTGTTTTTGGTTTGTGTTCATCATCTACCCTTCAGTTGGCACCATTATTGGATGTAAGCACATCCCCAGTGCGTAGGGAATAATCTGGATATTATATATCAGAAATCTGCCTGGTACGATTTGTATCAATTCTGATTTAACTGAATGTTCTTACTTGTTTCAGCTTCCTTCCTTATTTGCTGTTCTTTATTCATTACTTGCTTATATATTCAAAAAATACAAAAAGAAACCAAACATTCTGCAACTTCTCTCTATTATGTAAGACCATCAGCAAAATCACAGGAAAAATATAGTTTATTATTTTTAAAATTACAGCAGATCAGCAAGGGGATCCATCAAGGATCTTTCATGCTCAATTTGGGTGGATGCCTTGTAGATTTATATCAAGATATAATAAGACTAAAGGAGACTAATATATATATATAAGCATTAGATGCCAAATCACTAACCAAGGGTAGTTCTTGTCCCTACACTATGTCAATCATACATGTAGTTAGGGAATTCACATCTAAAATGACACATCGATTACCCATATATTTCTTGAAATAAATCTACAAGGCATTCCAATTAAGTTATAAGAATAATCCTTAGATCTTGAAGTTTAAAGAAATACAATAGGGAACATCACACTAGCATTTCCACCCAAATTGAGCACCAATCTTCACCTAGGCTTTCCTTCCTTCTTCCCCTTATTTTGACACTTTCATGAGACTTTGGGCCAGTGAATTCTTCCTTGATAATGTTGCTTCAAGGCTTAAACCCTGCAGCCTTGTCCACTCAATGTTAGTAATATTCAACTGTCATTAATTTGATCATCTTCATTCATCATCTCCCCTGCATGAGTTATCCACAAATCATTGTCAGTGGAAAAACTAAACCTCACACAAGATGACTTAATGAATTTTAACTGGAAAATCTTTGACTAACTTTGATTAACATGAAAAGAATGGCATTGCTGCTAACTACAAACCTGATCGCAGGCAAAATTTCATAGCGGTACCAACACACTTACGAAAATCTTGTTTATAATTTATGTGGCACATGCCTATTAATTCCTTTGCATATTTGACTTGGTAATTTTGTGTTATCTTAATAGTGGTGTGTGCTAAAGCATGCTGACTGCAACCTTTTCGAACTTAAAATTCTGTTTACCTACTATATGGTGCACGCCTATCAATGCGATTGCATATTTTTGTTGAAACATTTTGTGTTCTCCTTTATATAAGCACGCAACCATACATGTGCATGCAAATTTCAATTTAACTATTGTTTTCCTTTACCCAAGTGCACACTACAATTGGAGAGCATATTGTTTGCATAAGTGACTTTCTGTCACTTCTAACAATCAATTGAACCCTGTTCTTTGCCTTGCTGAATGTATTTGAAAGCTTTACTCATTGTCCTTGCCAAGAAAAAACAATAGACTACACAAATGACAAAGATGACCATGACATGTCTTGTAACATGACTTCTGACTAAATCGACAACAAGATTTAACTTAAATGAGACACAATATGAAAAACAAATTGTATCATTTCTTAAGGGATCATCATAAACACAAGGAAATTTGAGAAGCCTAACAGAGCACATCATAAATCCTTCCAAGGGCAAGAGACACACACTAATGCATCATTCCACTCATTAGGTAAAGACACGCTATACTAACATCAAGGAAATGTAAAATTTTCAATTCCAAATCATATTTTGACATCATACTCTCCCTTTCTCAATATGGCATTTTAGTTGGACTCCTCACGGATATAAATATAGCTAGGATGTTTACTTGTACACTTTTGTTTCTGGAGTCTTGGTTTAATAAAGCAAGCCACAAAGCTCAAAACTGTTTTCCAAAGTACAAAGCGATGCACAGACCAAACAATGCTGGCTAGCCCTGAAAAAGGAAGACATATGTACACGGAGCAACCATTTTCAACTAAATACTAAATACAAACAATGAGGCACATTTTACAGTGAGCTTCTTTGGACAGACATTATGTATTTGCATCTCTTTGCTTGTACCTTCCATCCTTTAAAAAGCACCACATTCCTAGTTATAATCATGAAATATTATGCATGAAACCAATTTTTACTCTAAGCACAATGATTGCCCCACTTATTTCTTCCTAGCATGCAAATGTTTTTTCAATAGAGTTGGCATTTCCATCAACTCAGATCTCACAATGGAGATTCTTCATTAAGATGCTAATGGTTTATTTTCATTGGTTTAAATGGTTTCCTCAATGTAAATACCAGCTCCTCTCTCTAGAAATGCCTTTGATGCAGACAGCCCTAATGGGGTAAATGGCAAGATAGTCAAATAGTTTGCACTAATCACAGCTAAGTAAGAGAGTAAATATTGTGTATTTCTTAGTACCTACTACCAAGTAACCATGTTTCCTATTTAAAAAACAAAATTCATAAAGTTGGTATTATTTAATATAGTGACAGGTTGAGTAAACACACACTGATCAATGCAAATTGCCCTGAAACTTCAATGTGATATATGCCTCTATCCAAAGATGCTCTGAGCCCTAATATTAAAGCATGCAAATCTGCTCGCGCATTCGCCATTGTACCTAAGCCAACCATCAGTTTGCAGACCTGCATGTTTACAAAAATAAATATTTGGTCAGGTAGGAATGTACTATTACCACATTTAACTTAGCTTTAAGCTTAGCATGTCCTGAAATAAATAATACCAGAGAATCATCAGGCCTGCACAATACTATTCCAGCTCCTGACTTCCCAGGATTTCCATCAGATGTTGCAGCGAATTCAAGTTTATAAACAGACTGCATTGCCATATACAAAAGCATAATTAAAATTTCAATTCAGGTTCAGCATGTGCTTAATATTGTTAGTTCAATGGCTATAGCAATAAAATAGCAAAAAAAAATAATCTGTTTATGTTAAAGAGCTCCAATTTAGTAACTATAAAGCAGCCTGATTTTCATTCAACAGGTATTAAACCCAGTTCATGCACTTTTCAAAAAAAACCTTTGCATATAATCAATGAAGTACATCATTGCCATTCTCTTATTCTTCGGTTCCTTCTCTGCTGAAAGAATAGCATTAAATGTACTTACAGAATGAAGGGCTCGCTGTAGCTTTTACAGTTCAAAAAGTACATCACAAAATAACTTCACGTAGGATTTATGATCTAGCCCTCACAAACAGTAACTAAAGTGAAGATTATATGAATCAAAGCCATATCCTATGTAAAAGAAATTAAAAACCTATTGAGACTTTATACTATATTCCCTATACAAATCACTAGTGCAATCATCTCTTTTTTCTCATTTTTTTGTTTCATAAAAAGTAAATATATTGATCTGAAAATATTACATAAACTCCACAATGTGTCATGAGGGCCAAAATAATAGGTGATTTATCATTTCTCGTGGAGGATGAAAAATTAGAAACAGAGAGAACTTGCAGAGAAGCAGCAGAAAAGAGGACTCCTAGACTACAGTAGATTCACATATATAATTATCAACATGAAATACCAGAGGTAAATCATTGATTTAAGTTTTTGAGTAAGTAAGGATAACTTCGAATGTCAGGATGAGCATGTGTGCAGTGTCATTTTGAAGTCTGAGGTTTATATGCTGCTTTCTTCCTTCCATCTGTTGAAGTTTTTTGGAGGATTATTTAAAGTAATTGAAGATTAAATTGAGTCATTTGAGCTACCTAGTTGCCTACTTAAGCTGCTTGAGCTGGTTGCTTGTTTGCTTAAGCTGGTTGCTTGCTTGCTTGCTTGAGCTGCTTAAGTGTTAGCTTTAGCTACTTGCCTGTCTGTTTGAGCTGGTTGTCTGTCAACTTATGCTACTCAGTTGTCTACTTCATCTTTCTTTGTGCCAAGGCAGATTGACATGTCATCAAGTGTTTGCAAATATCGATTTCTATGATTTTGATGAGATTCAAGCTTAAAAGCAGAAAAATTATCATGTAATTGCTACAGGTTGTATAAAAGTTAAAAATTGTTGAAGGCAAATGGAGAGTTAGTCGTCAACGTCAGCTACAGATTGATAGCTTGTATAAAATCATTGGAGAATTTAGTATTATACCTGATGTTTTTATTATCGCACACGGTTGGTGTGTTTTGTGTAACCGTCTTCTGCTTTAGTGTACACATCTTGTTTTCTAAAGGTGTCGATGTTCTACAACCGTTTTTCTTTTTGTCAGTGCTGAGTCTATCTTTTCCTAATCACCAGGTGTTAAATATTTATTGGTGCGTAACTCCTAGAATTTGAGATTGATAAAAGAATGAGTTGCCATTTTTTTTCAAGCAAGGAAGGTTCTTGGTATCGGATTACTATGGTGTACCACTTCTTGTTTACTAATGTCTTTCTGAAAAAGAGGTGTTTTCTGGAAATTATTGCCAGTTTTGTATTACTGGATGAGATGCTCTATTTAGGTGGTGTGTGTGTGTCGAAGTTTTGCTGGTGTGTGTAATTGGCATAAAATGCATATGGTTATATTCGATAATATTTTTTATCTGCCAATGTATTAATTGTTTGTATTAAGTGGGTTGTCACTCTCAAGTAGTTAATGTGTCGGTTGGTTGAAGTTTGTGTTCCTCTCGGCAACCGTTGGGTCATTTAAATATGTTGTGTCCTACCAAGGAGGGTAGTACGGTATAGTCGAGTGAATTGTAATCCTTGGCCGACATCTTTGGTCTTCTTCTCTGTAATAATTGCATGTGCTGTCATGTCCCCACTCTAGCTCAGTCTAGCAGAGACATGTGAGTCAGCTTATTATGGGGTCTTGTAGGCTGACAGGGTTGGACAGAGACCCGGTATGGTTATTCAGTGTTGGAGACTTGGTGTTCTAGCAGTTATTGATCAGTTGGGAGACATTCCTTGTTTTTAGGAGGCAGTTCCTACTTTTTAGGAGGTTTGATCATGCCCAAGGTTGGGTCTTCATGAGATGCCTCTTTGGGTTTAGTTTCAGAGAGATTGGGCTTGTTTCCTAAATTTTAGGAGCATCCCTAGATTTTAGGGATGAGACTACCAGTGAATCCTTGATTTCCGACTTCAGTCACAGACAGGTGACAGGATGATTTTAGGGTTTGTAATGTCAGTTGGGCATTTTATGGCTATTTGGGTTATATTTTTAATATTTCCTAAGTTAGCGTTTAATAATTAAATAAGGCTAAGTTGTTAGCCATTTTGGAGTGATAAGGGGATTTTTGGCCTCATCTGGATGCGCATCCTATTGTGTGATAGCTCGTTGGAAAGATCTTGAAATTCTTTAAATCTTTCTCTTTGGTCTCAGGGCAATTCAGTGAGCGGATTTCTGTCTATGAGGAAAAAGGTCATTTTCTAGTAACATGACCACTTTAAAATAAGAAATTATAACATTTCCACTAGACCATGCCACTTGGAGACAATTAGGGTTCGATTTGCAATTGAGAGGGGTTATAAGGGGATAGGAGCTTCATTCTATCATCATCTTTTGCATATTTGACAACTTGTATGAATTTGCTCTGGAGAGCGATTTCTAGACTGGGACGCAAACCCCAGGATTAGGATTGGCTGGGACGTAGCCCTCAGCAATCTTTGGCACCGGACTTATAAGGCATTGTGCGTGGTGATTAAGGACAGAGGCATCAATTCTCAGTAGGGTTTCAGCGTGGCCTACCATCTTTCCAGTGGAGACGTGGTTCATTGCAGCTGGAGGAATGCCATTTGCAGCAAATACACCACGTGGTGTATAGGGTATTGCTTGTATTCACTTCCAGTGTATGTGGGGTTGGAGAACATTCTTCATCTTCCAGTTTGACTTCGAATTTGTATGAGAGCTTGGGAAATACATTGGATTCATTGTTTGGCTTTGTAATTCAGACAAATCTGCCTGGTACGATTTGCAATAATTCTGACTTTTGCTGTATACCTCATTTATTTCAGTATTGCTTCATATTTGCTGTTATCTATTCCTTCCTATGCTATTAAACAATCAAAAACACAAAAACAAACAACCCTTTCTGCACTTCTGTCTAGTTCTGTAAGAAAAACTTAAATAAACAGGAAAACAAAATTAAAAATAAAAAAATTACAGCAGGTTAACAGCAAAGATCTATCAGGGATCTTTCATGTGCGAATAAAGATATATTTTGCTGCCGTGTCTGGTACATGTTGTCATGTATATTATTATTCTTGTATTTGATTTATCAGTTGTAGCGGTAAACATTTTGGCGTCATTGCCTTAAAAGAAATTGGGTCAACCATGAGTGATTCATGCCCGTAGACCCCAATAACGGTGAGAAGAGGCCACAGGGTAGTCAAGACCAAACGATTAGGTGATCCGCTGACCCTCGGCCAAAGGGAGCACAGGAAGTACTCAGAGTGTTGGGATGCTGGAGGTGGACGTGTAGATGACGCATGCGTGGCCAAGAGTGCAAGGAAAGCACCAAGACGTAGCGGTGAGAACAGTCCACCCAGGTTTGGCACACCTGGAAGTACCCGGAGTGTTGGGGACGCTAGAGGTGGACGTGTAGAGGACACGTGCGTGGCCAAGAGTGCAAGGAAAGCACCAGAACGTAGTGGCCGAAACAATCCCCCAAGTTTGGCACACAAGGGGGTAAGCAGGCGAGAAACCAATTTGCGGGAACTTGTCCCTCACTGAGGAACCGAGAATAAGGGAGCTTAGTCGAAGACTCCTTCAGTGCCTTCCCAGGGAAAACAATGATGAACACCCAAGAGAAGTAGAAACTCCCTAAATTTATAGGAGATGGATCGGAGGATCCCATATGACATTGTAAGACATGTATAACAATATGGGAGGCAAGTGGCAAAGATGACCACGATTATTGGCTGAAGGCATTTCCTGCCATCCTTAGGGGAATTGCTATTGACTGGTACACAAACCTAGATGCTAAGGGCAAGGTCAGGTGGAGTGACCTAAAGAAGGCATTTGAAGAGGAGTTCAAAGTCCTGAGCGATGACAATGAGATCATGGCCGAAATCTATAATAACAAGCAAGGGAAAAATGATAATGTGTATGTGCTTACAACCGTAGGCTCAAAGAACTGTTGAACAAGATGGAGAACCAACCAGCCGACGGGTTGAAGAAGAGGTGGTTCACTGAGGGATTGATACCCTTGCTGCGCAAGAAAATGAAAGTGGTGCCTCCGTCCTCATACGCTGATGCTTACAATCGGGCGATGGACATCGATAGTGAAAACAAAACCTCATCTCGAGGGAAGAGGAAGATCGACGATGACAAGAGCACCGAATGTAGCAGTGACAAAGAATCCAAAACCATACGAGCCCTTCAACGAGATATGTTGAAAATGATGAAAGAATTGAAGGTTAAGAAAGGAACCAATAAAGAAAGTAATGAACTATGGTGTACTGAATGCAAAAGCGAGGGGCACACGAAAGGTAATTGTCCTAGAAATATGTTTTGTGAGATTTGCCAAGTGCTGGGGCATTCAATCAAGGAGTGTCCATATAATTTGAAAACTAGAAGTACACAGGTACTCTTCACACAGGAGTCAAGACCATCGAAACCATAGAATGTATCATTAGGTGATTATGGAAATCAACGAGTGTGAAATCAAATATAGTACAACTCCAGAGGGCGTCCTATCATATAGTGCTGACAATGTAGCAAATGGGGACACTTTGCGAGAGACTGCCAAAACAAGAAAGACAACGTACAATTATTGTGCAAATGGTGTGGACTAGGTTACCATGAAGACACCAACTACCCAAAGAAGAAGGGTATTAATATGGTGGACGTGGAGGAACAAGAGTACGCAGTTTTGGCAATCACGAGAGTACAGACAAAGAAGGCGATGTATTTGGACTCTTGTACGGGGAAGGAACACTTCCGAGAAGGCAGAGACAAAGTAGGACAAGTGCTGGAGAAGGAACGCGTAACTGCCAATGGAATTGCAAGTACGTCATTGCGGGAGTCAGAGAATAACATAGTTCAACAAGTGCTATAGACAACCATACCCATCAAGGTGGCAAAACTTCTTCAAACTATGCCACAATTGAGAATGGCAATTACCAACACCGTTAGTGATGACACAGTCATCCATCAACAATCTAAGCCACAAACGAAGGAACTGACGGGGAAACCACCACGCGAAGGGAATGAGGCTAGTAATCCGATGTTGTTGACAGTGAGTGTCGAGAGTAAGTCGGCTATCGTCAAGATGAAAATTTTGGGGCAAAAGTTGACAAACACCATCGCCAACGGGTGAGTTAATGTGTTGCTAGAGGACACTTGGAAATGTCTAGGGAAGCCGACACTATGGCCACCAACCTTCCACTTGGTAGGTGTCGACTAGCACGATTTCCAGCCATCGGGAACCATGGATAACTATAAGAACCCCCCCCCCCCCCCCCCCCCATCTCCCCTGGGAAAAAGTGTGAAATCCTCGTGAATCCAACATTATTTTTGGGGGGAAAATTGCATATTGATGGCGATTTTTTTATAACGTATGAAAATTCCATAAAGTCCTAGTGAATAATTCATTACTGTGGGGGAAAATATGTAATGCATGAGGCAAATGTTATGCGTTTAAAGGAAAAAATATTTAAGTGTATGTGCGAAAAGTTTTACTGCGAAGGAAAAATTATTTAATTGTTTTGGCGAATTTTATCTACCGTTTGAAAATTGTTTAATTTTATTGGCTAATCTTTTGTTATTTATGGAAAAACAAATATTTTATTGGCGATTTCATTGCCATTTTCATTATCTATTGATAGCCACTTTTCAAGAGTTGTGACTCATCATGTGGGCCAATGCCAAATTTATGCAACATCCATCAATTTATAATTTTAAATATATTATTTAAGACCGTTCCATGATCGTAGATCAATGGCTGAAGTTTTATTTCGGCCCAAATTTTTGAAGGAAACGTAGTTCTCCAGAAAGTCTCCAAAATGGAGACACGTATGAAATCTTAACCCTGCGCCTTAACCTTGATCATCGATTACAACTGGTTAGTAGGTTACGTGGATGGTCGATAATGTTGCACGGTCCTAATTGACATTTATTAATGTCTTGTCACTGGCATTCTCTAACTGCGATCCACTCAGCACGCACGACTTCCAATTTGGTAGTGGCACCAACGATATTACCAATTTTGCACACTCGTGTATTTATGGGAAAGATTTACAGAGAGATATGAAAGATATAAAAAAATTTAAAGCACAAAGAAATTAAGAGGGTTAGAGAAGGAATTGCACAATGGTATCGATAAGTGTGACCACATAGACACAAGCCTAACATCCATCAATTTATAATTTTAAATATATTATTTAAGACCGTTCGATGATCGTAGATCAATGGCTGAAGTTTTATTTCGGCCCAAATTTTTGAAGGAAGCATAGTTCTCAAGAAAGTCTCTGGAATGGAGACACGTATCAAATCTTAACCCCACACCTTAACCTTGATCTTCGATTACAACTGGTTAGTAGGTTACGTGGATGGTCGATAATGTTGCACAATCCTAATCGACATTTATTAATGTCTTTCACTGACATTCTCTAAATGCAATCCACTCAACACGCACGACTTCCAATTTGGTAGTGGGACTGGCAATGTTACCAATTTCGCACACTCGTGCATTTATGCAAAAGATTTACAGAGATGCGAAAGATTTAAAATAATTTAAAGCACAAAGGAATTAAGACGGTTAGAGAAGGAATCGCTATTTATAGACGATCTACGCTTCTTTCTTCTTCAATTCGCCTTTGAAATTCTACCTCTGGTTTAGGTCTTTAGGCTATGTAATTTGATACTCAGATTTCTGAAGATGGACACTCCTATCCGGTTGAGAAGCACATCTGAGGACCAGAAGCCCTTTCTGGGCTTGGTCAAAGACACAACCCTTGCATCAGTTTGTAAGGAGATTGGGTTTTTTTTACAAACGAGGATGTGAGGATGGTGTTGGGCCGAGAGTTTTTGTGAAATGTTGATAATTACCGAGTTAACACAGACATTACATCTCGGTTTTTGGCATCTCTTCTGGACCTCGAAGGAGACAAGTTAGATATGTTGATGCTGTTAAGGAAGATCTTCAAAGAAGAATTCCTAGGGGACGACGTTCAAGTTGTCGTCTTTGCAGAAATAGGGGTGGGGATCCCTTGGGCAAGTGATTTACACAAGCTTCTCCAACCAGGCCAAAATGTGGCCAAGCAACCTTTTATTTTAAACCTGAATGCTGAGCAGTTGACACGACATACGAAATGGGCGTGAATTGGTAGGGATTTACTCCGAAAATGGTTTCTCCTGGATGAATTTCCAAACTACAGATGGCTCAATGAATTCTCAAAGCTTATCCTCTCTAGAGAATTCTACTTAGACAAAGGGGAAGATCCTTAGGGTTACCCATGAAGGATTTCAGTTTTTCGTTTTGTGTTTTGGATACCATCATACCACTGGTCCACTGCCCGTGCCCTAGTAGTCTTGCTTTTTTTGGCTAGTTCCTCGTAACCTCCCTCATTTTGGCTTTAAAGTTTTGGAGGGACTCTGACAATCAACTATTGTAAATTTGCAGAACATATTAATGAAAATTTTGCAACTTCAAGTTTGTTTTAGTTTGCCTTTTATGGATTTGAAAAATGCTTTCACTCTCATTCTTTTGCGCTTAGTAGACTCCAGTTTGTGAATGAAATGGCCAAAATTGTGTCACTGTGTGTAATAATTTATGGGCAAAATTGAAATTACAATGCAATACTGAATTAATAATTTGTGAATCTGAAAATGTACCAAACAAATGTATGTGTGTGATTTTGTGAATCGTTAACAAAATGAAATTACAATATAGTAGCAAGCACTCAGTTAATAATAATTTCATAAAAGAAATACATGACGGCTGGCAAATACGGTGGTTGGGAAAAGTAGGAGTGAAAATGGATACGCCCATTCTTCTAAGGGCCACGAAAAGGTAAATGGCCTTCATTGGCAGGATGATTCTCAACTCTGAGAATAGATCATCATCTTGTCCTGCATGCAATCAAGATGATTCTGAGACAAGAATTTCTTCAAGCCTACCATGGGTATAGGGTAGGCTTGAAGAATTTTTTCCTAGGTTGGATGAGGAGCTGAGGGTCTTCATGGCTAGCGCACGGTCCAATGGTGTATATTATTTATTTTAATTAATTTTCAAAACAAACTATGATTGGAAATGTTTTATAAATTATTAAACATAATAATCCGTAACCTTAATCAATATATTATTTTATAATCTTTCATATTTTTAAAATACTTAATAATTACATTGAATAAGAAAAATGAACAAAATTTGATGAACATTGGATTAAGATGATCGCAGATTGACGACGTAACCTCCATTTTGAGCTGAAGTTGTGAGGATTAAAAAATTTTGCAATCGTCCTCCGAAAAAGTGACACGTGTGATCAAAAGATTTAATGTTATCTATAGCAAATTGGTAGAGGTTATCCCTAGATTCTAGAAATGGATTGGTGTATGGCCCAGATTTTTTGAAGGAAGATCGAGATGGTGGGAGGATCCTATATAGCAAGATATTGGCGACGATCTTTCCACAAAAGGAAAATGGCAAAGTTTTTCGAAATCAAGTGTGCACGTAAGGAAGAGGAGGGGTGGACCGAGCCACTGGAGGAGCAGATTAATCGGCTGTTCAACAGAGCCAATGACAGAGAAAAAGAGATGGTGGTTATCATTTTGGGCCCCAATTTCTGGAGCGAAGGCCATGTGCATGACAGATTGGTGATGGAAAAACTGTTTGAACCAATCGTGTAGATTTTGGGCTACCCGATCTCGAGCAACGGGATTGTCTGAAGGATGGTGAGAGAAGACCTCATGCAGGAGGTTATGACTGCACTGGACTGCATAGAGGTGGCTCCAAAATCGAGCTGTGTGATGGGGTATTTCTAGTTGAATGCAAAGGGGAAGATGAAGAAGATGAGGAAGGCTTAGAGTCTGTTCAAAGCTAGGATAATGAAGGAATATAGCATGGGTAAATTTGCAGATTACATGAAGGAGAATGTTGATGTTATGGCAGAAGAGATAGTTGATAGGGTGATAGAGATTGGGAATGGGATTGCTTACCTATATAACTGAGATCTCTCAGTCTTCTATGTAATGTTTTCTCTGTTTATTAATAGAAAGGGTACTGCCCCCTAGGAAGAACTTGTTTAAAAATAAAAAATACAAATAATAACTTTTAAAATTTTAATTTTATAATTATTAATTAAATGAAAAATTTAGTCCTAATTATTATTAATTATTATATTCTCAAAAGCATTATAACTATGAAAAGAATTAGGAATATAGTAAGATTATACTTAGAATTATTAAAAAACTAAAATAAATAAATAATTTAAGCATTACTAACAAACGTCACTAAAAAATAAATAATAGATATAACAATATATTAGGGTTCAATTTTCTTGGATCTTTTTTATCTAATATACTAGTCCCACTTGTAATTACTATGAATCAAAATTGAAGCCAACATCACTTAGAAAAAAATATAATCTTTCAATAATCAATTTGACTCTAATTATGCCGAGAGGCATCTACAATGACATCAAAATGTTCGTAAACAAAAATTCAATTTTGAAACAATTTGACATGCAAATGACGGGTAAATGCATGAAATACACCATCTTTTGGTTTTTATGGTGGTGTTATTTTATTACTCCAAATAAAATAGAACCCTCGCCACTTGTCTCTAACTATATGAAACTGTTACATTCAAATGATAGTGGAAGAGTGCCATAATATTTAAAAGGGAACAAGCAATGAAATTATTATTCATATTTTTGAAACTCTTGTATACTACTAATATTATTGCAATCGTCAGATTCCCTTCTATTATAAGATATCTCTCAAAATAATTTAACTATATTTTTTAAATATAGATATACTAGTTATTGTCTACTATACCTTTCAACTACTATGTCATAGCTCATCGATATCAAAAATACTATTATTATAATACTATTAGATTTATTATGTTTATTACAATATTAAAACGGCAAGTACTCTCCACTATGTGGCACTTCTTAGTACTTGACTTTAGGCTAGTACTATTGCAATCGGTTGTCGTTGCTTTTTGTTAACTCGTTATTATTCAATTGCTTCTCCACCAATTAGAACTATGAATTTTTTGTTTGGATATGTTTTATAATTTTTATAAAGTTAAGATGCATGATTTTTAAGTTTCTAAATTATAGAAATTAGTTTTCTCCAATCTAATTGCCTTGGAAAATTTACATCTTATTAACAATTTTTCGGGATGCACTATCTGAAAGTATTTTTTTAAGCAATTTTTTAGGTATGCTAAAATAATATTTAGCATGTTTAAATTTTCTTATCAAATTTATTTTACACATTCACCAAACAAATATTTAACAAATTCTAAATCTTTTAAACCTTTATATAAGTAAATAAACATATATATATATATAATTTTGATTATCCTTATTAAATTTAATAATATAAAAATTTGATAATAAAACAATATTATCGATAATATAATATATTATATATAATAATATTATACTATAATCAAATTTAATTAACAATATAATAATTTCAATATATAAAAATTAACAATTTAGCTCTTATAGGCAAACTTTTGAGAATATATAAATATCTTGACAACTATTTAGGTAGGAATATAGGTAATCGATATTTTATGTTTAAAAACAAGCAATTTAATGTTTTCTTTTAGTGACTTTAACATTAAAATATTATTTTTAAGATGTAATAATTATTAATAATTGCTACTATTAATAATAGTTATTATATTATTTTATTTTTAAGTTTTAAAAATAAATTTATAGGTTTAAAATTTATTAATAAAGTTTAAATTAATATTATAAATTTTTAATGTTAAAAATTATATATTTAAAAAGAAATTATTCATACATTAAATTTTAGATTAATTATTTTTAATAAATTAATTAATTATTTTATTTTATTTTAAATTTTTAAAAACATCCATGAATAATAAATAGTTCATGATTTTTTTTTATTTTTTAAAAATATATAAAATAGCAATAAAGTAATTAGCAACTAAAAATAAATCTATTAAATTTAGAACATGTTAGTAGAACTTAGATTGCTATTATGAATTTTTAATGATGAAAATTATATATATGAAAAATGCTTATTCATAAATTGAATTTGAAGATTGATAAATATTTATAATACATTAATAATGAAAAGCAATTGTTATTATTTTTTAATTTATCAACTTTACAATTTCAATGAATCTATTAATTTAAAATATATTAAAAGTTAACATTAAATCTTTTGTAAACTTGATATATTGTAAATTAGTATATTATCAATAGATATATCAAGTTTACAAAATAAATATTTTGATATATTACATTTACAACAAGTTTATTGTAAAATTTTAATATATTGTAAAAGTAAAATAATAATAACTTCTTTTAATAATTAATTTATTAAAAAACCTTATAATTATAATTATAATTAATTTATTAAAATTATAATTATAATTATATCTAATATTAAGATTACAATTACAATTAACTAGAAAACTAACAACGGCAAGTACATGGTTAAACATTTATATTGTTAATCATGGTTATTTATATATGATTCTTCCAGAAGAGGGACATGTGTCGTCGTTATGTCAATCTTCACATGAAAGAAAGTCTATGGCCCATGGGACAATGAAGTTTTAAACTTTTAGGTGATGTGGCACCCAAACTGGCAAAAATCCTATTGATAATGGGACCCACGGCAACTGACAATGGATACCGCCATCCGTTGGATGAGCACAGATCAACGGCGTAAGGTGTATTTCGGGCCGAATGTGGGAACGATAAACATTTTTTGCAAACTTCCACTGGAAACAAGACACATGTTATTGAAAGTTGTCCTATCATAAACAATAAACATTTAATTAAGTATAGTTAAATTCTAAATTTGTAATTGTATACTTAATTAAGTGTAATAAACTCTGTTTCAAGGAGAAGTTGTAAAGAATTAAGAAGTCTTCAAAAATATTCTGAAAAAGTGACACGTGTGACATGTCAGACTGTCTGTCCTCAGAATTTAGAAAGCAGCAATGAATTTTTTGCCCTATTGCTGCGAATAGTTATCAATAATAATTTATAAAATTACAAGACAATTCTACAATTTTTGCCCTTTAGGTTTTGAACTTTTGACTTTTAAGGCTTTTGAAACTAAGGGACTCGTATTGGTATTTTGATTCTTGGACAAACCAATAAATCCAGGGAGATTCAGAAACGACTACTAGATTGAGGAATGCAACAGAGTCTGTCTGTGCCAGTCTACTCAAATAGAAATTCTGGGTAAAATCCAGAACACCTCCATCCCACGTTTTTAATTTTTTAATCCTATGGTTTACCGTTTAGATTGTAGAACTAGAATTACGGGTTCAACTTGAGGCTTGGCATTTTGAGGCTTGTAGTTACTAGTTGTCTAGCATTATTTTGAACCATTAACAATACCAGCGATGGGGAAATCGAATAGTAGAACTAAAAGCCAAGTGAATGAAAAAATAGACTTAACCGAACTAGTTTGAAAGATCCTTGATGGATCCCCTTGCTGATCTGCTGTAATTTTTAAAATAATAAACTATATTTTCCTGTGATTTTTGTTGATGGTCTTACAGAATAGAGAGAAGTTGCAAAATGTTTGGTTTCATTTTTGTATTTTTTGAATATATAAGCAAGTAATGAATAAAGAACAGCAAATAAGGAAGGAAACTGAAACAAGTAAGAACATTCAATTAAATCAGAATTGATACAAATCGTACCAGCCAGATTTCTGATTTATAATATCCAAATTATTCCCTACGCACTAGGAATGTGCTTACATCCAATAATGGCGCCAACTAAAGGGTAGATGATGAACACAAACCAAGAACACCAGCTATGGCTGCATGAAAGTCTTCACCACTTCCAGCGTATAGTGTACCTGCTGTAATGGTGGCATCAAGCTGAAACAATCACGCCACAGCTGGGAAATGCAACCACCCTGCTGAAACCCTCACCAAGCAATCTGAATCTCCACAAGGAATAGCGCATACACTCTAACCAATAATGCCAATGCCAAAAGAATCCACTGCCAATTAATAGCTGAGGGCTACATCCCAGCCAGTACCAATCATGGGGTTTGCGTCCCAGATTGAAGAATTGCTCTACCAGAGCAATATCGCACCAAACAAGTTTTCAATATGTAAAAGATAATGAGAAATTAGGTTTCCTTCTTCTTATATCTCTTTCCTTCCAAATCGAACCCTAAAGATATATGAAAAGTACGCTTTAATATAAAGTCATATTTCCCAATATTGGGTGCCCAAGTCTAGAGAAAAGACCACTTTTTCAATATAAAATAACTCCAAGCGCCAAAACGACCCTGGCAAGTGAAAATCATTTAGAAAAGTTCAAGACCTTTCCAACGAGCTATAACACATGGGCATATGAATCCAGATGAAGCCAAAAACCCCTTATTACTCTAAAATGGCTATAGACATGGCCTTATTTAAAATATTAAAACGCTAACTTAGGAAATATTTAAATATATTAAAAATATAACCCAAATAGCTACAGAAAGCTCCAAACACACCAAAAGCCTGAAACTGAACCTGTCACCTGTCTGTGACTGATGTCGGAAATCATGGATCAACTGGCAGTCTCATCCCTAAAATCTAGGGATGCTCCTAGAAACTAGGAAACACACCCAAATCTCCTGAAACTGAAACCAAGGAATGGTCTCATGGAACCTCAACCCTAGACGCTGTCACTGCCACCTAAAATGAAGGAACTGCTCCAAACTGGTCTACTACTGCCAAAAACACTAAATCCAAACACTGAATATCCTGACTAAGTCTCTATCCACCATGGCTTGCCTACAAGACTCCATAATAGGCTAACTCACATGTCTCTGCGAGACAGAGCTAAAGAGGGGGCATGACATAGTTAAAACAACAGGTTTCTCTGATGAATACCATGATATTTATAATCCTGTTATCCATGGTACAAAGTGAATCATGAAAATTAGATATGCATTGTCTAATAAGGCGGGAGATCAAAACAGAGCAAAATATAATGTTTTTAACACCATGTTAAATGTAATTAAAAATAAAATTGCATCGTGGTATGCTGGATTGGGACACATGATATTACCTGAAGTATTCCCTTGCCTAGAAATTGTCATGGTCTACGCCCAAAATTATGATGAAGATAGAATAGCAATTGTCAATAAAAATACTCCAAAGAGGAAATTTTATCCATAACTGAGGGAGAATTTGCTCATTTGTTGAACTTAAGGTTTGAAGCACAAAACTCAAATGTCCACATTGACCTAGGAAAGCTAGCAGAGGAATATGAGAGAAGCGAAGCAAATGCTAAAGATTCATTGTAATGTCCCCACTTCCTGAGTGATCTATCAGGATGGGGAATTCACCTGATGCCCATCTCCACAGGTGAATTCTAGTGTTTGGGGATGATTTACTTGCCAAAGGGAATCATACACTTAGTCATTTTTATGACTTTGGTGAGATAATAAAGTAACTTTATAATTTAAAGTTATAAAAGTAACTTTTTCTAAAAATAGAAAAAGTTAAGTTATAAGTTGTTTATTTTAAATAACTTTATATTACTCCCTTGACACACTTTCCTAAGTGAATTATATTTTAAAAAGTGCCCCCATTCAATGATAAGCTGACCCCTCCAGTTGAGCGAACCATTATGAAGCCCAAAGATTCCATTTGGAATCTTGTAAGATGCCATGTAGGGTTTGATCTAAGGTTTGGAGGCTTATAAGGCTTGTACGTGCCAATTGGAGAGGTATGCTTTTGGAAAATTATTGAATCTTTTACCTTGCAGCAGCCTGCCATTGCAGGAACAGCCTGAGGAAACCTGATTGGAGACGAAAACCTTTGATCTGGGCCTACGATACCCCAACCATTCACACTACATCAGCACTCAGAATTCACCTCATAATTGGCCATTTGGGGTCACAAATCAGAGGTTATTGATTGTAACAGGAATTATAGGGTGAGACCCACAGATCATAGCAGATTGGAGGGTCTCTACAGCAAAATAAGTGCATTTATGACAGCCGTTCTACTCCAAGTAGCTGGCCGTACCATTTTGGGCAGCTTGGGGTTCCAAATAAAATAATTGGAGGGTTTGGAGAATTATAATTGCTTGTGATTTCATTGTTGGGGTCTAAATAAGAAATCACAGTAGGTTTGGAGGGAAGAAAATAGCAGATCTGAGCAGCAGCAGCAAATCACTGGGGAAAAAGGTCACAATTTGGGGATCTTGCCTGGCAACATTTTGGAATTCTTAGCTGACTTGCTATTTCTTCTCATATTTTGTTTTGGTAATTCATTATTAGTCAAATTAAGCTCATCGGAGCTGTTGTAGTGCTGTGAAAGCTTCCGTTTCAGTAGTTAATGCATTTTGGGTCAATCAACGGAGCTCATCCAGGTAGGCGTTGGACACCTAGTAAGACAATTAGGCTTAATATCTCTAATTTGGTAAATTATTCTGATTTCTTTAAAAGCTGCAATAAAATATCAGAATCTTGAATTTAGTTCAGTTGATATTCTTTATGTTTGGCATCTATTTTCATATAAGCATTGTCTATCATTCTTGCATAACACATCAAACTTCAAAATTTCAAAACTTCATCAAATTCTAAAGTAAACAATTCACTGGCCAAAGAATTTGATTTTGTAAACAAACAACAGATTGGATCAAATTTCTGGTCAGGGATCTTTCATTCATTTATCAAAGGTCTAACAGTGTGTGGTGCTTGATTGGATCGGAATCATAAGCTTCCTTATGATTATAATATTTTTGTGCCATGGGTTCAGGATACTATTTCCATGCTAATATTTTCCCTGGGATTGGAAAACAATAGGGAAGTGGGTGCCAACCTTCTTGAAATGATTTTTCATATTTTTGAGCCATGGGTTCAGGATACTATTTCCATGCTAACATTTTGCCTGGGATTGGAAAATAATAGGGAAGTGGGTGCCAACCTTCTTGAAATGATTTTTTATATTTTGTGTAAGAGAACCAGTAAGATTTAATTTTGTTGAGCACATTGTTCAATCCATGCAAAAACAATTACTAATGATTAAAAGATGTTCCTGTAAGACATTTAGGTTCACAACCTACTTGTGCTATCTTCTTCTAGCAAAGTATCGTGCAATATTCGAGACCAACAAGCTTCACATTCAAGTCTATAAGATTGATGAGAAGACTCAAGACAAAACAGAGTGTCCGATATATGAATGGACACCTAAGATAAGGATGCATGATAACAGAAAGAACTACACCATTTTGTAGACTTCTTTTTGCCACCAATGTATCATGAAATTACAAGCACTCCAATGCCTAGATTGCCTGTGTCTCATAGAGATTGCATTGAACTCGAAAGTCAAATACAATTGGCTGACTGGTTCTTCATGGAAGAATACACTGTGTTAAGGTTTTACGGATCAACAGTAGAACCCTACAAACTTCCAATACATGTGACAGAGAGGGTATTTGCATTAGAATATGTACGTGTTGCGACGTCTTCACACATCGCCCCATTGCAAATGGGGACCCCCACACTATTCGCTTTTTAGAGTATCAGTTTTGCTTAATTTCCTAATGTTTGCCTTTGTCGATGAGAGGGTTTTGAATTTTGAATAGGATCATGTGTTTAAAATGTCAAAATGTTAGAGTGATCCTGAGTTTTGCCTAAGTCTAGGGGTTGCCTTAGGGTTTTGATTTATTCTTGCTAAGTGTTGAGTTTTAATTTTGCCTTGACATTTGAGCATCAATATGTCTAAATGTTTATAAGTCGGTGATATTTTTGAGCCTAAACGTCAAGAGGTCTTTTAGGGGTTATTTTCTTGCTCCTAGGAGGTTATTAAAGTCAAATTTGCACTTTATCCCGATGAATTTCCTATATTCGTGCTCAAATTTTGGTGAATTTGCCTAGGTCCAGATGAGTTTTATTGAGTTTTTGAAGTTTCCTAGTGGTTTTGAGTGAAAAAATCATCATATTCCAGATGAAAATCCACATTTTAAGGGTCAAAAGGTCAAAATTTCAGACTAGAGGTGCTTTTCCCCTCATATTCCTGACTACCCATGATTTTCCCCACTCAAAATCCAGACTAGACATGGATTTCCTTGGAATCCAGACATGCCCTATTTTTCCCCCATTCAACATCCAGACTAGGGGCGATTTTCCACCAGGATGATTAAATTTTGTCTCTATGTTGGGAATTTTCTTGACTACCTTTGAATTTCCTCTAAGGAGTGTGGATGAAGTTACAGATGACTTAAGTGAGAATTCCTGATGACAATCGATTTTCCACCAGAGCTTTTCATGATGATTTTTTGTGGATTTTAGTACGGACAACTGCAAATTGAAGATTTTTAAGTCCGAATTGCTATCTAGACTGGGGTCGATTTTCCCCAGAGTGTTTCTTGCCAAAGTGATGAATTTTAGTCAGGATTTTGACTCCAGACTTGATTCAATTTTCCCTTGGAGACATTTTTGTGCAATTTATGATGAAATTTTGTCTGGATTTTTATCTAGACAGGGGTCGAATTTCCCCAAGTGTGCATTTTTGAAAATTTTAATTATTTTTATTTGGATTTTTAATCCAAATAGGGATCGATTTTCCCCATGGGTAAAATTTTGAAAAAAAATTTAAAATATTTTTAATGATGTGACCCAAATTTTATTGTTTATAATGATGTTGAGAATTATTTAAAAAATAAAAAACAATTATTTAATGATTTGTAATGATCATTTAATAATTAATTATTTTTCTAATGCAAAAAAATTTTCCCTAGGCAAGTATAAGTATCAAAGTTTCATCCCACATTGCTTGTGTGGTGAAGTTTCAAGGTGAAAATGTTTTAACTATGCCTGCCCAACAATAAAATAACATTACAAGTTGCTGATGTGACAGTTAGGTGGCTGATTGAAAGCAGATTGGAGGTCCCAGCTGGGCGATGTTTGCCCAAATGTCAAGTTGACACCATTGTTGCAGTTGAAGTTGCAGATTTGAAGTATTTGTTTGCCCAATCAGACCTGGGCGCCATGTTTGGAGACCATTACAACAAGCTTGGAGGACGATTTTCATGTCTTGGACGATTTTTAAGAAGTGGCGCCATGGCTGAAGTTGGGCGATTTTATTTGGGAGGTTGATTCCTCCATATCTTGATGAATTTTGGTGAATTTTTTGAGTGTTAAGGGGCCCCTATTATTTTCAGACCTTGCTGGGCACCATTGCTAGGAGTGATTTGACCTCCATTGTTGGCTGGAAACTTCATTTTCAGAATTATTTCTTCACTTCCAGCCACTTCATACCTAGGCGATTTTGCTTAGAGGTGATTTTGTGAAGTGTTTGATGCATTTTCAGAGCAATTCATCGCTGTTGCAGGTCTGAGACGCCATTGTTACAGGCTGTCCTCAGAAAAAACATCATTTCCAGCCACTTACCTACCTTAGCGATTTCACTTGGAAAGTGTTTTAAAGTCAATTTTCCATCATTTCCAGGGTTTCTTGTCACTTTGCAAGGTGCTGGTAAGTCTGAAACACACATTTTCAGACTTGTCTTCAGAAAACTTTTCATTCCCAGCCATCACATACTTAGGCGATTTAATTGGGAAGCCATTTTGGAGTGATTTGGAGGCATTTTCTGAGGTACACCATTGTTGTTACAGTCTGACACACCATTGTTGTTACAATCTGACACTCCATAGTTGTGGGTGTCTTTAGACTAATTTTCATTTCCAACTACCTCCACACTTGGGCAATTTTCATTGTGCATCATTTTGGGTGAGTTTTGGGAGCAATTTCTGAGTACTCCATTACCATAGTTCCCAGACTCGGACTCGGCTCTGACTCGGCAAGGCTGACTCGACTCATGACTCGGCTCGGACTCGGCAATGACTCGGCAACAACTCGGCAAAATAAGAAAACCCTTGAAATTTAGAGATTTTTAACGATTTAAAACTTGTTTCATACACCCATTATTGAATTAAGCTCAAAGACACTATAACATCATCAAATAGAAGCTAATTTGATCACATACATAAACATACATCCATCACATGCGTAGAAATGTAAATTATAGTTGAAGGAATTAGGAAACATAGATATATAGAGTTATAAATGTTGTCCAATATATATAAAATCCATGACTTCAAATGTTCCCAAACATATATGTAACTCTAAAGTGTAAACAAAAACAAGTCTATGGCTCAGGCTCTGGCTCAGCCTCGTCTATCTGCCTCCTAGAAAGGCGTCTAAGGTAGGTCCTGGATGACTGAGTAGCCATAGTCTCTGCCTATGATGTGCCAGTCTGAGTAGCCATAGGTGTTGTGCCTGATCGTGCTCTATCCTCCTCCTCTGCCATAGCCACAGCTTCAGCCTTTCTATCTATCTGGTCAACCCACTCAAGGTCCTCATTAGTGAAGACTGGATCGGTGGACTCAGTGAGCCAATCGGACTGTAGTGTTGCCCCAATGTGGTTTGTGCAAGCTTTTTACCTCTTCCTCTCAGCTGGGTGCAAAACTATGGCTTCCTATTTTTCCAGTGTTCCACGGGCGTTGGGGACGAGGGGACACATTTCCAAGACAGGGGGACCAAGGGCCTAAGTTTGGGGACGGCAGGGGGACGACGATGGGGGGGTGGCGGGGTGGTGGTGTTGATATAGTTATACATATACATATAGTACTTGAAAAACTAGTTTTGAAAAGATGTATGACACTATTACAGTATAAGAATTACATTGTCAAATGAGACTATAGGAAATTTGAAATACTAAATCTAAATACCAATTACCAAGATTTCTAAGTTGTGTTGTTATATGGAGCCTAATCAGATTCGTAGGTTAGATTTTCCCTACTTCTATCGGCGTGGTTTCCCCCTATATTTTTCAACGGGGGTTTGGGGGCAGCGCCCCCATGTTGGGGTCAAGGGGCATCGCCCCTTGCGCGTTCCCTATCGCAATACAGGGTGGGGTCGAGGGGCAGCGCCCCGCGAGGCCAAAAAATCATTAAAAAATGTTATGTTTTTTTTATTGCACTGTTTTAAGTGACTCTGGCTGGGTCATGACCCTCAAACTCGGCGAGTCAAGGAGTGACTCGCTGACTCGGCAAGTCAGGCGAGTCACGCCCCCTGACCCGTCCGAGCCCGGGTCAGAGTCACCGTGACCTGGCAGGGGTCACCCGGCCCATTGACTCGCATGACTCGCCGCGAGTCACAGAACTCTGTCCATTACTGATCTAAGTCTGAAACTTCACTTTTAGATTTGTCTTCTCCAGATATTTTTTTACTAGCCCTTTGTTTGGGAAGGTGAAATCCATCAAATACAGGTGTTTCCTATGACTGCCACAATTTTAAATGACTGATTTATTGAAGTTACAGGTTGTCTTCAGACATTGGGCAGCCATTGTTGGACCTTGGAAGGGTGTCTTTAGACTTTAAGAACTAAAAATCAGACTTTCCCACACCCTTTTCCAAGCATTGCGGTATACTTCCGGACCCATTTTAGACATTACCAGGTTGTCTTCAGACTGAAACATCATTTCCAGCCACATAGTTGTGCCCAAATGTGACCATTTCTGAGTTTCGAAGGTCAAAATAATTCAAATGCAAGCATATGACATGGTTGTGACCGCTTCCAGCCATTGATATTCATCATTTCCAGAGTGTCTTCAAACTTTTTGGAGCCATTTTCGGACTTTCAGAGGGTGTATTCAAACTTAAGAATCAGAAAATCAGACATCAATACACCATTTTCTGAGTATTTTCGGACATTGGAGAGCGTATTCAGACTCGGTCCTCAGAAAATCAGACTTTTATTGCAACTTTGATATCAAAAATCAGTCACTTTTTGAGTGTTTTCAGACCTCCAAGTGATATTTCCAGACCTGGACATTTGTTTTTGGGCTCCAAATACTTGATTTTCTGAGTTTATAGGGGTGTCTTCAGACTTATTTATTGCAATCAGACTTATCCTAAGTCTGAAAATCAGTTTTTCTTGAGGAAAATCTTCCAGATTTCAATCCGGACATTCCTATTTTATAGAGTCGGTGTTACAATTTTCTAAGATTACCTATCACATGTTGGGACAAATGTCAGGAACAAAGTCACTATGAGGTTCTAATTTCCACTCAACACATGATGTTCAAGGACAATGAGTTTGGATGAGGGTTGAATTTCCACTTGAGTACGGAATTACAAAGGAAGGAAGTTGTCCAGATAGGCATCCAATTTCCACCAAGTGAAGAAATGAACAAGGATAATACAGATGTTTTAAAAACTGATCAGTCCATATGAGAATGGATTTCCCACCAAGGTTGAAGTTAAGTTTATCATACTAGTGTTTGATTCAATGTTTATTTGTTTTGCAGGACTGTTATGAGGAAAGGAAGCATGATGATTAAGGCTTGAGGTGAAGGAGGATGCATGCAATGCGGATAAGGAAGATCAATACTTCAAAGATTGGATGAGGAATTCAAGATAGAGATTCCAGAAGGTGAAGATGAGGACTAGATCAATCATGAAGAAGATTTCACCTTGATGGTGAACAAATGAAGGAAAGCAAGTTCAAGACATGAGCACAAAGGATTTCACATCAAGAAATCAGGAACTACATCAAGGAATTTCAACATCAAAAAGCACCAAGGAAGGAAATATTTCAAGATTCTAAGATTGGGAAAATTTTCCAAACATAACGAAAAAATAGTTCATGGAATTCTTTAACATAAGGATGGAATGCAAAGTATCATAAGGAATTCCAAACATTATGAAGAAGTGGAACGCACAAGGCAAATTGATTAAGTGTATAAAGCAAGCTGAGGTGGCATCCTAGTCACCGTTCGTCCAATCAAAGGGGTACCAAGTCAACATTCATTCAAGGAGGGAATAAGTGACACGTGGCGCTACACCAAATATTATTTATCTTACTTACCCTCATTTCTTATTTGCCAATGTAATGGTGGTTGTATAAACCCTAATTAGGGTTCTATCTTGTAATCTTAGCCATTGATCTTGAATCAATCTAAGCGATTCATTTCTTTTGAGGCTCTATATAAACCCCATTGGCTCTCATTTGTAAGAGAGAGTTTTTGTAGAATTGTTGGTATATGCTGCAACTATTTGAATATAAATCATTGTTCAACTTGATGGTGATTTTGTCTTTCAAGTGTTGTTTTGCATTCAAGATTCTCAATTCTTCCAAGTTAGATTAGAATTTTCTTTCAACGTTTGCTAGATTGAATGAAAGAATTGTTGAGTATATTTGTGTGGAATCCTTAATCCATACCACTAGCCTCTTGTTGATTGTAAGTGCGTCGTGCATGGTCAACTGGAAATTTATGCAAGCTTAACTTCAATTATTATACGTCCATTGTTATGCGTCAGCTTGTATGGTCTCAATGTTTGATGGTACAAATTTGAAAATCTATGAAGTATACCTTAGATGATTGCACTAAGCTCGTGTCAAAATCTATTCGACTTGATGGTGAGACCCTGCCTAGTTTGATTCCACTAAATTTGTTCATCATTTCCTACATTCCTTGGCTTAGAATAGATTTCACGAACCCTACTCCCTTTTCCCCTTTTTTAGAAAGTCTTGTTAGAATTAAGTCTAGAGCTTCATTGCTAAATCCTAAGTCATCGGCATACCCATCCTAATCCATGATAAGATTGAGCATTCATGTACAACGTAAGTCCCCTTGTGATTCTAGCATTATCACATCAAACTACTGAACTTATCCACAAGTCAAGACTTGACATTTCGTAACCTTGGAGTTGTCTCATTTGATCGTAAAGCATAGCATATGAGAGACTTTGTTCAAGCGAGGATAAGATACCTTTGTATTTTATTCTGTGTTCGCAGGTGCATTAAAAACACATCAATAGTACGATAGATGGAGAGTACAAATTTACTCTTTTATGGTGAACAAAAGAAGAGCATATTTCCTTCCTTGCCTTTCTCATGTGGAGGGTTCACATTTGAGAGATAAGGAATGAAAGTGGCACATGATTTTTTGACAATTTTTAGCTTTGGTGTTGACAGTTACTGGTAGTATGATCCAATCAACATCATTCAAACACGGCTTACGACGAATAGGAACTCTGCAAGCAAATTTCAATATAAAAGTAAACCATTGCTAGAAAAGCTTAAAAACATGGACTCCTGGGATGAGGTAAAAAAATAGATGGAGAAAATTGTCGCTGACAATAAAATTTCAATAGAAGAATTGTCATCATAGAGTAGGTCATCCAAAATAAAAATCAAAATAGGAGGTCCTACAATTTCTACCAAAAAGCTCCTGACCCATCTAATGAAGCTAGTCCAAAAAATAGACTGGAACAATGTAAAGACGGACTTTGGACTCAAATCGAAATAAGTGATTTTTGGACTATGAGGAAAAATCTCGGTGAACTAAAGACTAGTGCAGATCTTGATGAAATCAACAGGGATATTGAGTTTAGCAAATTGTGGAATATCAAGCATCCCACAAAAGCATATGACAAAAGCGATGATGAAAATGAGTATGAGATTGAGGTCACTCCAACAGCTACTATAGTCTCTGCAAAATTGAGTGGATTCGATGAGTCCATGATAGAAAAATATAGCAAAGGGGCAACCATTATGGAAAAAATGTGTTTTGAAGGTGGTGGTCTGGGTCCTAAAGGAGAAGGCCCTTGCATTTCAATTGTCACACCACTTCCACCAAAAAGTGGTGAGAAACCAATCATTGGAGTTGAAGCATCAAATTCATCAGAGAAAGGTACTACTCATTCCCTTGCATCTCCATTTCAATTTGTTAGAGCTTCAAATCCATCTTGTGCCACTGCCACTAGTGGGGATGGCATGGGTACTAATACTAGTTGTCCTGAACAACTGCAACAACAAGATATCTCTCACAAGAGGCAAATAGTACTAGATACTATACGAAATCCCAATGATCAAGGCATTGTGAAGAAGCAAAAGGTTATGACAACAATGGCAAGTACAACTCCAACTATATCAATTGCCGCTACAAATCTATTGTTTGCAGCTTCAGAAAAAACCACTCAAAAGGGTCCAAAAACTCCACTTGCAAGTTTTAGTGGGCCAGGATTAGGAATGGTTGTTGCTACTCCTCAAAATGCATTAGTTAGAACCACAGGCATAGGTGGAGACGCGCACATCACTGCAAGTGATCTTTCACCTTTCAAACATTCAATTGCTTCAGCAAACCCAGATTTTCGTTACAATGATTTCTTTAATAAATTTGCACAAACAACATATATGAATAAAGAAAATAAGAAGACATTGAAGAGGGGTGCCCTTAGTGCAGCTTTAGAGGAACAACTTGTATCAAACAGGGTCTTTCCCACATATGACCCAAACAAAGATATGATGGAGTTCATGGTTGTTATGCCCCCAAATAAAGATAAAAATCCACCACATAATCAGATAGATCCCTTTGAATTTCACGTTAGCACCCTCCAAATGGATTTTTCCAAAGTTAAAAAATGTGGACAAAATTAGTGTGTCAAAAAAGACCAACGAAGTTATCTACACTTCACTGCTCAAGGTGGAGAGAGAGAAAAATAAGCTGGAGAAACAAATAGAAAAGTTATAGGCAGACCTAGAAAATGAAAAAGCAAAGAGGAAAGCAGCAGATAACAAGTGCAATGAATTACAGAGAAGGATAAAAAATTCGACCTCTACATCAGCAATTACAGAGCAGGAACAGATGGAGGCAAAACTAAAGGAACTGAGGGAAAAATTGGACGAAAGCATTAAAAAAATTGATGATGAAAGAGCCACTTCAGCAAAATTATACAAAAGCGTGGAGTTTGTTGCTACCACAAACAAAAATTTACAAAACCAATTGGAGCATGAGATGGAAAAAGAAAAACATTTGGAAGAGAAAGTAGAGCAAGAAAGAAAAAAATGTGCACAAATAAAAGAAGAGCTGCAGAATGCAAATAATAATATTAAAACTTCAAAAGACTATAAAAGATACAGTGAAGTATATAAAAGAAAACATTTGGGGGCAAATAATGTAGAGGAGTGACAAGTTGTCTGAATGGTTTGAATTGAATGAAAGTCTGAGTAATTTTTTGGAAGCTCAAAAACCACATTGAGAAGAATAGAAATATTTATTCAAAAGTGAATATTGCAAAACAGATTTTGCAAGAAGTCTCCAGTACCAGTGACAGCTATTCGGCATCCAAGGGAATTAAGATCTGCATTGATGCCTCGGTACAGGAATCATCTATCATTCAATAATACCAGAAACTAAGGGAAGCATAGGAAATTGCGGATAAAGTTGGGGAAAAGACAATCAAGCTGCAAGAAAAGACAGCCAAATTGTTAAATCTTGGTTTGCCAAAGAGTGTTGACACATCAAATAAATTCATTGGAAAAGAAGCTTTCAAAAAAAGGATGGAGGACAAAATGAAATCTGAATTAGACTTGCTTCCTAAGGACACAACTCCTCACAGCTTTCTGAATTTCATCAAACCATTGACAATTTTGTATGCAGTATTGGGTGAAACAGTGGAGTCAAGTCACTCTTCCAAATATGGATTGCTGACGAAGTTGCAGTTGACTTACTATACTTTAAAAGAAATTGGACTTCCATCAAACGGAGAGTGGAGCACCCTACAAAAACTGGCACAGAGATCTCATGAATCATAGTATGTATTGCATAGTTTTCTGCTTTCACTCTTAATTTCAAGGTTTTCTGCTTTTGGCATCGCTTGAAATAACTCTCTTTTATAAACATGGAAAATGCAGCACTCACTATTACTAATCCAGCCTATGATGCACACCTTCAACCTTGTAAATTTGTATTCTCCAATTCTCTCAGATTTTAACTTTTCTGCCTTTCTCTATTTCTGATTTCTAGGTTTTGTGCATTGTTATTCTGTATATTTAATTTGCCATGGCTTGAATTAAGTTTTAAGTGTGAACTCTATTTTTTGAACATGAGACATGTAGCAGTTGCTAAATTGCTAATCCGGCCTATGATGGTCATAGATACCTTCAGCCTTGTAACATTGTACTGAGTTTGTGATACTGATGGGACAATAGATGCAGTGCCTTGGTAATTGATTTTGATGTTGAGTCTTCACATATTGCAAATAGACCTGAAGTTGTTGTTGCTCCCTTGTTTCTATAAAAGGGAATTCAGAGTCATTTGCAAAGGGTTCTGAAATTTTGTATTGACTTTTGCATAGAGAATCACACAGAGTTGTCTATTGAATGAATTGTATCATATGGCTATATTTTGAAAGAAATAATGAAGATATCAACATGTCTAAATAAACATCACTCTATCAATAAACACATTACGCTCTTTTATTCTGCTATTTTCTAACTAAAATTAGAAAGCTGAAAAATGCAATTGCAAGTCAATATTAGATTTTAATTGCAAAAAGTTGACAAACACATAAAATATCATCAAGTTATCAACCACAAGTTATCAACCACAATAATATCTTTTGTAATATGAATAAAGAGATACAATAATAAGATTAATAAATACCTAGAACTGCTAGTGCTAAATATCTTAATGTTGCCAATCCTCCTCAACAAATTCAGAGCTTCCTTGATTCTTGTCTGTGTTTTCTTCACTCCGAGTCTGCATACCTCCACTGAACTGCATCTCAATGCTACCAATAGGTCCAATACATGAGTCAATTGTCTCACTGTCACTTTGGTTTGAAGTATTGCCCAAACCTCTTCTTTCACATTTGGACCTCCATATTTTCAGTGCCCTATTGTAAGGAAAAGTGTGGACATCATACCTAGATGTATAAAGCCTCGAGCAATTTTCCAAATTCTTGTCTAGTTTGTTTCTTAGCTTTGATTTTAGGAACCCCAAAGCACTAAAAACTCTCTCATCCTCCACCAAACCCAAAATCATGGTAAGACATAAATCAGCAAGCTTGAAATATTTTGATATTGAATCACACATCACTTTGCTTTGACCTAGATTTGTCCAAAGCCTTGTTACTGATCCCTCTTCGTGGGGGTTCTCCATTATGTCATATTGTTCCATCATAGTGTATGCAAAACAGGTTGATTGTTCTCTAAGAAGACTTCCGTTTAAAATTCCATTTATAGTTACTCCATTGAATTCTTTGGAGTTGCAAAATTGCTTTATCAAAGTCAATAGCTTAGTTCGAAAATCAACTAAATTCTTGAGGTACCAATATTGAGGAAACACAATAGACATGGCACCAAGTAGTTTCTTAGAAGGGAATTTGCTTCTAATATGTGAGGAAAGATCATAGGCAATTTTCTTCATAGAAAAAGTTACAGATTCAACAATCTTATTAAACTCTTCCCTTGTAACTCTTGCTAGTCGCTTCTTGGGGCGCTTTCCTGGTTCCTCGGGCTCAACCGTGGCAAAGCAGTGCATTGGTATCTCAACTCCGCGTACACTGACACATAAATCCCCGTTTGCACCGATTTGTAAAAAGTTATCAGGATTGTTCAAATCTGTGAGTGTCCGCCACTTAGCAACTTTTTCATCAGATAATGTTGGTTGAGATCCATAGAGATTATCGAGGGTGAGGCATGTCATCTTACGCAGCTTAGCATATTCTGTAATTACATAGCTCTTTGCTGGGCTTTTTTCATAATATTCCTCATTTCCTCTAGCATGGGGAGAACAGCTGCTAAAGTTAAGAGTGTCTCTATATTACTTAACCTCTGAAGCAAGTTAGGAAATTTTGGTTGCTCTGATTCGTTGCGATTTGTGTGAAATAGTCCAATCACGGATGGATATTCTGAAAAAACTTGATGCATTGGTCCATCCAAAGAGATCCATTTGGTATCATTATCCTTAAGAAGCTTGTTCCCATTGGTTATTCCATTAGCAAAGTGTTGAAATTCCATAAATTGTTTGGGACTTCAACCGAAATGTGAGTAGAGCTCTCTAATTAAATGTTCAAATTTTTTTATTTGAGCATGCTTGCTCACAATTCCAAAAGTTAGATTCATTATGTGGTCCATGCAGTGAATGCCAATAATGTAGGGTGCACAAGAAGTTTCCATCTTTGCGCAAAGACCGTTCCTGTGACCTTGCATTACTGAAGCTCCATCCGCTCCAACACACACCAACTTTTTGGCAATCGTCATGTCATGCATACCTCCATATTCAATTAAACAGCTCTTTACAAGTTGAAATAAATTTTCCACTGTCGCGCTATCCTTCATTTTAGCAACAGATAGTAGATGAGGTTGGCGAGCATGATTCTCTACAGTATAAACATGCATGCATACCCACGAAGTATTATCTATTGTCGTAACTTCATCTAAAGACAACGCAATAAAGTTTGAATCTCTTAGTTTTTCCTTTACATCTTCTTTTTCAACCTTAGCAAGACAACTTGCCCATTCCCATCCACTGTTTACTGACCAATGACTATTAGGATACTTAGGAACTTTCTAAAAGTGTAATAAACCACTCATTGATGGGTAGTCTGTCATAAAATGCCCTCTGCTCAAAACATTAAAAACAACACTTAACTAGACAGCTTTTTCTAGTTGTTCTATTTGCATTGCTTTTCAAAGAATAGCTTCAATAGGACATTTAACTTCAATAGGCTTCGTCTGTATTTTCTCCTAAAAATAAAATTCTTCGGCATTCCTCACATGCTTACATTCCTCCTTTGTTTTCCATCTTATCACTAATTATTCAACTCCATCTATCATTTTTTTTTGGTAAACTTTACCCATATCCTTTTCTATGGTGTCAATTTTTAGTTGCAACCTCTTTTCCTTTTTATGTTTCCAAATGCAAATCTTACACCTGCATTCTATTGGAGGCTCGCCTTCAATTGTATTCTCCATTGGTTCAATGAATGGATACTTTGACGCACAAGTAATTTGAAAATTCCTCACTGACATATCCCATTCCCGATCCTTTTTTGATTTGGGTTGATCCATTTTTTATTTGGCTTTTTTTTTCCCCTTCCGTGCATTATCATTTGTGGCATTATCACCCAAGTCGATTATATCATTCCAACTAACCTAGGTATCTACCAGAAAATCTTCTTCAAGTTCATCGTGATCTAAGATATCAGGTTCGCCGCCTTGTTCAATATGTAGTGTAGGTTGTGAATCTTATACGTGTACCTGTGATGATGTACCTTCTTGATTTTCACCACAATATTTGCCAACGCCAAAGTACGAAGACAACGTTCTGCGTTTTGCTGGCCTCTCTTAGCCTTCCCCACATTCAAGATTCCTACCCTTCTTCCTGTTTGACATCTCCAATGAAATAAAGGCTACAAAAGAATATCAACTTGTTGAAGATGTAATAATAGACTATATGATTCATTGGCCCTACGACCTACAATCTGGATGTCTGAGGTCTCCCGAGTGACCACTGATGGGTCCCCACTAAATAAGAATGAACTCAACAATGCAAACAGATAGAGATGAATTCAGAATAATATTATAACACTTCAAAAATATCATCACTGACCTTTAGGTCACTAGCAGTCGTAGATGCAGTCAGCAACAATGGTTGTTCCTGGTCTAAAACTTTGCTAGTGATCTGAATTGAGAGCTCAAAACCGACCAAATTGTGTAGAGATAAATCTAATCTTTGACTGTATTTATATTTTATACCAATCCTCATTTGGCGAATTTGGCGGAAATTTTATATGGTATACAAATATTTGGCGAATCGCGCTTAACTATAACACATCTTATGGAAATTTTCGAGGCGATTATGGGTCGTCTAATTAATTGGCAATTATAATAGAGTTGGTGAAAATTGGGGTGAATTGAGACACGCTTCCGCAAAATGCCAAGCGAATTGGGTCCTCCCGGCCAATAAATCTTTATATGGCTATTGGCGAATTATGGTCGTCTATTAAGACAACCTCGGAAAGTGTAGGCGAAAATATTGAATTTACTGTGTGGAAAACGTAGATTCTATTGGCGAAATCTTGATAGAGATACAATTAATCACATAAACAATGGGCAATTGGGTCGTGCGTTTGACGAATATTTATAAAGTCCGAGCGACAAGGCCACCCCCGATCGATACAATATGTTTGCCATTTTCTAGGTCGCCGATTTGAAATATTCGCCATTGGCGAATATTTGCCACAAAAGTAAACCCCATTGGGAACATTGATGGCACAACAAGTAATGATTGGGACACAACAATTTTTCTTGGACTTCATACTTCATAGTCATCCCGTTGCAAAAGAAGGCATATGATGCACTCCTTGGGAGTGGATGGTTGATTATGGCCAAGGCAAATCATAATTGGAAGCAAAACACACTCTCGATCAAGATTAATGGGAGGAAGCACGTCATCGATTTGAGGAACCAAGCGGTGAGTGAAGAATTGGCATCCTTTGACGCAGAGTCCGAGGGTGGAGATTTTGTGATGGAGGGAGCATGAGAAATGATGGAACTTAATGATGAAGGCATGCTCGAACTAGAATATTGCTATGAGGATGAGACGAGTTCTCTGAACGGATTATTTCACTGGGAAATGGAGGATTACGATGTCTTCCACCTTGACTGTAACATGCTACAGATTGGCAAAATTGAGGAAGTGCAAACTCTATCGTATGGTATTCATCTCTACACATCTGGCGCTGGTGTGTCTAGGCTGTACAAACAATTACCAAGGGAGTCCAGGTCATACAAACATTTGCCGAGTGAGCCTAGACCGTACGAACAGTTGCCAATTGAGTCGTACAAACAGAGGCTGCCAAGTGGGAGTGGGGAAGTGTCTGAGGTGTACGAAGAAGACTTGCAGAGCGAGGATCGAAAATTGGATGCCATAGAGCCTTATGGAGCTGACCTGAAGAAGTTAATATCGTACGCCATACGGTTCACATTAGCCAAGAGTAATTCCACCGTGCAGAAATCAACTGAGTAATTCTACCGTATGGTTCACATGTGCAGTTGCCGAGAGTAGATTGGTCGTATGGACTGTAGGAATCGAGAGCCCAACCTACACTGTACAATCAACAAAAGTCGAGAGCTTGACCTTAATATTGTACATCATACAATTGAAACACACAGTCACACAGATTGTGAGGGAAAAAGACAACATCTAAGAGCTAGGTCGTACCATTTGGATGTTGTACGGAGGGGTGACACCGTACGTAAGGAAAAGCTTTCAGCCATATGACAAGAACACCATCATGTTGTACATAAAAGAATATACCCTAGCCGTACGTGGAACCAAAGGTGTTGCACCTCGATCCTACCAGATCGTACAGAAGATAACTGTACAAAAGACAAGAGGGTGGGTGCACCCACACAAGATGAAGAGTGGGTGGTTGTACGTGACCACCATCAACCCGTACATGAACATAGCCATACGGACATGGACACGGGCACATTTTCAGCAAGTCCCCACAATTGATAACCCAATACAACGTCAATTATGCAAGGTTGTTTGCAAGTGTAAACACCTAAAATGAATTATGCCCTAATAAAACATCTAACATCACCACTTTCAACACCATACTAGGCCTATGATAACCACATCCTCATTATCTCAGCACTAATTAATTACATAAGTTATATTTTTTAATTAATCAGGACTTATCCTCTAACATTCACTCCATCATTGAATTAGTTAAATAAATCATATTTATTTAATCAAGACATATATACCAATGAACCTCTTGATGGCACCATCTTAAGAAAACATGCCTTCACCCAATCGTGAACAACCATGAGCTTTTACCTCAAGAGCAACCTAGCACCAGCTATCCCAAACATCCCAAGTCAAAAATCTAACGGTCATCATGGCAACAGCAACACCCCATTAGATTATATCCTATCACAAGACAAGGGCTATGGTTAGGTACGTTGTAAGCATGGAGACCAAGCTCCCTTCGAACTATAACCTTGAACACTAAGTAGGGGGAACCTTCCAAATCAAAAATCATACATGGCTAATCCTCATCCATCAAATCCATCAAGTCCACCATCTACATATACCGATCCTAAACCATCAAATCCACCATCTACCCACATTTATCCAAATCCCCCCAACCCTATAGGTCACCATCCATTAATCTCCACAAGCCCTAAGCCATTATCGAACCTTACTAATCTTAGCCTACTTATCCATAAAGACCCCACTTTATCAAATCATCCCTTACCTTTTTTTAATCATAATCCCTCAAACAATCCACAAATTCCTATAGTCCATCATCCATCAAACCGTCCATCCATCCCTACAAATCCTATAACATTATCCATTCATATCAGTCCTAATCCTAATCCATCAAACCACATTAATCCTAATCCATCTAGCCATCCATCAATCTATGGTTACCCATGCATTAGACACTCCATATATCCATACCAATCCTAACCTTAAGCCATCAAGTCCTATACGTCCTAATCCTTGACCAATGAACCTACTAGTCTAATTGACCTATGTGTCAACACTCACCAAGAAGATGTTATTTTAGCACAATAGAATCCTTCATGTCTGTAATGTCCCCACTTTGAAATAAAATTTAATAATAAATAATAATAATAATATTAAAATATTAAAAATTAAAATTAAAATATAAAAGAATATAATTAAATATAATTAAAATTTAATTAAGTTATTGAATGGTCAAAAGACATAAAATGAAAATTTTGACTCCCTCAAACATGAGATATAAAAGGGAGAAGAGAACCTCATTTGAGGGGGAATAATTTTGGGAATCAGAAGTGCAGATCTGATTGTGAAAGGTTGTGTCCCTTTCAAAGGGCAGAAACAATGAAGAGTTGCACTCTTTCAAAGGGTGCTAATGGTGAAAGGGTATGTCTTTTGCCAAAGGGCATACATGATCAAGAGGTGTAACCTCTCCCTCACATTGAGAGATATGAAGGAAAGGAATCAAGAGCCTCCAATGACAGCACCATCGATCAGATCAGATCAGAACTATTATTAAGTTACAGGCAGTAACATCCTTGTTCTTGGTGGTATGCATGGGGATTATGGGAAAGAAAGGATGAAGCATACATAGCAGAGATTATCGAATCACAGGAGAAATATAAATAACAACCTTCAGATAAAGGAGAAGCGTCTTCAGTAATCAGTGAACTGAAGGCATCAAGAACAGCGGAACACCAAAACATATATATACAACAGACCGCTACATTAGGCAAACTGTGAGGAATTATAAATATAAAGGACCAACCAGCATTACAACCATATTATCAGTTAATGCAGATCTGGTATGATCTTCCCTATTCATGACTTTATAGCATAATAGACTATAATTGCAGATCACATGTTGATTAAGATTATACAATGCCTTGTGGCCAATTATATTGGGTGTATCATTCTCAGTAATAAACAATACACTAAGAATTTATTTATAATTACATAATTATGAATGATATATGTAATTCTTATTATTTCTAGCATAAGGAACAATCAATGATGGATAATTATATATATTGAGCAAACTACCATGATAGTAATATAAGGAAGTACAAGGAGGGAGAACGGTGATGAGGTCCTCCGCTAGGTAGACCATCTCATGGTACTTGAACGATGGTCCCATGAGGCCAAGGGGGTGTTTACATAATTATGAATCATATATTTAATTCTTATTATATCTAGCATAAGGAACAATCAATGATGGACAATTATATATATTGAGAAAACTACCATGATGGTAATATAAGGAAGTAGAAGGAGGGAGAACGGTGATGAGGTCCTCCTCTAGGTAGACCACCTCATGGTAATTGACCGATGGTCTTATGAGGCCAAGGGGGTGTAGACAAAATCCACCACTCTTGGACTTAGAGGGGAAGGACATTCAGGACACCTTATTGTATCCTTCCAAACATTATCATGGTTGATTATTGAATTAACGGAGTTCTAACCACAAGAGAAGGATAAGGATGGAAGTGATGAAGGGGAACAATGAAAGGATACCTCACTAGATAGACTACCTCATGGTGGCTGATTGATGGTCCCATGAGGACAAGGTGGCTTTGCCTTTCACTCCACTCTTGGGCCTAGGGTAGAGGGTCTCTTCGACAGCTTATTGTTCCTCACTCCCACTTTCTTATGGTTGAGTTTTGATAAGGAATTGGACAAAAACTATGGTTAAGCTAATGTTCCTAACCCTAAGTATAGAGAATTTATGCTTAATTGTCTTTCTTAGAAGATTTATATTATTTATTACATACATTTCAATGGTTTCCTAGCCTATTGAGGATCTCAATCAGGTACGCATCCTATTCCATTTATTGTTTTGCATAGAAATGGTGATTTAGGGCTAAAATTAGGTAAAATTAGGGTTTTTACTAAAAAGGGACATTACAATGTCAAAACCAAGATGTGCTTGACCAACTCCATACCCCAAATGAACCATTGGCATCCCTATATCCTTGAATAGTTCTTCCATCACACAAACCTTCAAAGTAAAGAAAAATCAAAACAGTTTATTCAAACCAATAAATCCTGCATAGCTACAAAGGATGTTAACCAAGGGCCTACTAGCAAGGAATCCAACCCACAAATTTGAAGAGATATGTTACATCCCTCACAAGCATAAGCATGTTGATGTCATCCAAACTCCACCTAAAATTGTCACTCCTACAAATCAAACCATGCAAAAAGCTAAGAAAAGGCAATGCCCCCCTTTCATGTGAAACATAAGCTTCATAAGATCCAAACTCCATAAGCCAAATAAAATCCAAAAGCATCCCACTTATCAATGCTTCATGTTAAGAAATTACATTCAAAAGCTAATTGATCAAGGCCACATCAAGCTTAAGAGAAATGCACCCACACAACAAAACAAGGATCAAAATCCTTTTTCGATGCATATTCAAACTTGTTCACAACAAACTCTAAGTCAAAGCACACACATTGATCCCATTGATTGTAACCAAAAACAAGCATTCTATACAACCCCCATCGACCCCATCCAAGAACTAACATCATATCCATTCACCCAACTGTTGATGTGTTGCTCAGGCACATGCAAACTTAAAATAAAATACCAAGGTATATTATCCTTTCTTGAACAAAATCTTTTGGATGCTGAAAATTAGGCTTAAGGATCACCCAAAAAGACTCCAAGGTTCATGTATGTAGGATCACTACATGTGGATAAGCCTAGTTGGTCGTTGTGATTGTTGTTTCATCTAGGGGCATTTATGGTTCGAAAAAGATCTCATGAAGTAATTAGTAGACGACATGCGATGGATTTTCTCCTAAGACTACTAAATAATTACTCAAAAAAAATGGCAAAAGGATGAGGGTTTAGAGGAATCCTAAGTTATTCTAAAATAAATGAAATGAAGAAAATTGACACAAATGAAACTCAACTAGTTACAGCTTCGCCATATACAAACAACTCCACTAGAACTAGTGCAATCTTCTAAGGATGTTTGTAGATTTTCAAATCACCGCTAACCATAGACACCATCAATTGAATGCATATCAATGATTAAGCAATAATCGAACTTAAACACTTCCAAATGTTCCAGTTGACCACACAAGGCTCGCTTACAATTAGCAAGATAGCTAATGGTATGGATAACGAGCTTCACAATATATCAAATGCAAGATTCCATCATGTAATCTAAATACTAAAGATAACACAAAAGAACCATGCAATAAGCTTCAAGGATTGAGCAAAAAACACCATAACTTCAATGTTTCACTCATCCAAAAGCCAAACATCAACAATTCTTTAAGTCTTTCTCTTGCCATGTTTACTCTCTCTTCTACTCTATTGCTATTGCTATCACTATTCTCCAACTATTCTTATTATCATTAACCTCTTACAAATGAAATGAGTGGAGCTTATAAAGGACTCCAAAATACAATGAAGGGCCAAGCTCGAATAAGGATCAAGGGCCAAGATTTTGCCACCTAAACCCTCGTTAGGGTTTGATACAAATGAAAACCCTAATAAGATAATCATCACCATGAATGACCCAATAAGAAGACAACATGTGCTGACACGAAAATCGAGGAAGCATCCTCCAATAGGAATGCGAAATACCAAATGGGATCATAACAAACTATCTTCTAGAATCATGTTCCCTTTCTCACGTTCCTTTCTGCATATTCAATGAATCTAGACACCATCTCCTCTATCTCAGTCATCGAGATCTCAAGTAGAGATTTCAGCTGCTCTTCCTGTTAAGATATAGCCCTCATGAATCTAACTAATGGTAAATCCGTTATTATCTGGAGAGTGATATATTAACAGAGCATACAGTTTGGAAATTAAACATAAACAAACTAATTGTTATGAACGGTTGCCTCCGTAGGGACATGTCCATACGTGGCAACTGCCACGTATGGACATGTACCTACGTAGGCAACCTTTCCTCTTGTATTTAAATCGGATTCAATGATGGAGACGATCAATAACTCACAGCAATCAGTCTTCCAAAATCGCTGTCATTATTCTTCGATCCATATTTCACAACATGGTATCAGAGCCAGCATATTAAGAGAATAAATTAGACAGCCATATTACTCATAAGCATTTATCGGAAGTAAATAACAAATCAACGCAGAGGCTATATACACAAAGGATATATCCGACTAAGAAAATATTCAAAATGTCAAGTAATATGAGAGTGGAAGATAGACTCGAAGGAGCCTCCAACTTCGTTTCCTGGAAGATACGAATCATTGCCATTCTTGAAGAACTAGAATTAGAGTCTTACATAGAAGAAAATCTAGACATGCCGAATGATGAACTAGAGAAATCTACCTGGAAAATGCGTAATAATAAAGCAAAGAAAATAATTATTGACTCAGTCAAAGATCATATTCTTCCATCTATAGCCAGACTGCCTAAAGCATATGAGGTATTTAAAACCATTAAAAATGCATATGAAGTTAACAATGCGAGCAGAATGTTAACCTTGAAACAACAACTTTTAAACATAAAGATGAATAAAGATGATACAATATCTATATACTTTTCAAGGATATCTGAAGTAAAAGACCAATTACAAACTATTGGAAATGAGGTAGATGATCAAGAAATCTCTCTCATGGCCCTAAGAGGATTACCAATTTCATGGGAATCCTACATTCAATGTATTAGCAGAACACCCCCCTTACCCAAATTTGAACAACTTAAGAATGAGTGCATTCAAGAGGAATCTCAACTAATCTCAAGAGGATTAGGGACAAATAAAGAAGGAGAAATCCAAGCACTTAATACAAATACCTTCAACAAAAAGTAAAAGTTCTCCAAACGGAAGAGAGGAAATAAAAACCATCAGAAAAGAGATATGTCTAAAATTCAGTGTTACAAATGCGACAAATATGGGCACACTCACAGGAATTGTCCAGAAAGGAAGAAAACACAAGCTACTCTAGCCGAAGTCAAAGGAGAAAACTCACTTTTCTTCTTAGCCCTATCAAGCGAAATAAATACAAATAAAAACACTTGGATCGTAGACAGAGGAGCATAAAGGCATATAACTGGATTCAGAAATCAGTTTGAAACACTTAACAGGCACTCAAGTGAAGGGGTTACTATTGGAGATAACTCCACATATCCTGTGAAAGGAATTGGGACCTGCACTATCAAACTAAGAAATGGAGTATCTCTACAATTAAAGGATGTTCTGTTTGTACCTAGAATAAAAAGAAATCTAATCTCAATCTCAGGCCTAGCTGATCAAGGATATCGGGTTACCTTCAATGAAGATAAAGTTCTACTCTGGCCTAAAAATACAAATATCAAAAATGCCATAACAGTAGGTTCAAGAGATGGTAGCCTATACAAACTATGCAGTGATCAAAAGGAAGCACTAAATCTTGAAGTTTCAAATAATAATGAATTATGGCACAAAAGATTAGGACACCTAAGATATAGTGCTCTATCCAACATAAAGAAGATTACTTCAGGACTGCCCCAACTAAAATCTGAACACACAGGCATTTGCAAAGGATGTGCCTTGGGAAAGAATGTGAAAGTTTCTTTTCCCTCAAGCAAGCACAAATCAAAAGTTATTTTAGAACTAATTCACTCAGACCTATGCGGTCCCATGTCAACACCATCCCTAACTGGATCCTTATACTACATAATCTTTGTTGACGACTACTCTCAAAAAACATGGATATATTTTCTAAAGTGCAATGACTCAAATGAAGTGCTATCTAAGTTCAAAGAATTCAAGGCACTAGTAGAAAACCAGTCAGGGAAGAAAATTAACGTGGTAAGATCCGACAATGGGTGAGAATATACATCGGACAACTTCAAAGACTTTTGTAATTCTGTTGGGATTAAGAGGGAGTATACTGTACCATATAATCCACAACACAATGGAGTAGCAGAAAGAAAGAACAGAACCATAATTGAAGCAGCAAAAGCCATGATGCATGACCAAAACTTACACACTTCATTCTCGGTAGAAGCTTCAAATACAACAGTCTAGATTCAAAACAGATGTCCGCACTCAGTTCTAGAAAACATAACTCCTAAAGAAGCTTTTACAGGGAACAAACCAGACTTAAGTCATTTAAGGATATTTGGCTGTCCCATATATATACATGTTCCTAAAGAAAAGAGGACAAAACTAGAACCATCCGGAAAAAGAGGTATCTTCATTGGCTATAGTGAAAATACTGAAGGATATCGCATTTACATTCCAGGAAAAAAATCTGTTGAGATAAGTAGAGATGTAAAGTTTGAAGAAAACACTACACTCAAAGAACCTGAGAATGATAACATTACTAAAGAAGAAGAAGATCACATAACTGAGATTGAGAGGGAGAATATCATAGAAAATTCCAAACCTTCAGACACTGAGAGGGAGGACATCATAAGAGCTTCTGAACCTCTTGTTGATGAAAATATTGAAACACTCAATAACAAGAAAAGACCTCTATGGGCAAGGAAAATGGTTGAAGAGAATAATGTAGAACCAAATGAAATTTCCAAAGAAAATAAGAGAACAAGAACTCTAAAATGTTATGCTGCACTTCTAACCGAACTCACAAATTCTGAACCAACAAATGTCAGAGAAGCCTTATCAAAACAGGCTTGGAAAGATGCTATGGTTGAAGAATATCAATCTATACTAAAGAATGATGTTTGGGATATAGTGCCTAGACCAAAAGACAAATCAGTTGTCTCATCCAAGTGGTTATTCAAGATCAAATATGCATCTGATGGCAGCATTGAAAAACATAAAGCTCGCTCTGTGGCCAGGGGATTCTCTCAGAAAGCAGGAATTGATTATGAAGAGACATTTGCCCCAGTTGCCCGGTATACGTCAATAAGAACAATCATTGCAATTGCAGCATCCAAAGGATGGAAAATTCACCAAATGGACGTAAAGACTGCCTTCCTAAATGGTTCAATTGAAGAAGAAGTATATATAGAACAACCAGAAGGATTCACCGTACGTGATAAAAATTGCTATGTTTGTAAACCAAAGAAAGCTCTCTATGGGTTAAAACAAGCACCTAGGGCCTGGTATGCAAGGATAGACAACTATCTCTCCAAACTAGGGTACTCCAAGAACCTAGTAGATCCCAACATCTACTTCAAGGCTTCAAATGGCAATATGATTATATTGGTCCTTTACGTGGATGATCTTTTGATAACAGGAGAGGATAATCTCATTGAGAAATGTAAGCAAGATCTGGCAGAAGAATTCGATATGAAGGATCTAGGGCTTCTACATTATTTTCTGGGATTAGAAGTATGGCAAAAGAAAAACTACATCTTCCTAAATCAAGGAAAGTACACCACAGATATTCTAACTAGATTTGGGATGATGGAGTGTAAGCCATTAGCTACACCAATGGAAACTAATTTGCACAAGCCAAAAATTGATGCAGAAGATTCAAAACCTACAGATCCCACACTCTACAGACAAATCGTCGGTTCACTCATGTATTTGGTAAATACTCGTCCTGATATCTGCAATGCTACAAATGTATTAAGTCACTTCATGTGTGAACCTAAGAAGATACATCTAATGGCTGCTAAACACATTCTAAGATATTTACGAGGCACAATCGGACTTGGCTTAAAGTATGAAAATATTGAGATTCAACTTGAAGGATATTCTGATTCTGATTGGGCCGAAAGTACCACTGACCGTAAAAGTACTACAGGGTGTTGCTTCAGTCTTGGTTCTGCTATGATATCTTGGCTTAGCAGAAAACAGTCAGCACTCCACTGAAGCAGAATATATGGCAGCCTCCATGGGAGCTCCTGAAGCGGTATGGCTAAGAAAGTTATTATTTGGATTATTTGGAAAAACTCTGAACTCAACAATAATTCACTGTGATAATCAGAGCTGTATCAAGCTCTCAGTAAATCCAGTTTTTCACAATCGATACAAACATATTGAGATCCCTTATCACTACATAAGAAATATGGTAGATCGAAACGTCATAAAACTAGTGTACATCAGTACTGAAGAACAAAATGTTGATATCTTCACCAAGCCACTTGCAAGATTGAAGATAGAATACTTCAAAAGTAAACTTGGTATGAATAGATTATAATTGAGATTATTAGGATGAAATTCCTACCATGTGTAATTTGTTCATGAATAAATAAATAAAATGTATATTGCAATATTCAAACTATGTTCAAGAAGATGGCGATCTTCTTATGTTTAAGGTTACTATTTCAAGGTGACGATCTTGACAATAGTTGACCAAGTGTCAAGATTGACTACATTAAGTTGTTGTCCCGGACTGTGCCGGATATCTTGATCCTAAAGTATGTGATCATCTCATGATTGACTTCTTAAGTGATTGTCCCGGACTGAGCCGGATATCATGATATTGAGTTTATTGTCATGACAAGACTATATTAAATGTTGTCCCGAATTGTGTCGGAAGTCATGACAGAATATGCTCCCAAGAAAATTACTTAGATCAACTCCTGCTAAGAGGGAGTGTTAAGATATAGCCCTCATGAATCTAACTAATGGTAAATCGGTTATTATCTGGAGAGTGATATATTAACAGAGCATACAGTTTGGAAATTAAACATAAACAAACTAATTGTTATGAACAGTTGCCTCCGTAGGGACATGTCCATACGTGGCAACTGCCACGTATGGACATGTCCCTACGTAGGCAACCTTTCCTCTTGTATTTAAACCGGATTCAATGATGGAGACGATCAATAACTCACAGCAATCAGTCTTCCAGAATCGCTGTCATTATTCTTCGATCCATATTTCACAACACTTCCATATGCAAGACTTCGTCAAAAGCTTTAACGATGGCATCTTCCCATTCAAGCTAGAGCTCTTGGGTTTTACTTACCAAAACTATGAATTCTTACCTATCATTCATTTGCTCTTTGGTTACCATACCATCTATACCATGGAAGATAATCTTTATTTTTTCTTGCAACTCCTTGGACTCTATGATTGTCCCTAGATCAATCTTCCTTCTCAAGACAATCTGTGCTATTCCCACTATCTTATCATGGATCCGGTGCATATCATCCTGAACTTGACCACATCTATTTCCAATCTCTTTGAAGATAATCTTCTTCAAGTGAAGCAGGCTACTCTATTGTAGAAGATTAGGGGTAGTTCCTTCTTTCCTTATTTTCTCTCTTGATAGGATCTCTCTTGGTGTCTTCCTTATCACTTGAAGCACTGGGATGACAACATCTCTAGCATGAGTAAATGCATCGGAAGCCTCTATGAGTACATGAGTTCTCCCAAGGACCCTTATGATTGTATCAAGTGTTTGCATGATGTCCTTCATGAACTTGCTCACTCTAGTGTAGGAATCCTCTATCCATGTATCCATCAATTGCGCTGAATTCCTCATTTTCTCCATACGATCGACTGTTTCTGCGGGAAGCAAGGGAGGTGGTGTAGCTGCTAGACTTTGATGTGTCAAAGGTTGTCGGAATTGCTGCATGTAGTTCTTCCATGCACTTGTCTCCTTTTCCAATCTCCTATTCTTCTCTATTTCAGCTCTCAACATGTCATTGACGGCCTTCACTAAACCAGTCGCATCACCTATAGCTTGCTCAGAGGTGAGTGGACCCAAGTCAATGGTCTCCATATCATACTCATCAGCTGTAATCTCTCCTTCATATTTCTCAACTCTTGGATGGCTATTTGCAACTTTCTTGATCCTGAGTGATCTCTGATCACCTTTGACATCTTCATAGCTTTCCTCTTCTCAGTAACTTCTTGAGTTCGGCTTAGAAGACTCACTATATCATATGTTTATTCTTCTGCTTCAGCCACAATCACTTCTTGAGCTAATCTTTCCCTTAACCACTCTGGAATGGAAGATCTCCCTTCTTGAATTTGTGCTCCTTTGATCATTTGCTCATCTCTAGGTGTTGAAGTAGTTTCATCATTATCCTCTCTCCCTTCTTCAATCCCCTAAATGAGGTGTGTGAAATCTTCTTGCTCTTGAGATGCCTTTTCTTTGTCTTTAGCATTGTGAACTGTAGACTCAGCCGATTCATTAGCACCTTGACTTAACTCTTTTTCTATCCTTAGTTCTTCTGGTCTTGAAGGAGGATGATTCGCACTTCATTTATGCTTCTTCTTTGCGGGTTCCTTTTCACCATGATCTTCCTTCCTTTTTTATCCTCTTGAATGAGATGGTTGTGGTGCGCTGCCACTTGCACTAGCTTCATCTCCATCTCTTCTTTCTTCGAAGTGAAACGTTGGTGTTACATTTTTCCCTTTCAACTTCTGATGCTGCACATCTACCCATATGCGAGTGTACTCCAAGACTGGTTTCATTAACTCCTTCAAATCATCAATCTCCAAATCTAACCATTTGAATTTGACCTCCTTATCTTCTTTGACGTAACCTCCTTGAAGATATCTACCACTATCTTGAACTTGATCGGCTACATGAAACAGCTTGCCTTCTCTGATGAAATCGAGTGGTAGCCTAGAATACATCTTCCTTTTTACCTCTATATCATTTTGAATATTCATCCAGTAATCTTCAATATGCCATCGATGCCTGTTGTTTCTTCCCAAAACATCTTTCACCTTATCGTATGGATCAAAGCACTCTCTCATTGTGAATGGCTTGAGTGAATGAAGTGCTAACTCTCGCTCGGCATCTTCAGTTGCATGAATACATGGGCATGACTCAATGGAATCTCCAAGTGTGATGGGAAAAGAAGCACCAACTCCATGTTTATGTCTATATGCTTTGATGTACGCCAATAACTGTCTCACCACCTCGAGTAGCACAACTCTATTTGTTGGGTATCGTGGCAACATGTATGGAGGTACAGGAGATCCTTGAATTCTAATGTAGGTGAACCTCGAGAACTAAATCAACCATGCACCATGTTGTTCTACCAACGCTTGCGCTTCTGGAGAGAGTCTTTGTTGTGATCCACCTCAGAACTGCCTCATGATATGTACAGTGAATGCATCATTCACCCTCTTGTAGTGTTATTTCGGTGGATGTTTGAGTTGCGGATAACAATCATACACTTTAATCTCTCCAGGTCTCCTTCCAATTACGCCTATATACATGAGTCCCGGATATTCAAAATTTCTCGCAATGGAGTATATGAAGTAAGAGCTCATATAGAACATCTTGGTGCGCATTAACCTCCTTAATTGCTTATCAATGCTATTGCTAATAAGTCTTGCCCAATTGATTGCCTTCTTGTCATGGGTGACAATCTCAACGTAGTAGATAATCCACTCCTCAAAAGTATGAAGCCTCAGGTGCACCAACCAATCGATGGAGCAAGGTGATAAATCTCTATATTCATCATGGAAGTCAATCCTGTGCAGTCTATCTGGCCATCTGCTTCTTCCTCCTCTACTCTTCTTCAACCAAAACTTGTCAATGATCTTCCCGCAAGCATCAGGATCATCATCATAGGCTGACTTGGCTCCTTCCTGCAAGGTTATGTAGATCATTTCCTTGGGCTCGGGTAGATGAAACGTCTCGCTGATTGCTGTCTCCAAGAGATATGCAAGCACTTTCCCATCCTTTGCCACAATTCTCCTCGATTCTGAGTCATAGTATTGAGCACACTCCACGATGAGTTCATAGCATTGCACCGCAGGAGGAAAGCCGGCAGCGTTTATGAGTCCTTTCGATCATCTTCTTGGCTGTTGGTGTAGGTTCATTGATATACGATGGGTGGCGAAACTTCTTGGTGTCGAACTTGCCAAGATGAGTGTCACCAACTTGCTCCAATTCGACGTGATCCTGCTCTCGAATGCACTCCCCTTCATATCTTCTTTGATGAGCGCTTGGTAGGAGAGAGTCTTGTTTTGTTTGGGAGCCGCCATCTTTCACCTATAAGAGATGTATAAGTTAGAATAATTGAAAAAGGGTAGGTGAAATTCAAATTCAAATTAATCTTCTTGATGAATATGATCTTAATAACTGAAAAAGATCGATTTGGTGGTTAATGTAGATCTGATTCAATGAAATTCAATCAAAATTTAACTATAATCAGACCTATGATTACCCTTCTATCAAGCAAGATGCTATACTTCACCTCAAATTTTACTGATTTCACCTTATTTAAAGACTAAGTAATGATAAATAGGTCTGGCTAGGTGAAGATGAACAAATTCGCCCTCCAAAGAATACACTTGTTGATCTTTGTGTGAATTCGCTTTGCTGCTGCTGATCCTCTTTGGAGTAAATTCGCCTTCTTGCTGGTAAATTCGCTAATCCACTTATGAAATTGGCTGACTGCTGATGGAATCTGCTAGCTGTTGATGAAATTCGCTCAAGAAAGAAGAGACAATTTGTTTGATTTGATGTTGAAATGATTGTTTCAAACCCTCCTTTATAGGCGATCTAGGTGAATGGATGTGTCTTTTACCCTAAGGCCGACTTGTCTAATAAAATTAAATCAAATCTCCTCTATTTATTCTTTTCCTCCAATAGATCGGTTCCCTCCTAGAAGTTTCTCTTTTAATTAAATAATATTTAATTGCACCTTAAAATAATATTTAATTGCTCTTTTGATAATATTAAAATATCATTATAATATGAAGTGAAATTGACTTCATACATGACACCATACGTGAGAATATTATCTCACCACAAATCATACAAAATGAAATGTGGAGCCACAAGCAACTGCCCAGGCGACCCTCTCATCAACTCCTTGGCCTACGAGGGTCAAGTAATAGGCCAAACCCCACAAATGTCTGTGAACTACTGAGAAGGGAACATTACAGGTTCATGTCTTTTTTGACAGGTTTCTTTAAAATTTGAAGACGGATATACATTTACTTGGCTGGTGCATTGAAATTGGGTGGCCAGTGTTTCAAGTTGTTGGCAATGTACTTCTTTTGCAAGCTCATCCTTGACTTGTGGTCGGTTTTTCCTATATGGGCAGACTACATCCTTTTTTGGGTTACTATTTTCTTAAGCCAGCAATTCAATATATTTGCAAGCCAACATATATTTTACTTGGTGCAATATATTTTGATTGGATCAACATTAAAATCCTTGTCAGCCCAACCTTTTGCATAGCCCATGCATTTCATTAGCGTTTCAAAGGTTTTGCAGTGTATATACATGATTGTCTCTCTCTTTCCTTCCTATGGGGGAATTCTCGCTTGTATATACATGATGTATGTAGTCTTTCGGAAGTATCATTGAGTCCTCCATACATCATCATTCGTTTGTTTCTCTCTATTGGAGACGAAATTTGTCCCATTGGGTTTTCTCCTTTTCTCCGTTTGTAGAGATTGCATTGCATTGTGTTTGCATTGTACAAGGGTACCTAAAGTGCTTTAGTTGTTGGAAGTTGGAACCCATATTGCATCTTGCATCATTTGCAATATAATTGCATCTCCCTAAGCTACACTTAAGAGGGAGTGTTAGTGTGAGTGAGGTTATTGTTGAGTTTTGTCATTGATGTCAATAATTCAGTCATTTTGTTATGTCTCTGTGCAGAATGTTTTTGTATGCTCAGATGTTTGATTCTTTTTAGTTCAGTTTGTGCCAAATGGTTATGCTGGAATGTGTTTAAAGATCATGTGATATATGTTGTTTGATATATATTGGTTAATTTGTTTGGTGTTGAGTTCTGCTATGTGGCTACAACATTTGTGAGTTCAGCTGATAAAGAAATCAGAGATTCTGAAATCAAGGCAGTTTGTATGTGATAATGTAAACTTAGGTAGACTATGTGTTGCTTGGATGCTATGTCTTGTCTCTAAGTTCTATTTTTTCAAAAGGTCGGTGGTCGAACAATCAGAATCTGAATCACTGTTGTTATGGTACTTATCCGAACTTCAAGAGAATCATTCATTTTTCAATCATTTTCTAAGTCATGCAGGAGTGCGTTATTTTGTTTTATGCTTTGATGCATTTTTTTCGTGAAACCCTTTTTCCTTGCTGAGTGTTCATTTTATTCTTCTGGCATCGGGTGATCATTATATGGAGACGTTTTTTTGTGAAGTGTGTGAGCACTAGTCCAGGTGTAATGTTTACAAGCTTGCATTTCATTTTGCAATTCATGTGCACCGATTTTTATGCGTTGGAGCCAGTGTATTGTGTGAGCTACAGATGTTGCTGTTGAAAACAATTATTCTAGACTGTTGTATTTGTCTGCTTGCTGACTCAGCTAGATACATCGGTTTTAGTTCGAGTTTGTTCTGGTGAGAGCGGTTTCTAATGATTGAGGGAATATAGAAACGCATTTGAATGGCATCGCTTGGTTTTGTTCTTGGATGATTTCAAAAAATAAGTATGATGACTCGTATTTGAGAGGGTTGTTTATGCAATTTCAAGTTGTAGGGACATTATTGGGCAGAATAGTATGAAGGGTAGAATGATAATATGCTAGAAGGTGCGTTGGAGTCTAGTCATCTTTGAGACCTATTCATCGAATGTGTGTTGGTTTTTTCATTTTTGGTGACAGTGCTTCATCAATGTGAGGCTGAAGCGAGTAAAATCATAATAAGCTTTTGGCTTTTGGAGATTTGATGAGGAAAACTTTTGAAGACATATAGTTTATGTCTAAGCCGTGTTATTCTGGAAGCATGTGATATGAAGGGAACGGACTATGGGGGAAATATGGAAGTGTTGTAATCTTTCAAAGTGAAGAAGAGAGAATGCTTCTCTTTTATTTGTAAAGGTGGTGTTATATTTTTGAGTGTGAGTAAAGTTTTAGTTTTTGGAGATAGCTGGGTTTTTGTGTTTAGATATCATCTGAACTGAGTTAATGTATATACAGTGTTCAGATCCTTTCATATGAAATGTTGTCTGCTCTGAATGTACAACCTGATTGAAATATAAGTGTGTTACTTAAGTAACACAGGGATCTTGAAGGTCTAAGTCTCTAATTTGTATCTTGCGTTCATCAGTTAGTGCTCAATCTAAGATTGGAGCCTTTGTGAAAAGAAGTTGATGCTTCGTAAAGTGTTGTAGCTCTGTGTGTGAGTTGGTGCTCACTTTTGTAATCTTGGGTTGGTGCCCATGTTCATCTAATGGAAGTTATTTGTGTCATGGCTTTTTACCCGAAAGGGTTTTCCACATGATAAACCTTGTGTTGTCTCTTTGAATATTTTGTCTTTAAAATTCTGTAATCTTTTAGTTGTGATTTTATTGAAATACTAATTCACCCCCCCCCCTCTCAATATTTTTGTATAATTTCTCAATTGGTATCAGAGCCGGTCATTTTTTGTCAAAGCTTGAAAGCCTGGAGATTTGTTCCTGATAGATTAATATGAATCCTCTAGAAGGTTTAGCAACCAACAGAGCTCCCTTGTCTGATGGGTCAAAGTATGCATTTTGAAGTGTTCGTATGAAAACATATATCATGTCTCTAAGTTTTGATGTCTATATGAGTCTTGTTAATGGCTACACACCTCCTCCTAATCCACCCATAGATCTTGACGGAAAAAAGGCTTTTGAAAACAATACCAAGGCCTTGAATGCTATTTTGTGTGGGCTGTCAGAGTCAAAGCTTGTTAAAGTCATGCATTGTGACTCGACTCAGGCTATGTGGGAAAAACTTCAGAATGCATACGAAGGAGACACAAAAGTTAAAAATGCAAAACTTTAAACACATAGAATGTTGTTTGAAAGTCTAAAAATGCAAGAGGAGAGCATAGCAGCATATTTCTTAAGAGTAGATGAAGTGATCAATTCCTTGAAAGGTTTGGGAGAGAAATTGAATGATAAAGTTGATGTTCCAAAAATCTTAAGATTGTTGCCCTTAAGATTTGATGCTAAAGTTTCAACAATTGAAGAGATGGCTGAACTTGATAAGGTTACAGTTGATAAGTTGCATGGGATCCTGACGGTTTATGAAATGAGAACGAATATTGAAGCATCTTCAAAAAGGCCAATTGCCTTCAAAGTATCGAACAAGGGTAAAGAGAAAAGTCATGCATCTAATTGACAGTTCAGAGGAAGAAAGTAATGGTGAAGAAGCTCATTCTGCAAGAAAATCTAGGAAGAGTTCGAGTAAGTTTAAAGGCCAGTTGTCTTTAACTTGTTTTAACTGCAGAAAGAAAGGACAGTTTGCTTCAAAATGTCCTTATGAGAAGGAAGAGGACAGCTGTTATGAAAATGAACACAAAAATAGCAAGAAGAAATTCTTGACGAAAGGTTAAAAGCTTCATTTCTCCAAAAGAAGTCTCTATTCAAAAGAGGAAAGCAACGTGTGAGAAGCTAGTGAAGGAGAATCACTAAATGATGAAGTCCTATTCATGATTGTAGAAGAAACTTTGTTTGAAAATGATGAAGAAGTTGAAGTTGATTTGGAACAAGAACTCATTTCTGCCCTTAACGAAATTAAGAAGCTTAGAAAGAAGAAACAAAGTCTAAAAATGCTGCTACAAGAGGAAGGTAACAAGGTTTCTAAAAAAATTATTGCATTAGAAGTTGATGAAAAACTAATTGAAGATCTTAAAGTGCAGATAGAAAAAGCCAAAAACCTTGAAGAACTTAGAAAACAACTCAAGGATAAAGAGCTCATTTGTGGAAAGCTTGAAAATAAAGTTGTCTCATTGAGAAAGTTTGAAAAACACTCACAGCAATTTAGTAATTTTCAAAAAGGTACTATGACTCTAGATGTCTGTTAAGTTCTCAAAAACAGTCTCTTGACAAGAGTGGACTTGGCCATGATGAAGGTCAATGTTCTAAATCCTCTGAAGGTGAACAACAAAAGCCTAATGCTGGTTCTAATCCTAAAAACAGAAATGGTAATAAGTTTCCTCATGCTGGACAAAGTCATATGACTAGATTTAACGATGCTTATTTCTATGGTTTTTGTTTTTCTTGTAACTATTTTGGTCACAAAGCTGTAGATTGCAAAATATTTCCTAGAAGAAATTCCAATTTTGTAAACCAAAATCCTTTTGCTCCTCTGAGGAATTATAATATTGTTTGTTATAGTGCAATAACCTTGGTCATTATGCAAAGTTTTGTAAGAATGTTTTGACAGATTCATCTAAAAAGATGGATGCAAAAGAGAAAACAAAGGAGAATGTAAAAGTTTGGAGGAAAAAGGAGAAGCCAAGTTCAGAAATGTCTTTAGTTGTGCAAACAACTTTTCTAGCACAAAATGACAAAGATATCTAGTACGTTGATAGTGGTTGATCCAAGCATATGACTAGTGACAAGAGCAAATTTCTGATTCTTAGAAGAATTAATGGAGGTAAAGTCACATTTGGAGGTAACTCTTCACCAAGAGTTGCAGGTATAGGTACTCTTGTCTTAAATGATGAAAAGTGTTGTTTGAGTCAACTTGATGAAACTTGGTTGTGGCATAGAAGACTTGGGCATATGAGTTTCAATAATTTGGTTCAAATCAGCATGAAAAAAGTTGTTAAAGACATGCCAAAGCTTGAAAAAACTAGCAGACATTGTTTGCAAAGATTGTAAAATGGGTAAGCAAACTAGAACAAGTTTTAAATCTAACGACTTATCTAGCAATAAACCACTTGATTTAGTTTATACTGACTTATGTGGACCTAATAGGACCGCAAGTTTACAAGGTGAAAAATATTTTATGTTGTTGATAGTGTTGTTTATAACTAGGGAAAATGGGTTCGGATTGCCTTCAAGCAACTTCCAAACACATTTAGGACTGGGTCCTATCTTAAAGAGGTAGCGTGCCCCCAAGGCAAGTCCGGCCCCATCCTCCACGCCTCACTAAAAGCAACACGCCACAAATTGGCACCAAAAGGGACTAAAGCCGACCTAGGATATATGGGTTAAAGACCCATATAAATAAAGGCTAAATTGCAAATACAAACACAATTCAGTTATCCATGAAATCAGTGAATTAGCTCTGCAAACAAGAGGTGCGAAATCACTAAAGAAGGTTGTGCGAATTTATCCAAGGATTGTGCGAACTTGTCCAAGGATTGGGCGAACTTATTCAAGAGGATATAGGGCATTTTGGTGCAGTCTTGAAGCATGCAAAAAGGGCAGATCTGATACATAAAGATCAGATTCAGAAAAGCAAGCTAAGTATTGTATTTGTACAATAAGAGTGAATACATAATCTGACCTGTGGGTCTTTAATGCTGGGTTTTTTCCTTAATGCTGGGTTTTTCCTCCTTGGAGGTTTTCCCAGGGTATTTGTGTTTGTCTCTTGGTTCCTTGTTTCATTCTTGAATTTACTTGATTATAGTTTACTAAATTACAAATCTGATTAATAAACTAGGGTATAATCAAATGTCACAAATCTGATTACTGATCTAGGGCACTATTGACGTGTATTTTGTACACAATCATACACAAAATAAAATACCCAAGGGTACCTTATCCTCTCTTGAATAAAATCTCTAACTGCTGAAGATATCGCAAGAAGGATCAGTTAGGGTGACTTCAATGTTCTTTTAAGTAGGGTCTCTACGTGTGGATAAGCACCAGTGGTCGTTGTGATTGCTGTGTCATCAAGGGGCCTTACGTTTCCGAAATGCAGGAACAAGATTTCCTAATACTAATGAATTCCAAAAAAGATCAAAAGAGTATGGCTTGCAAGAGATCTAGTCTAATCTAACCCTAAGAATGACTCAATGTGGACGAGACTTGGCAAGATTCTACCAACTTCAATATTGCCATAAAATAACAACTCAATTGAAATTGATGCGATCTTCTAAGGTAACAAATGATTTTTCAATTCATCAAGGATCATAGACACTACCACAAAGGCACATATCCAAGATACAACAATGATTGAAGGTTTAAGCGATTCAAGTTTATCCAGTTGACCACGCAAGGCATTCCTACAATCAGTAAGAAGCTAGTGGTTTGGAGAGTGAATCTCACCGACGATCAAGTCCAACACTTTATCCTTCAAACTAAAATACTACTTTGATTGAGAATGATTCAAGAAAGTGAACAACCATGAAGATAACCATAAGAATTGCAATAAAACACCATAACTTCAATATTCTATTGATCTCAAAGCCATCATGAACAACAATTGTTTGAAATTCCTTCCTCAAAGCTCAATCTTGCTACAAATCAAATTGCTAATCTCTAATATCTCTCTAATTCTCTAATTTTTCCTTAATCTCTAGTTTTCTAGTTACAAAATGAAAAGAAATGAGGGTATATATAGCATCCTCAATTACAATGAACGGTCCAGATCAAAAAGAAGATCAATGGCCAAGATTATGACACCTAAACCCTAATTAGGGTTTATTACAAATAGCCCCCTTTTTACTGAACAATATTAAATGCATAGCCAAATATTAAATTTGGCACGAAAATCTAGGAGACATAGACCAATGACAATTAAGGTGCCACATCATCTATAACAACCTCTCATCTAGAATCTTATTCCCTTTCCAATGCTCCTTCTTAGTATATGCAATGAATCTAGACACGATTCCTTCGATCTCAGCAACTGGAATCTCAAGAAGATTCTTCATTCGTTCCTCCAAGTGGATGACCTAATCGAAAGCCTTGAGAAGAGCAGCGTCCCATTCAGGTTCAAGTTCCTTGGTCTTCTCAATCAAGAGCATGGTAGCAAACATCTGGTCCCGTTGCTCATCTGTGATAACATTCTCATCTTTGCAAAAGATGACCTTGACTCTATCTTCTAATTCTTGCAAATCCACATCTGTCTCAACTTCGATCCTCCTGCTAAGAATAGTACGTAGTACCTCAAACACTCTGTCCTGGATCGGGTGGATAACCTCCTCAACATGATTGCATCTAGTACTGATGTCCTCGAAGAGAACTTCCTTCATCTGGAGTAAAGTCGACCACTGAAGTAAACTATGAGGTCCTCCATCCATTATCTTTTCTTGCACTAGGACCTTCCTTGATGTTTGTCTGATTACTTGCAAGACAGGAATGATAACATCTTTAGTATGAGCAAAGGCAGCTACCGTTATCATCAAGTTGTGGATGACCTCAAGAACTTGAATAGCTCGATGAATGATCTGCATCATCCTTGTTGCAAATTCAATAGCAACTGTATGGGATTTGTCAATCCATGAGCTCATAAGCTGAACCAAACTCCTGACTCGCTCTGCCTCGCCAACTGATTCAAGGGGAAGTGCCTGTGTAGGAGATACTGCTGGATCCTGACGTTTCAAAGGCTGATTGAGATGGCTAAAGTAGCCTCTCCAAGCACTGACCTCTCGCTCAAGCTTCCTATTCTTTTCCATTTCCTCCCTAAGCTTGTCCTTAAGTGCCTCGAATCAGTGGCATCATCCAACGTCTGTTCGGCTGTGGGTGGACCAAGCTCAAATGTCTCTACATCATATTCCTCTGCGAGGATCTCACCTTCATACTTGTCCACTGCCGGTGTAGCTATCTGCAATTTCCTGGATCCTGTCTCATCTCTGATCATCTTGGACATCTTAGTAGCCTTCCTCTTCTCTGTCATCTTTTGAGAATTTCCAACAAGGCTCTCTAAATCAATCACACTGTCCTCGTCTTCGATCACAATCACCCTTGTAAGTCTTTCCTTTAACCAATCTGGAATGGCAGATCTTGTTTCTTTAACCTGTATCTCCTTAGGCAATGTTTCTTCTTCTCTGAGAGGAGATGTTACTTCATTATCTTCCTTATCTTCATGTAGCTCATTAGCTTGGAGAGACCCACTTAGTGACCTTCGAGGTGCCTGTCCTTCTTTATCGTTCTGTACCATTGATTCCATAGACTCCTCTATCTCAAGTGTCCTCTTCTCAGGTCGAGAAGATGTGCCGGATGAACGATCTTGGTTGGCCTCTTGCTTCTTCTTGGAAGATTCTCTTTTCTCAAGTCTCTCTTTCCTCTTCGAGCCTCTAGGATGGGGGTTGCCTTCACTTATGCTTCGAAGGTTGCCTTCACTTGTGTTTCTGAGATTAGGTTTTACCCTCACTTACACTTGCTCCTCCTTCAACTGGTTTCTCTTCCAAAGTGAAAGTCATAGATATGCCTTGCTCTCTCAACTTCTGATGCTGCACATCAACCCATCTGCGAGTACAAGACAAGACTGGAGCCATCAAAGCATCTAGATCCACAACCTCAGGTTCATTCCAATCTAGCCTCACTGATTTGCTTTCTCGATCATAAGATGATTGGAGATGTCTGCCACTGTCCTGAGCTTGGTCGCCCACTCTGTAAATCTTGCATTTCCTGATGAAGTCTAAAGGCAATCTAGAATGCATCTTTCTTTTCACTTCAAGGTCATCCAAGAGATTCATCACAAAGTCTTCTATCTGAAACTCATGCTTATATTTTCTTCCGACTGTCTCCTCTATATACCCATATGGATCAAAGCTCTCTCTCAAGGCAAAGAATGAAAATGAATATAAAGCTAACTCCTTCTCTGCATCATCCATGGCTAGAGCATTAGGACATACCTCAACTGAATTCCCTAATATGATAGGCACAGGAACTCCATTTCCATGTCTGTGTCTGAATTCTTTCACATAAGCTGCCAACTGTCTTGTTACCTCAAGTAACACTATTCTGTCTGTCGGATATCTTGGCAACATATAGGGAGGTGAAGGACATCCATGAACTCTAATATATGTAAATTTCTGGAATTGGATAAACCATGCACCGTACCTCTTTACAAGCTCTTGTGCATCCTGAGATAGCCGATTGTGAATCCCGCCTTGCAATGTCCTGGTGATGTTCATCGTGAAGGTATCATTGACTAACTTGTAGTTACTTCCTGGCGGATGATGCAAGTGAACATAGGAATCACAAACTCTGACCTCGCCAGTCCTCTTCCAATCACTCCTCTGTGAGGCAGTCCTGCATACTCAAAGCTCCTGATCAAGGCATATATGATGTATGAACTCATGTGGAAAGACTTGGTAGCCTTCAATCTCCTTAACTGTATGTCCAAGCAATGGCTAATCATTCTAGCCCAATGGATTGTTCCTTTTCCCTGAACTATCACTTGGATGAAGTAGAACATCCACTTCTCAAAATAGAAGGCTTGAGGGGCTCCTGTGACTCGGTTGAGTAGTGTTATCAAATCTTTGTACTCCTCCTGGAAGTCGATCCTATGTGGTGTATTCGGAATCTTGCTCAGGCGAGGATGACTCTTGAGTAACCAATTCTTGTTGATGATGCTTAGGCAAGTGTCTGGATCATCCTCGTACATGGACCTGGCTCCTTCTATGCTTTTATAAATCATATCTTTATGTTCTGGCAAGTGAAGAGCTTCACTGATAGCTTCCTCTGAAAGATAAGCAAAAGTGTCTCCTTCCTTGGACACTATCGATCTGGACTGTGGATCATAATGGCGAGCACACTCGATCATCAACTCATGGCACTGGATTGCTGGAGGGAAGTCGGCCGCCTTGATAATGCCACTTTCAATTATCCTCCTTGCGACAGGTGATGGCTTGCCAATGTAAGGGACCTCTCGAAACTTCTTCACACTGAAGTTTCCCAAGTTGGTATCTCCAATGTTACTCCACTTAGACACGATCTTGGTCTCCAATTCTTCGTTCTTTTGATCTTCCTTCATGAGAGCTGGACGACTGGTGGATGCTCCCGCCTTTGGGGTCGCCATTGTAACACCTACACAACATTTCATAATAAGAAATAGATTTTGCAATGTATAAACATAAATTAGATTAAAGATTGAATTTAGGAAACTTCATGATAAGTCCTTGAGTTATCATTTCCTAAATACGATTGAGCTACTGGAAATTCAAAATTTCAAAATTCAAAATTTAGATTAAGACTATGACGATCAAAATTCAAAATTTAGACAAAAGAAAACTTTGCCATACCTCACTTTGAGAGCTAACTCTAAAAAGATGCAAAAATATGAAATTCGCCTAGGCAAAAACGAAATTTGAAGTCTTCAACATGATCCCCCTTTAGCAAAGGCGCCTTTCTTGTCAATTCCACCACCCTTGGGGTCTCCAACGTGATGATAGAGAATTCGCTCCACTTGCAACAAAATTCGCACTCCTTTCTTGATGATATTTCGCACTTTCTCCTATTGCTCTCCAAAATCGCATGCAACAATGATTGAATGAGGATTTGAAATGAGATATCATACCTCCCCTTTATATAAGCGCTTACCTCTTCAATCCCCCATAGGCCGACTTTTGAAAATAGGCAAATAATAAATAAATTTTAAATAAAAATGGAGGCCGACTTTGTAAAAATATAAAAATAAAACCCAAGCGCACTCCTCTTTTTAATTAAATTAATAATTAATTAATTAAATGCCTTGTAATTAATAGCTTCGATTTTTAAAAGGCAAAATTAATTATTAAATGCCTTGTGCGCACCCATTAAATGCCAATTTGAAATTAAAAATATCAAGGTTTATCGAAATTTAGCATTTAATGCAATTTGAAAATGATGTTAGCGCCAAAACATGGGAGATATAAGGGATACAAACCACATCGCTCTGGTCCCTGGGAGAGGGACAGGAGCGCCTTATCATTTTGCCCTTGAATTTCTAGCTTTTTACGTTCAAAGTCACTTCCTCTACGTTGAAACTGGCATTTTAAATAGGAACCTTGAGCTTGATTGATTCAATGTTTTGAAATGAATGCCTCCTAGACCATTTTTGCTTTGGTCCCTGACTGAGGGACAGGAACGAACTTTTCTTTTTAGCTCAAAATTGTCAACTTTTAATATTAACTCCTTGTTCATCATCTTTCTAATGACATTTCGGACCTTGCATGACCTAGGCTTGACGAAGCTTTTGAAGGAAATGACTAATTTTATGAATATCGCCCTGGTCTTGGACTGAAGGACAGGAGCGATTTTGCATCCTTGCTCAAGTTAATCACTTTTTGACGTTTGGTTCCTTGTCCATCATCCTTCCAAGGACATATTCGACCTTGTGCAACTTTGCCTTGGCGTGGTCTAGGAAGAAAAGGATTGATTTTATGAATATCGCCCTGGTCCTTGACTGAAGGACAGGAGCGAACTTTTGTTCATTGGGCTAATCCTTGTTCGTATCAACTTGAAATTGCCTTCAAAGTATAAAATGGTGTTCCTTACTCCTTCTTGAATGTTTGAAACGGAAGAGGTATTCAAAACTTAAGCATACTTGCATATTTCGCTCTGGTCCCTTGGAGAGTGACAGGAGCGAACTTGGGTAATTTCATCACTTTTCATGGTCCTTGCAACTTTGTTCTTCTTCGAAGCGTTCCAAACATCATCGCCCCCTTGTACCTTGGCCTTGATTCATCAAAAATCGGAAGGGAAGGCTAAATAACCAAGATTTCGCCCTGGTCCCTGGGAGAGGGACAGGATCGATTTTGCATTTATAGGCTCAATCATTCTTTGCCAACGTTTAAAACTATCTTCAATAGATCCGCTATGCTCCCCTTCACTCATCTTTGACATGGAATTTGCTTCAACTTGGTGAGAAATTTGTCTTAGGAAGAAATCGCTCTAGTCCCTTGGAGAGGGACAGGAGTGCCTAAGACAAAATAGGCTTCACTGGCGTCTTGCACTCTTCAAAATTATATTCAATAGATTCGTTACGCCTCCTTTTACTTGCCTCAAACTTAAAAACTCATTTCACTTCACCAAAAACTTGTCTTATGGAGGAATCGCTCTGGTCCCTGAGAGAGGGACGGGAGCTATCATTAAAATTCGCCCTGGTCCCTGGCTGAGGGACAGGAGCGATTTTGCTTCTAGGGCCAATTTTCTCCTTCGAGGTACAATCAAATTATATTCAACGAGTAAAATGTACCTCCCTTGTTCTTCTCAAATCGCGAAATCGTTCAAATCTTTCAAGGACAAGGCAATTTTGGATTTCAAGCTCCGGTCCTTCAGTGAGGGGGAGGAGCAATTTTTTTGTCCTTGAGGTCAAAATCTCCACTTTCATTGCAAACGGCTGAATCCTGGCGTTCCATCATGTTGATTTCACCTTCCATTACGTCCTTGATGCTTCAATTTGATCAAAATGAGGTCAAAATGGTCTAACTAAGTCATTTCGCCCTGGTCCCTGACTGAGGGACAGGAGCGATTTGGCCTTAAACTTCAAAAAATTTGCCATTTTGAGTCTCAAAAATCTTTCAAAACCTCCAATTCGTGTTCAACTGCATCTCCTAGCGACCCTGCACAAGACAAATGAAATAAATTAATAACCAAGATGCATAAAATATCATTTTCGCCCTGGTCCCTGACTGAGGGACAGGAGCGATTTCACTTCCATAGGCCAAAATACCAAGATTTTAAGACTTCAGTCACTTCACAAGGCAAAATTAGGCCATTTCCAATGCTCGGGCTCAATTATCAAAATTCTCAAAATTAGCCAAAAATCACCCAAACAAAATTCACAATTCTATCATTAACATTTAGGCAAAATTTGGACTTGCATTCAAAAACCTAACTGAACCTAGACAAACTCATTTGACCACCTGACAGATTCACCTTATTTCAAAAATGCATCCTACGAGAGGAAGCTCAACAATCTTCAAAATTTGGACTTCAAAATTTGGACTAGACACCGGCTTGAAAACATCAAAACGGAAACCCTAAGGCTTAACCCCAGTCCAGACAACTGACTCACTAACCCAAAACCCCAAAAGCAGAGAGAGAAACAGGCAAAACCGAGCAAAAAGAGGGGGTCCCCATTTTAATGGGGCGATGTGTGAAATGGTCACAACAGGCACGAATTCAACATGGTATCAGAGCTAAGGTTATACTAACCCTCAGATTTCAGTAAGCTCTTACCTTCAGGTTGTTGTTTGTCTTTTATTAAGATAATGACAGGGGTGAAGTTAGAGGGCATCATCGAGCCCTCATCAAGGAGTCATTCTTTAAATTATTAAAGATTGTGGAGATTCGAGTGAAGAACCAAAGAAGGAAGTAACTAATATTTCTCCTTTCAGATTTTCAGATCTCTAGAATGCAAAGTGTATACAATGGAGTTATTAACTTATTCAAACCTTCAGAGTTGTTGATTTTCAGAATTGGTCTAAACCCTAGATTGGTATATATTTCATGATTCTTAACCCTTGATGTGATCCGATCCAATTTTAATAATGATTGAATCTTTGATGGTATGGTAGATTTATTTTGCTACTAGACATGCAATTACTATTTTGTATTGCTAACAAAATTAGTTGTATTCCCACCAATCTTCAAACCCTAGCTGACTGTCCTAAGGCACATCAAGAGGAGATTGCGAATTATGGATTTTGAAGATAGATTGCAAAGATAGTTTCTTTTGGGGAAGCTTTTGGTTCCAGTGTCAGTGTAATCTAAACATCAACAGGTGTATTTTTCTTAATTCCTTATTAACTTTGTGATGAGAGACTTTATGATAATTGAAGGTTAAGTATTCCTGTTGAATAACTTTGTCAATTTGTTTATATGGGGTTTCTTTGTCAAGTTGTAATAATAAGGGTTTCATTATCAATAATTGCTTCTTATGGGTTTGTGCTTACTTAGTTTTGTAAAACCCCTGTTGGGTTGTGTGAAAAGAAAATGATATTCTCTTTCAATTAACCCGTGTTGGGCCAATCATGTTTTGAGGTTCCCTGTGACAGGTGTTTATCCTTGTAGGTCTACAAGCAAGTTTGTGCCTGTGTTATCCCGAGTTACCATCCTTATATCATCCCTGTTGCATTCGAGCTCATGTCATTAAACGTTGTGACAAATGCAATTTTATTATGTGTCAGTTATCTGTTAAAATAACTGCATGACAGGTTGCTTTCAGTTAATTGGTTATGATGATGCTCTTTCCTACATAGTAGAAGTTAGAATGTATTGTTGTAAATAGCATATGTAGGAAGAGTGAAAGATGAACAAGTCAGTGGTCTCCTTCTATGATTAGCATTGAGATCTCTTCAGGCTGAGGTAAGCATTTTACTCATTAATTTCTTCTACTTCCACCAAAGCTGAATATAATTAGGATCTTGTTCAGCAAAGTATGAAGATTTTGTTCTACTTGATATTTATCAATCATATGTATGTAGTCATACCATATCTTGTAATTGGGTTTCTAAGAAATCTCAATTTCAGTTGTTCAGTTTGAAAGATGATTTGGCTTATGTATTTTGCTTGCTTGAATCTCACGCCTTTTTTTTTTATAAGTATATAAGGATCCTTTCAGGCATGGTTATTCGGATGGGAACGAGGTTGTATCTTAGCCTCTCGGGGTTAAAGATGAAAGTTTTCTGAAAATTCACCTTGCAGAAGGTGAAAGTAAGAGAAAAGCAAGTAGCATCTTCAGTTTTATATGATTTCTAGTTCCTTTATTGATTCTTATTTGATTAAGGATTAAGAGGGAGTCCTATCTTCAATAAAGACTTTGTATTAAAGAATTGACAATCATTTGTTAAGTCTAGGGTTTTGTAAAGTTCTAACTTCCTTTCTTAAAGTATTTTGGTTTTTGATGTGATGATTTAACTCTATTCTCATCATTGGAATATAAGGAATAATTAGCACAAGGATCTAAATTTATTGTCTTCTAGGATTAGAAATATGTCAAGGATCTAACCAAATTATTCCAAGTCAAGTATACTTTTGATATTTAGAATAATGGATTGTAAACCTTTATGAAAAATAACATAAAGATTGAGGATGTCTGTAGCAAAGTCTAATTTTGCAGATCCATCTGAAGACAAGTAGCTGATTGCTGGATGCCTCAGCTAATTCATGATCAAGGTTGAAGCATGTTGTTGCTGCCAAGCATATCTTGTTGCATTTTGAAAATCTCAAATGATTGTGAGCAGAAGACTGTAATCACCTCAGAAGGCTAACTCAAATTCTGAAGTGTCTCAGATAAGGGAAGTCACTTCAATCTCTTGTTGTAACTTGGATACCCTATGATCTCTTAGGACTACAACAAACAGTCCTCAGTCACACTGCGTACTACTGAAGCTGAATTCATTGGAGCATGAACTCTATCAAGGAAATTGTGTGGTTTTTCAAATTCTTGTTGAATGGTTTCTTATAATTATTTATTATCAGAGTCGTATAGAGATACCTGAAAATTCAGTGTCTTATGGCAGGATAATCTTGTGTTGCAAATGTTCTCACCAAGTCTTTTGAAGCTTGAGTACTTCAGAAGATAGACTTCGAGTTGTGGAGAACACCGCCTTGATTGAGAAGAAGTCTCAACCTCACTGATGCATTGTGGTTCATCAACCACCCTCTGCGGGTAATGTAAGGTGGTAGTGTAATCTTCTCAAGGAGAAGAGTAATTGTTACCATCCTCTGCGGGCAATGTAAGATGGTAGAAAAGATGGAATTTCATCCTATGCTTGTGTGCTGGATGGAAAGTGTACTAGATAGAAGATTATGTTTATTCATTCTTTGCTTGTGTGGAAAATGGAGGACTATGGTTTATGTAACTTCATTCTATGCTTGTGAGCAAGATGAAAGATTATGATTTTCTGATGTTGCATTCTTCTCTGAGAGAAGATTGAGGTAAAGGTAATGCATTCTTCTCTGGGAAAAGATTAAGGAGAATACTCGTGTGCAAATAAAGTTGGTGCTGCAATCTTCTCTGAGAGAAGATTGAAATGGAAGCTCTTCATCATTCTTAGCAGGCAATGAATGGTGTATATGCGTGATAGATATCATGGAAAGAGTCCATGATGTGCATATATATATATACTTGTGTTTGTATTCATGTCTTGCAGGTGTTCATGATAAAGTTCTGGATTCATCCTCTACAGGCAAGGCAAGATGAATATTATAAAAGGATCCATGATGAGTTACCATTATGTGATTTGGTTACTTATTACTTATGGTTACTGGCTACTTGTTGTGATCCTCTCTAAGGAGTGTTGGCTGAGTTCATATTACAAATTGCACAATGAATGTATCAGGAAAAGTACTTCGGGTATCTGCTTCAACTTGGGCTCTGCAGTGATCTCTTGGGCATGTAGAAAGCAATCTTCCGTAGCATTAAGCACTGCAGAAGCTGAGTACATTGCAGCATCTGTTGCATCCAGAGAAGCAGTGTGGCTTTGCAAACTCCTTGTTGGATTATTTGGTCACGCTAGTGGTCCTACCACCATTCATTGTGATAATCAAAGCTGTATAAAGATGTCAGTAAATCCTATGTTCCATGACCGGTCCAAACATGTGGAAACGCACTATCACTTCATTCGGGATATGGTGCAAAGAGGCGCCATTCAACTAAAGTACATTAGCACAGATGATCAGGTTGCAGACATTCTTACCAAACCCTTATCCAGGGTGAAGTTCGAATACTTCAAAGACAGACTTGGTATTGTGGAAAATGAAACCCTAATTGAGAGGGAGCTCCAATCTTAGTGACTCTATCTGTTGTGCTTTGATCATTCTTTGCTTGTGTGCAAGAATGAAAAGTATCCAATCTATGCTTGTGTGCTAGATGGAAAATTGTAATTATGTAAAGACCCACTTGTATTACACTTTCTATGCTTGTGTGCTAGAACCATCCTATGCTTGTGTGCTAGGTGGGAGATGTAATTCTATGCTTGTGTGCTAGATCCATTCTATGCTTGTGTGCTAGATGGAACTCTAAAGGTTCAGATTATGTATTCTCTTCTTCCCTAGTTAAGAGGGAGTGTTGTTTATAACTAGGGAAAATGGGTTCGGATTGCCTTAAGGCAACATCCGAACACATTTAGGACTGGGTCCTATCTTAAAGGGGTAGCGTGCCCCCAAGACAAGTCCAGCCCCATCCTCCACGCCTCACTAAAAGCAACACGCCACAAATTGGTGCCAAAAGGGACTAAAGCCGACCTAGGATATATGGGTTAAAGACCCATATAAATAAAGGTTAAATTGCAAATACAAACACAATTCAATTATCCATGAAATCAGCGAATTAGCTCTGCAAACAAGAGGTGCGAAATCACTAAAGAAGGTTGTGCGAATTTATCCAAGGATTGTGCGAACTTGTCCAAGGATTGGGCGAACTTAGTCAAGAGGATATAGGGCATTTTGGTGCAATCTTGAAGCATGCAAAAAGGGCAGATCTGATACATAAAGATCAGATTCAGAAAAGCAAGCTAAGTATTGTATTTGTACAATAAGAGTGAATACATAATCTGACCTGTGGGTCTTTAATGCTGGGTTTTTTCCTTAATGCTGGGTTTTTCCTCCTTGGAGGTTTTCCCAGGGTATTTGTGTTGTCTCTTGGTTCCTTGTTTCATTCTTGAATTTACTTGATTATAGTTTACGAAATTACAAATCTGATTAATAAACTAGGGTATAATCAAATGTCACAAATCCGATTACTGATCTAGGGCACGAATTCAACAGATAGATGATTTTTCTCACATGACTTTGGTGACTTTTTCGAAAGAAAAATCTAAAGCTTTAGAAATATATAAAGCTTTTAAATTTTTAGTTGAGACTGAAAAGGATTTGAAAATCAAGTGTTTACGTTCTGATAATGGTGCTGAATTTACTTCTAATGAGTTCGTCAATTTCTACGAGAAAAATGGAATTTAAGAGAGACAAGTTTCAGCACCCAAAACACCTCAACAAAATGGTGTTGTTGAGAGGAAAAATAGAATAGTTCAAGAAATGGTTTATAGCATGATCAATTAGGCCAAAGTGAGTGATGCTTTTTGGAGAGAGGTTGCTCATACAGCAGTTTATATTCAAAACAGAGGTTTGTTGAGAGCAAAGCATAACAAAACTCCCTATGAGCTATGAATGAAGGAATTGTGATGACATCCATGAGACCCAACGGTCTAAGGGACCAAGGAACAAAATTAATCCATTTTCAAGCTCTTTTCCATGTTGGTTCTTCTATTATGGATTTTGAGTCAGAAACTCATTGTTTTGTGAAGCTTTGTCCCTTCAAAAAGTTCATTTAGATTGTCCACCTTTAATTCATTCTCACATTGACTACAATTATCCTCATATGCCGCACACTCCTTGATGAAATGCCATTCTGTTTCTACCGCACTCTTGCTGCAAAAAATGCACGTCCTTTCTTCCCAATCTTCTTTGGGCAACTTCGACCTACTAGTTTTGCATCTCAAATGATGAGATCCAGTGCTCAACAAAGCAATTAAAATTTTGACCTTCCCGCTGATCGTTGATCTCAAATAAACGTTTTCGTCATGATCCCAAGTGTGCTTAAATTATTTAATATAGTATGCTTTTTTTCTACCTAACTGTTTTGTCCACATGATATTCTTGAATTTTTCTAATACCCTCTTTTTTATCTCTTCTTTAGTGCTTGGACCGTCATTCATATTTAGGTCCCACTTGTTCATCCACTTGTTGTTTTGTTTCTTCCACGTCTTCTTTCTACGACATAGCTCCTCTTCAACAATCATTTTGGGCCAGCGGTGTTTATCCATACCTTCAATCTTTTTTTAGTAGCATAACAACCAAATTATCTTTGAGGCCTCAATTGGGAACATACCAGCTTCCGCTAAAAGAATCTCATAAGGTATCATTGATTTGACTATGAGGCTGCTAGTGATTAGTTATTTTTGAATTCTTTCTATTTGTTGTCATTTGTGCTTTGACATGTTGTTCTCCCAAACTTCACACTCTTAGAGGATAACTGTACCACTAAAAAACCAAAAAGAATTTTCTTAGTTTTCCAATCTCACAACTCAACTTTCCTACATATGTTCTAAAGAAAGTATAAAGCTCTCCATCCTCCTTGGATCATCTTTGATCTACATGTCTCCCAACTAAGCCTATTGTGAAAATCAATTCCTAGGCATTTGTACTCCATCAATACTTCCAAGGGGCTGCCCTCAAAGATGAAATTAGCCTACTGCTTCTTCCTTTTCAATGAGAACATCATCACTTTGGTTTTGCTAGTATTCACTTGCATCCCAACCTCCTGACAAAAGAGTTCAAGAGCCTTCAGATGCTCTCTCAAACCTTGTGTTGATTTTGCAATAAGAATAAGGTCATTCGCATATAGAAGTAGCTTTACCACATATTCCGCTAATTGGATCCCTTCTCCATTGGTATTGTTTAACCATTCTTCAAGTTTATCAATATATAAACCAAACAATGTGGGAGACAAAGAACAGCCTTGTTTGACCCCGATGTCACTACCAAAGCATTCGGACATACCCTCTTTAGTTCTGATTTTGGCTCTAACCTGCTCATATAGTTTGTGGACAGCAGCTCTAAACTCTTCTGGAACCTCCAATTCTTCCATTCTATGCCAAAGCTTATCACTAGGAGCAGTGTCAAAAGCTTTTTTAAAATCAACAAAACAGTGAAAGGCCTCTCCTCCTTGGCTGTCCCAAACTTTTTCAATGAAGTGTCTTAGGGTGATGCAGTGATCCACGGTAGAGTGTTTAGGCCGGAAGCCATCCTAACCTCTTGCCCTTTTTCTCTCTTTTTTTGCCCATTTACTGATTCTACGCTCTATCATACTCCCAAAAAGCTTCCCAAAGAGAGGGTTGACCATAATAGTACAGTAATTAGAAGGGTCATTGATGTCTCCGCTTTTGTGAAGAGGAATAACCACACTAGTTGTCCATTCAACCAAAAAGTTGTTTCGAGTGACTCCATTTAAAATCTTCTTGATATGCAGAGCTAGGAGATCAACTCCCCACTTTAAAAATTCTGCCTGTAAACCATCAATGTCTTGTGCTTTACCACTTGCCAAATTCTTTATACCTTCTTTGATGTCTTTTAATGAGAAAAGCTCAACAGAGGTTTTAATTGTGGGTGGATTAATTTTCTCATTTGTTCGTTCATATAAGAGCTTCGCATATTCTAACCACTGGGCATCCATGATATTGTTTTCAATTTGTTTTCTCTTTAGTTCTAGCTCCTTCCAAAATCCTTTGGGGTTGTGTTTCCCAAAATCAATTAATTCTTTCCTCCTTGAAGTTACACATCTTTATTTTTTTAATTAATCAGTTGTTTGTATATTATCTTATTTTCCCTACTTGAATCCTTCTCTTTAAGAGATTTTTTAGCAGCTTTGCACTCTTCATCATGCCAAGGGTTAGTTGGAAAGGTATTTGAAACTTTCTTCATAGGTTTAGTTTGCTTACACACCTTCAAAGCTTTGTGTATCAAAGGGATCAGCATGCTACTGCCAAAATATTATTTTTCTCTTTTATTACCCTTGCATTATACACTGTTTTTTGCCAACTTTAAGTGCTCTTCCAAACCAGCCTTGAAGAGCCCAATATTTTCTTGATTTATAAGGACTTTACCTTGTTTAACATCCTTCCTGTGAGATTGTTTATGTTCTTCTTGCAGGCCCTTAGCATTTATGCCAAGCTTAACAAAAAGAGGCATATAATCAGAGTTCAACTCTATGGGACATCTCTCAATATTGAAGTTCAACAACCTAGAAATAGAACTCTGAGAACATATTACATAGTCTGCCATGCTTTGCCCATTGTAAGTCTTGCAAGTAACACTGTTGGATCTTGGCCAATTCTTCATGCCATTACATATAACCATACTATATAAGCTACAAAGGCCTAACAACTTTGCCCCAAAGTGTGAAACACTCTCAATCTTGTCCTAAGAAGTCATTTTCCAAAGGTGATCCTCATTTTCCCCTAGCCATATGGGGTTGATGTCTTCACCTACACCACTGCTCAACTGAATAGATTGATTGTTCACTGTCCTAGCATTAAAGTCTCCAATTAAGATAATTTCCCCTATGTTGCTATATGCTTAAATATCTTTTTTAATGCAACATAAGGGTCTTCATTACCCAAATTTCTCTTCATGTACGATTTTGTACTTTTTGGGGCAAAGTAACAAGTAGCCACCCAAATAGTATCCTCCATGTCTGTTATTTTCAGCCATATAAATTGTTTATTTGGGTCCTCTTTCTCCAACTTTATAATATCACATCATATTTCCTTTATTAGGACTGTTATCCCTCCATGCCCCTTACCTATTTTTGTCTCATCATTCCACACGGAGATTTTAATGTATCCTTCAATGTCTGAAACCCTGTTATGGAAAGGCAAACCAGCAACTGTAAGGTATTTTAAAATTTTTGGTAGCCCCTAAATAATAAAAAAAGATGATGACAATCTAGGTAAATTTGATTCTAGATCAGATGAAGGTATCTTTTTGGGCTACTCATCTAAATGTAATGTCCCGAATTTTGGAAATAAATTGATTAATTAATTTAATTAGTTAAGTTGTCCAAATAATTATTAATTTCTCATGGATAGCTTAATTAATTATTTTAATTAATAATATTAAGTTAATTATTTATAAAGTTATCAAATATATTAAAAATTAAAACATGACTTTATATTTAATTAATTTAATAAAGTGACTAATTAAATAATATATCATAGCGTCACTTCTAGAAGCTTCTGGATGTTGGGATGAAAAAGTATAAAGGGAGATCAAATTGAAGCTTCAAGGTAGCTTGGTTTTGTTGAATTAAATATTGATAGGATTTTGTAGAATCGAGGGGTTTCTGCAGATCTTCATCTTTGGGAACGAAAACTCCCATAGATTGTATTGAGGAGGTGATACTACAGTCATCTCATTTGGGAAGATTGAAAAATTTCAGAAGTTAATCAAGGGTTTGAAGATTATTTAATTGCAGATTTAAGAAGTAATCGAACTACAGGTTTCAAAGAATAAATATTGTGCAAATCGGAAGTTTTTATTTGCTGCTACAGTGTCACGCTACAGTCATCCCCTAAAGTGATTCGCAACAGTAACTTTATGCCACGATTTTGTTTATGATACCCTTAAGATGCATCAACTTGTCCCTTAAAGGGAGCACTCGCTCTAGGAGAAGCCCATGATATCATTTCCTGACTGAAAAGAGGTGAATCTGCTATTATTTATTTATTTATCAGTCTGAAGCAGTTCGAACCAATCTATTATATTCCACGATTTGGTTCATCACTCCTTGTTGGTGCATCAAATTCATCATTTGATGATAGCGCTTCATTCTTGAGTGCATGCGGATAGTATTTGGCATAGAAGGCATCATTTAAAGCTGTAATTTATTTGTTTGGTCTGAAACAAATTAAAAACAGCAGCGGCTTTCTTGAAGTGCATAGTTTGGTTTATCTCACCTAGTTTAAGCATCACAATCATCCTTTGAAGATAGCGCTAAATATGGGAGAAGACCACAATAATGTTCAGTGATTGAGAAGAGCCTTTCATGCTGGTAAATAATTATTCTCAGACAAATACACATCTACAGCAGGGGCGATTTGGGGGGTTAACTCCATTTGGCTTAAGGGAGGATCAAAAGGTTACAATATTGCTTACCCTTTCAAAATCAAACCTAGACGGTATTTCCAAGTGCATTTCTCACTTTGTTCCCATTGTATTTTCAATTGGTATTCATGAATCCAAGGCTGTCATAAGTCTTCAGACTTCCTAAGAATTTATTGTTAATTTGCAAAGTGTTTTTGGCACTTGATGGTCGTTGTAAGGAATTGATTATTTCATAATTAAAGGAGGAATTAAGTTGCATCTCAATTATATGTTGATTGAAGGTTTCATGCCAACTGTTTGATTAAATTTCAGTCAGCTGTAGGTGCATATTTAACATTGTAAATTCATCTCTATGCATTGGTTAAGGGTCAAAAGTGTCAATTAAGCATCTAAGTGACAATTAATGCATTGAAGTGCTGATTCTCAAGCATTGGGAGCCATCTATAGTCATTTTAATAAGAACATATCAGACTGATATTATAGACCAGCAAGCTAGAAGTTTGTCCGTGAATTGTTTGACGATATTCCTTGTGTCTCATAAGCACATTTTCAGGCATACAAGAACAAGGGATATTATAGTGGTATCAGAGCCATCATCCTGTCATCCTATTGGGGAAATCTTTGACAATCAGAATAGAGAGGAAAATGGATTTCGACATATCCACTATTGATTTGATGCGGAACTTGTATGATTTGTTGAATGATCCAGAAACAAAATAGGGATTTCTAAGAATGTTTGGAAAATCAAAAAGAAAGGAAATTTCTCAGCCTACAAGTGATCATGGGAAAACATTCAAACAAGAGCATAGTATAAGCAAGAATGAAATGAGAAGACAAGATCTATGCTTCACTTGTAAAGGTCCGTGGGAGCTCAATCACAAATGTATAGATGAAAGGATGGTTAAAGAAAATGGAACAAGCAAGAAAGAGAATGAAGAACAAACTATTTCAAGTAAGAATTATTCGAGATTCTTCATTGGTGATCTAGAAATTTACCTAGATAAAGGTTGAGAAGAGGTTGGTCTTGTTCAAAGAGGTGGCATGATAGAAATTCAGGATGTCTCCAATGAAGTTCATGTATCTTCATCTGATGGGGAATTGTCTGAAAATAATGATGTAGTAGCAGCCACTTCTATGACGCAAATTAATGATGATTCTTCCAAAGAAAGCAAAGAGGAGAAGGGTAAAATTCTGATTTTGGACAGCAATTGTTTACCTCCTCATTTTCATGAGTTTGCAGCCTTTACTCATGAAATGACAAATGAAGAAAAGTCTACAAATGTTGGCATTCATAGTGCAAGTGTTGAGAATGAAGTTTCTGATTGTTATAAATGCATGACAGTGGTGCTGATTGTTATAACAGCAGTGATATATCTCTTCATCCTCAAGGTGATGCAGCCTTTAATCATGGGGAAGACAATGTTATGAAGTCACTTAATGTTGGCATTCAGATTTTGGAAGATGCACATGAGTCATTGGTTGATGATGTATCTAGTAAAAGGTCTGATTTTGTGCATCATAACATAGAAGATGTAAAGAGGACTCAAGACATGTATGACGAGTGGTTAAGGAAAGCTAGGCAAGCTAAGTTGCTAGCTGCCCAAACAAGGCAACACTGACAAAAGGTCAAGGAGCGTCGCAATCATATAGATCAAACAATACAGCAAAGAGAAGCATATCTTCGATCATTCTTTCTTCCAATGAAAGAAGACATAGAGATGGAGCATGAGCAAGGTAAGTATCATTAAAAATCAACTCTAGAAGAGTTACATATTGCTTCATTGGGTTTTCATGATGATCAAGAAGTTGAAGAATATGAAATCACGGATGAGCATAGTAGCCTTATGAGATCAGCCACACATGAATTACTTTGGGGTCTTAAGGAAGACACCTACATTACAAATTTGATGATGATCAAGAAGTTGAAGAATATGAAATCACGGATGAGCATAGTAGCCTTATGAGATCAGTCACACATGAATTACTTTGGGGTGTTAAAAAAGACACCTACATTACAAATTTGATGTGGGCACCTATTTCTTATGATATGGCATTTATCCACTTGTTGATTGGTGACACAATATTCCTTGATTCTACATGGGTTAGTGACTGTCATATTTTGATTTCCAATGCACTTTCAGATTTGGCATGATCTACATCAGCTATCCAGTGGCACAAGAGTGTGTGGGCACATACCTACTTGATGAGCAAGTATGGCCAATTACTTGACTTGCTTCCTCTTGAGGGTTATACTCTTGTGACACATGATGAGGTGATTGAATTGATTCAGCAGATTCAATTGGTATTACAGGAGCTCTTTGGTGATAACAGGGACATTACACATATTTTCCCTCCGGATCCAAGTGGAGTTTTTCTTGCAGCTGAAATTGCTTGGAGACAAGCAATTTCAGGAGGGGCGGATTGTAATGTCCCCAATTTTGGAAAGAAATTGATTAATTAATTTAATTAGTTAAGTTGTCCAAATAATTATTAATTTCTCATGGATAGCTTAATTAATTATTTAATTAATCATTTTAAGTTAACAATTTATAAAGTTATCAAATAAATTAAAAATTAAAAGATGACTTTATATTTAATTAATTTAATAAACTAACTAATTAAAAGATATATCATAAAGTCACTTCTAGAAGCTTCTGGATGTTGGGATTAAAAAGCATAAAGGGAGATCAGATTGAAGATTCAAGGCAGCTTGGTTTTGTTGAATTAAATATTGATTGGATTTTGTAGAACCGAGCGGTTTTTGCAGATCTTCATCTTTGGGAACGAAAACTCCCATAGATTGCATTGAGGACGTGATAGTACAGTCATCTCATTTGGGAAGATTGAAAACTTTCAGAAGTTAATCAAGGGTTTGAAGATTATTTAATTGCATATTTAAGAAATAATCGAACTACAGGTTTCAAAGAATAAATATTGTGCAGATCATAAGTTTTTATTTGCTGCTACAGTGTCACGCTACAGTGTCGCGCTATAGTGGTATGCTACAGTAACTTTATGCCACAATTTTGTTTATGGTGCCCTTGAGATGCATCAATTTGTCGCTTAAAGGGAGGGCTCACTCTAGGAGAAGCCCATGATATCATTTCATGTCTGAAAAGAGGCGAATCTGCTAATATTTATTTATTTATCAGTCTGAAGAAGTTTGAACCAGTCTGTGGTATATTCCACGATTTGGTTCATCACTCCTTGTTGGTGCATCAAATTCATCATTTGATGATGGTGCTTCATTGGTGAATACATGCGGATGGTATTTGGCATAGAAGGCATCATTTAGAAGCTGTAATTTATTTGTTTGGTCTGAAACAAATCAGAAACAGGGGCGGCTTTGTTGAAGGGCACAATTTGGTTTATCTCACCTTGTTTAAGCATCACAATCATCCTTTGAAGATAGCGCTAAATATGGGAGAATTCCACAATAATGTTCAGTGATTGAGAAGAGCCTTTCATGCTGGTAAATAATTATTCACAAACAAATACACAGCTGCAGCAGGGGCGATGTGGGGGGTTAACTCCATTTGGCTTAAGGGAGGATCAAAAGGTTACAATATTGCTTGCCCTTTCAAAATCAAACCTAGGCGATATTTCCAGGTGCATTTGTCACTTCGTTCCCATTGTATTTTCAGTTGGTATTCATGAATCCAAGGTTGTCATAAGTCTTCAAACTTTCTGAGAATTTATTGTTAATTTGCAAGTGTTTTTGGCACTTGATGGTCGTTGTAAGGAATTGATTATTTCATGATTAAAGGAGGAATTAAGTTGCATCTCAATTATATGTTGATTGAAGGTTTCATGCCAACTGTTTGATTAAATTTCAGTCAGCTGTAGGTGCATATATAACATTGTAAATTCATCTCTATGCATTGGTTAAGGGTTAAAAGTGTCAATTAAGCATCTAAGTGACAATTAATGCATTGAAGTGTTGATTCTAAAGCATTGGGAGCCATCTATAGTCATTTTAATAAGAGCATATCAGACTGATATTATAGACCAGCAAGCTGGCAAGCTGGAAGGTTGTCCGTGAATTGTTTGATGATATTCCTTTTGTCTCATAAGCACATTTTCAGGCATACAAGAACAAGGGATATTACACTAAAAGTAAAGCTTATAGGTGTTTCAATAAAAGGTTGTATAAGATTTTAAAAAGTGTCAATGTTAAAGTTCATGAGCTTACTAAAACTTGTGGTAAGAATGGCAATGGTGATGACAGTATTCAAAATGAGGAAACAGAAAGTGCTATTCAACCTTCATCTTCACACACACAAGCTGGGACAGCAAGTAGTAATGCACAAAACAGTCCTAAGAATGCTCAATCAAGAGGAATAGATGTCTCTCCTTCTTCTAGTTTGCAGTTTGGAATAGAAGGTACTCATTCTGAAAATGAATCAAAAATGATCATGGTAAGACTACTTTTAAGACTCCTAAGTTTGAGCAAAGAAATCATCCTGTTGATCAAATCTTACCTGAAAAATAGAACTAGAGCTACTAGAAGGAATATTAATTTTTTTGAAGATGAAGATGTTTCCTTGCTATCTATGTTTGAACCTAAGTGTTTTGAAGAAGCAGCTAAAGATAAGCATTGGATAGCAACAATGAAAGAAGAGCTCGATCAAATTCAAAAGAGTGAGACATGGGAACTTGTGCCTAGACCCAAAGACAAGAACATAATAGGCACGAAATTGGTTTTTAGAAATAAATTGAATAAAGAAGGTGAAGTGGTAAGAAATAAAGCACGGTTAGTATGCAAGTGGTATGCTCAGGTGGAAGGTGTAGATTATGATGAGACTTTTGCTCCTGTAGCACGTCTTGAGGCAATTAGATTATTTCTTGCTTTTGCTTCTTTCAAAGGTTTTAAAGTGTTTCAGATGGACGTAAAATCTGCTTTCTTGAATGGTAGTTTGAGGATGTATATATTGAACAGCCTAATGGATTTGTTTTATCTAACAAACATGACGATGTATGCAAACTGAAAAAGGCATTGTATGGGCTTAAACAGGCTCCACGTGCATGGTATGACAGATTGGAAGAGTACTTGCGGCAGCAGGGTTTCAGAAAAGGAGTTGCATACAACAACCTCTATGTGAAAGAAGAAGGTAAACATATGTCGATTGTTGTGGTTTACGTGGATGATCTAATCTTTGGCAGTGACTATGTAGGTATGTGCAAAGAATTTGCAGCCAATATGAAGAAAGAGTTTGAAATGTCTATGCTAGGCGAGTTGTCTTTCTTTTTGGTATTGAAAATTCATGAAACTAAAAAAGGTATCTTTATCTCCCAAACCAAGTATATAAGAGAAATGCTTAAAAGGTTCAAAATGGAAGACTGCCATCCAGTTAGTACACCTATGGTGACAGGGTGTAAGCTTAGTAAAGAAGATGAATCTCCTAGAGCAAATTAGACATATTACAGGTCTATGGTAGGCAATTTGCTATATGTTACAGCTACTACACCCAAAGACACTCATGTGCAAGCAATGAAGAGGATTTTTAAGTATCTTAAGGGTACATTGAATTTTGGCTTATGGTATCCTAAATGTTCAAATTTTACACTAATAGCTTATACTGATGCAAATTGGGGAGGTTCAGTAGATGACAGAAAGAGAACGAGCGGTGTTGCTTTCTTTCTTGGTAACTGTCTTGTTTCATGGTTAAGCAGAAAACAAGCTTCTATTTCTCTGTCTACAGTGGAAGCTGAGTACATTGCAACTGTATCTTGCGATACACAGGTTATTTCGATGAAACACACTTTGCAAGATTTCAAAGTTGAGTATGTTGATCCTATTTCTATTTTCTGCAATAAGACGAGTGCTATCAATATTTCGGAAAATCCAGTTTTGCACTCTCGAACTAAACATATTCCAATCAAGTATCATTTTTTGAGAGAGCAAGTTATTGATCAGATTGTTAAGTTGGAATATGTGACTTCTAAAGAGCAGGTAGCTGATCTATTTACTAAGCCATTGCCAAAAGAGACATTTGAATTTCTAAGAAAAAAACTTGGAGTGATTTCACTCCATCAATAACTTACAAATTTACCTCAAGGGGAGTGTCTTTTGTTCTATTTTATGCCCCACTTTCACATTCACAGTCTTGTTTCAGTCATTGATGTCAAAAGGGGAGTAATGCGACAAGGGGAGCTTCTTGTTTCTTATTTGGTTTAGTTTTGATTGCCATCAATGACAGGGGGAGATTGTTGAGTTTTGTCATTGATGTCAATATTTCAGTCATTCTGTTATGTCTCTGTGCAAAATGTTTTTGAATGCTCAGATGTTTGATTCTTTTAAGTTCAGTTTGTGCCGAATGGTTATGTTGGAATGTGTTTAAAGATCATGCGATATATGTTGTTTGATATATGTTGGTTAATTTGTTTGGTGCTGAGTTCTGCTATGTGGCTACAACATTTGTGAGTTTAGCTGATACAGAGATTCTAAAAATCTGGGCAGTTCATGTGTTATAACGTAAACTCTGGTAGACTACGTGTTGCTTGGATGCTATGTCTTGTCTTTGAGTTCTATCTTTTCAGAAGGTTGGTGGTCAAACAATCTGAATCTGAATCTAAATCATTGTTGTTATGGTGCTTATCCGTACTTCAAGAGAATCATTCATTTTTCAATCATTTTCTGAGTCATGCAGGAGTGCGTTATTTTTTGTGATGTTACCATTGTGTGTGGTGTAGAGGCAAGACGCTCTGATGCATTTTTTTCTTGAAACACTTTTTCCTTGCTGACCGTTCATTTTATTCTTCTGGCATCAGGTGTTCATTATATGAAGACGTTATTTTGTGAAGTCCATGGGCAGTAGTTTAGGTGTAATGTTTGCAGGCTTGCATTTCTTTTTGCAATTCATGTGCACCCATTTTTATGTGTTGGAGCTAGTGTGTCGTGTGAGCTGCAGATGTTGCTATTGAAAACGATTATTCTAGACTGTTGTATTTGTCTGCTTGCTGACTCAGCCAGATATGTCCGTTTTAGTCCGAGTTTGTTTTGGTGAGCAGTTTGTAATGATTAAGCGAATAATAAAACGTATTTGAATGGCATCGCTTGGTTTTGTTCTTGGACAATTTTGAAAAATAAGTATGATGACTTGTATTTGACAGGTGTGTTCATGTGATTTCAAGTTGTAGCGACAGTGTTGGGCAGAATAGTATGAAGGGTAGAATGATAATATACTGGAAGCTGCATTGGAGTCTTGCCTTCTTTGAGACCTGTTCATCAAATGTGTGTCGGTTTTTTCATTTTTGGTGACAGTGCTTGTTCGATATGAGGCTGAAGCGAGTAAAATCACAATAAGCTTTTGGTTTTTGGAGATTTGATGGGAAAAAAATTTGAAGACATATAGTTTATGTTTGAGTCGTGTTATTCTGGAAGTGTGTAATATGAAAGGAACAGACTATGGGGGAAATATGGAAGTGTTGTAATCTTTCAAAGTGAAGAAGAGAAAATGCTTCTCTTTTATCTGTAAAGAAGGTGTTATATTATTGAGTCTAAGTAAACTTCTAGTTTTGGGAGATAGTTGGGTGTTTGTGTTTAGATATCATCTGAACGTTACTGTATATACAATGTTCAGATCCTTTCATATGAAATGTTGTCTACTCTGAATGTACAACCTGATTGAAATATAAGTGTGTTACTTAAGCTCAAGTAACACAGGGATCTTGAAGGTCTAAGTCTGTATATCTGTATCTTGTATTCATGAATTAGTGTTCATTCTAAGGTTGGAGCCTTTGTGAAAAGAAGTTGATGCTTCATAAAGAGTTGTAGCTCTGTGCGTGAGTTGGTGCTCACTTTTGTAATCTTGGGTTGGTGCCCATGTTCATATAATGGAACTTAGTTGTATCATGGTTTTTTTACCCAAAAGGGTTTTCCACGTGATAAACCTTGTGTTGTCTCTTTGAATATTTTGTCTTTAAAATTTTGTAATCTTTTAGTTGTTATTTTATTAAAAGACTAATTCAGCCCCCCCCCCACTTCAGTATTTCTGTGTTATTTCTCAGTTATTACCTGTCTAGCTATTAGTAGTGGAAACCTATTCACATGTTAAAATTACTTAGGTTGTTAGTTAGTTGTCCTTATATCCTAAGTGGCATTTTAGAAGTTAGTTATAACGGGGTCATGCTCACCTCATTGACTTATAGTTATCTAGGCATTTAATATTTAAATCATGCATTTAATGTTTGTATCAAGGGCAGTTTTCATACTTCCTCATCAACTTGCCTACATAAGCAAGGCTTCTCATTGTACATGAACATGTCCATTATCATAATTCAATCAATCTTGAATTCTTGAAACAAATTTTATTGTCATTCTCTCTTGTGGAAATCGTTTTGGTCTTTTGAGGATCTCGGGGGTGTTTTAGAGTCATCTATTTACTACAACAGCCACAAGTAGCAGAGCAAGAACAAGTCCTCAAACTCACAACCACACTCACCAAGGGGTTTAAATTGAAGTTGCACCTCCAAAAATACTCCAACACCTTGTAAACAGGCTCCTACAAGTGTGAATAAGCCTGCTAATTAAATCTGAGAATGTAATAAGTCTGTAACAGCAAATAGAAAACCTCCCGCAAGCTTCTCAAGCTCCGAAATCCTCATACAAAGATCTGAAAACTGAAGTATCACACCCCAACAACACCTCAACCACCCTATAGCATGCTGATAAAACAAGAAACTATACTGCTATAAAGATCTAAGCATATAACAGGCTCATAGTGACAGTACAGGAGGTATTGCTGGCTTTATGGACCCTCTTAATGGCATCCAGCACACACTATACTCCTGTAAAAATCTCCAAACCACCCAGCTACATCAAACAACAATGGAAGACTCCAATCTTACCCAACAATGCCCAGCAACTTCCAAACAACAAGAAAAATGCCAACTCAGTGAACTCCAACTTGTGACAACAAACATCGGCTGCTAGAAACAGGGGCAATTTAAATATTTTCAAAAATTCATGACTTCAATATTTTATCACTTGCTCTTCAAAAACAAACACCTGCAAACAACACCAATGTCTAGGCACCACTTTCGACAAGAAATAAACCCAAAAATCTCAGCCGTACTCCTGAAAATCCTCATGACATGCCTCAACAAAGCCCTCTACAACTTGTCATACATGTACAACCCCTATAGAAAATTATATTTGTTAATTATCACTTGGAAATCAGTAACAAATGTTAGCCGCATTATTGTATACGGGAATAAGAATAGTTAATTAAGTCTTAATTGGGTTTGTTAGTTGGCAACCGAGGGGTGGTAGTTGCGGTGCGACGGTTGGCACTCGCACCCCCTCAGTATCTTTATATACTTCAGCATGTAACTTGCAACGAGGGGAATTATGAATGGAATAACATATCTGATACTTGTCTGATATCTATGGCATTGTTCTGCATTACGTACTTTATGCTTTAAGTATTCACCCGAGAGGGCAAACATTTGGCGCCGTTGCCTAGATGTACTCGGGAACGGAAGACACAGATGGCGCACAGACACAATGGGCCTACCCGTTGGTGAAATAAACCCAGAGGCCGACGACGTGCGAACAGAACTTTACACAAGAGAAGACACAGCAATGAGAGAATTTTCAATTCTACTCCAGGTAGCCATCCAGACCTACATCCGACAAGAGGTAGCGGAGGCGGAAATCCCACCAAGTGCCGTGTGGACAGCTCTGGAGGTTAGCCCGGCAGTACACCGGTTGATGAACCACCTCCCCCGGTTGCTTGCACAAGCATCGCTGGCACAACAGGCTCACCTGGAGGAGATTGCCCAGGAAGAGCGATGCCAACAGATCCTTTGACACTAGGAAGAAAACAGCTGACGGGAAACGGAACGGGATGGCGCCAGGCCAGGAGGGAATTGAACCTTGAACTTTTTATTTTCAAATAAAAGTGTCATTGACACGAGTTGTATTTGAGCAGATGAATTAATAAAGACGTGTTTTGATTTATGTATTGTGAGTTATGGAAATGTGTGACAATTAATGCCAAACCTATTGAATAAAGATAGAAATAAAAAAGCAGAAACGGACGAGTGGGAGGCCGCGCAGAGGGCCTTGATTCTGGAGCAGCAAGTAGAACGTAGACAGAGGCTGAGGCAACTTGTCGAAGGACGACCTGCCGAAGGGTGGCCCGAGGGGAACCAAGGAGGTGTCACGGAGGGTGCAGAGGCCGACGGAAATTTCTACGCGTCGCCAGATCATCGCAGGACACGGAGCCACGAAGAGTTTCTGGAAGAAACAAGGTTACGGCGAAATCTAGTCGAGGAGACTCGAGATCAGTTTAGAAACTTGTCCCTTACACCACGGAGTGAAGATCACCAACAGGAACCAGGAGTGGGCGCGTGTGAGAGCGAAGGGGAGGGCAACTGTACTGGTGTAGGTGCCACACACGACAGGCAAAACACCATACCTCCAATCGCCCACGCAGGACACACCACCGATGCCACCGGAGGAAGCAGTGCAGGGTCACAGACACAGACACAACTGCCCCTAGGAAGACGACCCGGGATGGCGAGTAAACAAAAATTGCCAAAGTTCACAAGGGACAGCAAGGAAGACCCCTTACGGCACTGCTGTACATGTGAAACCATTTGGTCTGCCAACGGAGTGACAGACCAAGATGACTAAGTACAACAATTCCCAGCAACGTTACGTGGAGTTGCCATAGATTGGTACTCCGATGTAGATAAGCAAAAAGTGGCCACGTGGGCCAACCTACAGAAGGAATTCACGGAGGAGTTACGGTTGCTCCGTGATGACAACAAAATTGTAACGGAGATATACAGTACCAAACAAGGTACCAAGGAGACGGTACGGGCATACAGCAGGAGACTGAAGGAATTGTTGGGTAAAATGGAAAGCCAACCGGCTGAGGGCTTGAAAAAACGATGGTTCGTTGAAGGATTGAAATCCTCCCTACGGAAAAAATGAAAATTGTACCCTCGACGTCATATGACGATGCCTATAATAGGGCGATGGACCTAGAGAGCGAATACAAACATCAAGGAAGAAGAAAAGTAATAAATATTCATCTGATGATGATGAAGACTCTGACGGGGAAAGCAGCAGCGGTGGCGAATCGAGTAAAAAGGTGCACGCTCTCCAAAAGGACATGGAACGAATGCTGAAAGAATTCAAAGCCATGAAAGGGAGTACAAGTAAGACGGAAGAAAATGGTGTGTGGTGTACTGACTGTAGGAGTGACGAACACACCAAGGGGTCCTGCCCCAAGAAGGCTTTCTGCGACATTTGTCAGATTGCGGGACATTTGACAAAGGAATGTCCCTACAATATGAAAACCAGGAACCAACAAGTTCTCTTCACGCAAGAGCAGCTAGCCGTCGGAACTTCGCAAACCGCCAATAATAATGCATCACCTGGCGGATACCAGAACAACCGGCGAGGGGGGAGGACCAATAATAATAATAGGAGCCGAATCCAATATGATGCAAAGGGACGGTCAATGATCCAGTGCCAAGCCTGCAATCAATGGGGCCACTTTGCCAGGGAATGCACCTCAGAAGAAACTCCACAAAAACTATGCAAATGGTATGGGCCTGGAGACCACGATGATGGAACTTGCCCAAAGACGGGAGTGAACATGCTCAACATCGATAGGACGGAGGAACGGGTATTGGCAGTCACATGGTCACAGGCAAAGAAGGCCACATACCCGGACCCTCGCACGGAGAAGCAGCGGGCGCTGGAGGCCAAGGCTGAAGTGGCGAAGGAAATGTTGGCACAAGGGAGCACCCAGGAAGCAGTAAGTACTTCCCGATCTGAGGCGGAGGAAAATATCCCGAAGCAAATGTTGCAAATTGAAGTGCCGGTGAAGATGATGGACCTCCTAGAAACGATGCCGCAATTACGTACAGCACTCCTACGTACAGTCCAAGTAACCCCACACAGTCAGGCGACCCAGAATACGGATGGTTCCGGCAGAACACCTACAGACCCATTGGTCCTGACACTATACAGTGGCCGGCACCCGGCGGTGGTAGAAATGGGAATACTGGGCACCATTCTGACTGACACTATCGTCGACGGCGAGTCCGGAGTGAATGTGCTTCCGAAAGAAACCTGGAAGCAGCTTGGCAAGCCGACACTATGGCCGTCAACCTTCAACTTACTGGGAGCGGATCAACATGGTATTAAACCCCTTGGAACGCTCATGGCGCAACAAGTGACCATCAAGACACGACCATTTGTCCTCGACTTCGTGGTGATTCCGCTCGCCAAGAAAGGATACGACGCCATTCTGGGCAGAGGGTGGTTGGTGGCAGCCAAAGTGAATCACAACTGGAAGCGTAACACGTTGTCAATGGAGAAAGTCGGGAGAAAATTTATTATCGACCTGAAAACACAACTTGTGAGTGAAGAACTCGCGTCAGAGTCGGAATCAGACGGCGAAGGCAGAGTTGACAGAGGAAAGTACGGAAGGGAACCGAACGAGGAAGGCGTTCTCGGAATCCAAGGATGTTCTGAGGACGAGACCGATTCCCTTAATGGGCTCTTCCACTGGCAAATGGAGGACTACGAGCTGCTATATGGGTGTAATATGTTGCAGGTTGACGAGGATCGGGACGAGAACGAATTTCCGCCAGCGTACAGGGAATACACCGAAGGGGATGCCCCAGTCAACGAAGTACCAGCACAGGTTTGACATGACAAAACCAATCCGGTACGAAGAGTCCATAAAACCTACAAACCTCGGCACGAAAGTAGAGCCAAGGAACATCCTGGTTGGCAACGACTGGAATCCAATCCTGAAAGCCACCGCGTTTAAAATATTCATGGAATACAAGGATGTATTCGCTTGGACGTATAAGGACCTCAAAGGGGTGCCGCCAGAACTGTGCGTACACCAAATTTCACTCGTACCTGGGGTCGTACCTGTACGGAAGAGGCCGTACAGAATGAATGAAAACTATGAGGCGAGAGTGAATGATGAAATTGAACGTATGCTCGAAGCCGGGATTATTTTTAAAGTGCAAACCAGCAAGTGGGTGTCGCCCATAGTGATATCCCTTAAAAAGGAGGCAAACTAGATCCGAATCTGCGTGGATTTCAGATGCCTTAAAAAGGTCACCATAAAAGACCCGTTTCCAATACCATTTACCGATAGCATCTTGGAAGAAGTGGCCGGTCATGAAATTTATTCATTCATGGATGGATTTTCTGGGTATAACCAGATATCCATCGTCGAAGAAGACAAATTAAAAACCACCTTCATAGTGGAGGATGGCGTGTATGTGTATAATCGAATGTCGTTCGGATTATGCAACACACTAGCGACCTTTCAATGGATAATCCTTCACATATTTGAAAAGATGTTAGTAGGGAACTTCAGGGCATTCCTTGACGACTAGTCCATCTACAATAACCAAGATACACATTTGGCCGCACTTGGCGAATGCATGGAGAGATGCAGGCAAGCTCGCCTAGCACTCAACCCCAAAAAATGCAGATTCATGGTGCCTCAAGGGAAGCTGTTAGGACACATAGTGTGTAAGGCTGGACTCAAGACTGACCCAGACAAGATTCAGGTGATAGTGGAAATGGAGGCACCGACCGATGTCACGGGAGTCAAATCCTTCCTAGGACACATAGGGTATTACAGGCGATTTATCAAAAAATTTGCTCAAGTATCCTGCCCTCTGGACAAGCTGACAAGGAAAGGTGAACGATATACATGGGGGACGGCTCAAGAGAAGGCCTTCCAAGAACTGAAGTCACGGTTGGTGGGTGCGCCAATCCTAACATATCCTAACTGGGACAAAGAGTTCCACGTACACGTTGACGCATCCAACTTTGCCATAGGGGCCACACTGGCCCAGGTTGGCGACCACGGGCTAGATCGCCCGGTCTACTTTGCAAGCAGACTCCTGTCGAAGGCAGAGAAAAATTATAGCACCACAGAAAGGGAAGCCCTCAGGATGGTTTACTCCATCCAGAAATTTCGACATTACTTGCTGGCCACCCCGTTCACATTTTATGTGGACCAACAGGCTTTAATGTACCTGGTAAACAAGCCAATTATCCAAGGACGAATCAGCCGATGGCTGCTATTGCTGCAGGAATTTACATTCAACATTATAGTAAGACTTGGGAAGAGCCATGTGATAGCTGACCAGCTGTCGAGAATCCAGTCAGGAGAACCAGCCGAAGGAGTGAATGAAGATTTTCCAAACGCTCACTTATTTCGCATCGCGGTTCTCCCTGCCTGGTATGCAAGCGTGGGGGAATACTTGTCGACATCACGATTCCCAAGGGAGACGCCACTAGGAGAAAGAAGGAAACTAGTACTGAGGAGCAGGACATTCCAACTCATTAATGGCCTCTTGTATAAAATGGGGCCCGATCAGATCCTACGGCGATGCGTCCTAGAAGAGGAAATTTCGGGCGTCCTAAGGGAAGCACATGACGCCAGGGAGTGGGTGACAAGCTGTGATACATGCCAACGGGCCGAACGGCCATTAAAGAGAGATTTTATGCCCCTCAACCCATCGAATGCCCAGGAACTGTTTGAGAGATGGGGATTGGATTTCGTCGGGCCATTAAAACCAAGTGGAGCCCAACGATGCAGATACATTGTAGTGGCAACAGAATACTTGACCAAGTGGGTGGAGGCACGGGCCTTACCCGACAATTCGGCGGTCAATATAGCAAAATTCATCTATGAACACATCATTACGCTATATGGGATTCCAATCCAACTGACGAGTGACAGAGGAGGCCATTTTGTAAATCACATAATCCGATTGCTAACAACGGAGTTCAAAATCTTCCACTCCTTATCAAGCCCCTACTATCCACGGGCGAACGAGCAGGCCGAGGCGACCAATAAAATAATCATGTCAATGATATATAAGTCTTGCGGAGTGGAGAAGGATGACTGGGAGGAGCGCCTACCGTCAGTACTTTGGGCATACCGAACAACTTACAAGGTAACTACTGGACAGACTCCCTTCCAACTAATGTATGGACAAGAAGCCGTGGTGCCAATTGAATTCATGGTGCCAAGTCTCTGGATCGCCATCGATAATCAACTTGGCGACATGGAAAGCCTGAGGGAGAGACTGTACGCTTTGAACAAATTGGACGAACGAAGGATGATGGCTCAGTGCGCGATAGAGACAGCCCAGCAAAGACGGAAGGTTTGGCACGACAAGCATCTCCGACGAATGAAGTGTACTCCTGGGCAGTTGGTGTTGAAATTCAATGGAAGGAACGAAATCAAACCTAGGAAATTCAAAGTGCGTTGGCTAGGGCCCTTCAAGGTACGCAAGGTCAATACCAACGAGGCAATTAAGTTGTGGATGCTGAAGGGGGAAGAGATACCAAATCCCGTCAACGAGTCGAAATTAAAAATTTAGCACGAACGGAAGGAGCCCGGACCATGATGGATGCTTAAAAGACTCTTACAAAAAAAAAAAAAAAATTGTACCGTAACCGTACCGTACAAAAGGAAAAAAAGTGCGCCGACCGTACAGTGGGACCACCGTGCGGTGGGGCCACTGGCCGTGGATGCCACCGTGCGGTGGTCACCGCACACCACAAATAAAAGCTCGCACAGCCCCGCGAAAACAAAAAAGCCCACACAGTCGAGGGAGAAAGAAAAAAAAAACAACAGCCGCAGGGGGGAAGAAAGAGAAACGACGCCACGCCGCACAGCCAGCACAGCCCACACGCACAGCCAGCACAGCCCACACGCACAGCCAGCACACCCGCAGCCACACAGCCCATACACGCGCAACCCCACAGCCCACACACCCGCAGCCGCACACGCGCAGCCGACACAAGCCCGCACAGATACACACACCAAGCCACACAAGTTTGTGCCGCTACGGCAAACGGGTTTTAATTTTGAAAAAAAGAAGAGGTTATAAAAGTAGAATTGAAGAAGTAATCTAGTACTAATGGGCATAAACAGGAACAAGGCAGATTGGTAGAAACGGTTGTAGCCATTAGAAGACAAGTTGCATGGAGGGCAAAAAGAAACCAGTGCAGACACAGGCAAACGGATTTTACCATCTGGGGTGCGCACTGCAAGTAGTCTCGGTATGAGCACCAGTCAAAAAAGCAAGAAGCATCGTCCCAAACCCTTGGCGACAAAGGACAAAGATGAAATAACACCAGATAATATTATGTTCAAGGGTTTGAATGGAATCAACTGTCGGAACTGGTGGGCAAAGACACCTCAGGATGATTTAATAAAGAAAAGCCTTCGCCAGGCACAGGTACACTGGGCCATCCAAGTGCCAGTTTTTTCGATAAATGACTTTGAGGTGGTTTTGCGTGCCATGATTGGCAGCTATGACAGACATCGCCACCAGTCGGTATTTGATTATCAACATCAAAGGATAACAGTGTCATTCATGGCAGGCGAGTTCAATAGGGTATTTGGCATACCGGGGATAAAAGGAAAGACAATAGACAGTTCACAGAAAATATCCCCAGAGAATCGTGCCACACTGCTGCAGTTGATGTTGCGCGATAACCTTACCCAAGGCGAGAAAGATAGCCTCAATAGTGTAGGCAAGAATTGGGGAGTGAAGAAACAATTTTTCGCCAAGGGAGTATGGCGATGCCTGTTGTCGGTGGTGAAGAGTCACCTCACAGGTGCCACCCGCGCGTCGGACATAGCCATTGCACAGATAGTGTTGATGAACAAGTTGCACAATGGAGTGGTATACGATTGGGCATCACTATTGGCGGATAGGATGGACGAGTTCATGACGCTGCAATACAAGAAGTTCTACATGCCGCATCACGCCATTGGATTATTCCTGGACGCAGTCCGCACGCAGATCACCCTGGGCTCACAGCCATTGGAGCCACAGGGGCGTGTTGCACCAAACCAGCCGCCCATATTCTATTGGTCACACTTGGACGTCTTGGCACATGGCACGGAGGCACGTTTGGGCACAAAAAGAAAGAAGGCCGCCATGTCCGATAGAGTCCGACACAGAAGAGTCTGAGGTTGACGATGCAGAAAGTGGTAGGGAGGAATCCGTAGACACCTCCCAGGTAAGCGAAGGAAGCTTCCAATTGACAAGGAGAAGGGGCGACCAGTTGCCTGAAGAGGGGGTAGTGGAGTCTGCAAGTACAGTAGGGTCTACTGTAGCATCACAGGTGTAGGTCCACTTTACACCAGCCCGCTTACCAAAGACTTGTCAATTGGCGGTGCCGCGGTCCTTCGGGACAGTGAGTGTAGCCACCACGGTACCAGTTCCTAGCTTCGGGCAGCCTCGGGTGACGATAGCCATGGCACCACCACGGGTAGAGCCCTTGGCGAGTGCAGAGACTTCCATGGCCCACGATGTGCCAGAGGCTTCCATGGTGCAAGAGGTGCCGGATGTGACAGTACAGGATGTGCCAGGTTTGCCCGGATATATGCAGGAGGCAATGACGGCAACAGGCACTCTTCATGATGACCTCACTAACTGGTTGAGCCGCTACCAGATGGCACCCGTGGCATCGGGAGAGGCCACTCTATCCCCAGGGCGGACCATGTATTCCTTGGATGTCATTGATCTCGAGGAAGGGAGTTCCCCGAGCAGCAGGGTAGTCCAGAGGGTTGCCTCACCCCCTACGGTGGTAGTAACCAGTCCGTACAGAACAGAGGGGGTGCCTGTGGGAAGTCTGCAGGGTGCAGAGTTGGAACAGTTTATTACCGAGATGACTCTGGGAGCACACCGGCTTGTGTCATCTACCACGCTCCAGGCCGATGCGACCATGGTTGAGCGGATGGAAGGGTTGTTGACCTTTGCCCGCACTAGATGTCGAGCTGAGTTTGAGAGGTGTTTTGAGAGTGCCAGGTGGTTGGACACGGAGAGCCTGGCAATGCTGGAGGCTTGGCGCCTCACTGAGGGGGTTGGCGAGACCCGAATGCAGTCGTTGGCGAGAGAGGTAGAGCAAGCCTTCCGTGAAGGTTATCTAGAGCTTCGGAGGTCACAACAAACATCAACCACAGCTGAGGCTTTGAGGGTGGCAGCTGTAACAACTCGAGAGGAGCTGGCTACCAGGTTGCGAGAGCTAGAGGCTACCATGGCATAGAACCAGACAGCGATGGACACTTTAGTAGCAGAGAAGTTTGCCTTGCTGATACAGTTGAAAGAGGAGAGGGCCTCGAGGGAGCTGTTGGAGACTCGGTTGATCAGTGCCCTGGAAAGTGTGGACAAGAAGGATGAGGAGGTGCTCGAGGCAGCCTATATGGTAAAGATTGCTATGGAGCGGCAGATGGTCGCGGAACAGGATCTCAAGAGGAGAATGGAGCGGGTGTATGAGCTCCATGGGCGCTTGGCGCCCACTGCTACACCACCACCGGCACCTTCTTCATCAAGGACGCCTTCTACACTTCCTTAGTTTTTTTCTTCTTCTGGAATTTTGCGAGCTCCATGTATTCTCCATTTTGTTGTAAGTCGCCTGGAGACGACTTTTCTTTTTGGGGGGGATGATGTTAGCCGCATTATTGTATACGAGAATAAGAATAGTTATAAGAATAGTTAATTAAGTCGTAATTGGGTTTGTTAGTTGGCAACCGAGGGGTGGCAGTTGCGATGCGACGGTTGGCACTCGCACCCCCTCGGTATCTTTATATACTTCAGCATGTAACCTGCAACGGGGGGAATTATGAATGGAATAACATATCTGGTACTTGTTTGATATCTATGGCATTGTTCTGCATTATGTACTTTATGCTTTAAGTATTCACCCGAGAGGGCAAACAACAAACAAATCACCTAGCTATTTCAAATCAATTGAATTAAGTTTCAGCACCACAAATATCCAATCCACGCTTCCCAATGCACATACAGACGGTACCACCTAGCTAGGGTGCGTGGGAAATCCTCAAAATTGAATGGCCAGCAAACTCATGCAGAAAGAATCAATGAATTTAATCCAAAAATCGCTGCAAAACACAACCCCAAAATTCTGCAATCAAAAACCCTTCAAAATCTTCACTTTTTTCCTAAAACCTTGAATCTGCAACACTGAAAACAACGGGAACTCCTATATGGAATCACACCAAGCAACTAGGGAGTGTATTTTAGACCCAAAACTAGGAACCAAAAGAGGGTTTGCATACTCAATCGATTCTTGGAATAACTTGCAGGTTCAATCAGGCAACATCCTATTATGTGTATTCTTCTGCATAATCCAACTGAGAGCCCCAGACCTCCTTTTATAGAATTAGAAGTAGAAAAGCCAATTTAAAAATTCAAACAATTCATTTCTCCCCGAAACACATTTCAAATTATAAAATGACTTTAAGTATTAGTCTCCTTTCCTAGGCATCCACTTATGGGGGCATAACGTTACTTAATAAAAATATAACACTTGAGTCACTATATCAAATTATCAATAAGCATTAGTTCTTAAGTGTGTATTTAAATATTCTCGATCAAGTTGCACAATGCACTGCTGAGGCTTTGAAGGTCCAAACTGATTATGCCATGATAAAACTACAGTAGTGGGACAATGCAAGGTGTCCACCTAGAGACTACATAAAAATAGACATGCACTCCGAGAACTTTGGAGAACACCCCAAGAGCCTAAAATGCTTTTGAAAGTGTCACTGCAAACTAGAATGCCAATTGAGCTTGATACCATAAACAGATGCCAATTAAAGTTGAACTCAGATCCTCCAAAGTTAGAACCTCTCCCGAGAACAACTAAGAGCTCACAAAAAAACTAGTAACTATCCAAAAGCTTGCAAACAAAATGGCATAAAAATAGGTACATTACATGCTTTTCCCCTTTCTGGGTATCCTATTGCTAGCTCGAGTGCACAAGTAATTTCTGTTGAATTATATGATCTCTCCAAATTCTAATTTATTATATCTTCTTGCCACATAAGGTTTAAAGTTCTCATCTTCCAATTGTTTCATTTTGAAAAGTTCTTTTTTGTCCCAAACTCTATATAAGTTTTGATTTTATCAAGGAAGGAAATAATCATTTCTTCCCATGTATGTATGGAACCAAGAGTTAATTTCACAGACTAGCGCAAGGATGATTCCTTCAAGGTGGAGAGAAAAAGTTTTACCTGAATGTAGAATTCTATTAATGCTAGCAATGTCATATTCCCGTGTAGACAGCAAGCAATGATTAGAAACATTAAACAATACATGTACATAAATATATATATTTTCAATACATGAATTATTTTTACCGCTTAAAATACGTTTTATCTTAACTAGTGGGAGTAATGAAAGGATGCGTCCATTCCCAAGCCACCTCCGGTATAGACACCATGTTTCAAGGGGAATCACGTGGTTTCAAAGAAGTATAAACCCACACCCCAAGGAAACATGGGAGAGGAGGTGACAAGGAGAGAAGGGCAAGGAGAAGCATCCAACAAGTAACTTCGTTACTCAGTAATAATAATTATTTCAGTTTTCATAATTTATGATGCCTAGACAACCATGAGGACTGCCCTGGGAATGCATCAGTCAGCAAACGATGTGAAAGGGCTAATCGCTGGTTCTTCCCAGTGATGAAAAACCAGCACCTAGTAAGCATCCCTCCCCATCGCCAGCAGGCTGGTACTTCCCCAGGCCAATCCGCTTAAATTTCGAAATGATGAAGTATGTCTTTGTGCAAGTTGTATTAAATCTGCTTTCATTCCTCATATAACAGTAATTAATATAATTTAACTAGTGGCCTAGATTAATTGCTAAATCGGTCCCATGCCTAAAAATGTCTTGCCAAATGAACTAAGCACATCTGTAATGTACAAAAGGGTAAAATGAACTTAATCTTCACGCTAGATAGGTAACTTGCAATATCAGATTTAGTATGCTGCATTAAAATACACTTTAGTGACAGATAGAAGAATAAAAATAATTCATTCATTCTCAGACACAACTAATAAGTAAAGAAAAGGAATACTAATTAATGATAGTCATGTTTTTGCAACTAGGCACAAATATAATGAATTAATCCCTACAAATTTATATATAACGGATAAATGTTAACCAAGTAATATAGTCATGAATCTATGTTTTCTGTAGGCATTTATTATCTTCCTGATATCCTCTGTTTGTTAGTACATTCAAGATAATGAGTGCAAGCCAGGGGTATGCAGGGCCCATTCTCAGGTGGCCCTATTAGCCCTAAGAGACGGGATGGGTCTGGATGGGTAGCCCGGCCAACCTGGAAAATCCTCCAAATCTAGAATGGGTCGTGTATGTATTTTGTGCTGCAATAATTATGCCACTGATCTAATATTACTGCTGACATATAAAATGAAATATCTAAATGTTGCAGGAAACCGTAAATCCTTTTGTGGCCCTAAATCCAACCTTCGGTGGATAGATCAGGCCCTAATTATCAGGAAGGCGAGGCAGGTACAGCAAAGGTTCATTACAGTGGTATCAAAGCCTCCTTCCTGCCACCCTACGGAAATAGTTGATGCAACAAATCCAAAGATCCCGTGGGGCCTTAGAAAGAGAGAAAAAAAGGAGCCAACAACATGAGTGAACAAGCTAGTAATGAACTTAGGGCCTTCATGGAGCAAACCGCTCAAGCACTGAGGGAGCAAACTAAAAGAACCATGCAAGCCTTCATTGAACAGAATGAGAGGAACAACCAACTAGTCCTTCAGGCCCTCCAAAACATAAGCAACCATAACACCAAAGATGCCCAATCCAATCATTCTGAAAACCACCACCCCACCCTGTCAAAGGACACCAGCTCAAGGCCCACTCGACCTTCATTCCTACCTGAGGAAGCGCCCATAAGTGATGATAACCATGACAGACCCATGGGAAATGTAGACCAAATCCTTGCAGACTACCGCAGATTGGATCCCGAACTACGGGATCTTGTAACCTTCAAAGACTATTGTGATGCCAAACTAAAGACACTTGGCCGTAACAAAAGACATTCTCCAGCCCACAAAGAGCTTCAAAACAAGCTTAGTAAGGTGACTATCCCCAACTATTATGGGGAAGGAAAGGTATCGGCTAGGTCATGGGTCCAAAAATTGGATATCTATTTATCCCTCAGCCCCATGACTCAATCCAATGCCATTAAATTTGCTATACTTCATCTATCCGAAGTTGCCCATGAGTGGTGGCACCATGGCCTCATCACTCAAGGACATCAACTTATAAACACATATGAGGAGTTCACCCAAAAGTTCATAAAAAGATTTGACCAAAAGCATCCCGAGTGGTACTTTCGAGAGCTCACCCAACTAAGGCAGCAGGAGACTATTGAAAACTATGCCACAAAATTCCAAAAATTAGCAGTGATGGTACCGGGTCTAACACAAGAAGGGCTTACTTACCTATTCATAGAAGGTCTGAAGGGATCAATCAAAAGCACAGTAAGTGCCCATGAACCCCAAACATTAGATGAGGCTATACAAAAAGCTATGAAATTTGAAGAAAGCTCACCCAAGGACAAGACCAAGCCCTTTGGCAACTCCTCCAAACCTCCACCCAAGGACAGTAAACACAATCAAAAAGGGATTGTAAGGTCTTGCACCTATTGCAAGGGAAAGAGAGAAAAGGGACATATGTGTTCAACCTTGGAGGACCTTAAAAAGAAGGGACTTTGTTTCACATGCCTAAAACCCTATGAAGGAAGGAGCCATAAATGTCAAGGTTGGGCTCACAGAATAGAAGCCTCACCATATGAGGATGAGGAAGAGCCACCTAGCAAAAGGATGAGACTGGGGGAGGAAGATCAGGCCATAATTGCCACTATCACCCATGCTGCTAAACACAACCTGTTTAGAATCAAGAGTTCACTTAAAGGGAAGAAAGTAGTCACACTTGTGGACAGCGGAGCCTCCCATAACTTCATCGATGAAAGGGTTGTCAAGCAACATAAATTACCAATAGACTTTTAAGGGGTTCGAAGCAGCAACAGCCACGGGGGCAAGGGTCCAATGCACTAAGTTGGTACCTAAATTGGAGTTCATAATAGGTAGCCATCCGGTAAGGGAAGATCTCTACATGGTACCATTGGACACAGATATCATATTGGGGACTCCATGGATTTATTCACTGGGATGTTTCATGTTTGATCTCCCAAACCAAATAATCTGATTTCAGCATGAAGGGAAGGAAGTTACTCTCAAGGGCTTACTTGATGGTAGCCCTAAAGTGGTTTCTTGTAAGAAATTGGAGCAAATTTTTAGAAAAGGACAAAGAGAATGGGTGGCCCAATGCATGATACTAGATAAGAGCAATACTCATGAGAAATCCACGCATATGGACATCAAACCAATCATGGAGAAATATAAAGGGGTGTTTGGGGAAATTCCCCAAGGTTTGCCTCCCAAACGGGGGTTTGAACACACTATAGAATTGGAAGAGGGGGCAAAACCAGTCATCACTACCCCTTATCGCCACCCTCACAAATATAAGGAAGAAATTGAGAAAACCATTAAGGAACTACTTGCTATGGGACACATCCAACCTAGTTCCAGCCCTTTCGCATCATCGGTGGTACTTGTTAAAAAAAAAGATGGCACTCTAAGAATGTGTATTGACTACACAACACTAAATATGAAAACCATCAAAAATAGGTACCCAATCCCAAGGATAGATGAGGTGATTGGTGAACTACACGGAGCCAAATATTTCTCCAAGATCGACCTTCGATCAGGATATCATCAAATCAGGATGAGGGAAGAGGACATCCACAAAACAGCTTTTCGATGTCACTATGGACATTTTGAATTCTTGGTTCTACCTTTCGGTCTACCCAATGCACCAGCAACATTTCAGTCATGTATGAATCATACTTTCCGCAAGCAACTAAGGCAATTTCTACTAGTTTTTTTTGACAACATTTTGATCTACAGCAAAACTTGGGAGGAGCACCTCAAACACATTAAGGAAGCATTGAGGATCCTAGAGCAAAAGTCACTTTATGCTAAGGCATCCAAATGCGAGTTTGGAATGGAGGAAATCCTATATGTAGGGCATAAGATTAATGCGGAGGGGGTTACCGTGGATGAGGAGAAGATGGCCACTATAAGAGAATGGCCTAGACCTAAGTCCCTCACACAATTAAGGGGGTTCTTGGGGTTATGCAGTTACTACAGAAGGTTTGTACGGGGTTCTCCAAAGTGGCAGCCCCTCTCACCGATCTAACTAAGAAAGGGACTTTCGCTTGCAGCGAAGCAACCCAAAGAGCTTTTGAAGGTCTGAAGGAAGCTATGAGCTAATGCCCCGTCCTAGCTATCCCTGATTTTTCCCCTCCTTTTGAACTACAATGTGATGCCTCCAGAGAAGGGATTGGAGTTGTCCTCATGCAAAACAAACACCCCATAGCCTTCGAAAGCTGTAAGCTGACAGAAACAAAAAAGCATTACCCCATCTATGATAAAGAGATGTTAGCCATCATGCATGCCCTAGCCAAATTCCGCCAATACCTGGTTTGCACCAAATTCCATGTAAAGACAGATTATAACAGCATAAGATTCTTTTTAAACCAAAGGGATCTAAATGATAGGCAACAAAAATGGGTCAGCAGGATACAAGCTTATGACTTTGATATTGAATACGTTAAAGGAACAACCAATGTGGTAACAAATGCCTTATCAAGGAAGCCACAAATAAATACCATAACTTCTATAAATGCTAATTGGAAATATGATCTTTTGGCAGAATACGCCAAAGACCCTTTTGCTAGCAAGATCTTGAGGGACCCATCAAGTCATGCAGAATACAAAGTTGTGGAAGAGCTTATCCTATATAAGGACAGGTTGTACTTGGTGCCCAACTCTAAACTCAACGAAGTAATAGTTAAAGAGTACCATGAATATCCATTGGCAGGACACCCAGGGTTCTATAAGACATATAAACAAATCAAAGAACGGTATTCTTGGAAAGGACTTAAGAAGGAAGTCCAAAAATACGTACAAGAATGTACACAGTGCCAGAAGAACAAAGCAGAACTCAACCACCCAGCCGGGTTGCTATAGCCATTGCCCATTCCCGAACAAAAGTGGGAAAGCATTTCGATGGATTTTATCACCGGCCTACCCAAGGCCGAAGGAAAAGATTGTATATATGTGGTCGTGGACCGTCTCACCAAATATGCACACTTCTTTGCTATAACAAACAAATTCCAAGCATCTCAAGTAGTAGAAGTGTTTTTAAGGGAGTCTTCAAACTTCATGGGCTTCCCCAAAATATCATAAGTGACCGAGACAGCCAGTTTATGGGGCAATTTTGGCAAGAAATCTTCAGGATGGTAGGGACTAGTCTCACTCCAAGTACTAGCTATCATCCCAAAACCCATGGACAAATTGAAATCGTCAACAAATGGATTGAAGGATATCTAAGAAATTATGTCACTAGGCAGCAGAAAGCTTGGATCAAATGGTTACATTTAGGAGAATACTATTATAACACTACACATCATATGTCGATCCAAATGAGCCTAATCAAAGCACTTTATGGTTATGAATCCACCTCTTTTGGATCACTAATTACACGAGCCAGGGATTTTATTCAGGAAAGCATGGACATCCTAAGGGCTCTAAAAGATCACATACATCAAGCCCAAAATCAGCAAAAGATATACGCTGATCGTAATCGTATTGAAGGATCATTTGAGATAGGAGACTTAGTCTTCCTACGGTTGCAGCCTTATAAGCAGTCTTTGCTGAAATCTAGTGGGGCAGAGAAGCTAAAGCCACAGTTCTACGGACCCTACCCAATATCAAGGAAGGTAGGAGAGGTAGCATATGAAATTGAACTTCCTCCAGGCAGCCGCATCCACAATGTATTCCATGCGTCTAGATTAAAAAGAGCATTAGGGCAGCAGATATCCCCATGCAAGGAGTTACCTCCGTTAGATGATGAGGGAAAATTAACCTGAAGCCAGAAGCCCTTTTAGACATAAGAGAAAGGAGAATAAAGAGTAAAAACATTGTAGAATACTTGATCTTATGGAAAGGGTTGTCGGAGGAGGATGCAACCTGGGAGGGTGAAGAGATCTTCAACCACCCAAATCTCCACATCGCTTGACGACAAGCAATGTAAGGAGGGAGGACTATCATATTCCCGTGTAGACAGCAGACAATGATTAGAAACATTAAACAATACATGTGCATAAATATATATTTTTTCAATACATAAATTATTTTTACCGCTTAAAATACGTTTTATCTTAACTAGTGGGATTAATGAAAGGATGCGTCCATTCCCAAGCCACCTCCGGAATAGACGCCATGTTTCAAGGGGAATCGCGTGGTTTCAAAGAGGTATAAACCCACACCCCAACGAAACACAAGAGAGGAGGTGACAAGCAGAGAAGGGCAAGGAGAAGCATCCAACAGGTAACTTCATTACTCAGTAATAATATTTATTTCAGTTTTCATAATTTATGATACCTAGACAACCATGAGGACTGCCTTGGGAACGCATCAGTCAGCAGACGATGTGAAAGGGCTAGTCGCTTGTTCTTCCCAGCGGTGAAGACCCAGCACCTAGCAAGCATCCCTCCCCATCGCCAACAGGCTAGTACGTCCCCAGGCCAATCCGCTTAAATGTCAAAATGATGAAGTATGTCTTTGTGCAAGTTGTATTAAATCTGCTTTCATTCCTCATATAACAGTAATTAATATAATTTAACTAGTGGCCCAGATTAATTGCTAAATCGGTTCCATGCCTAAAAATGTCTTGCCAAATGAACTAAGCACATCTGTAATGTACAAAAGGGTAAAATGAACTTAATCTTCACACTAGATAGGTAACCTGCAATATCAAGTTTAGTATGCTGCATTAAAATACACTTTATGTAATGTCCCCTTTTTAGCGCAACATGATATGGGGTGTCGTTAGCCTATTCTGACACGGTCCCGAAGGCTAACAAGGACATTGGTGGGATCCCGAGGTGTTTTGGCCTAGGTGTTTTCAGTTTCAGGCCAATCGGTGCTGCTTTGATAGGGTTTCTAGACACTTACTATTTATAGTAAGTTAGTCTCCAAGCAGTGACTTGGAATTTTTAGTGTTTCCCTGGTTGGCATAATTATCAGTAGAAAATATTTGAAGGCGACAATGATTTAAAGGGATTATCAACAAGGTTTTAATATTTAACGATAAAGTGTAAAGTTAAATTAAATATTTAACTTTATCGTTATATTATAAGGTTGGGAATATAAAGTAATGTTTAAAATATTAAAAGTTCCCTTTAATGTGTACATTGTGGGAAATAATATTTTATTCTAAAATGTATTATCCCACATTGAGGAAATGAAGTGTTTGCATCCAGGAAGAAGATATAAATGGAGGTTGAGAGCTCTCTTTTGCCATATGCTGGGATGAGATTAATGTTATGCTGTTGGATTTCGTAGAGATCTGATTATTGGGCTTGGAGGACGGAATCCCTCTTTGCTAGCATTCTCTTCGCTGTTGAAAGACACAGTCAGGAGGATTAATGGTGTTTTCATTCAGGAAACACATTGGGCTTCATCTGGTGCTCTCGCATGAAGTTTTTACAGGGGTTTGAAAATGCAGATTTGAAAATAGTGTTTTTGCTACAGTACCGTGTGAATAGTGTTTTTTGCTACAGTACCGCGTGAATAGTGTTTTTGCTACAGTACCGCGTGAATAGTGTTTTGCTACAGTACCGCGTGAATAGTGTTTTGCTACAGTGCCGCGTGAATAGTAAAAATGCTACAGTGCCGTGAATAGTGCAGCTACAGTGCGTGAATAGTGTTTTCAGCAAATTCTATACTTGTGGAGTTCAGGTTTGAATTTGTTTATTATCATATGGTCTGTAATATTCTTCAAATCTGATTTGTATGCTTGGAGTTGGAATTAAATAAATACCATCAGCATTAATCTTCTTGTTTTTGGGTATTTGATATGTCTGGTTGTTATTATATTGAGTAAACTTTGAAAGCTTTACAATAAATATCAGTTTATCCAATTTATCCTATTGCAAATCAAGAACCAAAAATCCAGTAGTCAGCTTGCAAGCCAACTGTTTGACAAAATTACACTAAGTAAAAAGGACATAGATTTAGTGCCGAACAGGGGGTGCCCATTTCAGTGGTATCAGAGCAGAAGATCCTGCCATCTTGTGGGAAACTTTCACCAAAACATATTGCAGAAATAAAACAGGTCCAGAATGTATGATTGAGCATGCGACAGGGGCATTATAATTTTCGCAATACCAAGGCCAGACAAAATAGAAATCCAGATAGTCAGAGTGAGCAGTCTAGTTCATCCGTGCAGGTGGACATAGAATCCAGTCATACAGACATAGAGGAAATATTCTTCGATCAGGACAGCAGTATGGGTGACCGAGATGAGAGGAATATCGTTCCAGATCAGGGGGAGGTAATGTTCAGACAGTTGCTGGGTACGTTAGAGCAAGGGCAGCGTATGCAGCAGGAGCAGAATAGGCGAATGGACATGATGTTGCAGCTTATGGCTAGACAGATGGGCGTTAATATTAATCCAGGTGATGCCAACAATGGAAACAATAACAATAGGGGAAACGATAACAATAGGGGCAATGATAATAATGGAGGCCGAGGCAACAACAATGGCCCTGAGAATAATATTAATGGTAATAATGGACATGGCAACAATGGGAATGAGGCGGATAACTTTAGACACATTGCACGCCCAGCTCGAACAGCGAGCTCGAGACCTTTTCTACCCACCTTTCCACCTAGGGATCCGGTTCAACCAGTGAACGAACCGCAGATTACTGAGTTACAGGGTCAGTTCAGGAGGGACTAGGAGGCCAGTGGACCCGAGTTTCAGGCAGATATTTCCCTCAGAGATTATATGGACTTGAGGATGAGACATATGCCTAGAGCAGGAGGGAGGAATCAGAATTTTGAGCTGAGGAAGAAAGTTGGAAAACTTTCCTTGCCTTATTATGATGCTTCAGGGAAGATGACTGCACGAGCTTGGGTGCAGAAGATAGATACATACTTGCAGCTTAATCCTATGCCTGAGGATGAGGCTATCAAGTATGCGGCTATGCATTTGGACGGCGTTGCGCATGAATGGTGGCATCATGGCATGGTGACTCTGGGGCATAATCAGATTACATCCTATGAGGAATTCACAGAAAGATTGATTGAGAGATTTGACACTAGGGATCCCGAGTTACATTTCAAGGAGCTAGCACAGTTAAAACAGTCAGGTTCAGTGGATGCTTACATCGCCGAGTTTCAGCGTTTGTCTGTACTTGTTACTGATATCTCTCCTAGGAGATTGGTGGTGTTATTTTGTGATGGGCTTGCTGATCCGTTACGTGGTTGGGTGAAGGGACATGATCCACTCACCTTAGCAGAAGCAACTAAAAAGGCACGAGATTTAGCCCCTTCGGTATACAAAGGAAAATACCATTCAACAGATTCTTCCTACCGCAAGGACAAAGACAAAAAACCATTTCAGAAAGAGTATAACAAACCCAAAGAAGGATCAAAAGGACTAGACAGTGAAACCTTGAATGAACTTCGAAAGAAGAAACTGTGCTTCCAGTGTAGAGAGCCTTGGGACTTATCTCATAAATGCCCTCTCAAGGCTAAGGCAAATCAAATGGAGTATTTTTCAGCAGAGGAGTCAGAGTCAGAGGGGGAGGATCAGCACTCCGATTCAGATGAGGGTAACACGATAGAGGAGAGCAGCATTCCTAAGGATGATAGATCGTTGGCACGCTTGACAGGGGCCCAAAAGGCAATCACATTTAAGGTCAGGGGTACTATCCAGGGGCAGAAAGTGATATCTCTCATTGACACTGGGGCTACACATAACTTTATAGATACACAGTTGGTAGCCAGGAGAGGTTTACAGACAGAGGAGCATGATGGTTTTCGAGTCATGGTGGCTAATGGCCAAAAGCTATTATGTACTCAGAAGGTTTCAAATCTTCACATTAGATTTGGAGATGGCTATGAGTTGGAGGATGATTTCTATGTTGTGGACATGGGAGATTACGACGTCATCCTCGGTATGACATGGATGGCATCGCTGGTTGAGTTCACTTTCAACCTAGCGAAGTTGGAAATGAGGTTTCAGCATGAGGGTAGAACTGTTGTACTCAGGGGATTTTCAGATGGGAGTTGCAGGGTAGTCTCTTTGAGGAGAATGGAGAAACTTTTTCGACATAATGACATAGAGTGGGCAACAGAGTGCTTAGTTATGCCAACTTCACCGGAGCCTCGAGTGAAGAGTAATCCACCAGATATACAGGAGATTCTTGACAGACATGCCAAGGTATTCAGTGATATCCCTCATGGGGTTCCTCCTGACAGGGGTGCAGAGCATGTTATTGAGCTCGAGGAGGGAGCCAAACCAGTGATGATCACTCCCTATCGTCATCCTAAGAAACATAAAGATGAGATAGAGAAGGCAATTAAGGAATTGTTGGAAATGGGGCACATCAGGCCTAGCAAAAGCCCCTTTGCTTCAGCTGTAGTTCTGGTAAAGAAGAAGGATGGGACAATGCGCATGTGCATCGATTATAGGGCATTGAATAAGAAAACAATAAAAAACAGGTATCCCATTCCTAGGATTGATGAGCTGATTGATGAGTTGCATGGGGCATGTTTCTTCACCAAAATTGATTTGCGATCCGGATACCATCAGATCAGGATGAGAGCAGAGGACATTGAGAAAACAGCCTTCCGATGCCACTATGGCCACTTTGAGTTTATGGTTATGCCATTTGGACTAACCAATGCACCCGCTACATTTCAGAGTTGTATGAACCAGGTATTCAGGGAGCAGTTGAGGAGATTTGTTTTGATCTTCTTTGATGACATCTTGGTCTTCAGTAAGACCTGGGAGGAACATTCACAGCATCTGGAGGAGGTATTATCTATCTTAGAGAGAGAGTCTTTATATGCCAAGGAGTCTAAGTGTGAGTTTGGTATGACAGAATTACTATACCTTGGGCATATTATTAGTACAGATGGAGTTCGAGTAGACCCTGAAAAGATTAGAGCTATAGTAGATTGGCCTACTCCCATGAACCTCACACAGCTTAAGGGGTTCTTTGGTTTATGCGGGTTTTACAGGAGGTTTGTTAAGGGGTTTTCACAGACTGCAGCACCTTTGACAGACCTCACTAAAAAGGGAGCCTTCGTATGGACAGAAGCAGCGCAACGATGTTTTGACCATTTCAAACAAGTGATGTCATCTTGTCCGGTTTTAGCTCTACCAGATTTCACGAAGCCATTTGAACTTCAGTGTGATGCTTCAGGTGATGGGATAGGGGCAGTATTGATGCAGGAGAAACATCCCATTGCATTCGAGAGTAGGAAGCTCCGAGGTGTTGAGAGGAGCTATTCTATCTATGACAGGGAGATGTTGGCCATAATGCATGCATTGGCCAAATTCCGATCATATTTGGTAGGTGGGCGTTTTGTGATCAAAACTGATCACAACAGTATTAAATATTTCATGAACCAGCGCGATCTTAATGACCGACAACAGAAATGGGTTACTAAATTGCAGGCTTATGACTTTGACATAGAGTTTGTCAAAGGTAAGAAAAACGTGGTGGCTGATGCCTTATCTCGGAGACCTCACTTATGTGCCCTGGCAGAGATTTCAGGAGATTGGAGAGATCAGATTATAGCAGAGTATGTCGGAGATGCTTGGGCTTCTGGATTGATTTCAGGTACTATACAGGATGATCGCTATGAGGTGATAGATGGATTGATCAGAGTTCAGGACAGGGTTTATTTGATTCCGTCATCACATTTGAGAGAGGTGATACTTAAGGCATTTCATGATGCACCCACAGCTGGGCATCCGGGGATCTTCAAGACCTACAGGCAGATCCAAGAGCGGTTCACATGGAGAGGGCTCAAGGATGATGTTCAGAGGTATGTCAGGGAGTGTGCGGTTTGTCAACAGAATAAGGGAGAGCACACATTTCCTGCAGGTTTATTACAGCCCTTGCCCATTCCAGATAGGAAATGGGAAAGTATTTCGATGGACTTCATCACTGGTTTACCACGAGTGCAGGGAAGGGATTGCATCTATGTGGTGGTGGACCGCTTGACGAAGTTCGCTCACTTCTTTGCTATTCCATCCATTTACATAGCAGCACAGGTGGCAGATCTTTTCTTTAGAGAGATATTCAGGTTACATGGGTTGCCTAGATTCATTGTCAGTGATCGGGATAGTAAGTTTATGAGTGTTTTTTGGCAGGAGTTGTTTAGGTTGTGTGGTACAGATCTTACACCTAGTACTAGTTATCATCCGCAGACAGATGGGCAAACAGAGATTGTGAATAAATGGGTGGAGGGATATTTGAGAAACTATGTAACTGCACAACAAAAGGCTTGGGTCAGATGGTTGCATATGGGAGAGTATTGTTATAACACCACTTATCATATGTCCATCAGGATGACTCCTTTCATGGCACTCTATGGTTATGACGCACCTAGCTTCATGGATTTAGTTTTGGGGGACAGCAGAGTGCCCAAAGCCAAAAACTTATTGCAGGATAGCCAGGACATCCTGAAAGTGCTCAAGGAGAATATACAGCAGGCCCAGAATCAACAGAAATTGTACGCTGATCAGCACCGAATAGAGCGCAGTTTCGAGGTAGGGGATATGGTTTACTTGAGGCTACAACCATATAGACAGTCATCACTCAAGAAGAGCGGAGCTGAAAAATTGAAGCCTAGATTTTATGGTCCCTACAGGGTGATTCGCAGAGTGGGCGAAGTCGCCTATGAGCTTGAGCTTCCAGAGGGCAGTCGGGTGCACAATGTGTTTCATGTGTCTAGGCTTAAGAAAGCCATTGGTCAGAGTGTAGTGCCTTCTGCAGATTTACCCCCTTTGGATGAGGAGGGGAAGCTTGTGTTAGTACCCGAAGCTATTCTGGATGTCAGGGAAAGGACACTCAGGAACAGAATCGTTAAGGAATACTTGGTGAAATGGAGAGACCTGCCAGATGAGGATGCTACATGGGAGAATGAGCAGGTATTGCAACATTCAGGACTGAATTTGCTTGAGGACAAGCAATTTCAAGGGGGGCGGACTGTAATGTCCCCTTTTTAGCGCAACATGATATGGGGTGTCGTTAACCTATTCTGACACGGTCCCGAAGGCTAACAAGGACATTGGTGGGATCCCGAGGTGTTTTGGCCTAGGTGTTTTCAGTTTCAGGCCAATCGGTGCTGCTTTGACAGGGTTTCTAGACACTTACTATTTATAGTAAGTTAGTCTCCAAGCAGTGACTTGGAATTTTTAGTGTTTCCCTGGTTGGCATAATTATCAGTAGAAAATATTTGAAGGCGACAATGATTTAAAGGGATTATCAACAAGGTTTTAATATTTAACGATAAAGTGTAAAGTTAAATTAAATATTTAACTTTATCGTTATATTATAAGGTTGGGAATATAAAGTAATGTTTAAAATATTAAAAGTTCCCTTTAATGTGTACATTGTGGGAAATAATATTTTATTCTAAAATGTATTATCCCACATTGAGGAAATGAAGTGTTTGCATCCAGGAAGAAGATATAAATGGAGGTTGAGAGCTCTCTTTTGCCATATGCTAGGATGAGATTAATGTTATGCTGTTGGATTTCGTAGAGATCTGATTATTGGGCTTGGAGGACGGAATCCCTCTTTGCTAGCATTCTCTTCGCTGTTGAAAGACACAGTCAGGAGGATTAATGGTGTTTTCATTCAGAAAACACATTGGGCTTCATCTGGTGCTCTCGCATGAAGTTTTTACAGGGGTTTGAAAATGCAGATTTGAAAATAGTGTTTTTGCTACAGTACCGTGTGAATAGTGTTTTTTGCTACAGTACCGCGTGAATAGTGTTTTTGCTACAGTGCCGCGGAATAGTGATTTGCTACAGTACCGCGTGAATAGTGTTTTGCTACAGTACCGCGTGAATAGTGTTTTGCTACAGTGCCGCGTGAATAGTAAAAATGCTACAGTGCCGTGAATAGTGCAGCTACAGTGCGTGAACAGTGTTTTCAGCAAATTCTATACTTGTGGAGTTCAGGTTTGAATTTGTTTATTATCATATGGTCTGTAATATTCTTCAAATCTGATTTGTATGCTTGGAGTTGGAATTAAATAAATACCATCAGCATTAATCTTCTTGTTTTTGGGTATTTGATATGTCTGGTTGTTATTATATTGAGTAAACTTTGAAAGCTTTACAATAAATATCAGTTTATCCAATTTATCCTATTGCAAATCAAGAACCAAAAATCCAGTAGTCAGCTTGCAAGCCAACTGTTTGACAAAATTACACTAAGTAAAAAGGACATAGATTTAGTGCCGAACAGGGGGTGCCCATTTCACTTTAGTGATAGATAGAAGAATAAAAATAATTCATTCATTCTCAGACACAACTAATAAGTAAAGAAAAGGAATACTAATTAATGATAGTCATGTTTCTGCAACTAGGCACAAATATAATGAATTAATCCCTACAAATTTATATATAATGGATAAATGTTAACCAAGTAATATAGTAATGAATCTATGTTTTCTGTAGGCATATATTATCTTCCTGATATCCTCTGTTTGTTAGTACATTCAAGATAATGAGTGCAAGCCTGGGGTATGCTGGGCCCATCCTCAGGTGGCCTTATTAGCCCTAAGAGACGGGATGGGTCTGGATGGGTAGCCCAGCCAACCTGGAAAATCCTCAAAATCTAGAATGGGTCGTGTATGTATTTTGTGCTACAATAATTATGCCACTGATCTAATATTACTGCTGACATATAAAATGAAATATCTAAATGTTGCAGGAAACTGTAAATCCTTTTGTGGCCCTAAATCCAACCTTCGGTGGATAGATCAGTGCCTAATTATCAGGAAGGTTAGGCAGGTACAGCAAAGGTTCATTACAAGCAACTTGCAAATGCTAAGCATTACTACCATCAACTCCTTCTTGGCTTGCGTGAGGGTGTAAGATACATATCTGGGGCATACTTGGTGCAGGTGCTTATTGGTATTTATATTCTTGTTCATCATATCTTTGTAACATCTACTCAGATTTTTATATTCTGATTTATACATCAGTTTGAGCATGAGATCTTTGGTTGTGTAAGTATATTCTGTATGCATTACAAATTGGAGTTATTTTGTTCTACTGAATAATTATTTGAATATACTCTGCAAATTTAGGGAAAAAGCAGTAAAGGTATTTCAGAGTGATATCAAAGCTTTGACCCTTTCAGCCTGATGGGATCAGGACGAATAAGTTGGGAAGAGGCTACATACATCACTTATCAGAGAAGAAGGCAGCGAGCACAAATATCCAATTCCAATTCAGAAGGTGCATTGGGTCATGAACATCCACAGACTGATCCGAGTCTTTTATCAATGCTAAGTAATTTAGCAAGAGGGCAGGAACAAATAGTTGAATCTATGACTCGGTTGGCAGAATCTATGAACAATAATAACCAAGGGAAACAAAGTGAGCAGCAAACAAATGTTCATACCAACCAGCAAACAAGTGGCCAAAATGAACAAGGAGAAGGAAGTCAAACTCCTAGGGCAGCAAGTAGAACTACCAGGCCATTAATGCCCACATTTTTTGGTAGAACCACTGAGAGAAGCAGCGCAACAGCAGGAAGGTGGTGAGACCTTTGAAGACTATCGAAGGGAGCATGAATCACTTAGTGATGAATTCCATGCCACAATGTCTTTAGCAGATTTTTGCACTCAAATATAGGAAGAGGCTTAGGAATGAGAGAGGACAAAGCAATAGCAAAGATTTGCAGCGAAAGGTGGCCAAGTTCATTCCGAACTTTGATGGATCTAACTGATGCACTGCTCATTCATGGTTGCAGAAATTGGATACATACTTTCAGATGAATCCTATGGTTGAATCAGAGGCAATCATGTATGCAACTCTTCACTTGGATGGTGAAGCACATGAGTGGTGGTACCATGGATTGGTCACCTTAGGACATGCCCATATCACTTCATATGTCATCTTCACACATTGTTTGATTGACAGGTTTGATAAGAAAGACCTCAAATTAAATCTTCATGACTTGGCTATTTTGAAGCGAGTAGGTTCAGTTGATGCATGTGTCAAAATTTCAGAAGCTCTCATTTACGGTCACCGACATTTCAGAGCATAGATTTAATTTTCTATTTGTGGAAGAATTGACTGAACCGCTTTGTGGTTGGGTAAAAGCCTTTGACCCTCATACTCTTATTGATGCCATCAAGAGAGCACGCCACATAGAGTCTTCTACTTCTAAGGGAAAGCACAATCATGAGGATGTGAATACCAAGCAAAAGAAGTCATCTCAAGAGGAGTCAAAAGTTCCATCCAAGCCAAGTAAGCAAGATGATAAGAAGTTGGGTTTTGAGAGCCAAAATGAGCTGTGTAAGAAGTTATGCTTCACTTGTAAAGAGCCATGGAAGCCTTGACATAGTTGTCGAGGAAAAGGTATGCATTATATTGAAGTTACATTAAATGTTGATGAGACAATCAATGATACTTCAGAGAGTGACAACAAGGAGCAAGATATTACAGCCTTAGCCCAAGGTGCTACAAGTTTACTTTCAGGTATTAAGTATCTACCATTTAAAGAAAGAGTTGTGAATGGAGAGCAAGCGGCATACTTGGTAGATACCAGTTCCACTCATAATTTTGCGAGTGATAGCTTGGTGGCAAGGAGAGGATTACCATTTGAGAATTTTGCAAGATTCCATGTGATGAAGGCTAATGGATTTATTCAGATATTTGCAGAGCAGAGGTATTTTGTACCTATTTGGAAAATAAGGTTATTTTATTCTGAGGTTTATAAGTCCATGGAAAATGACAAATATGGATTGAGCAATTATTGAGGATTATTGCATAAGTGTTGGTTTGATGGATAAATGTTCTATTGCAAAGTTTGAATTTCTGGTTCCAAGGCTAATATTATTCTATTAAATGTAGTCTAATGTTTGGGCAATTAATAAAAGGTAAGCTTGTGTCTATTGTGCCCAGTATTCTCCACGATTTAGTTGTATATTGCCATCGTGAGAATTAAATCATGTTAAGTGAAAATTAAGTGGCATCTTCCAATTGAATATCCTTTGGGGTTTTTTTTGCATTGGCAATAATATAGTAGTGGGCCCCATCTTTATTTCTTTTACCAACATGCTTGGGATATAGTTTAAGATTTGCAAAAAAAAGGGATTATATTAACCGAATATTGATGCAAGGTAATAAGAATGGGCATGGGCAGTTAAAATGATTGCATAAGTATTTGAAGTGATTCTATTGAGGCATGTGTGACTCCTTAGAAGGCCGATGCAGAATCAAATGCTGGGTGTGGAGCAATGGTAAGTTGTGAGCCCTAAATCTGCTGCTACTTCAGTCCAAACTGAATGTGTGAGAATAGACCATTCGTTGGCCGTGCAGAAGGTTGAGAAGTTAATTCTATCTCTAGGTGTATTTGCATCTTTAGTTATAATTTCATTCACCCAGAATGGTGCACTTATTATACATGTTCTTGTCATTCTATGAAATAAATATATGTAGCATTCTATTTATGCTAGCAAACTTGCAAATGCTAACCATTAATACCATTGACTCCTCCTTGGCTTGCGTGAGAGTGTAAGATACATATCTGGCAGCTACTTGGTGCAGGTGCTTATTGGTATTTATATTGTTGTTCATCATATCTTTGTAACTTCTGTTCAGATTTTTATATTTTGATTTATACATCGGTTTGGGCATGAGATCTTTGATTGTGCAAGTATATTTTGAATGCATTACAAATTAGAGCTATTCTGTTCTGCTGAATAAGTATTTGAGGATATTCTGCAAATTTAGGGAAAAATCAAGAAGGGTATCTCACACGTTACCTGTCACAATACAAGGTGAGGTCGCCGGGCGGAGCCCCCACCACCAAGCACAAATAAAGACCTTAAAAACCACAAAAACCTTTATGGCAGTGACGGCCATATTCATATTTTTAATAAAATCCTAAATGGGCATGTCATACACCATATTGAAATTTTGCAAGTTTTCTTTTTTGAATAATTCAAATGGCCAAATCTCTGGGTTGAGACTCACCTAGACTGGACGAGTCTGGCAAGTCCACCAAACTTGATGAGTTTGGTGAGTACTCGGTTGTCAAGGCTCCCAAACTCCCCTACGGTGGCCACCTCAGGACTCACCGAGTCTAGGAGAATCTTGGCAAGTCTTGTAACACTAGGAGAGAGTACAACAGACAATAAGTAGCTGCAACTTCTTTATTTCAGGCTACGATTCTCCTTTTTGACCAAGCTTTGAATATTCAAGTGCCATGTCAGCCTTGTACCTTCAATACATGGTATGGAAGTCTCTAGAAAGGCTGCATTGGAAGTAAACAAGGCTCTAAGGCTTTAGGAAATGCAATTGTTCCCTCTTTGAGGTGAATGAGGTGGTACAGCCTCTTTGTGAGCACAAATGGTACAGCTAGGGTTTTCTCAAAAAATCAATTAAAAATATGATTTTTGAATCATATATTCCGCAACAAACACTACTCAAAACATTATTTTGAAATAACCTTTTTAATCATTGCAACACACATGGATTCTGTTTTCACTAGCACACACATTACTGATATTTCTATTCTTTTTGTAAATGTATTTCAATTTTCAATTCAAGGTGCAAGTTATATTCAAGGTTATTTTTCTTTTCAAGTATATGTTAATTCACAATATAATAAATCTGATTATTATCTGGTATGTTGCAGATGGAGAAGGAGCATTTATAAATTTCGATGTTCTTCTCAGAATCACCGATCAATATATATATATACCAATAAGGAGGACCAAGCAATACCTTGACCGGTCATGTCTATCCGGTCATGCCTATTAGACATGACCGATCAAGATATTACTTGATCGCACCTCTTCAACCATAATCGTGTTTAACCGATACCAATCGGTGTGTATATAATTAACAAGTAAAACCGATACCAATTGGTATTCTGTGCTTTACGATTTGCAACCGATATTAATCGGTAGTTAGGCATTGGTTAAGAACCCGAGTTTGATCAGAATTTGCATGCAAGGTTATATATATATATCTATATATATATATATATATATATAAATCGAAGAATACGATCACAGCAAGATCGTATATAGGTGAATATCTATATGATTATTGATATAAGAAAAAACCAAACATAACATATCGAAGAATAATCATCAAATAAAGGAAAGATAACTGAAGTCTTATTATAGTCTATCGATGAGATAGATGATTGAATGAGAGACTTCATTTATCTCTCATTCAATCATTTATCTTAACGAGGCTATCATGTATCAACACTTTTCACCTACACAAAGATCCGAAAAGTTGAAAACAAATATCAGATTTGTGAAAATAATACCTTCAGCACAAATCTATTACTGCAATCTTCAACACATGCGTAAAATCTGAATGATTCCACCTGAAAATCAGCTAGGGTAGATCTTTCGCCTCTAAAACCATTCTTCACCATAAGGGTTTCTGTCCCAAGGCTAAAGAGTTGAACTCAAACTCTCAGAAAGGGCTTCATCAAACTGAATAGTCAAGAATGAATGAAAATAACCCTCTTCAACCTCCTTTATAATCTTCTAGGGAGCTTTATAGAAAATAATAATTAAAAATCACTTTATAATTATTAATCCCCTTTTTGCTCCATAAAGTGACTTTATTTCATTTTAAACTTTTTTGGCACTTTATTCACTTATAATTCACCTTATTAAATAATTTCAATAAGTTGTCTTTTTTCTTTTTCAACAACTTAAAGTTTAATTATTCAGTTATTAAATTGTTTTTTGCACATCCAAACAAGTTGCAGAAAATATGAAAATTGTCTGAAGGTGAATTTTGAAAGCATCAACATGCTTGGAAGCTCACTGCAGATCCAACTTACTAAAAAATTATACTTTCCATAAATAGAATATTCCTCCAAGAAGTTTGGAATACACCTAAAATGGTAAAACTATCCCAAAAAAAGCAAGAACGAGCTCATCTTGATCCTAAACACAATGTCAATAACTGAACTCTATTCCAAAAAGGTTGGCACTCTCCAAGAAAGCTGGAGCTAACCAAGATGTTGGGATGACTGAAAATGGGGACACTACAAGAAATTGCACCCACATTAGCAATTAAGCTCATTTGTTTGGTTAGCTTCCAATATCTCTAGTATGAAAACTGAAATCTGACATGATTTACAAAATTAGACATCCTTAGAAGTTAAACAGCCTTAGAAGTACTGAATTTTTATTCCTTATCCTAAAATTTAAGCCTTTCAATGTATAAAGCCTAAAGGAAGGATAAATTGTCCATCAATGAAAAGGCAATTGAAAAATCCAAATACTCACATTAAAATATCTCTCACCCATGCTTGTAGTTGCACCTTTATCCTTTTCCAGTCCAAGGTAGTTATATAAATGTGACTCTGATGCAAAATCCAGCAGCTGACCATCATCGTCGTCGTCATCATCAATCTGCAATTGCAACAAAAATCCATCGAACAGCTCTCAAGAGACTTATTCAAATATAATTCAGCTAATGCCTTGTATACTATATTTTCCAATCTAATCATTTTTGGAAGAAAAGGTATCATAAACGAGTAATCATGGTTTATATTAAAAATTTAAAAGCATAACTCAGAATTGATAATTTGAAACTACTCTTGGAAATAACTAAAAGAAAGTATTAAAACAATTCAAAGCCAATATAAACCTTTAACAGAAGCCTATACCAAAAAGGTATACCAATTAGTCAATCTAATCAAAGAAAATGGACTAAAGAAGGAAACAATAGAAAACTTCATTGCAGTGCACAAAAAGTATTTCAGATGAGTGTAAACTCAAGATATTACAAAAGCTACATAACTGATAACCATATATGAAACTGCTAACCTAAATATCATTAACGCTACATGATATAATATTTAAACCTAATGGAATTATTTTCCCAAGTGTCACCTTCAAAATTAGAGGATAATGCATGGAAAAATAGTTCCCCACCTCAAAGAAATGTTGACTAACACTCATTCAAGAAAAACATACTCAACTCATTGGTAAAAACTATGTTACAAAGTTCTCTTGGAAACCCCCTGCATACACATATGGATTTGGTATGGGTTGAAGCTTAGGGCTAGTTCACTACTAGGTTCGCCCAACGTCTCACTTGGTCTGTCTAATCAACCCCAATGGAACCTTAGTGCCAGCCAAAGGAAAAACCCAAAAAAATCCTTTTTCAGTACAATTTTATAAACAAAAAAAAGCCAAATACTTAATTTCGCCCTTAAGTGATAAAATAGTGAAAATGATATGCACCATGAAGATTTGTGTGGTTTCAAAGGCCTCAATTTGGACTTGGTGGTTGCAGCTCTGCCCCAAAACTCCATTGCTACCCTCAAACCCCACTAGGGGAACTAGCTCAACCCTGGAAACTTCATTATGGTAATTGCAATCTAACAAAATAAAACCCCACTAGTTTTTGGGGTCTCTCATCACATAAGAAACTTGATTACAATTAGGGGGTGATAAAGAATTGGGATCTAACTCTTGAGTGTGCTGACTTAGACAATATTGTTGCACAACTTTCCAAAAATCTCTTTAGATGAGGAAGTTTCTACATATGGCATGGCTAGTGGAATTGGCATTGTAACTCATTGTGGTTCAAAAGAAATCGAACAACATATTAACTTTGATGCTCTTGATGAAGAGCAATATGAAGATTATTTAATATTAATTGTTATTCTCATTGTGCATTGATATTTGACAAGTTGCTGAATTATGAATTTATGAGTCTTTTCTTTTATTGCAAATTATGAGGTATTTAAAAAAATTGTCTATTGGCAAATATGAGTATCACTCATTTTATTTTTTATAATTTTAAAGTTTTTAATATATACATTATATGTATGTACTACATACATACATATACATGCATACGTACGTACATATACATGTGCATACAGGAGTACATATATACGTACACAAGTACATGTGTACATACATACGTGCATACATGCATACATACATACATACATACATGTGTACGTACATACATACATGCACACTGTAATGTCCCCACTTTAGCAGTTCACCAAGTGTGTGTGCGTTAGCCTTGTTCTACATGGTCCCGAGGGCTAACGAAGGGTTTAAGGGGATCCTGGAGTGCTTTGGCCTAGTCATTTCCAGTTTGGGCCAAAACGTAGTTGATTTACTCAGTTTCAGGCATACTTACTATTTTTAGTAAGTCAGCAGGACATAGTGGAGACCAATTTTGGTGTTTGGATTTGATACTCCTCGGTGAGAGCTTTCCGACGAGCTATCACTCGCATTATTCGAAGTCCGATTGCTAATACATTTTAATGCCTGAAGTTTTATTAAAGTAACATTTAATTTAATTGTAAAATATTAAAGTGTTACTCTAATATTTATTTTATGGGGATCTGTACCCAAGGGAGACATAAGTGAATATTTTAATATATGTTTTATATTGCTCATCTTTTATCCCACATTGCCCATGAGAGTTGAGTCGACCCTTGGAAAAAGAATAAAAGAAAGCGTTTGTGGCTTCATTAGATATGTTGAATATGAGAAGAAATTGATGCATGAGTTGCAGATCCGTTCTTGGCATTAGAGGACGTCTATCCTCTCTTATGACATTCTAGACGTCATTCCCCTGGGGTTTGGCCTTTGGAATCCATTGCTACCAGCTTCATTATCAGGCAGTTTGGGCGCATTTCTAGCTACAGGCAGATTGGATGTCTTGCTCATAACTTCTTCACCATTTGTCCGATGCTTATGCCACTTTGAGGGGATGATATGTGAAGACATTGGACTGACTGAAGATAAAATATTACTGTAGCAGCAGTGAACTGTAGCAACCACATACTGTAGCAGCCGCATCACTGTAGCAACCGCGTACTGTAGCAACAGTGTCATTGTAGCAGCTGCATACTGTAGCATCTTGTTAGCAGCAGCCTAATGCTATGGCCCAGGCCATCACTCTTTGAAGTAAACAATATTCATGCCATTCTATTGCTGGAGTATTTAGTGAGTTGTTTCATTGCCAATATTGCACTTAATCTGAAAATCATTATAAATACAGTGTGCTGGTTATTTCAGTTGTGTGTTTATGCTTTCATTTTCATATTCATGTTACATGCATAGATCCTTGTTAAAAGAGCACAAAAAACAATACAACAAACAATTCCGGAGTCATAGGGGTTGTAACACAAAAACGGAGAAATTAGGGACTGCAAGCAAAGTGTTTGATGGAATTACTTTATAGCTGTGATTTCATTTAGAAGTGGATTTTGGGGTAACCATTACACACACATACATGCATATATACATTACATACATACATAGTCGAACTCATACCCAAGATAAAAAATTGTCTTACCACCATACCTAAACCCAGTACCCATAGTTATCCCCTATTAAGGCCAGCAACTCAGGGTAAAAATAAAGAGTAGGTTTAAATGAGACTTGAAGATTTGCAAAGGAATTATGAAGATTCAAATGAGGAGTCTGAAGAAAATTCAAGCTAAAGAGTTCTCAAATGTCATAGTAAAGGGTGTCAAAGAAAGGAGAAAGAAAATATAATAACATCCACAAATGACCAAGAATGAGTCAAAGGAACTGGAACATGCAATTGTTACAATAGAAAAGTACTAGGGCACAAAGAACCCTAGACTCAAAGCAAACAAAATAAAACAAAGTAAGAAAGCCAAGAAATCTACAAGTAGGGATAAACCAAAATGGTAACCCCGAAAAATGTACAACGTAGAGGTAAATATCTTTCTCAAGACTTTTTCAGCAAACCAAAAGTTAAAGATGTTTTCAATTTATCAAGATCAAATTGGTAAAAATATTGGGCTAAGTCGAAATTCTATTTGGCATCAACTGAACAAAGAAATGGCAAGTAGAAGCTTTCAGAATTCATGGCATCCAAGAGGGAATTTTCAGTTTTCTTGGCCGTAGGACAGAAGCCTTCAAAATCCTTGGCAGATAGGCAAGAGCTTTCATAATCAGAACCACCTAACGCTTGTCCGTGCAATGTCGTTTGTCAAAAGAGCTTCAATGACTTTGCTTCTTGGGCAAGTAGGGTTGCAATTGGACCTAATAGAATCCCACTTTCGGTTAAAGACAATGCATGGTCTGCCAAAAGGTTTGAAAGGAATATTGGGGTTCTTTCCTCAGTAGAGCAAAACCCCTTAAAGGATCATCAACTCAAAACTTTGGCAAATCAAGGTTCCTCACGCTTCCCTATAACAAAAGACTCCGAAAGTCACTTGCAGAACACATTCAATGACAAGCAAGGCTCAGTTGGATCTAGAAAGAAACGATTGAAGGTAGGTTGGAAAAGCCTTCCTCCTCTGAAAGCTACATCATTAGGCTCAAAACCACTTAACACTAATTGGAAGAGGAAAGGCTTAGGAAGTAAACTTTTTGTTATGCCATCATCTGCGATGAATCCCAAGGTAGGGCAGTTCATAGAAAATGCTCTTTTTGCTAAGTGGTGAGGGATCGGAGGCAGCAACCAAGAAATCATGAATTGGTGGTCTTCTTCCTTCTCTAGCATGGTCTCTATTTGCCCCATGCAAAATGACGATTTCTTCATCGAATACATAGATTCTACCCTGAAAGAAAATATTATCCATGGTAGCCCCATCTTCTATCTTGGCTCAACCTTCCATTTTATTGACTGGAAGCCAGGTTTTGATCATATTTCTCATAGGATTGAAAAATCCCCGGTTTGGCTCAGTTTAGAAGGTCTGCATTCGAAGGTCTAGTGCTCGGAAGTGCTCTTGAAAATAGGTGATGCTCTAGGATTCCTAGTGGGTATTGAAGAGGATTTTTTGAATGGGTTGAAAGGGGATGTCGCCAACATTTATGTTGAAATGGATCTGCGGCGAGGCTTTTATGGAGAACTAGATATAGTCTCAAAAGTTGGAAGATGGAAGCAAAGACTTAAGAGGTTGGTTGATGGAATTCCAGATAAATGCATTCTCAGAAATCAAATACTTAATGGAAATTCCATGCAAGGTTCAAGGGGTTCGTTATTCCAGCCAAAGGAGCAACTGCAGTATTCTGCACCACATGGCAACTTTCAATAGGCTCTTGTTTTGGAATCCCAAAAATAGGATATTGCCATGGAATCACAGGACATGCAAGGTAAAGATGTGCCAGAGGATAACCAATTTCAAAAGCCTATTGGGGAAAACCAAAAGACAAATGGGTTGGGTTATTTGTCTCCTATTGAACCCCGCGTACTTCTTGAGGATCCACATCTTATTCTTTCTCCAAAAATCAAGTTAAAGACCAAAAATGCTTAAAGAAGACTTTTTGGTCAAAAAAGAACCCTATATTAAAGCGGGGTGCATTTAATGTGTTTATTTTGAAACCCGAAAAGGTTTCCAGAAAAAGGAATCGTGTAAGAAATCTGAAGAATGAGGGGAACTCTTCTGTTGCAATTTCTTATAAGGATAAAGACATATCATTATCCAACCTTCTAACAGAGGCAGAGACTCTCAAGAAAGACATTATTCAAGAGTTGGATGCATCCAAAGCTTCTTACCAAAATCTGGAGGCCTCCCCTAGTCAAGAGGATCTGAGGGAGGATTATAAAGATCCTCATAGTGACTCATATCAAGTCTCCCCAATAAATGCATAAGTTTGTTAATCTTTCTTCGGAACCTCCAAATCCCATCATCGATTCCCCCCCCTTGCGAGCACCATGTGTTGCTATGAACATAGATGCAAATACTCAGCATCTTCTTAATTTACTATATGAATGAAGAAGATGATCCGGAGCTGGTCATGAAGACCCCTCTTGTTGCTATGTACTCCAAAATCAAAGAGAAAAGGAAGTTGGGAATTAAGCAAATGATAGAAGGTAAGTAAAAGCCGGAGTATGGCTTTACATCCCCTAAGAGAGGCAGAAAATCACTCAATGAGAAGGCAGTCAGAGATGGTGAGAATGAGAGCCAGACTAAGCTTACTGATATGTGGAAAGTAGGGAAGGGATCTCCCCTTCCTGAACATCAATGAAAATATTATCGTGAAATGTTAGGGGCATTAATGCCCCTAACAAGCAGGGTTTGGTCAAGAGAAGAATTCTCTTGATCAATGTCAATATCACTTTGCTCCAGGAATCAAAATTAGACTACCAACAAGCAAAGACTTTTGGGGCAGGATTAGGATATCAATATTAGGCTTCTCAGCATGCACCAATGTCAGCAGAAGGTCCATCTGGGGGCCTTCTAATAGTTTGGAAACCTTCTTTTGTTCAAGTAGAGGAAGTAGCCTCTGCCAAAAATTGGCTACTTGTGAAGGTATTGCACCTCCAATCAGATGTCTCATTTTTCTTGCTTAATGTCTATGGACCTCCATCCCCTATTTGCAGACGAAGTCTTTGGCTCGCTCTAGAAGAGGTGATCTCTCAACTTCAAGGTCAACACCTTTTTATTGGAGGGGATTTTAATTCCATTAGAGGCTTGCGGGACAAAAGGAGTGGCATCACAAGACTTGGTAGATCTCAGCAGGAATTAATGATTGGATTAACAAAAATGGGCTTCTTGAAATTGAATTGGGCGATAGTATTTTTACCTGGAATAACCGGACGCAAGGCTTCAATAATATAGTAGAGAAAATAGATAGATTTTTTTGGCTGGGGGACCTCTCTTCCTTTCCTTTCGTCTTGGAGTGCTTTGTCCTTCCTTGCTCAAGCTCTAATCACTTCCCCCCCTCCTTTCCCTACAAGGGGACACAAATTGCTAGAAGTCGCCCTTCAGGTTTGAGTACATGTGGATAAAACATCCAAATTTTTTATCTTTGATTGAACAATGGTGGAAAGAAATTAGCTTCAAGGGATCGAGACTTTTTTGTTGTGTGTCCAAGCTAAAATATGTTAAAAAGAAGCTTTTACAGTGGAATGATTCACATTTTAAAAATATATTTGTTGTCAAAAATAACCTAGAAGTTCAGCTTGAAGCAATGAATGATAGGATCATCAAAGAAGGCATGACACAAACTACCTTTATAGAAGAAAAATGGTTGTTGGTAGAGTATGAGGATATTCTATCCACAGAAGAAATCTTTTGGAAGCAAAAATCTAGAGAGAGTTGGTTGCAAGCTAGGGACAAGAACACTAAGTACTTCCATAATGTAACAAGAGTTCGAAGAAGCATTAACCAAATCTCTAGGCTGGAACTGTTAAGTTTTGATCAGATTTGGTAAATTCAAACTGCTTGTAGTATGTCACCAATCTACTGTGTGACCTTAGAATTCACCCAATGTTATAAGCTATTGTAAGTAGATTCTGTGCTTATTAAATATTTCATGATCTTCTATATGAGTGTGCCACAATATGCAATATGTTTATATGGCACTATCTGCAATATAGGATCTGCAATATCAAATATGATCTAACGGTTGTATTTTATCTGCTAAAGTGTGATTTTGAAAGATGCACTACACTTATAGCTTTTGGTGTATGCATCCTTCACAATGTATGCTAGTTATATAAGTGGATGAAGGGTTATGTAGTGCAGAGATATGTCTTCCCACGTGGGAAGACACATCTCTTCCCTGCGTACCTCTTCACCACAGCACGTTAACTACCATCAATTTACCCGATCGGAAGGAGAGCAATTGTTAAGACTCGGTAATCAACCCGATAGCAAAAACGGTATGACCGTTGGTTAAACTTAATCTTGTTTTATTTATTAATCATTAACGTATATACTAACGGTTTAATTTATTAGTGTATATGTTAATATGCAAACAGATTAATACATCGGAATGAAATGGCACGACCGATGTTACAAAATTAACACTCCCTCTTAACTAGGGAGGATACATTTCATGTTAGAGAAAAATCACAATTCATCCATTGATTGTGAAGAGTAGAGATATCACACCATAGTGATATTCAGAGATATGGTTCATCAATGAATATCAGGTCTCATGATACTCACCATAACTCATAGTTATCAAGTAAGGTAAGTGCACTAGCATCAAGTCACATGATGCCTACCATACTGATAATGATTTCATGGCATGTCCACAAATATTATGTCCATAATATTCACCATGAAGATCTCTATCATAATTATGGTTTATTTAATGATATCATCCAACAGATATCTACCATAATGTGTCAAAGATATATATACTATCATGACATGTCCACAGATATCAAGTCACATGATATCCATCAAGATAGATAAATTGATAATTGTAAAATCATCACCTTACAATATCAATTTGAAACAAGTGTTCATTATTGAAAAGTCGTCACCCTTCAATAATGTTCACAGAAGGCCCATGAAATCATGGAGTCACACACATAACAAATAAAAGAGTTTACACATTAAACATCTTTAAATATATTAGTATATCAGAATAAATGAGACTCTAAAAATTAAATAATATTTTCAACCATACCAAGTTTATATCTAAAGTGTTCAATCTTGATTCTGGAGAGAGGCTTGATAAGAATGTCTCCAATCTGATCACTTGTACTAATATAATTCAGTCGGATCACATTCCTTTCCACCTTATTTCGAACATAGTGATAAGGAATCTCAATGTGTTTAGACCTATCATAAAAGACTGGATTCATTGAAAGCTTGATGCAACTCTGATTGTCACAATAGATGACAGTAGGATTTAAGGACTGACCAAACAGTCCTACAAGCAATTTATGGAGCCATACAGCTTCTCTTGCTCCCATGGAGGCTGCGATGTATTCAGCTTTTGTAGAACTCTGAGCAACTGAAGACTGTTTTCTACATATCCATGAGATCATTCCTAATCCTAAACTGAAACAACATCCTGATGTGCTTTTCCTGTCAACTATGCTTCCAGCCCAATCAAAATCAGTGAATCCATGTAGGTCAAGGTCTACATGTTTATATTTCAGACCAAAACCAATAGTTCCTCGAAGATATCTCAAAATATGCTTTGCAGCAACAAGATGTATTTCCCTAGGTTCACACATGAACTGACTTAGTGCATTAACAGCATAGCATATATCAGGTATTGTGTTTACCAAATACATCAGAGATCCAATAATCTGTTTGTAGAGGGTAGGATCTGCAAACTCTGATTCTGTAATTGTTTCCTTTAGCTTGTGCAGATTTGTCTCCATAGGTGCGGTCATGGATCTACAATCCATCATTATCAATCTCTTGAGTATATCAATGGTGTATTTTCCTTGATTGAGGATTATACCATCTGTCTGCTGCCAAACTTCCAATCCAAGGAAGTAGTGAAGAATTCCTAAATCTTTCATATCAAACTCAGAGGCTAATTCTTTCTTACATTGAGAAATACAATAATCCTCTCTTGTGATTAGTAGATCATCAACATAAAGAATAAGGATTAATAATTCACCATTGATAACCTTGTAGTAGAGATTTGGATCTGCTTCATTCTTGGAAAACCCTAATTCCAAGAGATAGTGATCAATTCTTTCATACCATGCTTTAGGGGCCTGTTTCAGTCCATATAGAGCTTTCTTTAATCTACAAACATGTGATTCAGCCTTATGAATCTCAAAACCTTCAAGTTGCTCCAAATAAACTTCTTCAATCTTACCATTCAGAAAAGCAGTCTTCACGTCCATTTGATGGACTTTCCATCCTTTAAATGTTGCATAGCCAAAACAGCTCGGATAGAAGTGTATCTAACAACAAGAGCAAATGTCTCTTCATAGTCAATACCTTCTTTCTGAGAGAAACCTCTGGCAACAAACCTTGCTTTGTGCTTCTCAATGCTGCCATCTATTGCATGTTTGATTTTGAAGAGCCATTTAGAAGATACCACAGATTTGCCTTTAGGCCTAGGCACAATATCCCAAACAACATTTTTCAGAATTGACTGATACTCTTCAGACATAGCATCTTTTCAAACTTGATGCTTGAGCGCATCTCCAACACAGGAAGGTTCTGCATCAATGATCTCACTCATCAAGGCAGAATAACTGGAAAATAGATTAGGTCTCTTACTTTCTCTGAAAGTCCCCTTTGGAGCAGCATAATTTTCAGCTTCTTGAAGCATCTTTTTAGCCCAAAGTGGTCTCTTCCTAGTTTCAGGATAATGTTCTTCTAAGGGTAAGTTTTGAACTTTATGCTCAGTGTTTTCAGGGGTCCCCCTTGAATCTCAGGGGTGGAATCCTCATCCAAGCTTGTAGGAAGATCTTGGTGTTCTAATTCATTAGCGCTTTTGGACCTCCTGAATGCTATGTCTTCCTCAAAGATGGCATCTCTGCTTAGTTCAATTTGCCTTTGACCAGGTATATATACTCTGTAAGCTTTAGAGGTTTCACTGTACCCAACAAATACTCCTTTCTTTCCAAAAGGTTCTAACTTTGACCTCTTTTCTTTGGGGACATGAATATAGACTGGACACCCAAAGATCCAGAGATGACTTATGTCAGGTTTGTTACCAAGTAAAGGCTTCTTCAGGGGTTTTATTATCAAGAAGAGAATGAGGACATCTATTTTGAATGTACACAGCTGTCCTAAATGCATCAGCCCAAAATGAGGTTTCTATATTTTGGTCAAACAACATAGCCCTAGCAGCTTCTACTATAGTCCCATTCTTTCTTTTAGCTACCCCATTTTGTTGTGGGTTATAAGGTACAGTTAACTCCCTCTTAATCCCAGCATTTATACAAGAATCTTTAAACATATCAGAATTGTATTCCCCCCCATTGTCTGTTCTTAAGGTTATGATTTTCTTACTTGTCATATTTTCTGCAAGAGCTTTGAATTCCTTAAATTTAGAAAGGATTTCTTCAAACTCTTTGTACCTCAAAAAATATATCCAAGTCTTCCTAGAATAATCCTCTACAAATATTACATAATATAAACATCCTCCTAAGGAGGGTATAGACATAGGTCCACATAAATCAAAATGAACTAATTCTAACACATTTTTGGATTTACTGTTGCTAGAATTAAAAGACCCTTTAGTATTCTTTGGTCACTTGTGTTATTGACCTCTTGACCTCTTGTTTCTTGTTGAGCTTCATTGTTTCCAGTTTGTGCTTGGATAGTATTGGTAGAAGCTTGCTTTACAGGCACACTAGCACTCTTGACTATTTCTTTCCTTTCTGCTGCAGGATAATTCTATGGTCCACGTTCACTTGTCGTAGCATTCGGATTCTTTGGAGCATCAAGCGAACTCTGCATCATCCCTATGAAGCTAGGTGGTTGTTGAGCAACATCAAATGCATTGTAGGGCATTAGCGGCACATCCTGGACCACATTGGTATTTTGAACCTAGTTAGGGTGAGGATTATTGGATGCGCTTCAAGGAACATTTTGTGCACTTTGAGGTATATTCCTCACCATAGGAGTATCATTCAATCTTCCCAATAGTGTACCCTAGATCTTGGGAATTCTCATCAATTCAAACAAAGGAAAGCTCACCTTTATCTTCTTGAACTCTCATAACACATAAGAGCATAACCTTTTGAATTCCTTCCTAGAGTCTTTTTGTCTCAGTTCTGCTTGCTGAGCAAATGGTTGTCCTCTTTCATTCTACAAGACAGTTTGTCGTCTATATTCCGCTGAATCCCTCGAAGGACTTGGAACATTACTTGCATTTGGATTCGGAGGAGTTGAGAAATTGTTAGGAGGAATTGATGTACACATAGCATCATGATTCCTGTAATTCCTCTAGTATGCTCTTGGGTTTGCATTTCCCAATGACTGTAGAAACTCTTGAGCCTCGCTATTTCCTTCCACAAGGACACTGTTGTAGAGTGGAGGAAAACTATATCCATCTTTTTCAAGAGGTTCATTTGGTGAGACAGTTGGATCTTGATATCTTGGTGCCTCCTCAAGACCATTTGCTAATGCTAGCGGGAATCTCTAATTACCCTGTGGTGGCATGTAATCTTGGACCTTAGGCGGAAAACGGAAATCCTCTATAATTAATGCTTGATTATATCTTGGTGTCGGGACATTCATATCCCGATGTCGGAGGAATCTCAGGAGCTTCAAAATTCTTCATTTCCCTTCTGAAGATATCAGCAGCTACTTGGAATTCATGGCATTGTAATTCAGAGTGTTGATCAATATTATGAAGTTTGCACCATATTGACAAGGCGGCTTCTGCAAGGAAAACTATCGGTCGGTTCTCGGAGGGTAGTGGATTATCTAGTGGTGAACGCACTCCTCCATTATTCAGTGTTGTATTCCATGTTCTCTTATGGAATCCTTGATTATTGTTATTTCGAAAACCATGAATATTCTCTTGATGACTTGAACTATGTCCTTGATGGTTTTCTTGATTATTGGGAGGATTGTTTTGATATCCTCTATTGGCACCTTGATGTCCCTGATAATTCCTTTGCATGCTCTACATTTGGCTGTTCTGATTTTTGAGGTACATAACCTCAGTTGACAGCTACTTCACTTGTTCAATCAACTCCTTCATCTCGTCCTTCTCTTGAGTTTTGCATGAAGACGTATTCTGCAGATAAACTGGTTGTGGTGGCAGCACTTGTGACATCAGAGCTCCTGGATGTGGCACCAATTAATTAGCAAGAGCAGGAACTGGATTGATAGCAGGGGCATAATTAGTCGTGCCAGTTTGTCCAAAGTAAGTGGGTGTCACTTCAGTAATTACTAGTAATTACTGGCGATCGGAGGTTGATCTGAACAGCTTCAACGTAGGCTGCCTTAAAATAATTTGGATTGGCTTGCTGAACAAACATGGAAGTAAGACAATCCAAGGTTGCATAGCAGATCTATTTGGCTGCCTCATCATTCACATTGTATGGCATACGCAGCCTTGAATAGGCCCTTTGGAATCTACGGTTGGAGGCACCAATTGGTTCATGTTCTTGCCTTCTTACTTCGATGAATTGTTAGTATATCTGTGTCGGAAAAACAAGCAACCTGAACTTTCCCAAAAATGTGTCTTTCATTTGTTGCCGTGTTGTAATTGAATCTACAAGCACATCGATGTACCAATAGAAGGCTTCCTCGCCTAGTGAATATGGAAATAGTTTGCAGGCGACATCTTTGATATGATCTCATAATTCTTTGATGTCTCTCTGGTGAGAATGAGTTGATATGATCCAGTGTGTATCTTCAAGTTCAGGTTCTTCAACTATTGAGGACACGGAGCAAGTGGAAATCTCTGGTTGACGAGCTCTCTCTCAATTGCTACTCCAATTTCTATGGCTTACTCTTCTTCTCGCAACACAAAGCAAACATGCATGTACTTAGGTGCACTCCTCTTCAATTTCTGGGCAGGATTGTTTAGTCCCGAAATGATGTCTTCTTGGTGGTCATTGAATCCAAAATTCGGCTATAGGACAGGGGGGTGAACCTCTAGGCGGCAACACCATCTTCGTTCATCTGAATGATTTTCCTTGAAAAATTAATTTCTTCTTCAGTGAAAGTTTCGCAATGGCCCTCCCTCTAGCACCAATTTTGTTGACGGGTGTTTTGGGACCACACCAACACAAAATAAAGTTCTTCAACGATCACTTTATCCTCTTTTGATCAAAATAATATGTATTCATATGTATGCTAAGATTGCAAGAAGATCATACATTGACTCAAGGTTCTGACTACGTACTAGCAACTTTCTAATGAATATAGACTCATTTGGATGATGTTGTTGGCAATCCAAGGGGACTTACGCACACTTGAAGAAGACTTAAACAAATTTCTGAACTTTCAACGAGATTTGGCAAACGATTTGGCAAAAAATGGCTCTTTTTTTAGGACTTTTCAATGAATAATGCAGAAAGTAAAATGGGAAAGGGTTTAGGAAGACTATACTAAATCTAAGAACTTAACAGACAACAAAGCTTGAGCGAGATTGACAACTACATAAAGGCAAGATCTAAATGAGCATCAATAGAAGTGGGTCAGCAAGTTACAGTCTTATGATTTTGACATCTCCTATGTCAAAGGGACTCAGAACATTGTTGTTGATGCCTTATCTCGCCATCCCCATTTGAGCTCCATGGCAACAATTTCCGATGATTGGAAACACTTGATTATAGCAAAGTATGCCAAGAATTCATGGGCTTCTGGCATTATTGATGGGACGGTATAGGACAGCAAGTACTCTCTTGTGAATGATCTTATCATTTACAAAGAGAGAATATTTTTAGTCCCAGATTCAGATATGAGAAACACAATATTGAGATCGCTACATGATTCACCCATGGCTGGTCAACTCAGCTACTTCAAGACCTATAGGCAGGTACGGGAGAGATTTACTTCGAAGGGTCTTGTTGTGACCTTTTTCACACATCGCCCCATTGCTACTGGGGACCCTCTGTTTTTTCCTGCTTTCTAGGGTTTTGTTAGCGTCCTGTGACCTTTTGTTGCAGTTTCACCAAGCCTTGTCTAGTTCAGAGCATTTCAGGCCCTGACGATTGAAAGTTAGTTTTTGCAAGTTATGTGATTCCGAAATGTGAACACCACCAGAGTGCTTAGAAAGGCCAAAGGACGAAGATCGCAATCGATTTGGATGAATTTGGACAACTTTCTATTTTTAGAAAGTTTGCTTTTTTGCTTTTTCCTATTTTTTAGGAAGTTTCGTTTTTGGCATTTTCAGCTCAATCCCCGATATGGCTATTTTTAGAAAGATTTTCCTATTTTTTAGGGATGTCTTCTTTTTGCTTTTTCGGGATGCAAACCTAGGGTTTACACTTGCACCACTGACCAGCTTCGATCGGAACTCGAAAATTCCAAGTTTTGACCTAAAAAAGCTAAATCCCTAGATTTTACGCTTTTTTGCTTTTTTGGAATGTAAAACTAGGGTTTACACTTGCACTACTAACCAGCTTTGACCGGAACTTGAAATTTCCAAGTTTTGACCTAAAAAAGCTAAATCACTAGATTTTAGGCTTTTTGCTTTTACGGGATGCAAACCTAGGGTTTACACTTGTACCACTAACCAGCTTCAACCAGAACTTGAAAATTCCAAGTTTTGATCTAAAAAGCTAAATCCCTAGATTTTAGGCTTTTTGCTGCTTCAGATGATCCACCTAGGCATGGATTTCAAATTTCAAGTTAATCTGATTAAATTAGACTAAACTGTGAAATTTTGAAATTTCTCTGAAAATTATTCTAAGTCTGGCTAACAAGGGTTTTGAAGTATTTTTGCAGGTTCAAACCCCACCACGATGTAAGAGAGGCCATGAAGGAACCTTGCCTGAAGTCCGCCATGCCTTAGCAGGCTGTGTGGGTGCTCAACTCAAAGTCCGCCATGCCTTTGGGGGTCACATGGGTGCTAAGCCAGAAGTCCGCCATGTGTTGAAGAGGCCACGATGGCCAGCACTCTAAAGTCCGCCCATGAGGGGATGTGTTGAAGACCGCCTTGCATGGAGCAACCATCAAAGTCCGCCATGTATGCATTGGAAGCCATGTAGGGGACACCACCAAAGTCCGCCCAAGCAAGAGGAGGGATGCCTAAAGTCCGCCACACCCTAGAGAGGTCATGTGGGAGCTAAGGCCAAAGTCCGCCATGCCTTAGGAGAGTCATGAAGAGAGACCTTCAAAGTCTGCCCCAATGCCTTAGCCAAATTTTCACCTTAATGGAGGCCGTGAAGGTCCCTTAGCCAAAGTCCGCCATGCATTTGGAGGTCACGTGGGAGCTAACAACAAAGTCCGCCCAAGCATGCCAAGTGATGGAGGAGCCTAGCCTAAAGTCCGCCATAGGCTAGAGAGGTCATGTGGGAGCTAACAACAAAGTCCTCCCAAGCTTGCCAAGTGTTGGGAGCAACCTTCAAAGTCCGCCATAGGCTAGGAGAGATGCCTAAAGTCCGCCATAGGCTAGGAGGGTCCTGAGGAGAGGTCACCAAAGTCCGCCCAAGGTGGGAGAGAAGTCTAAAGTCCACCATAGGCTAGAGAAGTCATGTGGGATAGATGTCTAAACTCCGCCCTAGGCCATACTAGAGATGTGTTCAAAGTCCGCCCAAGATCTTCACAACGGGAGAGGCCACCAAAGTCCGCCCAAAGTAAGAAAGCCATGGAGGAGCCAAGTCTAAAGTCCGCCAAGGGTTATGAGGCCATGAAGGAGCAAAGGCTAAAGTCCGCCCCATGCCTTAGCCAAAATTTCGCCTTGAAGAGGGCCAAGAGGAGAGGTCTCCAAAGTCCGCCATACCTTGGAAAAGATGGAGATAAAATTCCAAAGTCCACCTATGCATTGAAAGTCAACATGATGTCACAAAATCCACAAAGATTTCAAAATTAAATCCAAAATGAAGAAAATATCTAAGAAATATCTAAAAATCCTCAAAATAAATCCAAAATGGAAAGTTCTTTTGAGAATATTGAGAGAATATTGAAAGATTATTGAGATATTAAATCAAAATGGAAAGTTTTTTTTTGAAAGGAGAATCGATAAATATCTTCAAACTTAAATCATAATGGAATGTTTTTTTTGAGATATTGTCTTAAAACTGGGAAACGTGAAGTTAAAATTAGAAGTATGGGTTGGATGATTTTAAGGGTTTCTACTTGAAGATTTAACCTTGTCTACAAATACTCCATTATCAACTTCATTATTACACCAAGAAGTTCAAAGTTACTAAGGAGAGCTTAGTAAAGTATGTCAGTTTCAAAATCATCTGGAGAAAATTCTAGATATTGCTGGAAGTTGGATAATAGTTTTTGGCAAAAGGTTTACAAATTTCCGGAGAAAGGCAACCAGTACGAGGAAGAATCATCCAAACTTTTTTTGAATTTTCTAAATATTTCGGAGAAAATTCTAGCCTTACTTCTATCCTAGTCAGAGGTGAAATTAAAATTGTGAATTTTCTGAATATTTTCCAGAATTTAATAAATGATTTTTTTTCGAAAATTTTGGAGGAAGAAAATCATTTTTTTTTGGCTAAGTATGAAATTTTTTGAAAGTTTTGACACTTGGTGGTAACCACAACCAGCCTTAAGACTGAGGGTTTTAAGGTGAAAATTCGATTTTTATGGCTAAGTATGAGAATAAAAAAGGGAAAATTTTCCAACACTTAGCCATTTCGCAGCCCTGTTATTTTCAAAACTTTGCAAATCCTTTTCTAACTTAAAAATTTCCATTGTTTGCTTGTAGGCCTTATACATTATTAAATTCCAGGTAGACAAAGATGCTCCTCTAGAGTCGAGGATGACTTCAAAGTGGAAGAACATCAGTGACACCAACCTCGGACACATCAATTTGAGGGAGTTTAAGAAGCGAATGTTTGGTCTAGACAACCTTGTGCCTACCACCATTGCACGAAAAATGATCAAGAGTGGTATCGTGCACGCCGCCGGCTTCCTCCCCGCCATGCAGTGCAATGAACTAGTAGTCGAATGTGCCAAACACTACAACCCCATCAATAAGGATATTGTTGCACCTGATGGAAGAGTGTTGGCGAATGTCAGCGATGAGGCCATTAGAGAGGCCTTCAGGATCCCTGAGTACCACAACGCAGTATATATGACAAAGGACGAAGCTAACAGTCTTACCACGACCACCTAGAGGAATATGATGCCATAGTTAACCATTCCTGGCTAGACAAGCCGAGGAAGGGCGCCTCCAAACTCCAGAGAAAGAGTCTAGTGCGAGCGTACTTCAAGGAGGACATTGGGGACATGATTGTCCTACTCAATAGAATAATAGGAAATCCTCAGGGAGCTCCATTCGAACCCTGGATGTATTATTTCATTAATGAAATAATCAATGGAGTAAAAATGATAGACTGGGCCCAGATGATCAGCGACAACCTAGATAGCCAACTAAGGAACTTGGAGGCGAATAGGACTTTCTTCATGAGTTCTTACTTGTTTTATTCTTTGGCCAGGACCTACAAGTACAGAGGTCTCACTTGTAGAGGAGAAGTTGGGAACAAGGAGAACCAATTTCCAGTATATGATTGCTATCCCCAGCTCCACATGGAGGAGAAGTTCCATTTCAAAAGGGTGAATGATACCTTCCTGATGCACATTACCCGAACACTTCAAGGTGGCCTGCACCAGAGGCTCTCTCAAGAGTCTATGGACTTCATCGGTCGGTTCGGGTGTTGGTACGTCCAATATCCAAAGTTCACTTACCTCCAAATTTAGGGATTCTCTGGGCCTCCATACAAGCTTCCAGCTTACACTACCAACCGAGTGGTGTTGCTCGAGGTTGTGAGACAATTGGAGGAGTATATAGTGATTCAAAGGGATAAGCAGAAGAAGGCAGGGACGTCCTCACTTACAATTGGTAATGGGCTGGAAACATGTCCATCATCACAGGTTGCAACCACCGCTGAGAAAGAACTGGCCCAGTATCCCTTCTTATCAATACAAGGCAAGAAAGGATTTCGGTCCATTCCATAGGATAAAGAAGATCGAAGGGACAACGTTTGAGCACAGACTGGATCCAGAAGAATACTGGGCTAATGCAACCAATAGTTTCGAGATCCGAAAGAGGTTCTGGTCAAGAATTCCTTTGAGTATGGTGACAGCAACGGAAGTATTCAGAGTTGCTGATTAGGTAGAAGAAAGCCTAGAACTTCAGTAGCCAGGCTTTGAAAAGATGAAGAATGAACCCTTAGTCTTAATAGATTGGACAGAGGGAGAGAAATCGGATCTAGTAGACCTCATGAGGTCAGTGGTTGAGTACTCAAGGTGGTGGGCGTCTGAAAAGACAAAATAGTTGAAGGCCAAAGGTATGACTTTGACTTATGAATTAATGGGAGTAGATGATACTCTGTCCGTCGACCTTTGTACCTCCGCCAGTGATGCTCTAATTCCAGAAAGTGTTGGGTCTCGAAAGAGGAGGGAGTTGGGTGGAAGCTCCACAAAGGTCACAGGGAAAAGGGCTGTAGGTGAGAGAAGAGAATCCAGCGAAAGTCACTCCATCCTAAGTGTTGCTTCCATTGCGCCTGATCAAAGTGCAATTGGGGAGCAAGAGATGAACATCTGTGTGATTGATGATGAAGTAAGAGTGCTTTCCAAGCCAACTAAGGAAGTGGTGGAAAAGGTCTTCCGAAGTCCAGACAGGAGGCAAATTGAAGCACCTACAATCTTCTTGGATGGCATACCAGCGAACCCAGGAGGGGCAGATGATGAGTTTGATCGGAACACTATAGAACAATCAACCATTCCGGATTGGCTGAGAGCAAGGATAAAGGCCAAGGTTCCCAAGGAGGCCCACTCAACCGAGGAGGTCACCGCAGCATTCCTGGAGAAGGTGAATGAACCCGCTATAGCTAAACCGCCCAAACCCGCCAGGAAGTTTTCCCTGATTCAGAGAGACAGTGTCGGATTAAGGACAGCCCAGATAGCGGTGCCCAAAGAAGGGAAGACTAGGGACAATGTCACCGCAGATGATTACAAGGTTACTACCATAGAGATGGGTAAGCCTACCCAGGACCAAGAGATCCAATATTTTGATGACTCCTGCAACGTTCTAAAGACGAGGCTGGCTCATGAAATGGAAAAGAGGAAGAAAGTGGAAGAAGAGAACCAACAGTGGAAGAAGTATGTTTCAATCTTACCAGCCCGCTCAACCATGAAGTCCCGGCTACTCCACCACAGCCTCTTCAGCAGGGATCAATGAAGGACTATGATGATATGAAGGGTTCGTACACTCAAGGAAAGGAATGGATTTCAGACGCTTCGGTGCGTGCTGACACCCTGGTAGAAAACTTAGTATCGGCACATGAGGCAACTTCTTTGTTGATTGATCGTATCCAGGATGTAGCATCCAATTGGGAAGAAGTGGATGAAATTCATAATGAAATACTCCCTCACCTAAAGGTTATCTGAGGCATGTCAAAGAGGAGCTTAGTGGATGCAGGCATTATACAGACAGGAGACAGGTATGACTTCGGCACGTGGTACTATGCTCTAGTCACTTAGATTGAGGTTTTGAAGAAATCCGAGACCAAGTGTTTTGAGACAGAGGCAAGTGTTAGAGAGATCTTGGGCAAGGTATTCTGTGTGGCGTCAGAGATCTGGAAGAAGGAAAGCCTAAGGGAGAAGCATTTACAAGCAGAAAACTTGAGAGCCAGGATTCAGACGAGCTTCTTCCGAGATTCAGGGATGATTAACAAAGGCGATCTTTCGAAGATTGCAAACTTCCTCTCCATCGATGACAACTTCCTCACCCAAGCAGTGGAGTGGGAAGGCATCCTTGCCACATGTGCCAACAATGTGGACCTCATCGACTTCCAGATTTGCGGTTTCCCAAGTGTCACCATGGAGGAGGTCAAGCTCATTGTGTCCAGATATGTTGAATCTCTGAAAGAGGAAAGTGGCCACTCACCTCAGTGAAATTAGCAGCTGCGCCACTTGTCACTCTTTCATTTGTTTGAACTAATAGTATTTCCGAAAACCCTAATTAGGGTTTAGGACTTTCAATCTTGGCCCTTGATCACTGTTTGATCTCGGCCATTCATTTATTTTTGAGAAACTATATAAGGTTGCCTCCTCTCATTTGAAAAGGGTGAGGTTTTTGATGTATTTTTGCTTAAGGTCATTTCCAGATAATATATTGCATGTGCGCTGCTTTGTAATCTCTATTATTTGAACGATTTGCATGGTTTCAATTGCCTCAACACTTAGTTAAAATTAACTTAGATTTGCTTTCATTGTTGTTAATTCGAATGAAGGATTTGATAAGTGTCAATTGATGGTGTATCTTCGCTCATACTTTTGGTGTATGGATGATTTCCATCTCACCATGCAAAGTTAGTCTGAGCCTATCCCCTGTGCATCCCAACATCTCGATCATAAGCACAACCCATTGAAGATTGCACCGGCCTTGTGTAGTTGTCCCTAGTGTGGTGAAGCAAGGTTTGGTTTCTCGAGAGCACCCAGTTGATACCGTCTCCAGAATTCATAGGATTAGATTAGCCTTCTTGAACTCTATTCCTTTTTCCCTTTCTTTTGAAAGTCTAAATCCCAAAAAATTCCCAAAAAAAAAGAAGAGCCTAAATTGCTAAATCCATCTAAGTCCAGCAGTTCAAAAATACTTGTCAAGCGTAAGTCCGCCTTGAAAATTTCAGCATACACTACCCAAGAAGCTATTCCACTAAAGTCGCTTGTTCGCACATATAGACCTTGGAATCAGTAGTGATTTTTCAGGAGAGGATAGAATACCTTCGGGTATCCTATCCTAATGTTTGGTAGATGATAAAACCGACACCAACAGGTCTCAAATCTGATGTTCTCCAGTATGTTCTCCAGTATTACGGGCTTGCCAAAAGCTCAAGGGAGAGACAGCATTTATGTGGTAGTTGATCGGTTGACTAAGTATACACATTTCTTTCCGATCACGACTACTTATTCAGTTGCATAAGTGCTCGATCTTTTATTTCGTGAGGTATTCAAGTTGCATGGTTTACCTTGGAGTATTGTCAGTGATAGAGACAGTAGGTTTATGGGTAACTATTGGCAAGAGTTATTCAAACTATGCGGGACAGAGCTCACTCCGAGTACTAGCTACCACCCTCAGACTGACAGGCAGACAGAGATTGTCAACAAATGGGTGGAGGGATACCTACGGAACTACATTTTTGGGCAGCAAAAGGCTTGGGTGAAGTGGTTGCACCTTTGTGAGTATTGTTATAATTCCACTCACCACATGACTATTCAGATGACACCATTCAAAGCTTTGTATGGTTATGATGCTCCTAGTTTTCTGGATTTATTGTTGAGCGATTGCAGAGTACCAAGTGTTGGGGATCTATTGCAGGAGAACCAGGATATCATGAGCGCTCTTCGTGAGAACATTCAGAAGGCTCAGAGACAGCAAAAGCAATATGCTGATCAGAGGAGGGTTGAGAGATCTTTTCAGACCGGGGATATGGTGTATCTAATGCTTCATCCCAATAGACAATCCTCTCTTAGGAAGAAGGGCTCTGAGAAACTCAAGCCACATTATTATGGGCCATTCAGGATTATCAAGCGACTTGGTGAGGTGGCTTACGAGTTGGATTTACCGGCAAATAGTAAGGTCCATAATGTGTTCCATGTTTTGCACCTCAAGAAGGCATTGGGACAACATATAGCTCCTTCTTCAGACTTAACACCCTTGGATGACGAGGGGAAGTTGATTTTAGTACCTGAGGTCATCATAGAGACTAGAGACCGTCATCTTCGGAGGCAAGTCATCAGGGAAATTTTGGTTAAGTGGAGAGAACTGCCGTTAGAGGATGCTACTTGGGAAGGCAAGAGTGTTTTAAAGCATCCCGCATTGAGTTTGCTTGAGGACAAGCAAATTCAAGGAGGGCGGACTGTGATGTCCCCGCCCTAGTCAATCTCTGTGACTGATGGGTTAGCCTATCATTTTTGGACTCTCGTAGGCTAACATTCTGGATAGAGAGTCTCAGTGGCAGTTCCACTTTGTCAATTCACTCTTGGGTTCAGTTCCAGGGCCTTAGCAGTTGGTGTGTTGGCTTAGTTGCCGGACTTGATATTTTTAGTAAGTCAATCTCGCAGTTGTGCTATGTTTAGTCAGGGCACTTGGACACATGGGGTTATTCAGTGTTGACCCCTGCTTCTGACAGTTCGTCAAAAGACTTAATATTGAGGGAGACGTTAATATTTTAGTGGTTAAGTTATTTATTTAACTTATGCGCTAATATTATAAAGTCATAAAGTGACTTATTAATTTAAAAGGCCACTTAAATATTATAAAGTGATTTTTATTAAATCACTTACATGATTTGCGCGCCCAAGTTGAATTTATACTATGCAAAGTTAATTAAATACATTTTATTGTATTTAAAATGCATTTGGGCGAACTTATTGGAAATCGTGGCATTTGGGGGTTATAAGGAAATTGGAAGCAATTCAAACTCTATTGTTGATTCTTTGAAATCGCTTTGCTTTGCTCTGTGGATTTTCTGAGACAAGGGTTTCAGAGGGTTCGCTATTGAAGAACGTTCATTCTTCATGGATTTGTGATTCTGAGGCTGTGAAAGATCAGCTGAATTATTGCAAATTGAGAGGGCTTCATACAAAAGTCTTCGGGTGCTTCATCAGAGGTTAATTGTGTTAGTTATTTGCAGATTTTGAATAAGGAGGCAATATAGGTTAGACGCCTCACTTGCAATTTTAACAATTTTGTCTACCTCTGAAGGAATCCTCTGCATCTGGAAATCTAGCAGAGAAAATCTTTTAGACAGTTTTTGTCTTGAAGGAATTTTTTTCGCATTCTTGTGCATGTCTCGTCTTGAAGAAAGATTTTTCAATCAATCAACCATTTCTTCCGTATTTTGGAAATTTTATCCTATCCGAAGTTCTAGAGAGAGAAAATCCTCTCACTTAGCCAATTTTTTTCATGCCTTGGAATTCTTCATTTTGGGCGCAATTCCACCTTGAGGAAGAAATTTTTTGAATTTTGAAATTTTTCTCCTATCTTGATTTCCACATTCTGTCCATTTTTTTCCTAGCTTAGAGCGCATTTTAGTAGTGAAGGAAACTTGGTATGAAGGAAACAATCCTCCTATCCATCATTTTGGCGCTCTATCTCATTCCATGATTGCATTTCTCTTGTGATGGAGGAATTTTGGTCTTTTAAACTTTTCCTCCTTACCTTCATTTTGGTGCCCATCCACCTCTTCTAAGCGCATTTGACCCTTGAAGGATGATTTTAAAGGAACTTAAAAATTCCTTCCTCAACTCCACTTCATGCTTGGGCGCCATTTGGCCAAGGTGGAGGATTTTGAGGTGAAGCTTGAAATTCCTCCTTGACACATGATATGCGCTTTGCCTCTATCCTTGGGCGCATTTTCAAGGAGGTGAAGGAAATTTTGACTTAGGAGGAAATTCCTCCTTGACAGCATTTTGGCGCCCATCCTTCTTCTAGAGCGCATTTTTAGTAGTGTGCGGGATTTTAAGGAATTTTGGATTTTCCTCTTCTTCATTGATTTGGCACCCTACTTCCTCCTTGAGCGCCATTCTTAGGTGATGGAAGAATTTTGCTTGAAGGAGGATTTTCCTACTTGCATTGATTTCAGCGCCCTTCTTGGCCTTGGAGCCCTATTTTGAGTTTGAAGAGGAATTTCGTGGCGAAGGAAGAATCCTTCCATGCCTTGATTTAGATTTTCATGCCTTTTCCACTTGAGGAAAGGATCATCTGCCTACATTTTCACTTTTTCGTATTTCAAACTTGGATTTTTAGGAATGCTCTGCCATCAATAACCTGCCAACTCCCTGAGGTAGACTAGCCAAAAATAGACTTACCAAAAATAGTAAGTTCTTCAAAAAATCAAATTAGGGCAAACTGAGGTAGGGTGACAAGGATAGCAAATTCATTCGCTGCCATACTCTAACTGGTGGGTTCATCTGAGTCAACAACTAGCAACTCCTTTTCATCCTCAAAAAGTGTGGTGTTGCAATGATTTTGCATTCTTTTGTAATCATTCGTAGCAAGGTATGCACTCCACACTTTATTTGTGATGCACTTTATCTAACTTGATTGACTACCTCCATACATAGCGAACAGGTAAACTTGGAACGAGGAGTGTGATGAATTCTACACCACCAAGGCAATAGCACGCTCTCCAAGCATATCTCTTGATTGAGGCCAAATTGGTTCTTAATCAAACTCCTAAATCGAGTAAACTCATCATACCTTGATGGAGGGTTGGGACTATCGGGTTGAACAAATCTAATTTAGGGATATCCCAAAAAAATATCTTTCCCCACAACGCTAACTCAACCCTTGATAGAAAGGTCAAGCATTTCAGCTCATTGTGCTCAACTATATTGTGGAATCTGCAATGCCCTGCAAATGCAAGTTCGGATAACTACCTAGGATACAACTGTGCACCCAACCTCTAGTGAAGTTGGGGAATGTCGGCCTGGGGACTGTCTCTATGAATCGGCTGACCCAACATTTTGAAAAATTTTGTATTTTTTCAGATTTTCTAATTTTTGGTATTTTTTGGTTTTCTAATTTTTTGGTTTTTTCAATATAGGAGAGATCTAACATATCTCAGATATAGCATTTGAAAGGGTGTATAAAGCTCAGCTGGTTGCAAAAATCCTAACGGCCCTCCTTCTAGCGCCAATTCAGTTGATGCGGGAAATGTGCTTGCTAATCTCTTTGTCAACATAGAATAGAATGCAGAGATGATCCCATTCTCTCTTGAATAAGGAAGTTCCTAATGCTACTAAGGACGATCATAAGGAGACAACCTCAAGGTTTCAACTGTCAGGTCTTGACTGCTCAAGATAACTCAACGGTAATGTGTTTTGTTGGTAAACAATAGGGGGCTTATGAATGTAATAAGTTGGCCTGCATCTGACGATGCTTTGATTCTCAAACTGGGGAAATAAATAACAAAAGGAATAGGGTTTAGGAATCCTAAAGACAAGGATAGTGACAGTCGATGTTTTGGGTGGACGGATTTCAAATATACTAGTTCCTGCTTAGCCAGAGATAAACTCAAAATTCCACAGGAATAGTGCAAACTCCAAGGGACAAAAGGATTTTAAGACAATATGGATATTCATTCAGACACCCAATTCTGGCCCTCTCTGAGACAAATACCCACAATTGAACTAAGGAACAAAAAAAGGGTTCGGACTAACCATGCAGAAAGACCTACAATCAGCAAGCCCCCAATGGTATGAACTTGAAATCACATCAAATACCCTCACACTTCACCGTTAAAATAATTGAACACTAACTAATGAGATGAAGAGAAACCATGCAAACAAATTAGGACAAACAACAAAACACCATGCTTCAATGTTCCATTTATTTGTTCTAACTGCCATTACAACAATTTCCGTCTAGCAGTCCTATTCTACTTCTACTCTAATTACAGCTACTTCTAACCTGCTAACTTTACAAAAACCTGTAACTATCTAACCCCTTACAAAGAGGGAGGCACTGGCCTTTTATAGATTTTACATTTTGAATCAAAGGCCAGAATTTAACTCATCCAATGGCTCTAATCTGCCTTCTAGAAGCTCTGACAACTTTAGCCCATACGTAGTAATTCCCATAGCTTCCCAACTGCACTTTTTTCAATCACTTCAGCTACCTACAACTATTCTCAATTAATTTTGCTAGAAGACAAAACATCGCTGGGCTCGAGGCACAAAAAGGTGAATCCTAGTAGCTAGTAAATAACTAGTGTCCCGTTTGTTTTAAATTGCATTAAACAGGGCTCATAGGTAATCATTTTACAATAAAGCAATTATGTTTTTACAAACAAACTGATTTTTTGTTATTTCCAGCTGTTCGCTGCTGCTTTTGGATACTTTTGTACAATTTTGAGTGTTTTGTTGCCTTCTAGAGACTCAGAATGGCATCAGTTTCATCCTGACTCTACAGCACATCCTTTGTTAGCACTACTATGTGATCACCATTTTGATCCTACGTGCTACATCTTCACCTCCCGGCTTCGTCTATGTGTTGGATCCCCTCTTGTTGCCCCACTGGTGACTCCGCCTTTCCAATCCTTTCATCCACTAGGCCTCCTCCAAGTGTCATCCATCTTGCACAGACAAGAAAACCTAGGATCAATCACCCATTCATTTAATTGCTCTTTTAAATGTTTGCCTTCCTCATGATTTTATGCTAGAAGGGGTCGAACTTAAATTCTTGGTCTCGATCTTGTTTTCAATTTATCAGCATGCTTCATTGATTCCCACCTTACTATTATTAGAGTCGAACTTTGCTTTGCATTACGCTTTGATCATTTCAACGCTATAACATTTTTTGATATTTACTTCGGCTCTCACAATGGCATTCTAAAAAAATGATTTTATTTGACGAGCTTTGTTGCTTCAACACCATACTAGGTTTTTTTTTATCAGGGGTTATAAAGAGACTCAATAATGCAAATTTTGCCTCTTTCGAAAACAGAACATTAGAACTTTACTACACTTCACCATTTAAGAACACCATTTAAGAACACCTTGACCAAGCTAAACAAGGTTAATGCACACAAAAAGAACATTTTCAAACTTCCCCCAAAAGAACGCCTCATACTTCCCAAGCTTTATTTTTTTATTTTTAAAACACCTTAAGACTTAGCTCGGTGTATTTATCGGGCTTTTGTTGCGCGATATCAAAAACTTTTTTAAAAGGTGAAAGCTTGCAATGGGTAAAGCTCGAGACATAGATGGCATACAGGAAGAACATTTAAGGTGGGGATTAGAAATCCTCACGCCTAACATCAAAAGAATATTCAATGGAGTCATCCAAAATGGGTTTCCAACAAATTGGTCAACTAGTGTGGTCATCCCTTTGCTCAAAAGCGGTGACATCAATAACCCCTCAAATTACCGCACTATAATGATCAATCCTCTCTTCGGTAAACTTTTTGGGAGCATGATATAAAGGTGAATCAATAGTTAGGCTGAAAAGGAGGGAAAGAGAGCAAATGGGCAAGCGGGCTTTAGACCAAAGTATTCTACCATTGATCATTGCATAACACTCGGACACTTGATTGAGAAGGTATGGGATAAACAAGGACTGGAAGTCTTTTGCTATTTTGTGGACTTCAAAAGAGCTTGACACAGTACCTAGAGGCAAATTGTGGAGTAGAATGGAAGAGTTGGAAATTCCAGTACAATATAGAGCTGTTGTTCATAGATTGTATAACCAAGTTTGGGCTAAGTTACAAACAAAACAGGGACTATCAGAATGTTTTAGAAGTGACATTGGGGTCAAGCAGGGCTGCCCATTATCTCCTACCCTATTTGGGCTATACATTGACAAGTTAGAGGAATGGATAGACAAGTTTGGGGGTGGGGTTGATCATCTGACCAACTATGTAATATGCTAATGACCTTGTTTTAATGGCAAAAACAGCACAAGATTTGAAAGAACACTTGAAGGCTCTAGAACAATTTTGCCAAGAGGCGGGCATGCAGGTGAACACTAGCAGAACCAAGGTCATGATCGTTACCCTAAAAAGAAAGAAGGTCCATAGAGAATTTGTCTCTGAGGGAAACACCTTACAAGTGGTCGATGAATATAAGTACCTTGGCCTAAATTTCCACAATAAACTCAGTTGGGAAACATGTAAAACAAAAAGGATCCGAGGAGGATGGAAAGCCTTATACTCACTCCAAAATAAATGCAGAAGAGCAGAACTATGGGATTGGAAAACTAAGAAAACTCTTTTTGGGCTTCTTGTGGTTCAAGTGGTATTGTACGGATGTGAGGTAAGGGGCAGCAACACTTCAACAAGGAAATGGGGGCAAATAGAGAGACTACAAAAGCATTTAATTATGACCAGTCTCAAGATTAAATCATCTATCCCATATGAGATTGTCCTAGCGGAAGCGGGAGCTTTCCTTATTGAGGCATTAGCTATGTTCCGATTGCTAAGCTACTTAAGGAGGTTAGAAAACATGGAGATACATCGCTAGCCAAAAATGGCAGTAGGGGAGAAATTAGATAGAAAGAAGAGCACATGGATGAAACAAAACATTAAATGGATGAATAAATGGAGTATTAACCTACAAGACTGCCCGCATAACATTGGAGAAACAAAAAAATACATACAAGAAAAATTCAAAGAAAACATGTGGGCAGGTCAGTTAGGGAGGAAAAAAGAATACTATATCAAACACTTCAATCCTACACATGACCATACACAAAAGAACTACATAGGAATGGACATAAAGTGGAAGGCAAAAATGCTAATTGCTCAAATAAGGACCAGCTCACATCAACTTAGATGTGAAACTGGGAGATGGACGATACCCAAAGAGGAATGGGAAGATAGAAGGTGTAGATATTGTACGCAAGGGGTGGTGGAGACTGAATGGCATTACATCATGGAGTGCCTAGCCGACAGTGACATCCGGAGTAAGTATGTTGAGACACTAAATGTGAACACCTTAAGTAGTCTATTTGACGAAGAAAAGATACCAAAAGTTGCAGATTTCCTAATCAAGTTACACAGCAAAAGATCCAAGATGCAGAAGGAGAAGGAGAAAGAGGTTTAATTGTTTGGATTTGTTCGGGCTTTGCATGCCTTCTTTGCTAGCTATCTGTGGGTCCCATAGGCTGTTTGGCCTCGTGGACGTTATTAAAAACATTCAATTCAATTCAATTCAAATGGCGAAACGACTCACTTTATTGTTTCGCCAAAACTTTATTTAGCACCTCCCGGCCTTTAGTTCGATATTATTTTGAGTCTTTTTTAAGGCAAATACAAGGCTCATTTCTTTAAATGCCCAAATTTACTTTATGAGCTATTTATTAAAAGGAAGACACCGAATTACTTCGGTACTTTTGACGACTTTGTCAAGGCAATGATATCACAAAAAGTTCGAACTTTATATTTTTTCAAACCTTATATTGGCTTTGATTTTTACTTTGTTTCGACGGTGTTTGGTGTTCTTATCGATGATTGCAAGGCATGCGATTTTACTTAAAAGAAATGACCGAACCTCTCTTGGTTTTGACCTTCATCACTACGTTGGCATATGTTCGGTGTTTATTTCGGCAATTTCAGAGAGGCCGAAACAGGTGCATTTGTCTTGGAAGAAGATCGAACTTTACTCTCTTTTGATCTTTCACTGCACCATGTTCAATGTTCTTTGCGGGGCTACTAGAGATTACTGGCAAAAGAAAGAAGAACGACTTCGACTTCATTATGTTTTTGCATCTTAAGAAGTTTGAAGGTGATCATTTGTTTTGCCCTTTGTCTGATCTTTCAAGATGTCATGCTTTCGGTATTTCCTACAGGAAGAGCAAGGTCGGGTTTGGGCATTTGGCTTTGGGCACGACTTCAGATTCTATTTTGTGCCCTAAATGTTTCTATTTTCACCTGTTTTCTGTAGGACACAACTCGGTATTACTCTCGGCAAAAACACTGACGGTCCTCTACTTTGTTCTTACAAACGCAGGCACACTAGATGAAAGGGGGGTCGCCGTCATAGAAGATGGGGAAGGGTGTGTGAAGCACAACATGTCTTTTATAGAATATACAAAATGTTGCTTTTTTTTTATCTCTACCTTGTATCACTACATCACTATGGTATGATGACCTTTAATTATCTTGTTTGGTCTTGTATACTATCAACTTGTCCATCGATTAGTGGCCTATGGCCTTTTATGATTTCTTTGACATAGATCTCATTTGACATCCAAATCCTTCCTCAATGGTGTAATGTCCCCATTTGGGATTTACATTAATTTAGTCTTGAGACACCCATTCCAACTTACAATGAGAATTGTAATACATTTATAAATATAATTTTATTAAATCTAAAGACATTTCATTAACTTGAAATTCTAAAAAATAGAACTTATCTTGATAGCTTTCTCTGGTTTGACAAGGGGAGATTTACTATGACCTTGTATTTTAATTGCTCATAGTGATTGAGTTGATATATTTGATGTAATCTTTTAATCTTTAAGTTCCGAGTGTCTGATCTGTTCTCATTATATCCTATGATGATTGAAGGAGAGGCTATTGCTCTTATGATACGGATGGACGTTGTTCCCACTCTGTACTTATACGCTTGAAACGAAGCAACTGTCTCTAATCTCTTGTATGCTTCTGCAACCGATTATGCCAAAGGAGGCCATTGCTCAAATGAGCAGATCCAAACTGGATAAGTAAGAGATATAAGTTTTTTTTAATGCCTCCCCAAATGAAGGAGATTGATCACTTCTTATAATTTACATTTTGGAGTGGTGCCTCTAAAGGGCATGTCTTTGTCCCTTCGTAACAAACCACACCTCTCCTTAACAGTTTATCGATTAGACAAACTTTAATCAATTCTTTCTTAATCTTCTTAATCTTCGACGTCTCGTATCGGTGTCTCATTAACTCCCAATATCGTTCATTTTCATATCGCCTATGAACTACTTCAATTATCGAGGATCAAGCTAATTATCTATGAGTCTTTTGATATCTTCCATCATTGATTTCATAGTTGATATCCACAAGCATGTCAACCCAATTACAACTCAATCCCGATATGTTTTAGTCTTCAGAATAGAATTGAATAACAAAGTGATTGTATGTAGCGTAGTTAATACGATAGTTCTTGTATTAATTATCATGAAGTCGACTAGTTGCGATCCCCATGATAAGTCTGCTACAATGCTCAAGTGTTGATAGCACCATAATTGCTTTCGTATATCAAGTGCGCTTCAATGCTCATATTTATATTCGTCTTGTATTTCAAAGTCCTGTGATAATGACATTGGTGAGTATTTGTGCCTTCGAATTATAACACAGTCACGATTTCCACCATGTAATTCGATGATCTGTTTCCATCATGTAATTCGATGATTCTGAACTTCACAATCTCAATGTCTTGATCAATAATGAAGATCCTAAAACTTCGTAAATAGAAACTTTGTACAATCACCATAATTAGCTCTGCAGCATATAGACTAGTGTCTATATGATTTGTTCGGAATTAATACTCGATATATCATTTCTCTTCAAGAATGATAAACACAAGACATGTAAACCGATTATATGTCAAATAGGTAGATGCTCTATACACGTATCCAAAATGGGTAAGGAAGAAGTTTTCGATGCATTAGCTTAATTTTATTCACTTAGGCAGGGTTTAAGCATATAAGGTAATCGCACCACTTGCTAATAATCCATAATTATTTTTATATTCAAATCGTATTTGAATAATGTCAACATTCTTTTCTTAAATCGATAGTCTTTATAACTAATTGTTGTAGTAACCTAATGTAAATTATGTTTATAATATAATATTAATTTATTAATTAAATATTATTATTAATTATTTCATAATACATGAATATTAATTAAATAATAATATTAATAAATAAATAAAAATCAAATGATCATTCATTTTAAATATTACATTTATTATATATATAATGATCAAGGAGGGGACATGACAAATGGCTTTAGCATCAATGATAATTTCGTCTTTAACATTGTCTTCATACCTTCTTGACATCAATGACAATATTTCCAACAATAGGGTCCCCAGCTCTCCTTTCTATTACTGCACCTAGAGATGTGTGCCCTATTACCTTTAGGAAACAATTCAAAAATTGGGCTTTACACAACTTACCTACGACTACCATATTAATCACCCTCTTCTTTCAATCTATTTAGAAATTAGAGGTATTGTGTATCCTTTAAATATCATAGGTAACCACACAGATGATGATAATCCATTAGACAACATACATCTTGTTCAGCCACCAATGTATCCTATTCCTTTTAATCTCATACTAGGCAAGGTTCTCACTTTGCTAACAACCTAGGATTCTTAGACATGCGTGTATACCAAATTTTCTCTCTAGTTCAAGAGGATCATGGACCTTGGATGTTCAGAGAGATTCTAGGGGGTGTACCCTTCTTCCTAGAATTATTCACTAAGACCCAATAAGCCCAAGCCATTCTTTGGTGAACATTATCAAATCTTGTATTGGCTCTTTCATGGCAATTGACTCGAACATCAATCCTCCTCCCCTCAACATTTTAGTACAAACAGGAGCTAATTTGAGTCTCTGGTCTCCAGCTTTCTCTCCATCAACCCCCTTCTCCTTTCACAACAGATATTGCTTCCACATGATTATTTGTATTAAATGGCTATCTTTTTATAGGGTTTACTCGTTTTGGGTTCATCCTCCACTTAGAATCTTAATTCTTAAGTCTAAATTACAAATGTTTGAGTCCCTTTTAGCACTCATTTCTATTGAATCTCTTTCTATTTTGGAGTCCTGTTGAGCTATTTTTATCATTCAGGCACAAAGTATAACTTCTTTCTTTGTTTCTTAGTGCATATCAAGCTCATCAAAAGTTGGACCCAGTGCACAGTAACCTCAATCCTTTTAGGCATAATATTTCACAATAGAAAAAGATAACAATCTTCTTAATTATCACAGGACAGCTTATTAATAAGTAGTTTCTTCTACTAGTATGCCTCCGATTTTATTTCAGATTTTAACTTTTTATCTTATGTTTATTACAGTCAACAAAATTAAGTCTATATAACATTCATGTTCTCAATCACTGGTTTTCACTTGGATGAATTACCAACATAGGGAATATGAATTAATGCAAGGACATCCATGCGTCCTTTTCAAACAATGTAACTTGTGTCAAATGGAACTGTTTTAAAATAAATAAAAACGGTATATGTCACCCTATAAGTTTTAACCACGTTCAGACATATAAGTCTTCCTAAACCACCATCTAAAATATTAAATAAGGAATTCTTACCAGACTAACATGCCTCTTCAAACTTCGCACCCTTTCATGTAAAAGAAATGCAGGTTTCTTGATCTCTGATAGATTGACGCCACATGCCAAACTATCACATAAGAGATTACACATTTCAGAAAAAGATGAAAATCTTGCATCGTGTGTCTGTTGATTACTGGGTTCCTGTATTTGTTCAAATGAAACAGTAAACATAAAAAGCTTTCCTAGGAGGTCTCACAGAAAACATCTAAAACCCATTCACAAATACCAGCTAGAATTTCTAAGAAACAATTGCATCGTATATAGACACTTAAAAAAACAACCATCTGAGTTAGGAAATTACCCTACACATGAGCTCCAGAGGAAGATAATCAAAGCAGTCTTCAGCTTTTACTTCAGATGACTGGGAAACTTTCAAATCTTTCAATGAACTATTATTGACCAATAGGCCCTGCATTTGTTATGGATAAGAAAAGCATTCACACCTTATGGGAATCACAAATCAAATGTCTACATGAGATAAATAATACACATTTGACAATGGACAATTCACAAAAATTATAAATGTTGGAATGAGACGTTGCAAATGCCTATCACGTATGATTCCCTTACAAAAGTTAAATGGTTAAACTTAATATCAATATATGTGTTTACTTGTTTTCATGTTAGATGTGCCCTGAATGAACCAGGTGACACGAGCATAAGCCTACTTTTTTTTGTCAATGAAAATTCACATTATTAGACAGCAGCAAACCAATAAAGACTGTGTAAAACTCAATTCATATTTACAAACCAAATTCTGCCAGTCTCTTAACATCCAAGGCTATGTTTCTGAAAATAAGGTATTGATCAAAGAAGTTGTAAATGGATTGATTTTGTCATTCCAGATTTTATATCCAAACTATGAACCAGACGTTAATATACCATGTCATGCCAAACTAATTAATCCCTTTCAATTAAAATTAAATCAGAAGTATGAGATGTTGTAGATGTCTCGCATTAACCTAGGTAATAGTAGTTCAAGATGATATACCTAAACAGTTGAACAGTATGCAAGAACATTGAATTTCAGAGTTAACAAAATCACTGATCAATCATGATTTTTGTTTTTTGTTTTTTCAATCATATAATAATTCATAAACTTAGGTTTAAAAAAAAACTTAAATGAGTTTTAACATTTTGGCAATGTCTTGCAAATTACCTTGCCATTCTCAAAAAAAGTCCTTTCCTGAAATTTTCCTTTCATATTTAAAATAAATAATGTTAAGAAATATTTTGGAGATTTTCTCTATTGTTACACTTTTGCCAATCAATATTTTTAGTTCCCTTGCCAGTTAATTATCCAGGAATTGTGCAATATTGTTGAATAATTATTCCTAGGAAAGGATTACCCCAAGAGCTAGTTGCAATTGTCATATGGTACGTAATCAGATACCATTAATACCTTGTCATGCCCCATCCTTGATCATTATATTTTTTCCCAAATCAATGAATATAACCTAAATGTAGCAATTAAATTACTATTAATTAATGAATGTTCATTTATTAATTTAATATTTAATTTGAATATGAAATAAATGTAAAAATTGTTATTAATTAATTAATATTTTACTATTAATTAATTCATATTTTATTATAATTAATAATATTTATTAATGAATTTTTATTTCATATTATTATTAATTAATTAATATTTATTTATTAATATCTCAAATTATTATTAATTGATTAATATTTATTAATGTATGATATTCATGAAATGATCAATGAAATAAATTAATGTCAATATCAAATAGTAGTGGGCCCCGATCCTCTAAGGGTCCCACGTAAGGTAGCAATAAATAAAGTTTGATTTGTCTTAATAAAAGGGGGAGGGGGGTTGCGGGAGGGGTGCGATTTGTTAAAGACAATGAAGGATCACAACCCCATCCTCCCATCTCTTCGTAGCATATAAAGGGATGGTAAACATCAATGCAGGGAGGGGGAACATAACAGAAATAAGAATTTAAATTGCAAACAAGTAACTGTTCGAATAGGGATAATAGAAATCAGAACTTGACATCATTACAGATATAAATAAAGCACTACAGAAGACATCAACATATTATTACCAGTACCACAGACATGAATATATACCGTGGAGCAGATTTGAAAGGTAGAATCTGCAGATAGAAGAAGTCAGATTTGGCATTCTATAAGATATTGAAATACACAGCAGTTCGATTCAATTCTATAGTTTGGTATGAGATTTCTGTACATGGCATGCTAAATACTATATATATACTATCGATTGACCATACATTGCTGTTTATGACTGCTTATATAGCATAGTGAATATTATTTGTATCTGCTCACTGCTGATTAATGATTGCTATTGCTTATGTCTGATTATTATATGTAAAACACATGCATAATAGTGGATTTCCTTACATGTTCTGAATATTTATTAAAGTCAGCCGTGATAGAGAAAATGAGGAAATACAAGAGGGGTACAGCAATGGAATAATGTCATATCAAATTTAATTCTTAACCCATAGACTGCAGTGATCTAATTCTTCGTCATCTCTAATACTTGCAAAGATAGGGAGTGTGTGGGGGAAAGGCAGAGTAAATCGGTCACATGGCGAAAATGTCCCAAGACGGGTAGTAAGCCCTGAGGGAGCCGCATGTCGACTGTGTCATGCGCCCTTGGCACAGTAAATCTTCCATCTTGTAAGGTTTAGCGGAATAGGGAAGAGGAGTCTCATGCAATCTATGGGAAGTAAATCATACAAAAAATTTACAAGTTGTTCATCTTAATTGAAAGATTCTTAACATTTAATTATTGGCATAAGTAAATAACTGATAGGTATACATAAGCATACCTACTCCATGGGTGTTTTATACGTACACTTTCCTCATGTATACCTTGTGTTTGTGCCATGTTTGGCATGTTTCCAGCATATGCGTTTTTATGTGTTACTTCATGAATCAGGTGTTTTCAGCATGTCTACTCCATGAATACCTTTCTCATGTATGCTTCATGACTGATGTGTCTTCAGTATGTCCACTCCATGAGTACCTTTCTCATATATGCTTATACCTTATGTGTATTTATGCTTATACCTTAGGTGTATTTATGTAATACTTCATGTTTTACATGTATGACTCATGTCTTGTGCGTATTCATGATTCATGCTTTACATAGCTGCTCCATGCCTTGTGGGCATTACTTAATACCTTATGTATATTCATGTGTGTTGTTTCTCGATTTACATTTGTCCCTGATTTCAGTTTTCGGTATGTCTGGAATGTATATCAGACCTGAAAGTTGTCATTTTCTCGCCATGAAGCTGTTAGGCAGTGCTGTGCGTGAGTAAAGCTGGTTAGTGTATTGGAAATTTGTTAAATGCAAGTTTGGAGGGTGTTTGAAGACATTCCTATTGCTGTTTTCACCTGCAATTAGTAAATAGCAGACCTGCAACCTCTTGCACAGACATATCAGACCTTCTGAAGCTCCTTTCCTTGTGTGTACAGCCCTGCAAGAGCTCATTTCCAATGTTTACAGACCTGTAGCAATTAACTCCAGTCATATTCCTTTCTAATTTGAGGTGTTGACACTGTTTGGAGACCTTTCCAGCAATTTTAGACTGAACTGGGTTTTTGTTGGGTGGCACTGGAGGTGTTTGTAGCTATTCACCATGATGGAGAGGTGTTTCTTGCTAGTTTGGATGGTGTTTGGGGTGTCCTCTGTGGTTGTTCAGACTTGCAACAGCAGTGTTCAATGAGTTTCAGACCTGTAATAATATCTGACATGCGTTTCAGAGGTGTGTTTCATCTGCAAAATGAGTTTGGAGAGGGTTGGAGCTGTCAGTGATAATCCAAATTGCTTTTAGTGAGTTGGGTGTCAAATTAAATGAGATTTCTGAGTGAATACCCTGCTCTTCAGACCTGTAGCAATCAATCCCAGTTGATTCAGACCTGTAACAGTGCTCAGTTAGTTATATCAGACCTGCACACTGAGTTACCAGCTTGCAAAGTGGTTTCCAAATTTGTCTTGATCAGCCCAGCCTGTGCTTGTAATCTCAAGGTATTTCATTGTTGTTACCAGTTGGGAAATCAGGTACATGCATTAGGGGTTGAAAATAGTGATTTTATCAATGCATATTTTGTATCAACACTTTGTATAAACTCTATTATCTATACCAATGCTTAGGCCAGCAGTGCCAGCATGTTTATGTTAAGCTTCATATTGCTTCAAAAAAATTAAAAATTGAGGTTGATTACTACAATGCTATCAGAGCTGGTTTTTCCTGCCAGCATGTGCCTTTAATACATTGTTGCAGCTACAGTATCATCTGTGAGTGACAGGGAATCAATATATTACACTAGATAACAGAAAAAGGCAGTTCAACAAAACCTACAAACACCAATTATTGATCCCTTTTTAGATGTGCCCTAGCGACAGTGATAGTCCTACAACTTCTACAAACCATAGTCCTAACACTAAAACAGAGAGTAAATTCGATGCAATGTTCGATATGATGTCCCAGATGTTAGCAAAACTCAATCAGAATATGCCATAAGGTTCTCCAATGCAGAATGGTGAAACAAGTTATACAAACCAGCAAAACACTAACGGAGGCACTATTGCAGTAGCTACAATGTCCATTCCCAGACCACTTCAGCCTTCCTTTACATGCAGAGAAGAGGTTCAGGTTGCTCCAAAGATTCAACTTCCTTTGGTAGATGAGGTGAGAGCTGGTTATACAGAGCATGCTAGTCTACCTGATGAGATTTGGAACCATTTATCTCTGAATAAGTTCCTAAATCAGAAGAAGAAGAAAACAGGTGGTAGAGAGGAGAACAAAGGTCCAGATGTACAGAGAGACTTCCAGCATGCATTCGGTAAGGTGACATTACCATATTTCAATGGGAGTGATAGATGCACTGCTAGAGTGTGGATAAAGAAGTTGGATATTTCTTTGGCACTTAAACCCTTGTCAGAGGATGAAGGAAGTTTGCCATGCTAGATTATGTACAGAATGGACTTCAGGAAAGACATATTTCATCCACTATACAATCAAGATAACAAATTTTTAGTGTACCTTACAACTCATTCAGTAACACTTAATACATGTTAGTTTATTTAAGCACAAAACAGATGTAACAACACAAATAGCCATAGTCATGAGAAGAATGAGACTTTATGGCAATAATAAATGAAATGTTCTAATACAATGGTCCTCCAAATGATTATCAACGTTGCCAATAATGCCTAGAAAGCTCGCCCAAATTAATGAAGTCATATTGATTGAGAATACACTAGAGCATCTTGAGACATGAATTTAGAAGAATGAACTAGGAGCTTCTGACTAATATATGGTATGCCATTTTCAGAACCTCTAGAAATGACACATGGACTGAACTGAGTAGCAGGGCAAGCTAAGAAGACCCTCACAATTGGATTAAGTCAATAACTAGTTGAGGTTAGAGTGTTTTGAAATAGTCACTAAGCCTATTTGTCATTACCATGACTACAGTTACTTCGCCTATAATTTATCCTCTGGACGTTTTCTTCCATATAAGTCTTGAATTTGGAATGTTATAGGAAAAGAATTTATTGTTTTATGTAGCAGCATTGTAAAATGCTAGACTTCATGCCATAGATATTAATTTTCAGTTTCGTATTCCCAAATGACCAATTAATGGTTGGAGGACATTTTAATTTATTGGATACCATAAAAACTATTATCAACAGTTTTCACTCATTGAACTTCATATCTATCCATTAAACTTTCTCTAAATTTTTGTTTCTCCAGTATATCCAGGTTTTTTGAGTATCAAAAAAGAAAAATCTACTGGAGAATTCATTAGCTTAGACATATATGTGTATTGATTCTACATATCTACCAACAACTCAAAGTTACATTATCAAGCTCTCAACAATATTGAATTTTGTTATTCAAAATTATAAATTAGAGGAGTTTGTCAATTAATCCCATAGAAACTGTGTTACATATGTTGGAGGTAGTTTCTATAAGTCATGTATATAGATTGACTCAAACCAGGAAGAGATACAGGATCCAAGTTACTCCAGAAAATTATTGTTAACTAGGGAAAGTTTTTCGTTATTTTGCAGGAGGTATTTGATTCTTTTCTTTGTCATACAATCAACTAGGCATTCATCCATCTACAAGAGAAATTACAATGGTTAAAATGCACCAAAATGTAATAATATGAATTTCACTACAACAATGAAGAAAACATGATTGACCAGATGCATTTGCACAACTTGTTTAGTAATAGATAGATTGTGTTTGGCAGGAAAACTAATCCTTTAACTTCATTGAGTCTTCTTGACTTACATTTCCACAAGTGGATTTTCTTAAACTCGTTCTTTCTGCTGTAAAGTCAAATTCTGAAAACTGTTGATCGCTATTCTTTTCCAACAAGTTTGCATCTGCACTCCATCCCCTACCAAAACTCCACCCTCCAGGTGACTTTAAGTACTCTTCAGCCTCAACCAAGTTTGAGAAACCTTTGTACTCATTATTTGGAAAACCTGAAATCTGCATCATCTCACCACATAATGCCAATTTAGAATAGCCATAATTCTGTGAACTTTAAGACTTCATTAAAATACAAAATTATTCACAGCTTTTGAATGAAATACACCAAGGACAGAATGACAACTAGATAGATGTTAAAATTACTGCTAGTTTCAGGAATTTTAGTTTGAATGTGAGTTAAATAGAAGACAAGCACCATAAAGACATTAACATATTATTAGATTTTAGTCTAAAAGGGAATAAAAGTAAATTGGTTGTTTCTAAGATCATTTAAGTGTTTCAAGAAGAAAATATTAATTAATAAAATCATCCAGATTCTTAAGGTGCGTGCCATGCTTGTCACATTCAATAATCTATATTCTGTTCATAACTTCATAGTAATGCAAATTAAATTTACATGAACAGTTGCATCCCTTCTTAACAATTGATCAAAAGTGAACTCTGTGGTCAACTATACCTTTATACCTATATTGCAACCTTCTATCCTTATACGGTTAAGATGGGAACTTCAATTCCCATTTAACATTGGTCTTTTGGAATAATGCACACATATTGTAATAGTTTTCTTACAAATGGCACAGAATCCAACCTCACTGAAGGTGGATCCACAACATTAGCTACCCAATATTTCTGAAGAATTACTCTCAGATGGTGCATTAAGTTTGAAGAAAGAGAACAAGCAGCCAAAGTCTTCATCCAACCTAGGCCTATGCAGCACTGTTGAATGAACTCCTTACAGAATTTTGCCCTCCTATTGCCAAGATAACTCAAGCTGTTAAGATAGTTTGTGAAATAAAATGTTGTGATTTGAGCCAGTTTGAAGAATTCTCTCTCCAATTCAAAGCACTATCCTATGACAGGAAATGTGCTAACAACCTATTTGTTAAATTGAAATATCTTGATACTTTACCTTATCCTATTGATGAAAAGGTTATGTCCTGGTTGGAAACAACAAATACCAACATTTATGCTTGTTCTTTACCTGATCTAAATGATTTTGCTTGAAATGGGATCCTCAAGTTTATCAAAGAACACTATGCTACACAAAAGTCACTAAGCATCAAGCCAAACGCCTTGCTCCACAATTCCATAAAAACTAAACATTTTGGCTGCCATAATTTTATCAAAACACAAAGCTCCTATAATTGCCATAAGTTATCCGTTTTTGCAAATGCTCCTTTAACTAGCCTCACAACCATGCACCCAAGCCCACTTATCATTGTACGTGTGTGTCGCCATCCACACACTAGGGAAAAGACTATCATTTGTTACATCTATAATAAACCTGGACATATAGCACCCAATTGTTCCTATAATAACAAAGTTGGGAAACTTGTTTATACCACTAATGCAGAAGTGTGGTGGGAACTATTAGATGAAGATGAAGACATGTACCATCAAGATGATGTCTATGAATCTGTTCTGGAAGAACTAGAAGATGAAGAACAAGAAAATGACGAAAAAGATGAACAAATGAGCCTTGCCAATAATCTAGAATTACCTGCTACCATGATGAACCAGTCATGGCAAGACAAAGAAACAAAAGAAGATTCCATTCTAGGGGTAGAAATTATTCTCCAGTATCAGCTCCAATTCATAATCTAATACCTAAACCACTGTCACTAGATATTGACTAGTTTGAAAATAAATTAACCAGGAAATCTTCCCATCCAGACTATTATTCCAACAAGAGATCTACATGTGAAGATGGGTGTGGCCCTAGCCAACATATGGTGAAGCAAAATTATGTAGCCAGGTCAATGAAGGATGCAGTACCAACCAGCCAGCATTTATCTTGAATTTTAAAGAAAAATATGTACGCCAAACTCCTCCCACTATTCAATATTGAGACAGAAGCCACCACAAAGATGAAGAACTACTTTATGAAGAACTCGATCCTAGAATGGTGCTAATTGAGGAAGAAGATGGATGAATTTCCTTTAGAAGAGGAATACTGCCTCCCGATCCATTAAATTGCAGACTTCTATTATCTACATTTCCACCACCACCAAAGGAGCCAAGACCAAAGTATACTGCTTCTCTCATCAATGGAAGGTATGGTCAATTCATTCTATACGAATTAATGGAAAATATTATGATGCACAAATTGATACTAGAGCATCTCTCTTTCTGCAAAGTGCCTATACTATAGGATTGGGAACAACTCAATAGGAATAATGTATATAAAAGTATTGGTGTACAAGGAAATAAATTCACCTGCAACAAGTATAAACATCAAGAGCCTGTCTTTATTGAAGAAAAGAAGTTTAGATGCGACTTCTTTGAGTTGGCTAAGATGCTTGTAGATATGCTATTAGGAGGAAACTTTATAGATACTTATTCACCCTATGGACGCACCAATAAGCATGTACCTTTTACCATTGGTGGAGAACACATAAAGACCCTCGGACTTGTCTACACCTCAGAACAGTTTCCTTATTCCATGGCATCTCAGTCAGTCAGCAACCAGATGTCCTTACGAAAAGAAAAATTTGAGATGGAAATTTGCTCTAAAGATCCCCAAAAATTCTAGAAGAAGACAATGCCTGAAATAGAAACTAATGTAGCAGAAGGGAAACATATGAAAATAGGAAAGAAAATTCCTATTCCTGCACATGACTACCCAAAGATGGAAAAAGCCATCTGGCTTTAGTAAACCATCTAAATCTCCTTTCAATTGTTAAGCTTTTATGGTCGGTAAGCATTTCAAACATGAGCGAAAAAGAGAATGGTATTCAATTACAAAACTTTAAATGCCATTACAAAACCATTTCCATACACCTTTCCAGATAAGAGCTATTTGCTGCAAAAGCTTGCTAATTGCAAATATTTCTCACAATTTGATTGTAAGTCAAGTTTTTACTAAATTCAAGTAAAGCAAGAAGACCATCCCAAGATAGGATTATCCTGTGCCTTAGAGTATTGAAGAGCGTGCATAAGCAAGAACTAATTAACAAAGAGATAATTTCAGCAGGGGCTGCCTATGATTTTAATGCAAGGCATTGGGCATTAGTTGCACGCAATGAAGTTCTGGAGAAGGTAAAGAGAGATAGTGCTAAGGCCGAAGAGCAGATAAAAGAGATTCAGGATAAGATCTTCCTTGTAGCTGCAGATGTGCTCGAGAAAGAAACAATCAAAGAAAGTGATATGCAGTTGGAAAGCCTAAAGCTCATAATACAGGAGATTTTCTTCCCCATCACAGGACCAATCCTAAAACAGAATTTGGCTGAGGCATCAGAATTCTTGTCTATTCGAGATACCTTCCAAAAACAGGAGCTGGAGTGGGAGATTTCTTTTGCCGCTTGCGCAAATGATTTGGACGGATGGGAATACAAGATCAACATGTTGCCACATGTCACCATAGAAGAGGTCAACTCAATTGTGTCTAGATTCATTGAACACACTGCTGCCCATAAGGATGAGGATGCACCTTCTTAGGAGATGGCTAACTACGCCACTTGTCTTGCATGCATTGGATATTGATTTATTTTGGGAAACCCTAATTAGGGTTGTATTGTTTTAAACTTGACTGTTGATCTTAGATCGATCTCGGCCATTCATTTATCTTTCAATAACTCTATATAAACTCCCATTCTCTCATTTCATTGTGTGGAGAGATTTATGAAATTATTGCGTAGAGCTACCTGAATAACAAAAACTTCATTATAGTATTGATTTGAAATCTTATTGTTATCAAGTGGTTCCATGGTTGCATATTTTCTTCAACACATAGAATAGATTTGCTTTAAGTAATTTGCTTTGAAGTTGTTAGATGAATGAAGGATTGATAGTTTAGATTGATGAAACTTTTGCTCATACTTTTTTTGTTCAATGTGTAAAGTTAGCCTGAGCTTTTGATGTGGATGCTTAACTTCTATTTTGAGTAATATTGTTCAATTGTTGGTATTATTCATAAATATGAAAATCTTGAGCACAACCTTAGAAGATTGCACCCGCTTTGTGTAGTTGTCCAAGAGTGGCGAAACAAAGTGTTGTTATTGGTCTCACCTAGTCTTTACCCTCTCTTGAGTTCATAAGAATACCTTAGAAGTAGCATAGAACTCCTGAACCCTTATCCTTTTTATTCCTTTTTTGAAGAAGTCAAAAATCTGAAAATCAAAAAAAGAAAAAAGAGAGCATTCATTGCCATATTTGTCTAAGTCCTAGTTTGTGAATGACATCTCTGTCAAGCGTAAGTCCCCCTTGTATTTCAGCATACATAACCAAGGAAGCTATCCAACATAAAGTCGCCCGTTCGCACATATAGACCTTAGAGTCGCCTTGTGGTCTTTCTCGCAATCTTGGCACAAGTAGTGATTTTGTTCAGGAGAGGATAGAGTATCCTTGGATATTTTATTCTAATGTTCGGTATTTGATAAAACATACACCAATAGATCTCAATGAACAGTCATGATTTGCATCATAGGGACCCTTATAGTAGAAACACAATTTTTTTTTACGTAAATCATTGAGCGTTTCCCAATCAAATGGAGTTGTGGATTTCCCTTTTGAATCCCCTTTCAAATCTGATTTTTTCAGCTTCTTGGAGAAAGACTTGCTGTCCCTGTGTGAAGAAGATCCTTTGGACGAGAACTTATTTTGAGAGGCTACAAGTTCCATGCTTCTATCCTTCTTCATTGCCTCCTGCAATGGTGGTGGATCAAAAGCATTTATCCATCCTCTCAAAGGTTCAAATAGGCCCTCAATGAACATCACAACTAATCTCCGCTCTGAGATGTTGGGAACCATAACTGAGAGCCTTTGAAAATCACCAATGTAACTCTCCAGACTCCCAACCTGCTTAAGTTGAGCTAGATTTCTAAAATATGTCTCTAGATCCTTATTGAAGCCTTCAATCAACCTATCAACAAACTCCTAGTACGAGGTGATGTAGTTATGCTACAAGGTAACCATTCCATTGTGCCACCAGTCATGAGCCACCCCATCTAAGTGCAATTTTTAATTGCATCCCACTCTGACATAGGCTAAAGGTTATAGTAAGTGTCCAACTTTTGAATCCACAATCGTGTTGTGACCTTCTCGCTGCCATCAAACATAGGTAAAGTGAGTTTACTGGTAGCATATTCAAGGTCCCTGTTTTGATTTCGTGGCCTTCTATCTTGCCTTGCCCTAGTGTGCTTCCTCCTTTGACTCATGAATCGATCAAAGTTAAAAAGTTCTAGGGGAAGTAGATTCCACTCATCATGCACTGTCATGACATTATCAGCAAATGAAACATCATCCTCTTCCCCAACACCTTCTTCTTCTGGTTCATTCCTCAGGAAGGTGGGTCGTGCAGACCTATCAATGGTGCGAGTAGATTCTCTATGTGCTCCGGGAGTCCCAGCCACGCTCCTATTGTCATCCTACTCATGATTTTGTCTTTTGGGATTAGTCAACTGTTGTATGGCTGCAGTGAGCTGCTATAACGTATCAGCTACATGTTGTTGTCCATCCTATAAACCTCTCAATGTTTCTCTCACTTCTCTGGCTTCATCTCGTGGTGGACTATTTTCCTATCTATCACCCATACCGGCAACCTGTCCAATATCACTAGAAGATGACTCCTTATGAGTACAAATCAATCCAAATACTGTTTTTCCTTCATGTACTAAGGAGGTTGCCAAGTTTTACGAAATTCCCTCTGATAATATCTTCTTTCCCTGTCACTTGGTTGCATTAACAATCTGATTTAAACCCAAAGGATTGCAGGAAACCGCTCTAATACCAGTGTGAAGACCCCAAGTCCTCTCTGATGGTGTTACTCAAGTTCTCAGATGAAATCTACTGAAGTTTTGTTTTGGTTTTTCTGAATTTTGTACTTTTTTGTGTTTTTGATACAAAAAAGCAATGCGAGTAAAAGCATAGGAATACTCAAAACTGAAACTAAATAGATACAGAAAGTAATAATTGTAGAAACCACATATTTTCATTATTCATTTATCTTTGAAGTCTTTACACACACATGCATACCCGATAAAAGATGAACAAATTACTTTTGTACTTCAGCTGGTTAGAAGCAGCATCAAGATGATTTGATTCTCCCCAAATCAGATGTCAATCCCTTCAAAATTGATGCCAAAGTCTCCTAAAGGTCCAGCGCCTTCTCTCAAATTTTCTTGGAATTTATTGTGTCTTCTTTGATCAAAATCACCCTCCCAGCATTAGCGACTCCCTTGCTGCAATAATGGTTGCCAAAAAGCAGGCCGTACAGCCTTAAAATATGTACCAATAATCACCAAACACAGTCTTAAGATCCTTATTATGCCAGACCCTTAAATCTGATAGAAAACTCTAAAAATTCTCCTCCAATCTGCACAAACTTGACTCCTGGATGAAGCCAACTGTAGAGCAACTTCAGATGATAATCTCACCCTCAGATTGTTGTTGCAATGAAGAAGCTACGCCCTCCAATGCCAAAAACATTTGGAAATCGTAGAAACCCTAGTCTCTGTTCTCTAGCGCTCAAGAAATTGTGAAAAGAAATTTGTCAAATGCTCAATAATGAAATCGATTTCCACTTGGCAGCTTATATACTTCTTTCATGAAGTCGACCCTCTCCCAAAAAGCCATTAAAAATTAAATTGCTTGAAATCATCTTTATTTGCACTTGGTAAATATTAAAAACAATGCCTAGGAGTTGGCGCCCAAGACATTAATTATAATTGGCCCCCTTTTAATGATGAATTGACCCTCAAGTCATAAAGTGCAAATATAAGATTTTATAATATAACATTAAAGTACTAATTATTATTAAAGTTACCTTTAATAATAATTAAACATTATAACTTAGGCCAAACTCCTTATTTTATCAAACCAATTGAATTCTGAGATCGACCATGCCAACCACAATCCATTCAGGTGCCCTGCTAAAAATACTAACTCTAGACTAGATGACTTACTATAAATAGTAAGTGTGAGAAACTGAACCAAACGAAGGCCAAACCTGAACCAAACGAATTCCTAAGCAATAATTAACTGACCGCTAGCAAGGTATCTGCCTCAAAGGACCCTCTATCCAATCTCACTAACCTACGAGGGTCAACTGATAGGCTAATCCTATTGAAAGTTGATGTCTAACTAGGAGGGGACATCACAAAATCAAAGAGTGGTACTCGTCTTCCATTGTTGAATCCCACTCAGCAATACCTAATGCTTCATGAAAAGTTGTGGATCTGAAGCTATGGCAATGTAGGAATGCGAAATGTCATAATGTTGTTACCAAGTCCTTCTAGTGTTTGAAGGATCCCCAACAAGTGTGCCTGTAGACTCAAGCATTCGACGAGTCCAGAGAGGCTTGTGAGATGAAGGAGGAGGATCGTCTTCCTCAGAATTTGAACTCTGTGAAGAGGAAGATGAAGCCTCGTGATCAACTCCACAGGTAGAGGCAACTACAGGAAAATCATCTGAGTCACTGTCTAATTCCACAGTGGAGGAAGGAAGATGATAGAAGGAACTAGGAGAGCTTTCCTCAAATGGCACACTTCGCTCAATAACAAGCTTATGTGTCTTAGGATCCATATGTCAATACCCTTTGACACCATCTAGATAACCAACAAAGATACAAGGCCAATTCTGAGGTTCCAAAGCCTTGTGCTTCTCTGAAGAAATGATAGCCCATGTGAGAGAGACAAAAACTCTGAAGAGTTGCACAACAAGTTTCCTGCCACACCAAGCTTCAAGGGATTGATTCCCTTTGATGCCTTATGGGAAAATCTATTCTAGATATGAGTAGCACAATTGATAGCTTTTGCCCAATATTCAGGTGCAAGAGAGCAGGCATGGATCATGCAACCAGCCATCTATTTTAGGGATCTATTTTCCCTCTCAACCACACCATTCTGTTGAAGTGTACAAGCAACAGTATGTTGAAGATCTATCCCTTCAAGAGTGCAGAATTCTTCAAGTCACATCCACCTCTAACTCACATCTAGAAGTCACATCCACCTCTAACTCTATATTATGACTATAAGTGACAGTAGTTGCCCCTGTTGTTGAAGCATGAGAGCTTTGAATAGCAACTTTCCCATCAGCCCTTTCTTGTTCTCTCACAGCATCATATCGTTCAGACTCATTTGTACAACCTTCAACACAAGTACATGGCAGGTGGAGGAAATGAGCCCTCACCCTCATGTAGGTACCTCTCCATGTCAATAGACAAAGTTTACATTTGATAGTGGTTGTTCCACCTAATCCTTTTGGCCCCGGAACATGGTCAACATACTTCCATAGCACGAGTACAACCCTTGTCTTCCTCCACTTGACATTTTGAATTTGAACAAAAAATTAAAACAAAAGAACAATTAGATTTTGACATTGCGTGCTTAATTTTTGAGTTTGATTGTCTTAGGTCTAGTTCTCTCATCTTTTTATTGCTAATTTTGTGGTATTTGATTTCTGATTTCAATTTCTTAGTGTATGATACTTCTGATTTCAATTTGTTTAACAGTTTCTATTTCAAATTCTGTATAATAATTTATTAATTTCTGATAAATTGGTAAGAAAATTATTTACTTAGTACTATATTAGTAATACAGTACTGAGTATATTATTTTCTTTACTAATTTACCAAAAATTATTATACTGTTGTCAATTTATTAATTTATATAATTTTCTATAACTCAGTGAAAAAAAAAAAATTATATACTATATACTCACTAAAAAAATTATATAATAATAATAAATATACATATACTCAGTAATTTAATTCTAACTAATTTATTAATTATAATTTATTATAAATATTAATATCATTCACAATGTTGATTAAGTTAAATATTAAAATGCTTGATGGTCGAGCATTTTAATATTTAACTTAATTTACATTGTGAACTAAAATATTCGATGGTAATTTACAATCAAAGATTCAGTTTGAAATTTTATAAATTATAAATCGTGACTATTTTTTAAATAAAATCACATGAATATTTGCATGTAAACACAACAAAATATTTGAATCACATCAGCAGATATCTACGTGTAAACATAAATCGAATAAAATTTGAATCAATGAACTTTGAATACCTTTTTTTCTACGAAAAAAACTGAATCTGTAAAATATCCTTCGTGCGATATAGAAAGGGTCAAACATTTTTTGATCTGCAAAATCTCCCTTCCCGCAACGTAGAAAAGGCCCTCATCTACAAAAACCCTTCGAGCGGCTTAAGAAATGTCTCAAAAAAATTTCGTTTGACCCATAGAATTGTTTTGACGCAGTAAAAAAGTCACTTTTTAGGGTTATCTATTTTTTACAAGGAAACATCCAGATACCTTCTTCCATCTCCAGCCCACATCTCCCAAACAAACCAACAAATCTGCAGGTGCCTCCGATACTGGATACGCAAACCCATACCAAAGACGGGTACCAAGTGGTCGAGGAGACATTTCCTACTACCTTGGTTTACACACTGTTGTCCTCATTTTTGTTTTCAAAAATGAAGCACCACTACAGTGAAATTTTTACTCTATGGCACGCTTCCCGAGGCAAAATTTCGACTAATCCTTGGACTGGCTTGATCCTCAGTCCATTCTCGAACTACATTTCGAATTTCGTCCAATTCTGGGTTCGTTTGCTATGCCTTTCCTTCAATTTCGGGTTTTAAAACCCAGACTGCAGGTGGAGAATTTTCTTCAAACTGCAAGTTTTAATGATATTCATTGTTATGGTCTTTGTAGGGGAATTTTTGATCAATTACATGTGCACTTTTGTTTTAAATATGTCACTTGTAATTTATTTTAAGTTTCCCCTTTAATGTGTTTATCTTTTTATTGTTTTTTGGTCATTTTTAATTAAAATAGGGGTTTTTTGGCTCAACTGCAAGTAAACTTGCAGTTTGTTCAAAAAACCCCTACTTTAATGGTTTTCGCATGTAATAGGGATTTTAAATCCCCATTACATATGTGCAAGTGTTTTTTACTTGTTGTAGGGATTTTATTTCCCCTTTACAAGTATTTTTAAACTTGCAGTTTGTCTTTTAAAACCCGATTTTGACATAAAAGTGCATTTTTGACAATTTTAAACTTGTCATTTGTCTTTTAAAACCCGATTTTGGCTTGATGAGTGAAAAAGTGAAAAATTAAACTTGTCATTTGTCTTTTAAAACCCGATTTTGGCATGAAAGAGGGAAAAGTGAAAATCGAACTTGTTGTTTTCTATCTAAAACCCAATTTGCTTCATTTTGAACAAATCGAACTTGTCTTTTGTTCCCAAAAACCCGAAATGCAAGGGAAAAACGATTTTTGACCATTTCAAGGCGAATTTTGTGGAGAAATTGTTGGAGGAAGGAGGCGTTTTGGTTTGCATCCTATCTTCATGCATTGTTGGACATCTCTCACGCCATTTGGAGGATACATTTGCTGGTTTTTACCCTAAATCAGCAACCACGCTCTTCTTTAATGCCACGTTTTGAGGGGTTAAATCTTTGACAACTTACAATCTCCTAAGGCGTTTTGCCCTCTCTCACCTAGGCGTGGAGTATGGGATAGGTTTCAAGACATTTAATGATCCATTGAATGTGCATTGAATACCACGTTTTTTGCAAAAACGTGATTTCCTTTGGCTGCGTTTTTAACCTTTGGCGTCATTGCTCCAACAAATGCCTTAGGCGTTTTGCTCCAATAAACTTGAAATGCACACTTCCATTGGCATTTTGCTCCTCCAAGTTTAAGATTGCTGCCATATTTGGAGCATTTTTACAAAAAACGTGTTAAGGGTTTGATAGTCCGGTTTTGCTTCTTCATCTCAAGAAGTATTGCATTGTTGGAGAAGCATTTTGCATTTCTAATAAAGGTATGTTCTTCCTTTCTTCTCTTCTTTTTATTATTTTCTTGTTTTCTTCTTTTTTCGTTATTTGTTGCATTTTTTTTTTTGGCATGTGATGTTCTTCCCCTAAAAATTGGTTTTCGTGAAAGAAATCTTCCCTTTGAAATGCAATTGTTAAATTGCATTATTCTTCTCAAAATTCCATCTTAGCTTGTATTCGGGATTTTTAATCTCGATTACAAGTTCGCTGGAAATTCTTGTTTTTCCCCTACGGTTAAGGAATTTAATCATTTTTGGTTAAAATTCCAAGCTTGAAAAGTGTGAAATACCCCTCTTGCAAATTCGGGTTTTGAAAACCGGATTACATGTTGAAAAGATCTTCCCATTTTCATGAAAATGACTATCCCGGATATTCCCGTTTCTATCCATTCACGTTCCCCATATCCGTACTTTCCATTTCCATCATTTCCCGCAAGTCAAAATCCCATTTTTCATCCATTTCTCCATTTTCGAATTTACAAGTGTACTTGTATTCGGGTTTTAAAACCCCGATTGCATGTATGTACTTTCCAACTTGTATACTTGCGAAAATTCTCCCAAGATCCGAAATTGGTCAAAGTCAAGATTTTGTCAAAGTCAAGATTTTCCCATTTCTACATATCTTCCCTCTTCCTCTCACAAAACCGTGAAATTCAGAGATCAAAGTTTTACCCATTTGAAAAAGAAAGTGATATTTGCAGCTGATTATGATGTGGCCTTAACTCTTTTAAGTCTTCATCACAGCATTCCAGGTTCACAATCAATGTCAGATTTGCCGGCATCGCCAACTCCAAAGAAAATGAAATACAAATATGACAAATACCAGAATGAGGTTACACCTTCCCAGGTATCTTCTCCATTGGATCGCATCAGGGACACAGAAATATGGCACGTTGATATGGCAGAATTCATTCACAGGGTAGAAGATCCACAGGATATCAACTTGCAGCGGCTGTTGGACAGCCATATCCATCATGCATCTTCTTTCCCACTGGCTGCCCTAGAACTTGAGTTTGTTCTCGCATGCGCCCATCATTTTGACAAAGAGTCAAGAGTCATAAAAAATGATGATGGTGAAGCCATAATTCGTCTTAATGCGGATACAATCGAGAAGGTCTTCAAAATACCTCCTGCACCTGTTTATATGGAAATCACCAAAGAAAGTGCAGAAGAGTATTATGTGAAAAGAGAAAAAGATTGCAAGCGCCACATCAATAGGTGGATTCAAGAGCCACGTCCTTCCTTCTCAAGATGGGCAAAGTTGTACCGTTGTGATTTCAAGTGGGAGATAGGAGACACCATCACTCTTCTCAGCAGAATGTTGGGCCTTGAGCACTCCAATGTCTTTGAGCCATGGATGTATCAATTCATCATGTTCATACGGCAGTCGCATCACATTTCATGGGGTGAAATCATCAGCGATGCTTTGTGCGAACAACTTGCAGCGGTTCCTACCACTATGACCTTCTTCATGAATTCTTATTTGGTATATTTAGCAGCATCACTTAGACACTTTCCAGGTCTTTCTACCAAGGGTGATCGCTCGCTTATACCAGTTTGGGAATATTATGACCAGTTGCCATTGAAACCTAGCATACTGCATTTCAGAAAAGTCCAAGATGCATTCTTTGGAAATTTCATGTGTCAGTTTGACATGAATCTCAGAAATAAAAGAGTATCAGATGAGGCATGGGTCAAGGTGTCTGAGTATGGGTGTTTATTCCTGCAATTTCCCACCTTCACCTACATGAGGATTGGGTGCTATGATGGACAGCCATACATGCTTCCAAGATACCCAACCGATAAGATAATTCTTATGGAGTTGGGAAGACAAATTATGGCCGTTCACACTCTTCAGTCTGCTAGACACAAGGTTGGAATGGGGATCTCCAGCACAAATCCATTGAAAATTGGTCGATACTCCCTTGTCACATCTGTGAAGGCTAAGGCCATGGAGGTTGAATTGCAGGAAATCAAGCTTAAGAGGTTCAAACCTAGAGCTGATTTTGATTATAGAGGTATGAAGGAAAAGATCAAGAAATCCTTTGTACATGTTCATCGCATTGAAGACATCTGGGCAGATCTCCCCACAGAAGCCGAAGTTCTGAAGATGGATTACTGCAGGCTCACTGTTGAGCAAATTGTTGACTTGAACTTGACAGATATCCCACAAGGGATGATCAATGACAGGCATATACTTGATCCTGAATACACTTCACGAAGGGTTGAGGAAGCTCCACTTCCTTTGATCCAATGGTCACACAAGGAGTGCGTCTCCATTCTTGACAGATTTCAGCCTATCTTGGCCAACACTAACGCATGGCTGAAAAGTAATGCTGTTAGACTTATCAAAATCAAGGTTGGTAAAGAACATGATTCTACAGGGCCTCTTGGACAGAAGTCTGAGATTCAGATTGATAATAAGGAGGGTGCTTCATCTTCAGGCACAAGGATCAAGTTACGAGTTAGTCGTGCAGTAGTGCTTCCTCCTGAGGAGACAACTACTCGTGGGAAGGAGAAATCACGGTTCCATGTTCAGGTGATCGATCTGGATAATCCAAAAGAGGGGCAGCAATCTGATGATGCGCCTAAGTCTCCAGTTTCAGACACGCCTCACGAGGTCATTCCTCCGGTTTCCATTGAGACGCCTCTTTCTCCTCCTGATTTGCTCATTGATGAGTCTCCTCAGAATGCAGTTCCCATTTCAGCATACGAGCCTTCTCCTGATCAACAACGAGAAAGTGTGTTGAAAGTTCCTGAAGATATTCCCACTTGCATTCAGTTATCAGAAATTGATACTTCTACTTCTGGTTTTGAAGAATTCATGAAGCAATCTTCATGTCCATTGGTAACTAAGCAAACCGTGGTCGCTATTCAAACAGATATTCCTCCCAGGGTGACCACGGTAATTCAAACAGAAACTGCTTCTCCTTTGCCTACAGCTGCTACAGGAAGTGAGTTGATGACTTTGCCTCCATGGCTTAGTTCTTTCACCCTGAAAAGAAAGAAGCAAGAGATCTCACCTGATGCCTTTGACTACCAGCAACTCAAACAGTCCAGATCCAAAGTTGCTAAGAAGGCGAAGACTATTTCTAGGGTAACTGTTGACAGCAACAAGATGAAGGTAGCTGAAATTGTGGAACCTATTGCAGATAAACCACTTGATGAAATGTCAGCTGCTGATTATAAGGTTACAAGGGTAGAATTGGGCAAGCAAACACATGAGGTCATTAAACATGATGCTCAGTTTTCTGTTGCTTCACTAGTGCAAAGGTGTGACGATCTTCTTGCAAAGAAAAACAAGCTAGAAGAAGAAAACCGACAGCTCATGGCAGCCATTCATAAAATCACAAAACCTGCTGTTGAAGGGAGTAACTCCATAGGTTCTTCTAGTTCCCAAGAATCGATTCGTGGAGTGGAAAGGGCTGCTCAGAAAGTACAAGCACTGGATTCCTGGGTTGATCAGCTTCATGATCAATGCGTGCAAGTGATAAAAGACATTTTTCAAATAATGTCTAAGCTGGAAACCATTGAGGAGAAATTGGATCAGACTTCTAACACTTTCAAAAAGAATCTGGAAAGTGTTGAGAAAAGTCTGGCAATCTAGCGTACCATGCCCCAACAACAGCTCAATATCCTGCAGGATCACGCCATCATCTCCTCCAAGGTCATGTACTTGGAATTTGAAGAACTCATGGAAAACAAGACTCTTGTTCTTAAATCCCTCATCGAAGAGATCAGTGATGCAAGGAGATTCCGGGATGAAGTTTATCAAGGTATTGTCTCACATTGTGAAAGGGCCTCTTGCAATATAGTAAGTCAGGATGGAGAGCGGATTCCAGAAGAAGAGGTTCTTGCGGATTTACAGATGAGGATTCATGGTGAATGGAGGAGTGAACAATTCTCGGCAGTTTCAATTCAAGCATTGATGAAACATCAAGCCTTTTTGCATGAGATCCAGTCCATCCTGGATAAAGACAATTCCACGCTCCTCCGCTGTCACGACACTATTGTGAAGACTATGGTTGTTGCTAAGAACACCCATGAACCGAATCCCGAGGAACTACAGGCAAACATCCGGAAATTTCAAGGATTCGTGTCTTCACAAAGTTCAACTTAAGTGTTTTTCAGCACTTAGTTGAATCTTCTCTCTTTTTGTAATTTCTTAGTTGTAATTTTGTTTTGACAAGATACATGTAAAAGTAATTTATGTAAAATGCAAGTTACACATTACTTGTAATTCTATAATTACATGTAAGGCAACTACAAGTTGTGTCCGATTAGAACTGTAGTTGGAATAAGTCTTAGTTAGTTAGAGTAACTCTTAGTTAGTTAATGAAGTCTCAGTTATTTATTGAATGAGTCTTGGTGGTTGAGAGAATCTCTCAAGTTAGTTAGGATCCTCCCACCTTTTTCTCATGGCTCCTATTCTATAAATACTTGAGAGGTCTATTGTAATTTTTATCTTTTGGAAAGCAAGCAAAAACTCTGCCAAATTTACAGCAAGAAGTCTTTGAGCTTATGTATGTGAATTGAAGGTTTTGAAGAATAAGAAAGAAGGATTACTCAAGTTTTGAGTCTTTGAGCTACATGTTTGGGTTTGAATCTTTTATTTCTTCTATGCAAAGTGTTTCTACAGGAGCTTAGTCCAATCTGATTTGAAGTCTTTGAGCTGCAAGTAGAGAAGATTAATTAAAATAGGAAACTCTCTTGAAGGAGCAGCAAGTCTTTGAGCTTGCGTCTATTCTTGAGGAAAAATTACTGTTTGATAAGAAATAGCAGCAAGTCTTTGAGCTTGCACTAGTTCTTGTCTTTGTGTTAAAAGAATAGATTATTTCAGTCTTTGAGCTATTATCTTTTATTCGTTGTAAAATTTAGTATAGCAAAAGGGTAGATAGGACTTCCAATAGTCAAGTCTTTGAGCTTGATATTGTTGTCCCGTCCCGAAGGAAGTGACGGAAGTCTTTGCGCTTTCAGGAAACTTCATTTCCTTTCTCTTATTTCACTTGATAGTGGTTACTGCTGTTATTCAATCGCTATCCTTTTCTGTGAAGAGAAAAGGATATTGTCTTTCTTGAAAAAAGAAGAAAGATTGCTGTCCCATCCCATTTTATTTTCCAAGTTGTAGTTAGATAGGGGGAGCCTTCCCTTAATTAGGAGAGTTTTTACTTGTGTGCTGTGGTTGAAACCACAATTTTGTATATTTCCCCAAGTGTACAAAATTTTCAACCAACACACACATTCCTCTACTTCACTACAATATTCACATTTCATGTGTTGGAGACTACAAGTGGAACATGATAATTGGCTTTTCAAAAAGGCTTTTCTCTTGCCACACTATACACAAGGTCCTCCAAAGAATCTCTATCAAATTCAAAACTACAAGTTTACAAATTATCAAGAATGCCTCTATTTGTCAACATTTCTAAGCAGACACTGTTTTGGAGTTGGACAACTTGTTCATGTAAGTGCTAGAAATGATCACCCACACTTCTAAATTTCTTCAAACTTAATCTGATAGATCAAGCTTGGGCATCTCCAATGAAGTGGATGTTGGTCAAACCATGAGAAATTATGACACAAAGATGTCATTAACCTATTAATGTAGGCCATATCATTAAAAAAATTCCAGTACTTTGGACCATAATCCCAAGGGTTTATCTAGTCAATGAGCAATACATTGTTGAATTTTGCAACAAAAGCTCCTGCAAGATCAAATGGCAAACAAGAACACCTTCCACAAATGAGAGTTGCAGAAATTAATCCTATATTACTCAAAAGCAAAGAATACAGAATGAGTTACAATTGTACAATGAGGGGTTTATAAAGAAAGCACAAAGCTAAATTTAAGAGAACTAAAGTGCAAGCATGAGGAACTAAATAAAGCTCAACTCTAGCTAAACTAGATGCTTAAAAGCTAAACTAGGTGCACAACTTAAAATAAGCACTCCTAAGTGATTTTAAGCAAAAAAGTATAACCAATTGTAAAAAAAACCTAGCAACTAAATATGCTCTAACACCCCCCTTATGTGAAACTTAGGGTGAGTAGAAAACTCTAAATGCATGAATGCAAAAATGGTTCCTGACAACAAAAGGCCTGATTAGGTACCCATGTACAAGCCAATGAAGTCTCTCTAAGCGTAGAAAAGGAGAAAAAATGCATGGGAAAAAACCCCTCTCTAAAAGCAAGAGATGCAATGCATGGAAAGAAACATGAATTGCTGAAAAGGGAAGAAAGGCCTCAAATAGACCCCCCAAGGACAACTTCCTTCACCCCAAGAATCGATCGCAACTGAAGATAACGTGGGGACGCCAAGGGTTTAGTGAATATGTTTGCAACCTACTCCTCTGCAAGTATGTAGTCCAAGCTTAGAAGACCATCTTGATACAACTACCGAATGAAGTGCATGTGGATCTCAATGTGCTTAGGTCGCTAATGCTCCACGAGGTTGCGAGAAATGTGAATGGCACTCTGATTGTCATACCAAAGAATTGTGGAACCATTAGGAGGAAAAACAAACTCTATCAACAACTGACGAAGCCATAAAACCTCTTGGCTAGCAAGAACTGATGCTCGATACTCAACCTTAGTAGATGATGATGCAATAGTAGATTGTTTCTTGCAAGACCATGCAATGGAGCAATAATCAAGACAAAAAACAAAACCAGAAGTAGACTTCCAATCATCAACATCACCGACCCAATCTAGGTCAATGAAGCCAACAATCCTAGAGTCTCTTGATGAATAATGAATGCCAAGGTGCAATGTGCCCTAGATGTATCTCAAGATATTTGGCAGCCTTCCGGTGACTCTCATGTAGATCGTGTGAGAACCGACAGACTAGACCAACCACAAAGGAAATATCAGGACGAGCGTGTGTCGAGTACAAGAGACTGCCAATCAACTACCTACACAAAGTAGCATCAACTGAAGGAGTAGAACAACTAGAAGACAACACAACTCTTGATTGAAATGGCGTGGGGTTAGGCTTGCAATCAAGCATGCCAAATCTCTTAAGTATATCAAGAGCATACTTCTACTGACAAATGGAAATCCCATCCAAAGATTGAATAACCTGAAGACCAAGAAAGTAATGCAGAAGACCAAATTATGTCATGTTGAACTGCTCCAATGCTCTCTGAACACTTTGAATCATGGAAGAAGAACTGACAATAAGAATCAAATCATCCACATACAAGACCAATATCAAAAGATATCCCTCTTGATGCTAAGTGTAAATTGTGGGATCGAAATGGGAACGTGTGAAACCAATAGACAATGACGTGTCCATCTTCTCATTCCAAGCCCTAGGGGCTTGCTTGCGACCATATAACGAATGTCAAAGCCTACAAACAAGTGAAGAGTCCTACACAAAACCCTATAGCTGTTCCATATAGATATCCTCATGAAGATCACCATGCAAGAAGGCACTCTTCACATACATCTAATAAACTGACCATCCTTGTGAAGTTGCATGAGAAAGTACAAGGTGAATAGAATCCATCTTGGCAACAGGAGCAAAAGTCTCAGAATAATCAATGCCCTCAACCTGTGAAAACCCCTCAACAACAAGATGAGCCTTATACTTATCAATGGAACCATCTGCAGCATACTTGGTACGATACACCCACTTGCACTACACCAATTTTCTTCCCTTAGGAAGAGGAGCAAGTTCCCAAGTGTCATTCTTCATCAGTGAAGAATACTCCTCTACCATAGCCTAATCCCACTCTATAATACCAACTGCATCTAAAAACTTCTAGAGATCAACAAAAATAGCCTAACTCACAAGAGACCCAAGAACTCTATGAGCGAGTGCGACAAGAATTTGAAGGATCACCTGCCCAATCTCTAACTACATCAATAATACTACGGGCCCACTTAAGAAGTGGTAGGATAGGTGATGGGGGTTGAACTAGAACATCTTCCTCATCCTTAGAAGGCAAAGAATCCTCAAGAAATGGAGTAGGAAGTGACAGAGAAGCTGGTGATGGAGAGTCCATTAGAGGATAGCACTCATCAAATTGGACATCTGGCTGAAACAAGACCTCTCTGGAAACAAGATCAAACAACATGTATGCCTTAGAATCTTCATAGTAGCCAACAAAGATCAATGGTTGACTCTTCCTCTGCAAGGCCTTCCTTTGTGCATCTAGAATAAATGCCCAAGATGCACTTCCAAAAACTCTAAATGAAGACACATCAAGCTTGACATGGGACAAAGCCTCCTCAAGAGTCATCTATCGCAATGCCTTGAGAGGCATCCAATTCTGAATGTAATTAGCACAATTCACTACCTCAACCCTAAAAGCTACATCCATATCCCGAGACTGAACCATGCAATTAGCCATCTCCCTACGTGCATAGAGAAAGACACAAATCCACTACCAATTGAAAATAATGCAGCCCACAAGTTGTCGCACCAAATATAGATAGGCCACCAAGTGCATTAAAAAACAGACCCTCTACATGAAAATCAACGTTGCTTGTTGGCATGGGAAGTTGACCAACAACAAGAAGTCACAACAAAAGACACTGCATGCAACAAAAAGAGCCGCCACCGATCAAAAAAGGTCGTCGACCTGTTGTGACGTATTCACACATCGCTCCATTGCAAATGGGGACCCCTCCTTTTTTTGCTTTCTAGGGTTAGTCTTCATGGCTTGGTCTTTTTAGGCTTTGTGCTATTAATCTTTGCATTAGGGAGTTGCCAGAGGGCTCATTAGGATAGCAAGGTCTGCTTGAAGCGAAGTGGGTCAGTAGGTGGTCCAGGTCAGGGTCTCTTTGAAAGCCTTCTCTAGGTCGGGCCTTGCTCTAGTATTGGGGTTATGCCTTGATTGAGTTTGGGAGAGTCTTTGCATTATGCCTAGAGCCTTGTTTGATACCAATTCTACTCATTTACCCTTCGAGGAGCAAAGAACATGAAGATTGAACATGTAAAATTGAGAGTTGAATGAGGAATTTGAGTGATAGTGTCAATTTCGCTCCTAACCATTCCAAAGGGACAGAAGCGAAATCTTCCTTAGCTCTCTTTGCCCTCCTATTTTGGATAAAAAATTCACTTTAAGGCATTAATTGGGAGGAAATTAGCTTGAATTCACCCTTGGAGATGCCTTGGAAAAACTTAGACTTGGAAATTTGGAGAAAAGGTCAAGAATTTGAGCATTATTGCAAAATTCGCTCCTGACCCTTCCAAAGGGTCCAAAGCAAATTTCCTTAGACTCAACTCTTCTCTTGCTCCCAGTTTAGACCTCAAAGCTTGCTCCTATGCCTTGACTGAGTGAGGAATGACCTATCTATGCCTTGTGAGCAAGTTGGAACGAGATGGGATGAGGAAATTGAGACTAAAACATCAATTTCACTCCTGACCCTTCCAAAGGTTCCAGAGCGAATTTCTCTAAAAACCTCTCCTACTTCTAACATGGGTTAAAATCCTTGATTCCCCACCTTGAGTGAATGAAAAATGATCTATCCATGCCTTTGGAAGTGAGTTGCAACCAAGTGAGATGAGGAAAATTGGAGAATTTGAGCTAAAACAGCAAATTTCGCTCTTGACCCTTCCAAAGGGTCCAGAGCAAAATTCCTCTTTAGGTCTTGTCCTTCCAAAGGTACCTAAGCGAAATTGTCAGGATGTGCTTTTGATCCAACATTTTGAACTAGGCACCTCCTTAAGGTGATTTGTTAGCATGTTCTAAGGCCAGGACAACGTGAGTGAAGGTGAAGTTTGAATGTTTGATTGATATCCAAGACTAATCCCTCAAATTTGCTCCTAGCCCTTCCAAAGGGTCCAGAGCGAAATCCTCCAAAAGACTTAATTCCTCACCAAAAGCATTGAGTGGACATCACTTTGAGAGAGAATTGCTTGAGTATGATAAGGTAAGGGTGGAAAAGACAAGGCCAAGGCAAGTTGAGTGTGAGTAGAGTCTAGAAAAGCAAATTTCGCTCCTGACCCTTCCAAAGGGTCCAGAGCAAAATTCTCCAAAGGACCTAATTCCTCACTAGAAGCATTGAATGGTGGTCATGCATGGCAAGAAAAGGATTCAAAAGGACAAGCCTAAAGCAAGATGAGCTAAAATAAGGAAGAATTGGGCCTAGAGGAACAAATTCGCTCCTGACCCTTCCAAAGGTACAGGAGCGAATTTCTCAAAAACATGTATTTTCCTCCCAATTTTAAAGCAAATTGCCTTTAAAGTCTTTTCCTAGGATGGTTTGAAGCTAAACAAGCAAGCTAAGAGGAAACTTTCTCAATGCCTAAGCCCTATTTATCAATTTCGCTCTTGACCCTTCCAAAGGGTCCAGAGCGAAATTCCTAGGACTCCCTATTTTGCCTAATGCACCCAAAAGATCTTGTTTTAAGCTAAATTGAGGGCGAATTGACTTGATGGTGATAGGAGGAGGTTTGAAAAATTGAGTTCAAGGCAAAGTAATGATAAATGGAAGATGAATGGCATCAAAGGAAGAATTTCGCTCCTGACCCTTCCAAAGGGTCCAGAGCGAAATTTCCTAAACCTCTATTTTGCTCCTTGTTTGGGGTTGAAATCTTGGTTCCTAAGGCATGGTTGATAGAGGATTGATGTATACTTGCCTTGAGAAGTGGATTGGAGCAAAGGAAATGATGGAATTGAGACTAAATGACAAATTTCGCTCCTGACCCTTCCAAAGGGTCCAAAGAGAATTTCATTATAGGGCCTATCCTTGGAGAGGGTCTAGAGCGAATTTCATTATAGGGCCTGTCCTTGGAGAGGGTCCAGAGCGAAATTCATTATAGGGCCTGTCCTTGGAGAGGATCCAGAGTGAATTTCATTATAGGGCTTGTCCTTGGAGAGGGTCCAGAGCGAATTTCATTATAGGGCCTGTCCTTGGAGAGGGTCCAGAGCGAATTTCATTATAGGGCTTGTCCTTGGAGAGGATCCAGGGCGAATTTCATTATAGGGCTTGTCCTTGGAGAGGATCCAGAGCGAATTTCATTATAGGGCCTGTCCTTCCAGAGGGTCCAGAGTAAATTGATCCTAATGCCTTCCTGTTAATGGTTTGAAGTGAGAAATACCATGTTAGGATGAATATATCATAAGTGCTTGACACCATCTTTTGTTTGTTTTGCAGATCAATAAAATCAAGTTGGAGGGAGATCAAGCCAGGACAAGGGCGACCTCTTCAAGTTTTATCATCATCAAGGACACTTCAAATGTGTGAGAGGACTCAAAGTGCTTCCAAGTTGAAGGACTTCAAGTGTTCAAGGATTTGCAAGCAATGGAGTTAACCATCCTCAAAGACCTCATTCTACCACATGGAAAATCGCAAGATGGCAGAGAAGAAAGATCTTATAAACACTTCAAGGCAAGGTGAGCCACCGGAGGAGGAGTGACTTGACCATGAAGAGGCTTCATCAAACACAAGAGAACCAAGGAAGGGTACATCGTTCCTCAAGCACATCGAGGACAAAGGAGGATCAACCAAGGTCAGTGCAAGGGTACGTTGAAGAAGCAGATAGTTTCAGAGGAGTTAATTAAAGTTAGCTTCTCATCATTATCACATTGAATATCAAGAGATATGACATTCCTTGATTAACCAAGCACAAACGCAAGACAATGTGGCATCTCAGTCATTGTTCCTCCAATCAGATAGGTCCACATCAGCATGTCCAGATTCAATGTACCTAACTCACCAGTGATGGCACAAACTTCGAGGCACCTACCCCGATTTCTTATTGGTTCACAAGCATTGAATGTAATTTTCTCATTGGCTAAGGGAAGTTTGTTGTAACAAACCCTAATTAGGGCTTTCATCTTGTAATCCTAGCCATTGATTGTAAATCAATCAGAGCCATTGAAATGTAAAGAGCTCTCTATATAAATCTCTGGTTCTTCATTTGTAAGGGTTAATAGGGAGTGAATAGTTAGAAAATAGAATTTAGAATAGCTAGTGATCAATAGAGAATAGATAGCAATTAGAGTAGATTAGGAAGAGAAGGTAAGAAATTGTTGCCTTGATTGTAAATGAACTCCATTTTCATTGAAGCTATGGTGAAGTATGTTGTTTCTTTGCAATATGCATGGTTTCTTGTTGAATCTTCATGATAGATGGTAAATGATTAGATTGAATGAAGGAAGTTACCGAATGCACACGCGTGGAATTCGCCTAGTCCAAACCACTAGCCTCTTACTGATTGTAAGTGCGCCTTGTGTGGTCAACTGGCATTGAATGAGCTTAATCTCGAATTGTTATGCGTTTATTGTTCATGCATTAACTTGAATGATGATCAGTGTCTGATGGTGTAACGATTTGAACATATTCGAAGCATCCCTTAGAAGATTGCACTGAGTTGGTGTCGGATTGTTCAACCTGATGGTGAGACCCAACCCAGTAGGACTCCACCTAGTCGTTCATCTATCTTCTTGCATTCTAGGTCTTAGATTATATTCTCTAAACCCTACACCTTTTGCTATTTCTTTATTCTCCCCGGTGAGTAGTTAGGACTCAAGTTCCAGCAGATCAAGCATTTAGGCAATCGAATGTAAGTCCCCTTGTGATTCCAGCATAATCACATCATACCACAAGAGCTTATCCACACGTAGAGACCCTACATATAGGAACCTTGGAGTTATTTTGATCGATCCTTAGGCAAATCTTCACCATTCGAATAACTTTGTTCAAGAGAGGATAAGATACCTTGGTATTTTATTATGTGTTCGCATGTGCATAGAAAACACATCAACACGACCCAATTCGCATGTACAGAACAAGTCAACCTCCATGCAAAGTCAAAAATCATATCATGAAGGAAAGGAGGCTATTAAAAGAGTGTGAGATACTACATAATGACACGCCCAAAATAGGAGTCGCCCCCATGCAAAATGGATGATCGGCATGCACTGCCAATCAAAGTCACAACCCCCAAGTCAAGCCCATGCAACTGCCAATCTTAGAATAAGTCGTTGATCCAAAGAGACCACCAATGCCCATCACAAAAGCTACCAATCATCTTGAGGCTTCACATTCAAGTTTGAAGCTCATGCAATATGCCTTCAACACATGAGCCAAAAGACCTCACGCCTCACACATTGATGATCAAACTGGAAAGACATTCAAAAATCTTTGAACAACCATGCATGAAATAAAGTTACTGCAATAGTAAATGGCGAACAGTGAATGGCCGAAAAACATGTTGCATAGAATGTCAAAATATGGAAGTCGTTGCTAGGTCATCAAACTCACCAAAGACCCAATGCAAACAAATAGGCCACTAGAAAAACCAACACGCAGATTTGTTTGTGAGTGTGCTGGTCAATATACAAAGAGAGCTGGTATATGCGATGAATCCTCCACGTCGGTAAAAAAGTCGCTCAGACTAGTCGAGAGATGCCAAAGATTAAACTTGCCACGAATGCAAGATAGTGAGCTTGTGGTCAAAGCAAAGAACCTATTGAAAAAGAGGTCGCCTGGAACAAAAAAACAAAGTCGACCATGGTTGATGAAGAAGAATGTGGAGATAGCAAAAAAACCGTGTGCATGTAATCAAAAGAGGCATTGCCCAAACAGCTACCACAAAAAATAACTCAATTTCGACTTCTACAATAAGTCGCTGCGATGCAGTAGCTTGTGGTCAAAGCAAAGAATCTATTGAAAAAGAGGTCGCCTGGAACAAAAAAACAAAGTCGACCATGGTTGATGAAGAAGAATGTGGAGATAGCGAAAAAACCGTGTGCATGTAATCAAAAGAGGCATTGCCCAAACAGCTACCACAAAAAATAACTCAATTTCGACTTCTACAATAAGTTGCTACGATGCAGTAGCTGGAAAACGCAAGTCGACCCTGCTTGTGATTAAAAAAGTAGCTTTGCGACATGCAAATGCCTCCCTCAAACAACACACCCCTGGCCACCAAGCCTGAAACAAACTATAGACGCCAACATATGCGTATGGAAACACTAAACAAAGCTGTCACGGTGAATGCCAAAAATAAAGTGGCTCATGCAAAGATGAGCTCGATGAAGAGAAAAATGGGCGATGGCAGCCGCAAAAGAAGAGCTGGAAAAAAAAACGTCTACCAAATCTTCAAGATCAAACCACATGCAACTACCAAAATTTCTCTAGTGCAAAAATCACATCCCCTCAAATCAGATCTATAAAATTGCATCAAAATAAAAAATACTACGATGGCAAAGTGACCAAAAAATCATGAGGGGTCGATTAACCACAAGCGGAAGTTTTCCCATAATCAGTTCTCTCAAAAAATGGATAGGAAATTGCAGATCTACTTTGATACCATGTTGAATTCTGCAACAAAAGCTTCTACAAGATCAAACTTCAAATAGGAACACCTTCCACAAACAAGAGCTGCACAAATGAATGCTATATTACTCAAAAGCAAAGAATGCAGAATGAGTTACAATTGAACAATGAGGTCCTTATAAAGAAAGCACAGAGCTAAATTTAGGAGAACTAAAGTCAGTGAAGTGCAAGGATGAGGAACTAAATAAAGCTCAACTCTAGCTAAACTAGATGCTTAAAAGCTAAACTAGGTGCACAACTAAAATAAGTACTCCTAAGTGAACTTAAGCAAAAAAGCATAACTAGTTGTAAAAAAGCAACTAATAGCTAAATATGCTCTAAAACACATCACACACTTAGTATTTAAAAGGTACTCGAGTCATATTCTATCCTTTGTCGAGAATTTTCACTAATAGCTAAATATGCTCTAAAACACATCACACACTTATTATTTAAAAGGTACTCAAGTCATATTCTATCCTTTGTCGAGAATTTTCACTAATATCATAAGCCCCCTCTAGAATTCACATTTCTTCTCTTTAATGTTCATTGGCTCTAAGTAATATATGCATCAAAACAACCAAATAGTTAAGGTTTTCTTCCAAGTACAATGTAATCATATCAAATGGGAAAAAAACTTTCAAAGAATCTACTAGCATTCACAACAAGAAGACTCTCCCTACCTATCACCAATTACTTCATTAAATTGATACCAACAATTAACATTTTATCTATGCCCTAGGTTGTAATACAACAATCTTTGCAATGCATAAATACTATAGTGTATAATCTGATGTATTATTCTCTCCATTGAACATACTATTAGAACATTTAAAGCCTTTAATCGAAACTATAGTAATTCTTGTTGGACCTTCTCTCTCCTCTATTCTCAATATTCCAACCAAGAATTGTGGTTTTGTCTTCCAATATAACCTGATAGTGAATGACTAAAAATATCATATTCTCAGCTAGAATTTCTCTATAATATAGCACCCGCATTGATAAACATATTGTCATATTGTTCCTTCTAATTTGTTGCCCCTTATGATACCATGTGCTTGATTTTGAAAGATCGTGCCTATTAATTATAAATGTGGCCTGTGTTATCAAGAATTCATATTAAAGGAGTGTAGACTCTCATGACCAACCTACAAGTATTCACCATGTAGATCATTCTTGCTGTAGTGGTCAAAGTGCACAATGGTTCAAGTAGATTTGTCAAAGAATGTCAAGTCCAGTTTAAGATCCTGAGAACTTGACTGCATATATGTTACTGGACGCTTTGTCAAGATGCAGCAGCATTCATTGTCCAAGATTACTCAAAGAGTTGTTTGCACCCTCTATCATATACCTCCTCTTGCTATTTTATTAGACAATGTACAGGAGTAAATGCATGCATCTCAAATTGGTAGAAATACTTCTCTCTCAAGTGTAATGCAAGATCAAATCTCTTAGGTCCATTGCTGCCTTTGTCTATGAACTTGCAAGCAATGAACAATCTCCCAAACCCATCTTCCACCTCCCATGCACATTGTGGTTCTATCCTTAATCATCTCTCTCCCCCCTACCATTCCAGTGCTTAGTTCCTACTGCAATAATCCTTCTTCCTGAAGTAGACTCAAAAACTTCATCCACCTTGACCTTGTTGTCCCTGGACAAACCTTATCATACAAACTATTTAGTATCTGGTCAGCATCCCCCTCACAAAGACTTCATGCTCCTATGGTTATCGGTGGGTTGGATTTGGATCTTAGTGTTTCATAGATAACTGATATAAAAACTTTTGGCCTCTCCAATCAAAATATCCCCCTCCAAGATTAGTCCAATTAAACCTTTCTTCTATCAATCCAGATATCACATTGCAAATGGAACGATTGTATGATAAACTTCATGGTCAAGCTCGAGATACAAAGTAAATCACAAAGCCATCTTGTACCACAATCAAACACTGAAGAATTTGTTGGAATCATTGATCTCTGCCAATATTTCACCATGACAGACTATGAATCTCAAATTTCAACTTTTGTTTTCAAGCAACCAAGGCATTTTTAACCTTAAGGGATTCTTCCAAAATGATAAACAAGGAATTTTGCACTCTCAGTTGCAGATCACCCAAACTTCCTAGCAATAGAAATACTATGAGATGTGCTGCTGAGAAGGATCCCTCAGGCCCCATTTCTCAAGATTTCCTCAAATTAAACTCTACAAGCAATTGATGAACTAGGGATTTCAGACTATCAGCATATTCAAATTTTGTTTTATCTTTTATTCATAACCAAACTTTGTAAAGGCATATAGGTCTTATGCCACTTTGTCAAAAATTCTATTTGTTAGGTTTGCTCAGCTATTATGTCTCTGCCCTGTAACATATGGAAAATGTCAAAGATTACAGTTAAACCACTAAGAATATGACAACAAGACTATTAACTGCTTAGATGGTGGAAGACCCTATGCATCACATCAGAAAGCTGCTAATCCCAAACCAATTAAGCACTCCAGCTAGAGATAATTGCAATAGCCCTGAAAATGAAGAATTTCAACCAAGTCTATATAACCAAATGGCTGCTAAGAAAGAAGAAAGCCAAAATAGATTAGAAAATTATCAATACAAGAAAAGCAAACCATCCAATGAAAAACATTAAGAAATGCCCACATTGCAAGAGGTTATACAGATACCTAAGAAAGTGTCACAGAAATACACGAAAAAGAAAAGATACTCAACAACAAAATAAAGAAACCAAAAATATAAATATAGTCTCTACTGTTAATGCATGATAGCTTCGGTAAGATAAATGATTGAATGAGAGATAAATGAAGTCTCTTATTCAATCATTTATCATATCGATAACTATGATAAAACCTTCAAGCAATTAATTCCTCTTTGATAGCCATTCTACATTTGCATATGAATAACCTATTCAATTCAATCAAACACTTAACATTGATAATCATGCTATATCTTTTGTTTATGTTCATCGATTACTAAATCTTGCATTCCGATTTATATCGATTAACATAATTGATAATAAATAAATGATTAATCAAAACACCGATTAATGTCGGGTTGTATATGCTTCAATATATCGGGTGGCATAATAAAGGTTACCGATATTTATCAGTTGTTAAGCCTACACCGATAGTTATCGGTTGTTAAGGCTAACATGCCGATAACTATCAGCTGTTAGTATTGTGCAAACACCGATAGTCATCAGTTGTTAAAGTATTTACACACCGATTGATATTAACAATGAACATGCATTTGTTTTGTATTAACAAAGAGGCACGATCAAGTAATGTCTTGATCAGTCATGACCGATCAAGGCATTGCTTGATCATACCCCATTTGTTATATACTTATATTGAGTGGCATTCGTGAGATAGGACATAGAAAATAACAAATGCTCCTCTCACCTGCCACAAACAAGAAGATAGTCAGATTCATATATTAATTCAATAATATATATAACAAGATTATTTTAAATAGAATATAACTTGCATATTGAATGTAAATTGAACATCATTTACATGGTATCAGAGCTATAGTTAAATCGAACCTGAGGCTGTTCAATTTTACGTAAAATTCAAATCAAGCATATATTCAACATCACAATCCTATCAATGGCTAGCGCTATCAGATTTGAAAGACAGACTCGCAGGAGGTGACGATTTCTCCGCATGGAAATTCAGAATTCAAATGATTCTAAAAGAAAACAAAGTTGAATCACTTGTAAAGACTGAAACTAAAGAACCTGAGACTGAACCTGACAAAGCAATTTGGAAAGAAGGAAATGATAAGGCTATCAAAATCATAGTTGATGGGGTAAGGAACAACATTATGCCCATTATAAAGAAATATGAAACAACCTTCAACATGTTCAAAGCACTTGAAGATGCCTTTGAAATATCGAATGCCAGTAGAACCTTGGCTCTAAAACGAGAGATAAATCACATAGCCATGATAAAAGGAGAATCAGTCAATGCCTACTTCATGCGAATATCTACCCTAAGGGATGAACTAGCAACCCTTGGATATGAGATCCAAAGCAAAGAATTAACCCTCATTGCTTTAGATGGATTGCCTAGCATCTGGGAAACATTCGTCCAAGGCATCAGTCCAAGGGATAACTTCCCAAAATTCGATAGGCTGAAGGCTGACTGTCTCCAAGAGGAATCAAGGCAAAACAAGAAAGGGATCAAACAGAAGAATATAGATGAAGATCTTCAAGTTCTAAATACGAACTCAAACAAAAAGGGCAAGCAAAAGCAATTCAGGAAGAGAAAAGGTCGTCACGGCAAGAACTCCTTCAAGAAGGACCTCTCTCAAATTCAGTGTTACAGATGTGAAAAATTTGGGCACTATGCTGCCAAATGTCCAGAAAGAGCTAAACAAGCCACATTTGCCAAAACAGGAAAATCAAAAGGGGAAGAGGACTCCGAGAAGTATGTGCTCTATTCAACACTCACAAATCAAGCATCAAACAAAGTGAACTCCTGGATGATTGACAGTGGCTCATCCAGACACACTCGGTCAAAGGAGTTGGAAACTGCACCATCAAACTAAAATCAAGTGTATCATTACAACTTAAAGGAGTGCTATATGCTCCAGGCATTAAGAGGAATCTAGTCTCAATATCAGCACTGGAGGACAATGGATACAAAGTGACCTTCATGGACAACAAAGTGTTAGCTTGGCCAAAGAACTCATCCATCAAGAAAGCTAAAACAATTGGTCAAAGACAAGGCTACTTGTATGAGCTATGCACAGAGCCCAACTTAGCCCTAATTCATGAAACTACAAATGCCAATGAAATCTGACATAGAAGACTAGGCCACCTAAATTTTAGAGCTTTATCATCAATGGGAGACCTTGTCACAGGTCTACCTAAGCTAAAGCAATATCATTCAGGGGTATGCACGGGATGTGCCCTAGGTAAAAATACTAAGGGTGCTTTTCAGAGTAGTACTAGGAAAACAAGTAAAATTTTAGAACTAGTTCATTCTGATGTATGTGGACCTATGTCTGTAAATAAATTGGGGCGATTTCTGTATTATGTAATATTTATTGATCACTACTCTAGGAAAACCTGGATCTACTTTCTAAAATGTAAAGAATCAGAAGAGATCCTTAACAGGTTTAAAGAATTCAAATCACTAACAGAGAATTACTCAGGAAACAAAATTAAAACCCTAAGAACTGATAATGGGGGGGAATACACATCAGAATTATTTAAAGAGTTTTGTTAAAATTCAGGGATTAAGAGGGAGTTAACAATACCTTACAACCCTCAACAAAATGGGATAGCAAAAAGAAAAAATAGGACAACCGTTGAAGCTGCCAAAGCTATGATTCTTGATCAGAATCTGAATATCAATCTTTGGGCAGAAGCAACTAGCACAGTTGTATATATTCAAAACAGATGTCCTCACTCTCATCTTGAAAATAAGACCCTTGAGGAAGTCTTTACTAAATCAAAACCGGATATAAGCCACCTTAGGATTTTTGGATGCCCTCTCTATATTCATGTACCTAAGGAGAAAAGATTAAAATTAGAGCCCTCTGGAAAAAGGGGAATCTTTGTAGGATATAGTGAAACCTCCAAAGCCTACAGGATATATATCCCTGGTCACAAGAATATTGAACTAAGTAGGGATGTGATCTTTGAAGAAAACTTAGCCTTCAAAAGAGCCCAAAGCTCTCTAGATCCTGAAGTATATATCCCCACCCCTAGCTTAGATAGAGATCCTACTCCTAAGCTTCAGAGGGAGAATCCTGAGAAAACTATGAGTGAAACTCAAAGTCCACCTAGAGAAAACCTCAAGAAAAGACCACTATGGGCCACCAAAACTGTAGAAGAAGCTCAAAAGTTTGTTGCTCCTCTAGGAACCTTCAGAGAAAGCAAAAAGCCTAATAAATTCACTAGCTATGTTGCCCTTATGAATGATCTCTCTAAAGTCGAACCAAACAATGTATCAGATGCACTTCAACATCAAGTATGGAAGGATGTCATGTCTGAAGAGTATCAATCCATTATGAAAAATGATGTTTGGGAGATTGTTCCTAGGCCAACTAAGAAATCTGTGGTTTCATCTAAATGGCTTTTCAAGATCAAACATGCTGTAGACGGCAGTATTGAAAAACACAAGGCCAAATTTGTAGCTAGAGGGTTCTCACAAAGGGAAGGAATAGATTATGAAGAAACTTTTGCACCTGTTGCCAGGTATACATCAGTAATTGTTGTATTAGCCATTGCAGTAGCAAAGGGGTGGAAGGTACACCAAATGGATGTTAAGACAGCTTTTCTAAATGGTGAGATCTCAGAAGAAGTCTACCTAGAGCAACCTGAAGGTTTTGAAATTCATGATGCAGGGTCTCATGTGTGTAGACTCAAGAAAGCTCTCTATGGGCTCAAACGGGCTCCCAGGGCCTAGTATGAAATAATCGACACCTATCTCTCAGGACTAGGCTTCTCCAAAAATGATGTAGATCCTAATCTCTACTACAAAAGAAATAAAGGTGATATGCTAATATTGATTTTATATGCTGATGACTTATTAATCATAGGAAATGATCACCTTATAGATCAATGCAAGAAAGATCTATCCAAAAAATTTGATATGAAAGACTTAGGACTCCTTCATTACTTCCTAGGATTGGAAGTATGGCAGATATTCTAACCAAACCTCTTTCCAGAGTGAAGGTTGATCACTTCAGAAAAGGTTTAGGTATGATAGAAAGGTAATTTGCTTTGTAATCTATATTTGCATATCTATAAGATGTTTAATGTGTAAACCTCTTTGTCATGATAGGACATTTTTGGGATTTTATCCCCTGGGTTCATATCTAAGAGGTGACGATCTCTCAAGATAATGAACACTTGTATGGAGACATTATAAGGTGACGATCTTATAATGTCCAAACCAGTTATCATATTGGATCTCTGGTGTGTCATGGATGTGCCATGATTGTGTTGTGATAAAACATTTGTATAAAGTGTTAGTGCACATATCACAACTTCGATAAGATGAGAAGTTAATCCTCCTCATATGATTATCCTTAAGTATTGCGTGTGTAAGCAATACTGATATCACATGCTTAAGTGATATCCTGTCAATCACAAGATTGATGTGGACTTCAGTATCACGTGTTTAGGTGATACTTCATATCATATGATTAGATGGTATGATTTTCTAGAATGTCTAAAATGCTAACTATCATTTGAATTGTGATGCTTGAATATATTGTTTACATTCATCTTACCTAGCTAAGAGGGAGTGTTAATGCATGATAGCTTTGGTAAGATAAATGATTGAATGAGAGATAAATGAAGTCTCTCATTCAATCATTTATCATATCAATAACTATGATAAAACCTTTAAGCAATTAATTCCTCTTTGATAGCCATTCTACATTTGCATATAAATAACCTATTCAGTTCGATCAAACACTTAACATTGATAATCATACTATATCTTTTGTTTATGTTTATCGATTACTAAATCTTGCATTCCGATTTATATCGATTAACATAATTGATAGTAAATAAGTGATTAATCAAAACACCGATTAATATCGGGTTGTATATGCTTCAATATATCGGGTGGCATAATAAAGGTTACCGATAGTTATTAGTTGTTAAGCCTACACTGATAGTTATCGGTTGTTAAGGCTAACAATGCCGATAACTATCCCCTGTTAGAATTGTGCAAACACCGATAGTCATCGGTTGTTAAAGTATTTACACACCGATTGATATTAACAATGAGCATGCATTTGTTTTGTATTAACAAAGAGGCACGATCAAGTAATGTCTTGATCGGTCATGACCGATCAAGGCATTGCTTGATCGTACCCCATTTGTTATATACTTATATTGAGTGGCATTCGTGAGATAGGACATAGAAAATAACAAATCCTCCTCTCACCTGCCACAAACAAGAAGATAGTCAGATTCATATATTAATTCAATAATATATATAACAAGATTATTTTAAATAGAATATAACTTGCATATTGAATGTAAATTGAACATCATTATAAGAAAACTCTACTAAACCACCAAAAGGTTAAAACTTAAAACAATATCATTTAAAGAAATATACTCGTGAAGTTTCCATAGTCAGTAAAAAATATATATGGAAATATAAGCTCGAATTCTAGTATATTTAGAACAACTTCATTTTAACAATTTATCCTGCAAATATAAGAAAACTCTACTAAACCACAAAAAGGTTAGCAGAAAATAGACTCTAGTTAAATTTTCCTACTTAGACATAAAACTAAATAGAAATATCAGCTCAAATCCTACCATATTTAGCATACCAAAATTGAAATAACTTCATTTCCAATGAGCTCTCCCAACAGGTCAACATCCTAATGTTCAAAGTATTTAGCACCATAGTAGGTGTTCAACGGATAGAAAGCCTGGAAAGTATGAAACTTATTTTAAACATATTGTTTACGCTTTGATTGGAAAATATGAAACCCAAATAAAAATGCAAACTCCTTGAAGTTCCCACTTCCCTTACATATTTGATATCATCTTAAGGAATGAAGTAATAAGAAAGCTAACTACTACTGTTTATTTCTCCTCAGGCAGATCTATTGCCTGCCCCAAATATGAAATACTTGTTGTACACCACCATCTCCATTAAACAAACATACAGACACAAAAAGGATCCTACCATCAAAAGAAACATAATGAAAGAATGAACCTTATCGTCCCAAATATACTTGGCATGCTCTAAGGAAAACAGCTTAAGAGAGAAAAGGCTTGTTTTCAATACAAGGATTAAATAGCCATGGCCATCATCAAATGTTCTTCGTCTAAAATGTGAATAACATTTGTGAAATTATCAACTATCACATTGTTTCAATGCATGTAACCATAATTATTTTTTCCATTAGGACAATATTATATGCATAAATAATCATTATCAAATGTGTCAAAAGAAGCATTAAGTAGGAATCTTATAGTCATTAGTGTAATGACTACCAATGTAGATCAGTTTGAGATTGCTTAAAACAGATGTATGTTAAACTGCAGCAACAAAAATTTAAAAACTACCTAAAATTGTCCATGGAAACCTTCAATTAGGACATCCAAAGAAATCAGCAATTCTTCAAAGAGAAATACCCAAACAGTAAAATAAAAAATGGAGCACAATTTGTAAGAGTAGATTTTACAAATCTTAATTAAATGTAATAATTCAAAGTTTTTCAAATGTACTCAAATAAAAATATAACTTAAAAGCTTACAAGATGTTGAGCTACAAAGCATATATAAATCACATAAGTTTGAGGCACAATAAAACTAAACTAAATAATCAAAGCCCAATATACATATACAACTATGAAAAACCCTTCCAACGGTTCAATATTTGTAACATTAAAGGATAAAGAATATAGTAAAAAAATGAGAATACTTGATTCTTGCATTCTTTCCATGATTGATAAACCCCAGGATTGTAGCCTTTCCGCACAGCATAATAGAAAAGCTTCCTCTTCTTGGTCATGATTGATTGGATGGATTGAAAATTATCTATTTCAGTAGAAAAAAATGGAATTCTTTGATGAAGTATCCCAAAGTACGACTTGAAAAAAAAGTCCTGAAAGAAATAATAACAATACAAAAGTTAACCAATATTATAAATTGCAACTACAAAACTAATCAAGATTGATGCCTTGATAACTCAACCTCAATACAGAAGCAAGCACAAAATAACTTAATAAAAACAATCATAGAAGGAAGAAATTTGATAGAAAAAATGTGAAGTATATGTTTGTTGGAAATAGTGAGCATTCCAAAGCCTATAGTTTTTATAATCTCAACAGGAAAAAATAGATATGTTACAGATTTGATGCATTAGGCAGCCTAAACTCCTTTTCAGATACTCTCTTCCTCACTCTTCATCTTCTTCACCTTCCAGTTTTCCTATTGGTATTTTTTGTCATGCACCGTACTTCAACTGTTGAAACATAATGATCGAACCATTCTTGTTCATGTTGAGAGCTCTCCCAAAGACCCTCCATCATAGTGATGATCTAAATCCTAGGTACATATTCATGTGATGCACAATTCTTCATGTTGACCCTGCTACAGCTGCAACAAGAACAGCTAAAATGCCATTATGTGGAAATACATCTCCTGAGATGGCTAACCTTGAATAACACTCCAATCTACTAGGCTACTTTATTGTGAATATGTTCCAATGTTGATGCTAATTCCTCTCATAATGATGTTCATCTTTAATGGTGGTGGATCTTCTCGTGTTGAATTCAATGATGACACTTGTCTATCAGATAGATTACTGACATGATGCACAAGCTAAAACAGGCTCAAATTTAAAATGAATCATCACATTGATAGAATCCTAAGCTTATAGATGAGTAAATTCATTTGATCCAGCTGCTGGGATAAAATCAAAATCAGCCTACATATTTCACACAATATTAAGACAAAGAATCATAGTTCTAGCAAAATTGCCCAATCCCAGTCAATAATATTCAAACACAATATTTTACCATGATAATGTTGGCTCGAAGCTACTTTCTAATGTTGATTTCTAACCTAGATAACAGATTGTGAGTTTTTTAAACTAAGTCATCAGTCATGTGCCAAGTAAGCTCAGCTATGAAGCAATAGACATTGGATTTCAACTTGCTAGAGGAGACACCAACAATAGCCCTTATGTGGATTCCACATCCCATATTGACTTTGGAGCCTCTTTTCAGCCAGTGTTTTGATAAATTCAAGAAACATTAGGTCTTACCTCATGAATTCAAGCAAAAAAACACAGTCTGTAAATCCAACTACACAAAAATTATGAAGCTTAACATGTTGAACTATAAATATTTGGTTATGAGAGTAATATATAAAAAATTCACATTCTAATTCATACATGGATAATTTAAAAAGACATTCTAATTCATGCATGGATAATTTAAAAAGTCTTATCCAAGGAATCTGATAGATTCAATGTATGAATAAAATAAGGAAGGAAAAAAAAGGGAAGTAATACTAAATGGAACCACAAAACAACCTAGCACAGGCTAGGAATGGAAAAATATTCAGAAAACAATTTGAAAGATGGCAAGAATAAGTGAATGTAATGTCCCCTATCAGAAGACTACCTCTTTTCCATTAATTAACATACATCATTAAGCATTATTCTGTCTTAAATTAGGTTATTGAGGATAAAATATATATATAATGCAAAAAATAGCTAATTAAATTTAGGATTTGCTCTCACTTCTTCCCTAACCCTAACAGAAAATGGTAGAATTACTGTGCTAGGGCATTTGAAACATAGTCTACAAGCAGGCTCCCTCAAGGTTTCTTTGGACATATGTTTCCATACCCCATCTTGGGAACTTCCCCTCAAGGTTTCAGGAATACATGACCTTACCCATCTTGGGGTCTACCCATCTTGTGACCGAATTACTCTGCCTCTCCCTACACAAACCCCCTAGCCCATGTAGTTATTAGCACAAGAGCAAGGATCAGCCTGTTTATTAACTTTCTGTTGTCCTCATTTTTGTTTCCAAAAATGAAGGACCACTACGGTGAAATTTTTATGAAAAAATGGAAATTTTTACTCTATGGCACGCTTCCTGAGGCAGAATTTCGACTAATCCTTGGACTGGCTTGATCCTCAGTCCATTCTCGAACTATGTTTCGAATTTCGTCCAATTCTGGGTTCGTTTGCTATGCCTTTCCTTCAATTTCGGGTTTTAAAACCCAGACTGCAGGTGGAGAATTTTCTTCAAACTGCAAGTTTTAAAGATATTCATTGTTATGGTCTTTGTAGGGGAATTTTTGATCAATTACATGTGCACTTTTATTTTAAATATGTCACTTGTAATTTATTTTAAGTTTCCCCTTTAATGTTTTTATCTTTTTATTGTTTTTTGGTCATTTTTAGTTAAAATAGGGATTTTTTGGCTCAACTGCAAGTAAACTTTCAGTTTGTTCAAAAAACCCCTACTTTAATGGTTTTCACATGTAATAGGGATTTTAAATCCCCATTACATATGTGCAAGTGTTTTTAACTTGTTGTAGGGATTTTATTTCCCTTTTACAAGTATTTTTAAACTTGCAGTTTGCTCCAAAAAACCCGATTTTGCCTTGCAAATGCATTTTTGACTATTTTAAACTTGTCATTTGTCCAAAAAAACCCGATTTTGGCTTGATGAGTGAAAAAGTGAAAAATTAAACTTGCTATTTGTCTTAAAAAACCCGATTTTGACATGAAAGTGGGAAAAGTGAAAATCGAACTTGTTATTTTCTCTCTAAAACCCGATTTGCTTCATTTTGGACAAATCGAACTTGTCATGTGTCTCCCAAAACCCGATTTGCATGAAAAATTGATTTGTTGAAGATTTCAAAGCAATTTTTTGTGGAGATTTTTTAGGGAAGGAAGGCGTTTTTGCTTCTACCCTATTTTCATGCAATCATCAACATCTTTCATGCCAAATGGAGGTTATATTGACTGGTTTTTGGAGCTAAATCAGCAAAAACGTGGTTCTTTAAACCCACATTTTGGGCGCTTTTTACTTCATAAATTTGCACACTCCTAAATCGTTTTGCCCTTTCCTACTAAGGCGTGGAGGATGAGAGGTTTTTCGCACCATTTGATGATGTCGTTGGAGTTTATTATGGTGGCCACGTGATTTCCTTTGGCAGCGTTTTCAATCATTTGGCGTCATTATTTCTTCTTCTACCTTAGGCATTTTGCTTGGATGCACACTCTCATTGGCATTTTGGTACTCCAAGTTTAAGATTGCTGCTATATTTGGGGCATTTTTACAAAAAACGTGATAAGGGTTTGATATTCTGGATTGCTCCTTTTCACCGGTTTTGCTTCTTCATTTCAAGAATTGTTGCATTATTGGAGAAGCACTTTGCATTTTTAAGAAAGGTATGTTCTCCTTCCTTTCTTCTCTTCATTTTATTATTTTCTTGTTTTCTTTATTTTTCATTATTAGTTACATTTTTTGGCATGTGATGTTCTTCCCCAAAAAATTTGGTTTTCGCGAAAGAAATCTTCCCCTTGAAATGCAATTGTTGAATTGCATTGTTCTTCTCAAAATTCCCTCCTAACTTGTATTTGGGATTTTTAATCTCAATTACAAGTTCGCTGGAAATTTTTGTCCTTCCCCTACAATTAAGGAATTTAATCATTTTTTATTAAAATTCCAAGCTTGAAAAGTGTGAAATACCCCTCCCTTGCAAATTCGGGTTTTAAAAACCGGATTACATGTTGAAGAGTTCTTCCCATTTTCATAAAAATGACTTTCCCGGATATTCCCATTTCTATTCATTCACGTTCCCCATATCCGTACTTTCCATTTCCATCATTTCCCGCAAGTCAAAATCCCATTTTTCGTCCATTTCTCCATTTTCGAATTTACAAGTGTACTTGTATTCGGGTTTTAAAACCCCGATTGCGTGTATGTCCTTTCCAACTTGTATACTTGCGAAAATTCTCCCAAGATCTGAAATTGGTCAAAGTCAAGATTTTCCCATTTCTACATATCTCCCCTCTTCCTCTCACAAAACCGTGAAATTCAGAGATCAAAGTTTTACCCATTTGAAGAAGGAAGAATGATATTTGCAGCTGATTATGATGTTGCCTTAACTCTTTTAAGTCTTCATCACAGCATTCCAGGTTCACAATCAATGTCAGATTTGTCGGCATCGCCAACTCCAAAGAATATGAAATACAAATATGACAAATACCAGAATGAGGTTGCACCTTCCCAGGTTTCTTCTCGTTTGGATTGCATCAGGGACACGGAAATAGGGCACGTTGATATGGCAGAGTTCATTCACAGGGTAGAAAATCCACAGGATAACAACTTGCAGCGGCTGTTGGACAGCCATATCCATCATGCATCTTCTTTCCCAATGGCTGCCCTAAAACCTGAGTTTGTTCTTGCATGCGCCCATCATTTTGACAAAGAGTCAAGAGTCATCAAAAACGATGATGGTGAAGCTATAATTCGTCTTGATGCGGATACAATCGAGAAGGTCTTCAAAATACCTCCTGCACTTGTTTATATGGAAATCACCAAAGAAAGTGCAGCAGAGTATTATGTGAAAAGGGAAAAAGATTGCAAGCGACACATCAATAGATGGATCCAAGAGCCTCGTCCTTCCTTCTCAAGATGGGCAAAGTTGTACCGTTGTGATTTCAAGTGGGAGATAGGAGACACCATCACTCTTCTCAGCAGGATGATGGGCCTTGAGCACTCTAATGTCTTTGAGCCATGGATGTATCAATTCATTATGTTCATACGGCAGTCGCATCACATTTCATGGGGTGAAATCATCAGCGATGCTTTGTGCGAACAACTTGCAGCAGTTCCTACCACTATGACCTTCTTCATGAATTCTTATTTGGTATATTTAGCAGCGTCACTTAGACACTTTCCAGGTCTTTCTACCAAGGGTGATCGCTCGCTTATACCAGTTTGGGAATATTATGACCAGTTGCCATTGAAACCTAGCAGACTGCATTTCAGAAGAGTCCAAGATGCATTCTTCGGATATTTCATGTGTCAGTTTGACGTGGATCTCAGAAACAAAAGAGTATCAGATGAGGCATGGGTCAAGGTGTCTGAGTATGGGTGTTTATTCCTGCAATTTCCCACCTTCGCCTATATGAGGATTGGATGCTATGATGGACAGCCATACATGCTTCCAAGATACCCAACCGATAAGATAATTCTTATGGAGTTGGGAAGACAGATCATGGTTGTTCATACTTTTCAGTCTACTAGACACAAGGTTGGAATGGGGATCTCTAGCACAAACCCATTGAAAATTGGTCGATACTCCCTTGTCACATCTGTGAAGGCTAAGGCCATGGAGGCTGAATTACAGGAAATCAAGCTTAAGAGGTTCAAACCTAGAGCTGATTTTGATTATAGAGGTATGAAGGAGAAGATCAAGAAATCCTTTGTGCATGTTCATCGCATTGAAGACATCTGGGTAGATCTCTGCACGGAAGCCGAAGTTCTGAAGATGGATTACTGCAGGCTCACTGTTGAGCGAATTGTTGACTTGAACTTGGCGGATATCCCACAAGGGATGATCGATGACGGGCATATACTTGATCTTGAATATATTTCACGAAGGGTTGAGGAAGCTCCACTTCCTTTGATCCAATGGTCACACAAGGAGTGCGTCTCCATCCTTAATAGATTTCAACCTATCTTGGCCAACACTAACGCATGGCTGAAAAGTAATGCTGTTAGACTTATCAAAATCAAGGTTGGTAAAGAACATGATTCTACAGGGCCTCTTGGACGGAAGTCTGAGATTCAAATTGATAACAAGGAGGGTGCTTCATCTTCAGGCACAAGGATCAAGTTACGAGTTAGTCGTGCAGTAGTCCTTCCTCCTGAGGAGACGACTACTCGTGGGAAGGAGAAATCACGGTTCCATGTTCGGGTGATCAATCTGGATAATCCAAAAGAGGGGCAACAATCTGACGATGCACCTAGGTCTCCAGTTTCAGACTCGCCTCACGAGGTCATTCCTCCAGTTTCCATTGAGACACCTCTTTCTCCTCCTGATTTGCTCATAAATGAGTATCCTCAGAATGCAGTTCCCATTTCAGCATACGAGCCTTCTCCTGATCAACAACGAGAAAGTGTGTTGAAAGTTCCTGAAGATAATCCCACTTGCATTCAATTATCAGAAATTGATACTTCCACTTCTGGTTTTGAAGAATTCATGAGGCAATCTTCATGTCCATTGGTAACTGAGTAAACCATGGTCGCTATTCAAACAGCTATTCCTCCCAGGGTGACCACGGTAATTCAAATAGAAACTGCTTCTCCTTTGCCTACGGCTACTACTGGAAGTGAGTTGATGACTTTGCCTCCATGGCTTAGTTCTTTCACCCCGAAAAGAAAGAAGCAAGAGATCTCACCTGATGCCTTTGACTACCAGCAACTCAAACAGTCCAGATCCAAAGTTGCTAAGAAGGCAAAGACTATCTCTAGGGTAACTGTTGATAGCAACAAGATGAAAGTAGCTGAAATTGTGGAACCTATTGCAGATAAACCACTTGATGAAATGTCAGCTGCTGATTATAAGGTTACAAGGGTAGAATTGGGCAAGCAAACACATGAGGTCATTAAACATGATGCTCACTTTTCTGTTGCTTCACTAGTGCAAAGGTGTGACGATCTTCTTGCAAAGAAAGACAAGCTAGAAGAAGAAAACCGACAGCTCATGGCAGCCATTCATAAAATCACAAAACCTGCTGCTGAAGGGAGTAACTCCATAGGTTCTTTCGGTTCCCAAGAATCGATTCGTGGAGTGGAAAGGGCTGCTCAGAAAGTACAAGCACTGGATTCCTGGGTTGATCAGCTTCATGATCAATGTATACAAGTGGTAAAAGACATTTTTCAAATAATGTTTAAGATGGAAACCATTGAGGAGAAACTGGATCAGACTTCTAACACTTTCAAAAAGAATCTGGAAAGTGTTGAGAAAAGTCTGGCAATCTGGCGTACCATGCCCCGACAACAGCTAAGTATTTTGCAGGAGCACGCCATCATCTCTTCCAGGGTCATTTATTGGAATTTGAGGAACTCATGGAAAACAAGACCCTTGTTCTTAAATCCCTCATTGAAGAGATCAGTGATGCAAGGAGATTTCGAGATGAAGTCTATCGAGGTATTGTCTCACATTGTGAAAGGGCCTCTTGCAATATAGTAAGTCAGGATGGAGAGCTGATTCCAGAAGAAGAAGTTCTTGCTGATTTACAAATGAGGATTCATAAGGAATGGAGGAGCGAACAATTCTCGGTAGCTTCAATTCAAGCATTGATGAAACACCAAGCCTTTTTGCATGAGATCCAGTCTATCCTGGATAAAGACAATTCCGCGCTCCTCTGCTGTCACGACACTATTGTGAAGACTATGGTAGTTGCTAAGAACACCCATGAACCGAATCCCGAGGAACTACAAGCGAGCATCCAGAAATTTCAAGGATTCGTGTCTTCACAAAAGGCAACTTTAAGTGTTTTTCAACACTTAGTTGAATTTTCCCTCTTTTGTAATCTTTAGTTGTAATTTTGTTTTGACAAGTTACATGTAAAAGTAATTTTTGTAAAATGCAAGTTACACATTACTTGCACTTTTGTAATTACATGTAAGGCAACTACAAGTTGTGTCCGATTAGGACTGTAGTTGGAATAAGTCTTAGTTAGTTGGAGTAACTCTTAGTTAGTTAATGAAGTCTCAGTTAGTTATTGAATGAGTCTTGGTGGTTGAAAGAATCTCTCAAGTTAGTTAGGATCCTCCCACCTTTTTCTCAAGGCTCCTCTTCTATAAATACTTGAGGAGTCTATTGTAATTTTTATCTTTTGGAAAGCAAGCAAAAACTCTGCCAAATTTACAGCAAGAAGTCTTTGAGCTTATGTATGTGAATTGAAGGTTTTGAAGAATAAGAAAGAAGGATTAATCAAGTTTTGAGTCTTTGAGCTACATGTTTGAGTTTGAATCTTTTTGTTTCTTCTATGCAAAGTGTTTCTAAAGGAGCTTAGTCCAATCTGATTTGAAGTCTTTGAGCTGCAAGTAGAGAAGATTAATTAAAATAAGAAAATCTCTAGAAGGAGCAGCAAGTCTTTGAGCTTGCGTCTATTCTTGAGGAAAAATTACTGTTTGATAAGAAATAGCAGCAAGTCTTTGAGCTTGCATTAGTTCTTGTCTTTGTGTTAAAAGAATAGATTATTCCAGTCTTTGAGCTGTTATCTTTTATTCATTGTAAAAATTTAGTATAGCAAAGGGTAGATAGGACTTCCAATAGTCAAGTCTTTGAGCTTGATATTGCTGTCCCGTCCCGAAGGAAGTGACGGAAGTCTTTGCGCTTTCGGGAAACTTCATTTCCTTTCTCTCATTTCACTTGAAAGTAGTTACTGCTGTTCATTTTCAATCGCTATCCTTTTCTATGAAGAGAAAAGGATATTGTCTTTCTTGAAGAAAGAAGGAAGACTGCTGTCCCATCCTGTTTTTATTTCAGTTTTAGTTAGATAGGGGGAGCCTTCCCTTAATTAGGAGAGTTTTTACTCATGTGTTGTGGTTGAAACCACAATTTTGTATATTTCCCCCAAGTGTACAAAATTTTCAACCAACACTTTCCAAGTATTACAAATGCAAAAGTAATTAAGGTTTAACCTGATTTCTTAATTATTACTAGTATAAGTTATTGGCAGTATTTCCTGATATATATATTTATTAATACAGTGTCCCAGATTATAGTTTAATTGTTCTTTACCAATAATATTCTATATTATGTAATCTACAGATGATCATTAGGTGAGATACATCATACCAATTGTTACCACAGGCAGTGATGTTGGATCCTCTCCTTGATGCGGTAAAGTTTTCCCGGTATTAATCTCCTGATCTGATTTGATGGTGATGTCACTGGAGGCTTTTGATTCCTTTCCTTTATATCTCTCAATGTGAGGGAGAGGTCACACCTCTTCATCATGTATGCCCTTTGGCAAGAGTCACACCATTAGCACCCTTTGAAAGAGTGCAACTCTTTATTATTTCTGCCCCTTGAAAGGGACACAACCTTTCACAATCAAATCTGCACTTCTTATTTAAATCAGATCTGCACTTCTGATTCCCCCTTCAAATGAGTTCTCTTCTCCCTTTTATATCTCATATTTGGGGGAGTCACAACTTATCATTTCATGCCTTTTGACCATTCATTAACTTTAATCAACTTTTATTATATTTAATTATTCATTTATATTTTTATTTAATTTTTATTTTTATTTTTTTGCATCTTAATTTTATTATTATTATTATTATTATTATTATTATTAAATTATATTTCAAAGTGGGGACAGTACAGAAAACATTATTAAATGGTTAAAGTAGTGCTAGGTGATTTTGAATTTTCCTTCCAAACCTCTACAATAGGATGAACTAGACCTTAAATAATAAACCACATGTTGAGCACACTCGCTATTGTTTTGAACCAGGAACGTTTGGCTTTGACCAGATGTCTGCAAGATATATATGCATGACTGCAAGTTTTCTTCTTAAATCTTAGTATCCTATGTCAAATGCAGATCTAAACTGGTGATCTTAGATACACTAGAAGGATTGGATTGTTAACATCAGAAACGTACTAATCCTACTTAAAGATCAACAAAAGAAATTGCATCAATTAAAACACACCAAACTACAATATTTTGATAATAACAATAACTGTAATTTCATAATTAGTTATCAGAATAATAAATGAACTATAACAAACACTATTTATGTTAGACTTCAGCTATCTTGTGTGGAAATGCTTTATTGACTGTGCAGGCACAGGTTTTTCTCCAATGGTGGTTAATTGGAGACAGCTGGTTTGGTTAAATATGTTGTGTAAACCTACCCATATCACTCATTTCAAGTTCTTAGATGTTTCTTGTATATTCCCGTGAAAACATGATCCGAAATGTCAATTGTAGATCCATGTGTTGTATATAAACCCATGAAGTGTATGTTCTCTTTATGTGTGTTTATTTAACTCTTGATTTTCACTTGCATTTTATCAGTTTCCACAATTCTTGTTTTGGGTTGTTTGCAAATAACCTATATGCTTAAATTGAGGAGTTAGCCATTTTTATTGCCTTCATGTAATGACCTTGCACATTCTACTATAAATATTTGAAAACTGCATTAATTTAAAAGATTGTTTGGGTTAAATACATTAGTCAATTTGTTTAATGTGTTAGTCATTTAAAAGAATTGCCAATATGCATTTGATTTAAAATGTTGGTAATATTCCTAAAGGCGGATATCTATTTGGTAAAATATCTAAGTGAAATGAACTTTTTTTAATTAGCTTGTTAGTGGGAAATGCAAACTAAGTTAATTTGAGAGTTTAGGGAGTTTTAGGAATGAAAAAGAAAAACCAAGGTTAGCCGTTACAATTTTGAGATTTAGTTGAAATAAGAAGGGCAAACAAAAGCTTGTAACTCCTATAACGAATATTATTATTTAAGTATTCAATAAGCTGGCCAATAGGCTGTCATATTTGTTTACTGTTGCCACCTTTAATCTCCGTGCCACAGTTGCATAAATACAATTATTTTACTACTTTTGAGAGGTGAACTGTAATAATCTGATCATCATATATTTTACTATATTTGAGTCACCCAAATGGCATGCAAATACCAAAGTAAGGTCAGTTCTACTATTTATTTGGCTTGTAGGTGTCACCAACATTCTTTATCGGTAACTACAAAAAGTTTAAAAAGGCCACCCAAATATTATTAAGTGCTCTCTAACTAGCAAAGTCCATATGGGGTAAGAGCAGGTGATGGTATGTGCATCTGCATACCCAACTCTTGCTGCCTCCCTCTAGGCATTATAGGAATTTTTAGGCGGATCTTTTGTTGACAGAGATTTGTGTGTTTGTTGACAAGGACTGAGTTTTGAGTATCAATACAATTTTTCCAAGCCTTTCGCCTTCAAATGCAGTTAGGAAAAATTAAAGGCAAGGCTCTTTTTCCCTTAAGAGAAAAGAATATTATATTCAATTCTCATGAAATAAATGAAAAGTTTACAAAATTATGTTTTTAATTTTTCTATACTATTTCTTGAAATATGTTTCAAACCACTTGTCCAAGATTGTTTTCACTTAGTTATAAATACGACTTGTTTGAACAAAATGTGCATTACTGTGACCTAACCAGTCAACAAGTTTTTCTCTATGGACTTTCAAACCTAAATAATTCAATCCTGAAAATGTTGCCTCATGCTTGAAATATTATTCGAATTTTTCTTTGGTATGGTATCATTTAAAGGAAAAACTATTCTTCTTAGTACAACAAAACACTTTCAATTAACACGCATCTATATTCCCTATTGATAAACCTATTGGAACCAGTCCAGCATCTCCTCTCGGGATTTGTGACATGGTTTAACAGCCTCCTGTGGGATCCTTAATTGAGATGGTAGCGGTTTCCTAAACAGATGCATCTTTTGGAAGAAACGGCCAGGTAGACTCCCTTCAAATGATATCAAAGTGGGGTCATAGGTTTGAATCCCCTCAAGTAACACTACGGGGGAGATTGTTGGAACGTGTCCAACTTCTCCCCTCAAGATTCATGACATGGTTTAACAGCCTCCTATGAGATCCTTAACTAAGATGGTAGTGGTTTCCTAAATAAGTGCACCTTTTAGGATAAACAGCCAGCTCAACTCCCTTTAGAACCCACTGCACCTCTTAAGAAGTGCTTGTAACTATTAATCTTCTCACTATTAATTTTAAGCAATCAGATGTTAATTTTAAGTAATCAGATTATAACAGACTGTAAATGAACAGTAACAGCAATGAAAACACAAGACGAGAGACACCAATACCCTGGGAAAACCTTCCTCTTGGAGGTGAAAAACCTAGCCTCAAAATACAATACGTATCATCTCAAATGTAGGCATTTACAAGACAACGAACTTATCTCACATTGCTGTCCAATCAGCAAGTTAGCAGATCACGATCTCACTTTACATAACAATGAAGATTGCAGCCCTTATCAACAGCAGATGGCTAAGGAAGATCAGCAGCAGATGTCTAAGGAAGACCTGACCAGATTTGCACAAGAAGAGTCCTTGTCAAGTTTGCATGGTGATCTTAACAACTTCACCACACAATCAGCCTTGATGAATTCGCACAATAAGCTTGGACAAGTTCGCATAAGTGGAGGAGAGATCGTTGTTTGGAGAGCAGATAACATTTGCCTAAGATGATGATTAATGACTTCATTTGATGTTTTGATGTTTGATTTATATCCAACCTTTGGCACCAAACCCTCAAGTCGGCTTGCATATTAATTAAGTTATTTATTTGTCATTTATTGCCTTCACGTTACATGAGTTTGGGCCCAGCCCTAAGTTCCATTTATTGCCTACACGTTACATATGTTTGGGCCCAGCCCTAAGTCACATTTATTTGTCTTCACGTTACATATGTTTGGGCCCAGCCCTAAGTTACATTTATTTGTCTTCACGTTACATATGTTTGGGCCTAGCCCTAAGTTACTTTTATTTGTCTTCAAGTTACATATGTTTGGGTCCAGCCCAAAATAGTTCGAATTGCATGAGATAATACATTTTATTTGTCTTCAAGTTACATATGCTTGGGTCCAGCCCAAAATAGTTCGAATTGCATGAGATAATACATGTGTATTGACAACACTAAAATACAATAGATAGGTATCCGAGCTAGCTACTATTTCAACACTCCCTCTTAGCTAGGGAGGATAGCTGCCACTTGTCATGATCCATTCATGACCTTCAGCTTGCATTGCCCGCAAGGATGAATGTATAAGCTCCATAGAGTATACCTGCAACAAAACACATAAATATCATGAACTCATTTCATGATGTCCATCTTGCATTGCCCGCAAAGGATGGATCCACCTTGCATTGCCCGTAGAGAGTGGAAGAGGTCTTACACCTCAGCCTTCTCCCAGAGAAGGATACAATGTCACCTTGCATTGCCCGCAGAGGGTGACTCCACCTTGCATTGCCCGTAGAGGGTGGAAGAGGTCTTACACCTCAGCCTTCTCCCAGAGAAGGATACAATGTCACCTTGCATTGCCCACAGAGGGTGACTCCACCTTGCATTGCCCGCAGAGGGTGGAAGATGCAATCTAAATTGCATCACTAAGATTGAGACTCCCTCTCAATCAATGTTGTGTTATCCACGATTCCAAGCTTCTCTCTGAAGTACTCAAACTTCACTTGAGCTAGAGGCTTGGTAAGAACATCTAAAACCTGTTCAACAGTGCTGATATATTTCAGCTGGATGGCACCTCTTTGTGCCATATCACGAAAATAGTGATAATGAGTTTCCACGTGTTTTCACCTATCATGAAACACAGGATTATTAGACATTTTAATACAACTCTAATTATCACAATAAATAACAGTGGATTCCAAAGGTTGTCCAAACAACTCAGCAAGAAGTTTGTGAAGCCAAACTACTTCTCTAGTTGCCACACTTGAAGCAATGTATTCAGCTTCCGCAGTACTGAATGCAACTGAGGACTGTTTCCTACTGGCCCAAGAGATCATAGCAAAACCCAAGCTGAAACAAATTCCTGAAATGCTTTTCATGTCAATAACACTTCCAGCCCAATCAAAATCAGAGTAGCCTTCCAAATTGATCACTTTGTTGATTGGATACTTCAGCCCATAGCCAACTGTTCCACGCAAGTAACTCAAGATGTGCTTGGCTGCCACCAAGTGAACATGCTTTGGCTGGTTCATGAATTGGCTAAATGCACTCACTGCATAGCAAATATCTGGTCTAGAGTTAACTAAATACATGAAGGATTCAATCAACTGCCTATACTTTGAAGGATCTGCAAAATCAGAATTAAGTGCAGAAATACTCAACTTCTTTAAGTTAGTTTCCATAGGAGTAGACATAGATTTACGATCCATCATATCAATGGTATATTTCCTTGACTAAGGATAAGATCTTTGTCATACTTCTAGTCCTAGACAGTAATGCATTAGGCCTAGATCCTTCATTCCAAATTCAGTGGTTAATTCTTTCTTACATCTAATGATGAGACTATTTCCAACAGTTAGAAATAAATCATTCACATGTATATAAGAAACAGAATTCAGCAATTCACTATTGAATACTTTTAAAGTGAAGATTAGAATTAGTATCATTCTTGCAAGATCCTAAACTAATCAAATACTTGTCAATCTTCTCATACCAAGCTCAAGAAGCTTGCTTGAGACCTGTTGATGTGTCTTTTGTACACATACGAACACAGAATAAAATACCTAAAGGTACCTTATCCTCTCTTGAACAAAGTTTCCCGACTGCTGAAGATTTCGCCGAAGGATCAGTCGAGGCAACTCCAAGGTTCTTGTATGTAGGTTTTCTACGTGTGGATAAGCTTCTCATGGTATGATGTGATTTTGCTAGAATCACAAGGGGACTTACGTTTAACTGCCTGAACGTCTGATTTGCTTTGGATATTGCTGGAACGTGAGATTTTACTAGCCATTGATTTTGAAAAAAAAAAAGGAAAAAGGAGATTTGCTTTGGATATTGTTGGAACGTGAGATTTTACTGGCCGGTGATTTTGAAAAAGGAAAAAGGAAAAAGGAGAAAGGTTGAAACGGGATCTATTTCTAATACTAAGAATGTAAGAGCAATTAATGACCTTTGATGAAATTCTACCTAAGTCTTGCTTTGACATCCCAGGACCATCTCCACAAGGTTAGTGCGATCTTCTAAGGAAAGCTTTATGATGTTCAGATCACCGCTACAAGCATGGACACCATTAGGCTGATGCATATCAATGAAGAAGCGACAATTGAAGTTAAGCTTAAGCTGAATGATTCCAGTTGACTACACAAGGCAAGTCTGCAATCAACAAACTGCTAGTAGTATGGATATACATATTTCACCATCGATCATACACATTTCTTCCACTCATCTAATAACATGAAATCAAATTTGAGAAGTATAGAGACCATGCAAATTGTTGAATCGACCCATAGAATTCACCATTTCTTCAATGAAGTTTACAAGTCCTTTACAACAACATCTTGGCAACAATCTTTGCCTTCTCTTTCTACTCTACTCTAACTATTTCTTATTCTCTGACTATTCACTATTATCTATTCTCTATCAACCAACTATTAACCTTTACAAATGAGGAGCCAAGGCTTTATATAGGGAGCCCTTTACAAACAAACGGCTCTGATTGATTTAGAATCAATGGCTAGGATTACAAGATAGTAACCCTAATTAGGGTTTGTTACAACAAACTTCCTTAGCCAATTAGAAAATTACATTCCAAGGGTGAGGACCAATAGGAAGCAGGGGAAGGTGCCTCGAAGTTTGTGTCATCCCCGATGAGTCAGGTGCATTGAATCTGGACATGCTGAGGTGGACCAATCCAACTGGAGGAATGATGACTGGGATGCCACCTTGTCTGACACTTGTAACTTGGTTGATGTTGAATTTGATGATGCTGAAAAGCTAACTTTGATTAACTCTTCTGAGACTATTTGCCTCTTCAACGGACCCTTGCACTGACCTTATTTGATTCTCCTTTGTCTTTGACGTGATGGATGGGTGGTGTACCTTTCCTTGAAATGATGGTAACGCCTTTCATTGTCATCTTGTGGTTCCTTAGTGTGGCAAAGTGAAGGTTTTGGAGGTAGCTGGCAATTCCTTGAACACCTTGAGTCTTCCTTTTTGCCTGTGGAACATCCTTGACGATGATGGACTGGAATTGGTTGTCCATCATGATGCTGGACTGGAAGTGGTCGTCCTTGATGATGATGGACTGGAAATGGTCGTCCTTGATGATGTTGGACTGGAAGTGGTTGTCCTTGATGATGATGGACTGGAAGTGGTCATCCTTGATGATGATGGACTGGAAGAGGTCGTCCTTGCCCTGGCCTGGTTTTCTCCATCTGCAAAATAAACCAAAAGGTGATTAAGTACATATGACATGTTCATTTCAACAAAGCATTTTCCACCTTAAACCATCAACAAGAAGACTTCAAAATAAAGTTCGCTCAAAATCCTTCCCAAGGACAGGCCCTATAAGAATTTCGCCCTGGACCCTTTGGAAGGGTCAAGGGCGAATTTTGCATTCCAGGATAATTCTATCACTTGTTTACTCCAAAATTCCTCCCAAGGCAAACATATGATAGCTTTCCTTCCTCCAAAGCCTAGGGATCCATGCTTTGACCTTTATCATGAGCAAGTTAGGTGAAATTGAGAATTTCGCCTTGGACCCTTTGGAAGGGTCAGGAGCAAATTTCTTGATCATGGACAAAACACTCGCTTCTTTCACTCACAACCCCTTCTAAGACATGCTTGTGGCAATCTTTAAGCCCAATCTACCTTGATCACTGTCTTGGTCTAGCACAAATTTGGAAGAAAAAGGACATTTGGTGAATTTTGCCCTGGACCCTTTGGAAGGGTCAAGAGCGAAATTCATGATTTACTTGTTTTCCTTCACCAAGGTCTTATCTTTTTCACTTTCTATACTTGGACTCTTATCCTTGGATCCTTCTCCCATGTTTGCAACATTTTGCTTGACTTCAAAATGACCAAAAAAGAGAATTTCACTAGAAATCATGGCTAGGGACAGGACCTATAATGGATTTCACCCTGGACCCTTTGGAAGGGTCAGGAGCGAATTTCTTCCTCTAGCCCAAAATCATCATTTTTGGAGACAACAATCCATTCAAGGGCAATCTCAAGGGCTTCTATCACCTTGGTCTAGGCCTGGCTTGGCACAAATATGAAAGGAATAGGTGGTTTTTAGGAATTTCGCTCTGGACCCTTTGGAAGGGTCAAGAGCGAAATTCATGATTTAAGCTTATTTTCTCATTCTCTCAACTCCAATCCACCTCCAAGACCTAGGATACATCGCCTCACTCCTATCTAGGCCATAAAAACCAAAAAACTTAACTTGATTTGCAAGGAAAATAGGTGATCCTAGGAATTTCGCTCTGGACCCTTTGGAAGGGTCAGGAGCAAAATTCTTGATTTGGCTCAATTCCTTCATGTTCACGGATCACTAGCAACTCAAAGTTTTGCTCAAGGACTTCTCCAATCTTACCCCATCCTAACCCACACTTGACTTAGCATAAAATTGAGAAAAAAGGGTGGTTTTGGGGAATTTCGCTCTGGACCCTCTAGAAGGGTCAGGAGCGAAATTCAAGATTAGGACACAATTCTGTCTCCTTCCCTTGCTATGCCATGATTCTCACCTTTGGACTCCTTCCTCATGAAGACAACACTTGTTTGACCCCCAAGAAGGCCTGGAAGGAGAAATTCGCTCAAGACCATGGCCAAGGACAGGACCCATTTTGGATTTCGCTTTGGACCCTTTGGAAGCGTTAGGAGCGAAATTCATGTCCTAGCTCAAAATCATCATTGTTGATGGCAAAAAATCAACTCCAAGGCATGCCTAGGGATCCTTATAAGCTCTATTCATCTTTATCCATGCTTAGCTTGACACAAAATGAAAGGAAAAGGTGGATTTTAGGAATTTCGCTCTAGACCCTCTGGAAGGGTCAGGAGCGAAATTCTTGTTTTTGGCATATTCCTTCATTCTTTCAACTCCAATTCACCTCCAAGACCAAGGAACAAGGTTTTAAGCCCAAACAAGGTAAAAAATAAGGTTAATAAAGAATTTCGCTCTGGACCCTTTGGAAGGGTCAAGAGCGAAATTTCATTCTTAGAAAAAAAAACCTCACATTTCAATGCTTTCAATCACTTCCTTAGGCAAGAACATGTCCAAACTTTCACAATATGCCTTAGAAACTAAGATCCTGGTCTAAACAAGGAAGAAATGGGTGCCATCTAGGAATTTCGTTCTGGACCCTTTGGAAGGGTTAGGAGCGAAATTTCCAATTTAGGTTGATTTCACATTCCATTGTCTCAATTCTCCTTCAAACTTGATTTATCCAACCTCCTTTCACCATAATCAAGGCAAGAACACCAAAAATTAACCAAACCAAGGAAGAAAATGAGGTTTACAAGGATTTTCACTATGGACCCTTTGGAAGGCTCAGGAGCGAAAATCATGTTCTAGGTCAAAATCCTTCACATTTTCACATTCCATCACTTCAAAACTAGAATGTTGGTCTAAACAAGGGAGAAAATGAGGTTTATAAGGATTTTCGCTCTAGACCCTTTGGAAGGGTCAAGAGCAAAAATCATCCTTGGGCTCAAATCCTGACTTCATTTTCACATTTCTTCACTCCAAATAAGTGTTTTACCTTCACAAATGCCTGGGAATGAGCTAGTTCATGACTTTGGGGAATGTAGAATGTCTTATAGAGAATTTGACCTAGTTCATGACTTCATCACTCACCAATTTGACCTAGCTCAAATCTTCAAAGATGATATTCACTCACCAAGCTTCACTGACCTCCTGAAACTCAAACAAGACACAATTAGCAACAAGAGCAAAACTTTGTCCTAAGGAAGACTTTCGAAGATGACCCTAACCCGGAGCACATGTTGACTCCCCCTGGCTCAAGCAGAGCCTGCTGTCTTAGTGATCCCTCTGGCAACACTCAGCATGCAAAGGCTAATAGACAAAACCCTAAAAGACCTAGAAACAAACCCCAGAAAGCAAAAAAAAGTAGGGGTCCCCGTTTGCAATGGGGCAATGTGTGAATACGTCACAACAAGGCCATGAAGAGCTTTCCTTTAATCTGCACACATGAGATTCTCTATCTTGATTCTCATAACCTTCTAGTTATTCAATATAGACAACATTAAGAAAAATAGTCTTTATATCTAACTTCCAACCTGCAGCATTAGCTATAATGGTTCTAATATTAGTATATCTAGCAGCAAGAGCAAATGTTTCCTTCTAACTATGAGCTACACATCTAGCTTCATATTTTCTCAAAAAAAAAAAAAACACTTCCATATGGAACTCCCTCTAGATTCTTAATGTAAAATTGTGGTAACCAAGTCTAATGAAAATTGCATAATATAAGAATCAATCAAGGAAGGCAGCCATAAATCAAAGATGAGAAATGCCAATCTTTTCCTTACTTCACTTTTACGAAATGGACCTGTTGTGACCTAATCACACATCACCCCATCCCAGATAGGGACCCCCTAGCTTTTAGGCCCTTTTGGTCGTTTGGTCTTGGTTTTTGTGTGTGTTGGTAGTAATCTCTTCAATCTCTCCGCTTTGCGAATGTTCGGGGGTCAGTTAGGTTTAATTTGCTTCTCTGTCGAGCGAATTCTGTGTAGTCTAGGACCCGTTTTGCCCCTTTTTAGGGTTTCTACCTTTTGTCCTAGATTTTAGGGGTTCCTGTTAGGGTTTTGGAAAACTAAACATACGACTGGAATCAAGACCCTTCAAGGGACCTCCCAGTAAAATTTGAGCCCAAACGGAGCAACTTTCTATTTTTAGAAAGTCCCTACTTTTTAGGGATTTTTCCGAGTCTCCAAATGTCGCCATTTTGCCAAAATCAAACTTACTATTTTTAGTAATTTCTATTTTTAGTAAGTCTCTATTTATAGTAAGTCAATCATGCACCCTGTCTAAGGATCCAACGCTGACACCTGGAAAGTTTCTATTTTTGGAAAGTCAGTACTGGCAGGGTCAGTCAGACAAGGCGACAAGGATCAGGCATTCGCAGACATTTCTAATTCCGAAAAGTCAGACAGCAAACAATGAAAGCCAGAAATGGGTCAAGTGCTGGAAATCCATGCCTAAAATGGAAAGCTCGGGAAAACACTTCAAAATCTCAAGAGGTCAAAATATTCTAAGTCTGGGAGATTAAATGATGGAGATGCCAGGGACAGGAGGAAAATCCGCGAATCCATGGACAGAGCAAAAATGCACCCAAGTCTGGAGTCAAGCGCTAAATTGAAGATCCCAAGGAGAGGAGGAAAATCCATGAATCCTTCTCCCAAGCAAAAATGCACCCAAGTTTGGAGTCAGGTGCTAAAATGAGATTCCCAAGGAGAGGTGGAAAATCCGTGAATCCATGGCTGGAGGAGAATTGCGCCCAAATTTGGAGACAAGCGCCAAAATGGAGAAGCCAAGGAGAGAAGGAAAATCCATGAATCCCTCTCCTAGTCAAAATTGCGCCCAAGTATGGATTGGGGCGCCAAAATGAAGGTCCCAGGGATTCACAAAGAGTTCCATGAATCCTTCTCCAGGTGAAAATTCTGCCCAAGTAAGGTGGAGGGCGCCAAAGCAGGATGTCCAAGGGTAACAAAGAAAAGATGAAATTCCTTGACAAAGTGTGATTTGCGCCCAAGGATGCAGTCAGGCGCTGAACAGAGGAGGTCAGGGACAGAAGGAAAATCCATGAATCCTTGGCATGGTGAAAATTCTACCCAAACTAAAAAAATTGAAATTTTGCCTAAGGCATGGAATCCAAGGAGCCAAGGAGGAATAAAAAGCAAAATTCCCCTAGGGCGAATTTTCTAATTTTCTATTTTTAGACACCAAATCTCGACCAACTGTGGAAAATTTTATAGATTTGGAATCAGGGTGAAATTCCTCATCCAATGAACCTGACTCCCAAATTTTAGGAAGATCTCTAAAAAATAGGGATGTTGAAAAGGACATGAAAATTCCTTCGAAGGCAAGAGACGACAAGTTAGAATGGAATCGAGCAAATCCTGAGAAAGTTCTTCGAATTCCCTCCAAAATTAGAAAGAATGAAAATCAGCGAGTTGGCAAAAGAATCTTCTAAGTATGACGCGTGACTTGGAGCATTTAAAGATAATTCTAAATTTGAACTCATTCGCATGGGAAGTTGCCTTTGCATGGCATAGTGATTGGCGAAAGTGTGACACACCATAAATGCAATTACTAATTAAAATGCCTCCTAACTTAGCAAGACAGTTCGAAGAATTCTATATAAGCTTGGAAGGACATTTCATTTCTCACGTGCAAGATTCGGGAAAGAAGAAGTGGAGAAGTGCAGAATATTCATACTTAGTCTCTATTTTCATCATTTCTAGGTGCTTCCAAGATTGCGAAACCAAGTAGGGCAGCTACTATCTCCAGGCAGGCATTGATCAAAGCGGAGATGAAGAGTTTTCTTCCTCATTCTCGGTTGAATTCAAGATGGGATGAAATCAGCGATACTAATCTAGGCACGTTCAACTTGGCTGCATTCAAGATCCGAATATTCGGAACAGCAGGGCACAATCCATCCCCGACAGCTGTCAGAATTGTGAGAAGTGGAATAGTTGCAGCAGCTGGTTTTCCTCCCACTATTCAATGCCCAGATCTGGTCTTGGAATGTGCAGCACATTACAATCTGGAGCGGAAAACAATCTCAACGCCAAATGGCAAGCTACTGGCAACATTAACTCTAGAGTCAATTGGTGAAGCTTTCGTAATACCTTCACATTATTCCATGACGTACAGGACCAGCAGCGGAGCTCAGGCAATGTATGAAGCAGGCACTGCCAGGTGCGCTAATTTGATCAACAAGCAGTGGATGCTAAAGCCTAGAGTGCACGCTTCCAAGATGCCCAAAACTCTCACAATCTTTGAGTTCAAGCAAGAGTATGTGGACCTGATAAAGATGCTAAACAAAGTAATGGGATGCGCACATTCGGTGAACTTTGAGGCTTGGATGTTCTTCTACATAGGTGAGATCATGAATTCAAATACGATGATCGACTGGGCTAGATTGATCAGTCACTACTTGCATGAACAATTGAAGAACCTAAAAGAGAAAAGGTCCCAATCCTTTTTCATGAGCTCCTACCTGTTCTATATGCTTGCATGAAGGGGAGGATTCGATGGGCTGCTAGCAAGAGGAATCATGGGTTGCGGACTAGCTCAGTTAAAAGTACATGAGTGTTACCCCCAGCTACATCTCTCCAATGTTAGCTCTTACATGTTGGCCAATGACACCTTCACCATGTACCTGACACAACTTATGCAGAATAAGTTGCACATAAGGTTGTCACCACAAGCAAGTGCCTTGGTCCAGAGGTATGGCGCTGCGTTCCTGCAATTCCCCAAATTCACCTACATCAAGACACAAGGGTTCTCCTTCCATTCTTACAAATTGCCCAGATATTCGTCAGACAAGCTTGTCTTGCTCGAGCTCATGAGGCAGTTAACTGCCTATGATCAGCTGCAGAAGAAGAAGCAATCTATTGAATTTCCAATTGTCTCGGGGGATTTCATGGAGATATGCCCAGGTTTGGAGGCCGCTAAAAGTGCAGCAGGGGAATTGGCATTCTATCGCCTACCATTTTACACATCCAAGGCCCAATATGATCCTTACAGCCAGATTAGGAAGGTTGCCGGTGTCAAATTCATACACAGATTTCACTTGGAGGATTACTAGGCAAGTGTCGAGGATGACCTTGAGGTCCAGAGAAGAATGCATTCCAGACTGCCCCTCGACACCATCAAGAAATAAGTGAAATTCATCAGGTACCGGATCAAGTGAAGGAAGATTCAGATTTGACACAACTCAAATTCGAGAAAGTAAAGGATCAACCTATCCAGTTGCCAGATTGGTCAGAGCCTGAGATAGATGATTTGAACATCTTAGCTAGACCAGTGCTAAAATTCACTAAGCACTGGATTGACAGGCAAATAAGAAAGTTGGTGGAAGACAATGTCCACCTAACATACCAACTAATGGGAAGTCTGGATTCCCACAGTGAAGCAACTGAAAGGTCTTCACAGGTTCAAACAGGAAAGGAAGCCCCAATAGATAAAGGGAAAAATGCCCCAAAGAGACCAAGGACAACAAAGAAAAAGGATATCCAGCAGGAAATCCTACAGGAGGTTCAACAGGGAGCCCAAGAAGAGGAGCCGCCGCAAAAGAGAGCAAGGACAGAAAGGGGGCATTCACCAGTTAGTTCCTCAAGCGTACGGGAAGTGGAAATGTTTCCACATTCCACAGGTCCGCTTCCAGGGAACGTTCCAACACCCGATATACTCAGCATCAATGCCTCACAAGGCCACCATCGACCGAGAAGTCAGAGGCAAGAAAGTCCCCGGCACGAAGAAGAGGTTCACCAAGATAGCTTCGTGGAGACTATCCCTAGTGAAATGGAAGAAGAATCTCAAGAACAGGAGCACGTAGAAGATCATAGCCATTCCATCCCCGCTCCAGACTGGTTGATAGGCAGGCTGGGGAACAAGGCAGAAGGAGGAACCAATCCTGCTCAGGAGTTAGAAGAATTGTTGAAGAGGATGGACCGACCAGCGGAAGGAAAGGCTCCCCGGAAGTTTTCCAAGGTGGTCAGGGAAGAATCTGGATCCCGGACCTTGCACATTGTTGAACCTACAGTGGATAAAGATAGGAGTGAGATTAGACAAGAAAATTACATCATCAGACAAGTTGATCTTGGCCATGCTTCCACCGGTCAAGTTGTGGGAGACTTTGAAGATTCCTCCTTAGCCATGAAGGAGAAGTTGCTGAAATCAAAGGCAAAATGTAAGCGACTGAGGGAGGAAAATAGATTCCTATGCGAATACGTCAGGAGTTTCAAAAGACCCCTCAGGGAAGCAGGTCCTTCATCCACTCCTCCTCCCTCCCTTCCCAAGGAAGTAGTTGATGATGCAGAACTTATTAGAACAATGGCACAAAATTCCCGGGAATGGGTAGAGGATGTCTATGCTGAGGCAGGAAAATTCGTCAAGGATCTAGCTTAGCTTTATTCGAAGTTCGTGGCCCTCCTAAGCAGATTAGAGACAGCAGAAGGACTATGGGAGGATGTAGATGTTTACCAAGACTTAACCATTTCACGACTCAGGGCTCTGATGAAGACTCCAAGGCAAACTCTGGTGGACGGGAAAGTGATCCAAGAGAATGAAGCTTATGATTCTCCCTCATGGTTCTACGCTATCTGTTCAGGAAAGAGCACCCTTGACAAATTCAACATTGACTCTGTCACCTTGAAAGAGTCTATAAGAGGGATACAGGAAGAAATCCTTAGTGCCATGGAAGCTTTGTTTGCAAGGAAACTCAATGACGAAGGAATAACGGTGAACTCCCTGAAATCCCAGTTGCACGATTTCTTCTTCGTCGGTTTGTTCCCTAAGGAACATTTTGCAAATGTTTCTTCATTCTTTGGTATGATGAAGAAAACACAGGAAGTCATGATAGAGTGGGAAAGCTTCTTTTCCAGGAGCAAAGAAGAAATTGCCTTGATGGAGTTTAACATTGAAAACGTGCCAAGTGTCTCCATCGGAGAATTGGAAGCTGTCGTCGACAGATTCATTGCATACGCCATAAATGAACGAGATAATGGTCATCCATTCTTGGACGAAAGTCTTTTGGTTGAACAGTAATGGCGTACCTATTACTGAAGGAATATTGACTAGGCGTGTGTCCAGTCAATGCATGTCACCACTGGATAGGGAATCTTCTTGCATGTCGCCTTCTCATTATGGTTTTATGACAGATTCTTCGTGCATGTCTTCGTCACTTAGAGAATGATGGGCATTTATGATGGTGTCGGTTATATTCTGGGCATAGTCAACATCATGGGGGACATTTAATGTGCTAGTGGGCGCTATTTTAAGCTCTTTTAAATTAATTGTACATGGGCGTTATGGGTTATTAATTGCCGATTCCCACCTTGTTGCACCTTGAGTGGGGAATCTTTAGGGTAAACCCTAATTAGGGTTTTGCATGTAATCATGGCTTGAGGCCTATATAAGGGGGTGACCCCCTCATTTGTGAGGAGGAGAGACTATCGTCAGAGATTGTTGCTAAGATTTTTTGAAGCAAATACTTAATACATTGTTCAATTGTTGGTGTGTTCTTGTGTTGTTTTGGAGCTCGCATGGTCTCATTCTCTTCATAGATTAGATTTGCTTTCATGCTGTTAGACAAACTGGATTTGATAGGATCGCTTGTTGCAAAATTCGTGCTCATACTTTTGGTGTGCAGTTGATTGTTGCATACCATGCAAAGTTAGCCTGAGCCTCTATTATATGTGTATGTTTAACTTCGATTATCAAAAGAGATTGTTCGATTTGATTGTTTATCTTGATGATTTGAAAATCTTTAACACACCCTTTGAAGATTGCACCACCTTCGTGTAGTTGTGCGTTGCTGGCAAAGCGAAGCGTGGTTGGATTTTGCGCAAGTTACCCCGTCTCCTTGTTCATAGGATTAGATTACTTTTAGTCTAGTTTTTCTTTGCCCTATTCCTAATAACTTTCCGCATAATTCAAAATCCAAAAGATCCAAAACTAAGAGCTTTTATTGCAAATCATCCGTATAAAAAATCCTTGAGCTTGCATAAGTTTCTTCAACATACGTAAGGCCCCTTGGGTTATCAGCAAACCCATCAAACAATTGAGTCACATCCACGCACTGAAGGAACCTTGGGAATTAGCCGTTTGAACTTTAAGTAATCCTAGCACACGGACTAATCTTGATAAAGAGAGAATAAGGTGACCGTTGGTGACTTTATTCTGTGTTAGACACAATCATAAAAAAAAAGTCAACAGGACCCATAGCACAATCACTATGATCAAGGCATACCTTCAAGTGAAGAAACCAAGCTCCCTCTTAAGCTTGAAGGCATGGTAATTCAAGAATCTCTTGAAGAGAAGCATCAACATGATTAAATATCCCAATAGAATGAATTAACATGTAAAGTAACTTATCTCTTTATTGACTAGACAACATATGCCAAGATTGCTCACAAAGATATTGCCAGTCTATGATCAACTTCAACCATAGTGTAAAGCTACACAACATTCTAAAATTGTTTTCCATAGTTGAATAACAGAGAGTTAGCTATATCAAAAAACTAAGGCAGGTGTATGACTTCAAAAAACATTTTACAAAATCCATAAGCAAGGTATATAAGCCAAATTATCTTTCCAGCTAATGAGTAAAAATCAGATATGAGTATCAACCACTCAAAAAGGATACACATTGTAGTTGAGCACAACCGTATGATCAAAAGTCAACTTCAATAAGTTAGATACCTCATTCATCTTAGGTTTCATCATCAAGAGGATACTTACTTCAAAAAATGTAATAGACAGTATGCTCAAATTGAAGAGATAATGTCACAATGAATATTATGTGAGGATGGTGAAAGCCATGACAGAAAATGCATTAGAGATAAAGGCAATCCTCTACACAAGAGGAGCAGAGCAAGGTTATAATAAAAGTATAACAGAGAACATGAGAGCCTTTTATGAAGAGCTGAAGAGAACCAAGTGTTACACAGTCACAGCCCTACATGACAACCTTATCCAAACATAAAACACTCATAGAACAAAAAATACAGTCCATACGATGCAAATCAAAAGACACACCATAAGAGTATATAATACCAGAGTAGCAAGACTATTGAGCATTTCAAGACTTAGATAGAATACGGTGCATCAGAACTATGCAGAAAGTATCATAAAGGATCAAATCATAATATGAAGATAGTAAGGTCAACATTGGGCATAGATACTAAATAGGATGACTAAGACATCTTACCTTTACATGCCTACCACACCAATGACTAAAGTTCCATGTTTTTGAATCTCCTATAAATTTATTCATCTTCCTATTTGTGCTTGTTGTTATATCCATCATAATACTCCTAGATTTATATCTGAATACACATGCTGAAGTCTTAAGTGCCAAGGATGTATTTAGATCAATGCATCAATTTGGATCATTACATATTCATAGCAAACCACATCAAATAGGTTGAGAGATAAACATACTCAAAATAGAGAGTAGGGCATAACTAACTTCAATAATTCAAACTGGATTAGAACAAATTCATAACACAAGAACAAAGTTCGAACTAGGGTGATTGTTACAAACCTTAGCAAGAAAGTTATGCAATACTAAGATCTGAAAACAAGTGCACAAACTGACATATGAAAGCACCCTCAGATGAAGAGTTACCAAGCAAGAGAACTTTGTGCACTAGATAAGGCACCAATAACAATAAGGCAATAAGATGCAAATCTCCAAACCAAGTGGACCCTACAATTGAGAATAGAGGAATGAGAACACCTGAAATCTTATTCTTGCTATCGTCCCATCGATGCCTTCAATTTGTCAAGCAAACATTGTTGTTGAACTTTCTGATTCACGGTAGACTTCTTGAATTGCTTTAGCTCATCCAGATCTGAAGGCTCAGTCAGATCCTTATCTTCCACAAACTATAACAGCTCTAATTCTTCAAGAGCAAGGAGGACACGGACCTTCCATGATGTAAAATTTAGGGCACCTTCAAGTTTGTCCTCTACTTTCAGACCTGTAACCATCTTGCAAAACTAAAACAGCAAACTGAAAGTGAAGGACAACTAATAATCTGGTTATTTAGAATGAACCTAAAGCTTTGACACCATGTTAATTTTAAGCAATCAGATGTTAATTTTAAGTAATCTAATTATACCAGACTGTAAATGAACAGTAACAGCAATGAAAACACAAGACAAGAGACACCAATACCCAAGGAAAACCTCCCTCTTGGAGGTGAAAAACCCAGCCTCAAAATGCAATATGTATTATCTCAAATGTAGGCAATTACAAGACAATGAACTTATCTCAGATTGCTGTCCAATCAGCAAGTTAGCAGATCACGATCTCACTTTGCATAACAATGAAGATTGCAGCCCTTATCAAAAGCAGATGGCTAAGGAAGATCAGCAGCAGATGTCTAAGGAAGACTTGACCAGATTCGCACAAGAAGAGTCCTTGTCAAGTTCGCATGGTGATCTTAACAACTTCACCACACAACCAGCCTTGATGAATTCGCACAATAAGCTTGGACAAGTTCGCATAAGTGGAGGAGAGATCGTTGTTTGGAGAGCAGATAACATTTGCGTAAGATGATGATTTATGACTTCATTTGATGTTTGATTTATATCCAACCTTTGGCGCCAAACCCTCAAGTTGGCTTGCATATTAATTAAGTTATTTATTTGTCATTTATTGCCTTCACGTTACATGAATTTGGGCCCAGCTCTAAGTTCCATTTATTGCCTACACGTTACATATGTTTGGGCCCAGCCCTAAGTTATATTTATTTGTCTTCACGTTACATATGTTTGGGCCCAGCCCTAAGTTACTTTTATTTGTCTTCACGTTACATATGTTTGGGTCCAGCCCAAAACAGTTCGAATTGCATGAGAGATAATATATGTGTATTGACAACATTAAAATACAATAGACAGGTATCCAAGCTAGCTACTATTTCAACACTCACTACCATGATCACTGAAAAAAAGTTTAGGGAATTCATAGGTATATGTACTGTATGGCCTATCTTATAGATGGCTTGTCTTTCTTCCACCAAAAGTTTGGTCCTAAGGAAAGCTCCCTAAGATTTGTACAAGTGAAGAATTGTTAATTATAAGAGAGCTTAGCCAGCCCTTCATTGGCTAGCATATTATCCGCTTGATTGCATCCACATTTAACATGATGAAGACAATCATTTGAGAGTTGAAAAATGGAAGTGATGTTATTGATGATGTTCTAGAGATATCAATTGCAATTAGGCACTTGAAGACATCTAATATTTATTAGTTGTGCTTTTTCAAAAGTTGTGGACTGATTGTGTATGAATTTGGAGTCACCTTCACACACAAGTAGGATGCAGCTGATACTCTAAAAAATGTCTAATCCTTGCAGTGACAATAAAAATCTTGTGTAATATTGTTAGTTATGCTGAAAACTTTTGATGGTGGACCTTGAGGATGGTACCGTGTCCATAAAACAACCTCGACTCCACATTCCCAGGGTTTTTCATGCTTGGGAGAACTACATGCTCTCGATTGAATAAAAAATTCTAGTAATTGTAGTGAAAATTTACTTTTCACTTCCTACAAATTACCAAATAGTTCAAACTTCACATAGAATAAGACCACCCCTTGTTGTGGATCAATGTTGATTCTCATATATAACAAGAAATGCTTGTAATTGTGTTCAAGGGAAAGTGATTTCAAAGGAATTGATTTAAAACTATAAACAACTCAAAATCATAAAGCAAAACAACAATCAAGATAAGGCCAAAAAGAGATCAAAACATAACAAAATTCATTGCAACCTAGTATGATGATCTCCTCGTTTTGTAGATTTGCCCAATACGATCAATTTGGATGTGTGCTCATTTGAAAATCTAGCAACATAACGATGCTCAAGTCAAAAAGGAGTGAGAGGTGATGAAAATGGCTAAGTTGTGGATATATATCTTGAGGGCAAGATTAAAATAGATGGTCGAGAGTGAGAGAAGGATATATGGTTGAGGATGGATTGGTCCTCTCACCCCATGGGATGGTACCAAGTGGAACCATGAGGTGAGCTGAAAGGGAGATGGAAGATTGACAAGATGGAGAGGGTACTTGAGGGGAAAAGCTCATGTGCTTGATGTGATGGGAGGAGATTGTGTGGGTATTTGAAGTGGGTCAACTCCACTTGATTAGGACTAAGGAATGTGCAAATGATTAGGAGAAGAGTTAGGTGGAGATTAAGATTACAATTAGGGCACAAGTGGGAGAGTTGGAGGATGTGACATATGAGGATTAAATTAAAAATATAAAAGCTATTTATTCAATTGTTCGGAGGAAAGAGATAACGGTAAGGGTAAATAATTTTAGGTAATTATTTACTTTAGGCTAGTACTTCAAGATAAATTAGATAAAAATGGATATTATTAATCAAATAATAAGATATTATTTAATTAATATAAATGATGGTGAATTAGATGAAACAAGGGTAAATTGACCAAAGGTGGTCAATTTTAAGTGTCTATAGTAATGAGATGATCCATCGTCCTTTTCTATCCTTTCAAATGTAACCATACAAAAAGAGCAGTCTATAGTTTCACTCGCTTACAAAAGTTCAGACATCATAGTGGACCCACATCATCCTTTGTGTTTGAGCACTTGTGCAATAAGAATATCGTATATGTAAAAAAACCTAGATGAAAACTTCTGCAAAAGTTGAAATCACTTGAAGAACTTTGAATTGCAGCAATCCATAAGCTGGTGTAGGCCTCATGAACCACAGAATCGCTTATGAAAAACTTACACCAAGCCAACATGTCAGGTGCCCTGGTGACATGTACTTGCCTCTTTCTCAATTCAGATATCAATAAAGAATAAATTATCATGTGTATCCTTCAACCCTTCTAAAACAGAACATATCCCATTATTATTCAATGAGGTATTGACTGAATTTTGTGATCTCTTTGTGTTAATCATGTGTCCTCAATGCCTACTAGTACTTGAGAATTTGACAATCTGGCATGTCCATCCCACTCATATGTGTTGGTCGAAAATTTTGTACACCTAGGGAGGCATGCAAAATTGTGGTTTCAGGCACAGCGTGTGAGTTAAAACTCTCATAAATTTAAGGGAAGGCTCCCCCTATCATGTCCCCTTTCTAAATTTAACAACTCACTATTTATAGCAAGCCCAATTATCTAAAATAGTCAATCACAACCTTCAAATAAACTAGGAAAGTCTAATTGCCAAAAGGAATTCTTCAAATATGAATAAATGGAAATAAATTTGAATTGTTACTAATAACCAAAAAAGGGGCATGAGTTTGGAAATAGAAAGTTTAGTTTGTGGAGGGAAATACAAGTTGTTAAATAAAGAGAGAGAAATGGGTTTTAGAATGGAATGTTGAAAGGTGGTTGCCAAATGGCAAGTGAATGTTCCAAATTTGAATTACAAACATATTTCCCTCCTGAGCGTTGGATTTGGGCACCAAGTTTGAATTCAAATTATTATGGGGTTTAAGTATTGTTTTGGCTCCAATTTCATTTATTCTATCTTATGATTTTAACAAAGTTTTTGTTGAGACATGAACCAGTTAGGACTCGAACCTAGGACCTTCCATACGCTACTGGAGTGCTCTACCATTGAGCTACTGGCCTCTTTTGGACCAGTCCATCGTCGGTCCGAGTGTGGCTTATTTCCAACACCAACACCCCCCCTTAAGCCACACCTCTCGTGTGCTTGGGGCTCCTAGCCTGGACCTGGCTCTGATACCATGTTGAGACATGAACCAGCTAGGACTCGAACCTAGAACCTTCCATACAACGCTGGAGTGCTCTACCACTGAGCTACTGGCCCCTCTTGGACCAGTCCATCGTCGGTCCAGGTGTAGCTTATTTCCAACACCAACAGTTTTGTTATTCTTCTTCAGAGGTTGAGAAACCATTGAAGGAGTGATCTTCTAGGCTGATAAACCAGGGGGATAGAGACTTGCAGGCAGTGTGTTTACAAGTCTCCAGTGGCAATCACATCGAGGGGTTGCAGTTGTGCTTCAAAGAGACTTTATTTGTGTTGTTTTGACAGGGGTTGTAATAAATAGTGCGCTGTAGTTCTTTAATTTATTTTCAGATTTGTATTGCTGGAAATAACAGCGTATATTGTTGTTCTTGACTATGTTAAACATTTATTTCATGCATCTTTCTATTGTGGGAAGTGTGAGGAGTTTGGAGAGTATTTAGGAATTTGTAGTGGATTTGTGAAGCTTTGAGCTCCATTTCTGGAGTCTATTTTGTAATGCTTCATAGCAGATTTGTAAATTGTCGCATGTTGTTGTAATGCCAAAATCTTTGTAGAATCTTCTTCTTATGTTTCATAAGGGTTTTAAGTGTTTATAAATTCATTGGTGCAATTTTCAACATACCCGATTTCCCTGTTTGGTTGCAAATCGTAAATTTGAGTTGGGTTATTAGAATTTTGCAAATCTGATATAAAATTACAGTAAGGGTTATTACACCCCCTTTCCTACTATTACAAACTAAACACTAATCTAACTTGAGTGGGACAACATCCTTTTCTCTTTTTACAAAAAAGATGATATTCTTCTCTCCTTTTAGAAAAGAAACTGTAACTAAAATAACAAATACAGAAATTTAGAAATCTCAAGAACAACAAAGATACTTGTATAAAGGAAGCAAAGTTTTTGTTAAAGCGCAAAGTCTTCCATCACTTCCCCGGGACGGGAAAATAGAAATAAAGCTCAAAGTCTTCACTTTCTGCTATCCTATCAACCCTTCAAAATGATTAAAATAACAACAACATATGACATACAACAACTCAAAGTCTACTGATATGACGCACTTTTAGACTACTACAAATAGGAACAACTACAAGCACAAAGTCTTATAACCTCTCTATTGTGAACACTTAGCTATTTTAATCCTCATTATTTGTAGCACAAAGTCTACAAGAAGTTAGATTAAAGCTCCTTTTAACAATCTCACCAGAATCTCAAGTATATGCAGAAAAATATACCACTATGACATAAGAACACAAAATGGATATAGGAACAAGGTTTCAACACAAAGTCTGAAACTCAAAATGCCTTCTTGATATTGCTTGAGAAACCATTTTACAAGTATAAAACACAAAGTCTTCAAGACTGTAAATTTCTACGGAGTTTTCTTGCTTGCTAAAAAGATAGAAATTAGAAAGAGCACCCTCCAAATATAGGAGAGGGGCTGAGAGTAAAAAGTGGGAGAAGTCCAACTAACTAAGACTTATTCCACATTACAGTCCTATTGTATTTCAACTTGTAATTTGTTTATATGTAATTACTAGTTACAAAAATGCAAGTGATGTGACTACTTACAATTACAATTTTTGGCATTACATGTAATTTGTCAAAACTAAATTACAAATGCAAAATTGAAACTAATCTAAGTGTCTGAGACACAACTCTATTTACATCATCCTCTGTCTAAGAGATCTTCATGCTGCTACAAGATGTTGGCACTTGAAGTATTCAAGATCAGTGAAGTATTTGTCCAAAAACATCAATTTGCATCATTTGACCATGAATGGTAATGACAGTGACCTCATGATCAACCATTGAACTTGAAGATAATTAATATTCTTTGTTGGCCACTGCTGTAATGAAAGTCACTGCTTTTTACCACATAGCGCTGCGACTATGCATTGTAACAATGCATTTCTCTGCTGCATTACTCCTTCATTTGTCAAGTTCTCTCTTATCATGGCACTGACCTCCACATTTAGTAAAGGAAAGAAAATATTCCCAATGGTGAGACTAGAACTGTCATCCTTGATTTTAGATAGGACTTGACTTAGCCACCATTCTTTGCTTCATGGTTCATGATATTTTGATCTTCTTTGTGCATATGACGGTGTACTCTTTTCATTTTACATCATTCCTGTCATCAACGCATGACAACACTGGCTTTTGCTTACTGTTTGTTCATTCATTGAGAGCCCTTGCAATCGGGTCTCTAGGACCCGAATGCAAGTGAGCATGTTTGTAAGCTAAGTATTAATTTGAAATCGCGTTTTGGAAGGTAATTTGCAAGTGCAAGTGGATTGCAGCGAACTTGGAATGTGGAATTGGAAGAATGCAAGTTGCTTACACTTGCAATCGGGCCTTGGAGACCCAAATGCAAGTGAAGATGAAGCAAGATTGCAAGGAAGGTATAAACTTGCAATTGGGATTTCACAACCCGATTGCAAGTGAAGCACATCAAAACACTCATGCAATATTGGCTTGCAATCAAGTCTTGGAATCCCGATTGCAAGTGAAAATGATAGCAAGAAGGAAGCCGATGGGTATCATGTTTTGCAATCAGGTCTTGAAACCCCGATTGCAAGTATAATGCAAAGGTGAAACGTGAAGGACTTGCAATCGGCTTCTAGAGACCCGATTGCAAGTAATTTTAACTTGCAAGAGAAGATAACCCCTACATACTTGCAGCCGGGTTTCTATGATCCGATTGCAAGTGACCAAAGTGTGTCTCCTTTTTTTTATAAAGAGAACTTGTAATCGGATCCTAAAAACCCAGTTGCAAGTAAAATAAACTTGTAAATGGGTTTCTAAGACCCGATTGCAAATAAAGTTGATTTACTTGCAAATTGAACAAAAAGTTCCTGCTTGCAATGACATCAAAAAGTTCCTACTTGCAATGACATCAAAAAGTTCCTACTACTTGCAAAGATCAACTCAAAACCCAAAATTGCACAAATAAAAGGAAAAACAAAAACCAAAAACCAAAAGTGACCAAAACTTAGACAAAGATGGCAAAAACGCCCATGCATGATTTGACATTAACAAATATGAATTTTAAACCTCGTAAAACGTTCCATGGAGAAGAAAACTATGAATCTTGAGTAAAAGATTGTAGGGGTTGTCAATTTTTTGAAAGTTCAAATATTGAGACAGCAATATGTCTAGATGGAAGCTGTTTCCCACCACAGATTTGGTAAATTATGCCTTGGGCAGGCAGATGCAATCCATTATGAGACGCTTTCAAATAACTGTGAGGCCTACTTTGCTTCTCTATCTTGCTCTCTTAAATAAAATATAGTCTTAACTATTTTTTAAACCAAACCAATAAGCACTATAGAATAGTACTTATCAAAATCAAGTACAAAATCATACTCGAGCAATCTTTTCAAACCAGTTGAACAAAAGAAAAATATATCTCTCTAACCAATATCAAACTGTTCAGCTAACTGCTATGAGATGGTCAATCTAATTACCAAAATCACGGGTTGGATTGTTAAGCTGAACATTAAATCGAGCAATTCTCGGTATGAAAGTATGGTAAGAACCATTACAAATTATGCGTGGAGATGCAATGAACAAAATTCCATCTAGTTTTTAGGAATTCACAGATCATTGCATAATTTCAATGTTACTGAAGCAAACAGAAAATGCATGCCAGGGTTCTAAGAGCTTGCTTATATGTATGCTATATCTTATATTTAATTTATTTGTTGGAAGGATAATGTATAATCACCCCAAAACACTTTTAGCAGCCCGTAGGCATTGGATGTACAAATTATCGACCTCTTTTCGCTTAAGAGTTGGCGATTGTAAAGACACCCGAGATCAAAGTTTGCTTAGAGATATTCTCCAGCAAAAGCGCTTACGGATCACCAGAGGAAATGCAATCCTACTGAGACGCAAATTGTACCTAGTTTTAAAATAAGTTGCTGGCATTGTCATTGGTAAAAGCCCAAAAGTCAAACCTCTACGTAGATTGCAATATGGACAATAGTGTTTAACCTAGCCAATCAAACAATAACTTAAAGAACTCATACTGTGTGGGTACAAATTTTCCTATGTACTCACTTCAGTTTCTGCTTCACCTATAAAAAATACAGTTTCAACCAACAAGTTGATAAAATGTCAGGGAACTGATTTTTCAAGTCCGGAATGGAATAAAGTTTGTTTGGGTAAAATAATTTCTATTTCGTTTGCTCCTATTACTTTTTAAAGGCTGTACCATTAAGGTTTGCAACGAACCCTGTCAAAATGAGACGAAAACTTACAACCAAAAATGTCAAATTAAGTGGACTATGTCTTGATCATTTTATACAATCATTTGCGCAATGAATTTGTAGGCCACATATGCACATTATTAGTGTAAGAAATATCTCTTGTTCATTAACATTGCTGCTAAAGAAGATGTGCAAAAACAAAATACCAAACAAACCCTCTTTGCAGATTGAAAGAGAAAACTGCAATAATTCTCAGAACAATCCGTATAATTGTATGAGAAATTTTGCATTTCGTTGCAAGCATTGCAAAACTTACATGTTAAAAAATGTTTGATTGTCTGAAAGAACAGCATAGTCTTCCGGATTACCTGGGATACAGAAATTTAAACCGGGGGAGTTAAATAGGTAAAGATGTTAGCTTTCTAATGTTTGCTCTACTTCTATTCATACTTCTTACTCTTATTTAATGAGAATGTAAAAATATATAAAAATCTATATAACGTTTGCTCTACTTCTATTCATATTCTTCACCCTTATTCAATGAGAATGTAAAAATATATAAAAATTTAAGTCATGGTACCATCTCTATATTGTGATGTATTCTATATGGTTTTAGATGTTCTATTGAGGAAGAGAATTAAATTTTGGGTGATTCAATTATGTAAAGTGAGATTTAAACTAAAAATTGCACCTTGGTGTGCAATGGGTATGTCGAAGAGGTGTGGAAGGTCAATAGGGAAAATTTTGGTCTTTTTTTCTATTAATTTGTATAATACATGAGGTCAATTGGTAGGTCATGATGTTGTTTGTGCATCAAGGGTCTCAATGGAGAAGTGGTAGCTTAAAATCAACTATGCATCCACATACAAGGATCCATCATAAATAAAGCTAAACCTTTGAATCGAGAAGATAATCAAGTTTCATTACCAACAGGCTCATGTTATGTTTGCAATAAGGTGAGAGTGAGAGAGAGGTTGAGATAGGGCTAGAAAGAGGGATATATAGAGGGGGAAGAGTGAGAGAGATAGGTAAAGAGATGCAAATAGAGAAGAAGATAGAGATAGAGTTGAAAGCACAAATGGAGAATGAGGAGAGGAAGATGGAGAGGATGAGAGAAAGAGAGAGAAAGAGAGAGAAAGAGAGAGGGGAGAGGAATAAGTAGAGATGGAAGAGAAAAATAAAGTGGGAAAGAGAGGGAGAGATAGAAAGATAAAGATAGATATAGGAAGTGATATATAGAGAAAGGGAGAGATATAGTGACAAAAAGAGATAGAGATAGATGGATAGAAGAAAGTAGTGATTGGGAGAGATAGATATAGAGAGGAAAATACATATAGAGAGAGAATGAGAGAGGGGAGAAGAATAGGTAGAAATGGAAGAGAAAAATAAATAGTTGCAATGTCCCCTTTCTAGCACATGTTGTATGAGGTTGTCGTTAGCCTATTTATCCATGGTTTTGTAGGCTAACCAGGACATTCAAGGGATTTTGAGGATATTTGGCCTAAAGAGTTTCAATTGCAGACCATTTTGAGGGGTTTGAGGAAGTTTTGGCCTCGCTTATTATTTATAGTAAGTCATTCTGGACATAGCGGGACATCCAATGGCAGTGACATGTCAATGGTAATTGTTTAAAATCGACAACAAGATTTATTTATCATTGGTATGATTTATTATGCATTAATAAAGTTATTTTATAAAGTTAAATTTAATTATTTAACTTTATTAATGCATAGTCTATAGTTGTGGAAATATTTAAATAAATGAGTTCCCCTTTATTCTATAATACATTAGAGACATAAAAAAAGTGTTTGGTGACTTAAGCTGAAGGAAAATCATGTTACATGGTATGGGGAATGTTAAAGAAAAAACAATCGCAATAAAATAGGGGCCAAAAAAGCAATCGTGAGAAAATAGGAACGGAAAAAGCAAAAATCCTGGAATTATAGGAAAGGGCAAAAATGGTGATTTTGTTTATCCCACATTGACAAGAGGAGTGAATGAGCTCTTGGAAAGGGTTATAAAAGTGATTGAAGAGTCCTCTTTCAGAATACTTGGTTAAAGTAGTAATTTTATGAATTATTTGGAGAGTTCATCTTCAAGGGTTTGTGAGGATGAAATCCCTCATGAATGTCATTCTTCTCATTGTTGCAAGATACAGTCAGGAGGACTAGAGGTTTTTCTACTTCATGGAACACATTGAGCTGAGATTGTACGTATTTCTAGTCATCGGTTATGTAGCGTCCTAAAATTGCGACACTTGCAATTTCGACTGCATTTGGGTCTTCACGATGGCGGCGCAACGTTGAACCTGAATGGAGACCCCGAAACCTATTTGCGACATCAAAAACTGCATATTTTTGCACCTTGGCCTGATCCTTCCTTGCACCCTGTTGTCCCGGGAGGTGGGACCATGGCGCCCAGCGCCCTGGTCCCTGGCCCTATTTTGGGCCTGATCTCTTGTTGGGCATCGGGTCTTTAAGTTTGCAATTCGGAAAATAATGCTTCTAGGTCGGCCTAAGGTCGGAAAAATCAGTCTCCTAACCCTAATTGACAAGTATATAAACTACTTTTCCTCTCCTAGAAAGGGAGAAAGGAAGTAAGCAAGAGCAAGATGCGGAAGCGATATTCAAACATTCAAACATTCAAACATTCAAACATTCAAGCATTCAAGCATTCCTTCAAGCAATTTGAGTATTCTAAGTCTCCATTCAAGGCTAGATGTTGCATTCAAGACAAGGATTCAACCATTGAAGAGGAGATCACATACAACATACAAACATACAACATCATTACACCTTCGCATGTAAGAATACAAACATTCTTACAACAAGGTATCAGTACTTGTTTACGTTACAAACATTTACATTTACAACATTCTCATTTCTTGGTTAATTCCAAAACCGAGGTTTGACCTAAAGGAAAACCCCTAATCCCTAACCCCCCAATCGTCCTCTCTTTTCTGTGTGTAGGTTGCAGGTACGCGACTGTAGTTGAAGATCTGGAATCCTTGTGCAGAGACGAACAGATCCCCCTTCGTTTCGCGGATTTTTCGGAGGACCGTGTGCACTCCAGGTGCCATCGTCCCGTCAACTTTCGCTCAAATTTGCAGGACAGCATCGCCTCGACATTTTACTGCTAATTTCAGGTCCGTAGCTTCATCCTGTGTCCCTATCTCCGTCTACAAGCGAAACTTTCTTACTTTACATGCATTCCTAGTTCAATCATTCTATCTACATTCTTTACAAAAGAGGGTATCCTTGATGTCTTAACCCTTGAAACTCATTTATAATCCAGTCTTGCATTGTGTAAGATTGGATCTTGTGGGTTTCAACCCCTCTTTTGAATGTAAAGTCTCTCCTAAGTGAAAACTGTCAATCCTAGTGACCTCCTTTCTCTCTCCATGGAGTGGGGGAACACCTAGGGTTCGATTTTCTGCTTTACAGGTTATTATCCAGATTGGGTTTAGTGGAGCATTTCTAGACCGGGTTGGAAGACATATTGAAGAGTTGGATTGTACTTGTTTTAATGGGTCGTATTGCCTTGCTAGGGCCATATCATTTACTCCTAGGCAATACTAAACACTCCTACTATTGGTTCGTACTCATTTACAAGACCATACATGATGTTGGAGTTGTAATATTGTTGTTGGCAACTCTAAATCACTAGGCTGACTTTCGTATTGGTAGGAGACTGAGTTCTAGGGACCAACATGGTGCATTGGAAAGGGTATTTTTTTATTTTCAAAGTTGATAGAAGTGCTATAGATGACCACAAGTTGGGCATACCTGAAAGTCTTAGACTAAGACAACATTTGGAGGTCTTATCAATTCAGATTAGTGTTTCAAACTTTTCATATATTGTTGAAGATCAACTCTGGAGTGCCAATGCAGCTATTGGAGGTCATTTGGTGTTTGGAGACCTTACCTAGCATCTAGGATAGAGCTTAATGATAACCAAATCATACTTAGGGTTAACAGAGGAGAGTGTAATCAGAAAATCAGAATGTTGGACCTGCATTTGATGGGTATGTTATGAACCCAATGTTTAGATTGTTATGTCATACACAGTTGTAGCTAAACTCATTAAGATTGCAATATTTGATTTCTATGTTCAAGAAGATATTGTATTGCATAATTATTTCATTGTTAAAGATTGTTTTTTTATTCTTGTTCGCATTAATATCATATTGAAACATTGCAAAAAAGAAAACACATTAAACAAACCATTTTCAAACAAAAAAATCTGAGTAACGTGGCAACCTATTACAATAGTGGAGAAGAGAGGGAGAGAGACAGATAGAGATATATATAGGATGTGATATCTAGAGAGAGGGGGAGATATAGTGGTGGAAAGAGACAGAGATGGGGAGATAGAAAAAAGAAGTGATAGGGAGAGATAGATATAAAGAGGAAAATAGATATAGATATAAGAGTCTAAAAAGAAGGAGAAGGAGAAAGAGAGGGAGAGAGATGGATGGATAGGAGGCATGTCTAGAGATATATGGGGAGAGAAAAAGATAGAGGTGGAGATGAAGATAGAGCAAGTGAGGAAGAGGGGAAAAATAGATAGAGATAGAGATAGGTAGAGGGAGAGATGAAGATAGAAAGATATGGGATAAAGAGGGAGAGACATAGAGGAAGAGATAGAGAGATTCATAATATGTGTGAGGGGGGGAAAGAGTGAGAGAGATAGTACCATACAAGAGAGATGGAGTGAATGAGAGAGAGGGAGAGGTGGATATAATTATATATAGATATAGAGCGGGGGAGATATATATGGATATAGAGATAGAGGGGAAAGAGTGAGAGAAAGAAGGTGACAAAGACAAATAATAGAGAGAAAAGTTTAGACTTTAGAGAGAGACGAAGATAGGGAGGGAGAAATAGGGAGTGTGTGTGTGTATACACATTAGAGACAAAAAAAGTAGAGAGATATGAAAAGAGGGAGTGATGGGGGGGGGGGAGAGAGAGAGAGAGAGAGAGAGAGAGAGAGAGAGAGAGATAAAACTCATAAAATATTAAGGGTGTGAGAGAGGGGAGGAGATGAAAGACGAGAGAAAGGGGGAGAAGGAGAAATACAGATAGAAAGACTGTGACAATAAGAGAGGGGGATATAGAGAATAGATTGTTGGTGTAAATAATTATTCATCATGGATATTATTACACTTACTTAAGTTTACTTAGGATAATGCATTTCATAGTAGTTTGGATATGAGACACTTGGGTGTTTGTGTCACATTGGGATAGTGTGTGTAGGAGAAATTCCACCTCTTATGGTGTTGATCTTGTTATTACACTATCATATCCACTTATTGTGGAGTGATAATTCCACCTTTGGTGGGTGATCCACCTCATGTGGAATATTATATTATTTCTCCTACCTACCCACACCTATTTCCTACCTACCCTTGTTTCTTATTGAGCCACATGTCATGTTTGTGTGCTCATACATATCCCTAGCCTTGCCTATATAAGCAGGCTCATCTACATTGTATGTAAGAACGATAATCCAGTTGATTGTTGATCATTTTCTATTGATGAGAATACAGTTTATTCTTGTCCCATATTATGTCTCTATCTTGTACATTTCAATGACTTCTTGATCTTGGCAAAATCCAACATGGTATCAGAGCTATTGGAGTCTCATTGATTCGTCTTGAAGAGACATTATTGCGACGTTAAGAGGCAGATCTGAGGAGCATCGTCATTTGGAGGCGTCCTAGACCAGATCCGACCTCGCCATTGCGTCCGAAAGGCCATTTCCATGAATTTTGGTTATAAAGTTGGCCTATTTTGGTGAGGAAAAATTTTTTCCCCAATTTTGCTATTTCGTACGGATTTTCGAATTTTATATATATTTTTCAAAAAAAAATATTTTCATTTTTCTGCAAATTGTTTGAAAAATCGAAAAAATCAAAAAAAAAATTGAAAAATTCGAAAAAATTGAAAAAATTGAAAAGAAATCAAAAAAAAAAAATCATTTTTTGGGGGGTCCGCAGACCCCCCCTGCGCTCACCGTACCCCCGAATTTCGCGTTTTGCAGGTACCGCAGAACGTACCTGACCGCTGTCAGTGCCTCTGTCAGCGCCTCCCTACCGTCCTCGCCGAACGCACCGCTGCAGAGCCTCCCGGAACCTGCACCTGCACCGGCACCGCGTCCATCTCCAACGCCACGTTTCCCTCTGTTCCGACGCCCAGCAGCATCTCCGGCAGCTTCCGGCACCGCTTCTGCGCGCTCCTCGCCGCCACCCAGTGGCTCCTCCCAGCCCAGCTCCTGCGCCTGTGCCCGCAGCCACCGCCGTCCGCGCCCACTCCTCCGCGCTGCACCGGCGGCCTCCGGCGCCGCTCCAAGCTCGGCCGACGCTCCCCGCTTGCACCGCCTCCCACCTGCAGGTGCCACGTCACTCGGACACATCAGCAACCCGATAGACAGTCAGCTCAGCCATGTGGCAAGACACGCCGAAAACCGTACGACACATCATCGCCAAGTCACCCTGCCATATCATCGATTCCGTATAGTACGGACTGCACAGTCAGCAGTCCGAGTTATTCGTCCGTACGGTACGGGCGTCCAGTCAGCCAGGCAGCGAAGTTTTGGCGACGGTCATACGGCCGTCAAATTTAACACAGTATTTTGATGACGTCAGCACCACATCAGCAAGGTTTGAAATTTTTTTGACCCCCTCTCATTTGCTTTTTTGATTTTGCAGTTCAACTTCAAATGGCCATAACTTGCTCATTTTTGCTCCTTTTTGGGTGCAATTTTTTTTGAAATGGGCTAGAATTTCGTGCTCTCCACAGTGGTGAAAGAATTTTTTGATTTTGATGCACGGATTTTTCAGAAAATGCAGTTTTTGGTGACTGTCCCTGAGTAATCCCAATTTTTGCAACTTCAGAGGCTTCGTTTGGGGTCATTCGACCTCCTTTTTAGGTGCCGTTTTTTTTGAAAGTGCGTATTTTTTCATCTACTTTCACATGATGCTATCAGATTGATGTCATTGTAAGTAGAAATTGTACTTTCAGATCTAGGCCATTTTTGGCTCTTTTGGTACTTGTATATTTGCTTGAATCTCAGTTAGATTCATTGCACTATTGATTGAAGTCTCTTGTATCTCATTTGGAAAGTTGTAAAATTTGCATCATAAGTCCACTTTGCCTTGTTTTGCAAGTGGCTAATTGTAATCGCACTAAGTATAAAGTGCCAAAATCATCACTTTTGGGGGGGTACTTTGATTGATTGAATTTGGGGGGTGTCTCTTGTGCTCTTGTGTTCTTTCCTTTTTGCTGCTATGGGTTCTTCTAAGTTTCCTCTCTTAACTCCACATAATTATGCTACTTGGAAAATTGATGCATGGAGTAAACTTATGGAAAAAGGACTCACTCATTACATTGATGGAACTATTGTTGCTCCAGTTGATCCTAAGGCTGATCCAGTTGGTCACTTAGATTGGCTCACTAAAAATATCATGGAAATTGGTACCTTAAGAAAGTATGTATCAAAGGATCTCATTTTTCATATTGAGAAATGTACTCTAATCAAGGATGCTTGGCAAAAGTTTCAAGACTTGTATGGTCAAGTTGATGAGATTAGGGGATATCAAATTGATAGTGATCTCACCATGTTAGATCCCAAGAACTTTGATACTATACAAGATTATGTCACTAAGGCAAATGAGTTGAGGGCACAACTCAAAGATTGTGGCATTGATAAGAAGGATACTCAATTGATATTCAACTTGATAGGGAAGCTTCCACAAGAATATGCAGCATTTGTTTCTAGTTTCCAAACTCATAGGATGACAATGGGTTCAAGCTACAAAATGCCTACATTTGATGCTTTCAATGAAATGTTGATGATGGAACAAACTAAGTTGATAAGCATGGGCATTCTTAAGACTTCTTCTAAGTCTCAAGCATTAGTAGCAAATCAAGGGAACAAAGGAAATCAAGGAAAGGACAACTCAAACAAGAAGAAATGGCAATCAAAGCCTAAGGACAAAGCACCATCTTCTCCACAACAAGGAGATTCATCTTCTTCCAAGAAAGATAATTCACCAAAGAGAGAGAGACCTACTTGTGCTTATTGTAAAAAGATTGGGCATGAGGAACATCGTTGCCATACTAAGAAGATTGATGAGCTCACACATATCATCAAAAAGCATAGCATTGATTTGCCTAAAGTCTACAAGAAGGATGATTCATCAACTTCCACTTCCTCACATTCAAAAGGAAAAGGGCAAGCATTCATGGCTTCTACAAGTGGGAAGACTCACTCTTTTGGAACAAGAAAAGGAAAAGCTCTATGTGCTACAACAAATCATACTTCAGAGAGATGGCTTCTAGATTCAGGGGCTTCTCATCATATGGCATCTTCACAGTCTATGTTCTCTACATTTGAGCCTTGCACCATGCCACAGATTTTGATGGGCAATCATACATACATGGATGTGATTGGGAAAGGATCTATTGACATTGGGGATAACTCCTTCAATGATGTGTTGTGTGTACCCCACTTGACAAACAATCTCCTTTCTATCTATCAAATCACACATGGCGCAACTAAGAGAGTTGTGGAGTTCACACCTGACTCAGTTTTTATTAGAGACATGGAGACTAGAGCTATCATTGCAACTGGGGTGGTTGATCATGCATCTCAGTTATACTCCTTTTCAGATTTTGTTGATGATTATTTCACATTTGATGATTCTACACATGATGATCACACTTATTGTGATGATTCAGATTTTGAGGAGAACTTTGGACACTTGAACTTGGGGATTCTCACATGTGACCCCGTTCTTGCGTCTTGTATTTCATCTTCTCATATTGATATCACATCACCTATTGCACCTGATGATGCAGATAGTGCGACAGTTTTGCCTACATGTGATTCAGTGCAGCAGGATATACATTGTCTTCCAGCTTCAGATTCATGGGATGATTACATGACAGATATTGCAGGTTTGTTTGTGGAATCCTACATTGCAGATTTGGGAGACATCATTGATGACATACATCTTCTCTTTGATGAAGATGATCCTTCTTCAATTGTTGCGAAGGCACACTCTGACCCTCTTGTTCATTCTCTACATGATCATTCTTTCGAGGTTGACATGATTGTGGATACTTATGTACAGCAGTTGGAGGAGGTCTCTTTATTCTTTGAGGAGACACATGAGTCTTTGGATATTGTTCTACATCCATCTCCACTAGATGTTGGAGTTCCTTTTTCAGCAGTGTGTAGCAGTTCACCACCTTTGGAAGGGGTATCTTTCAGCATCGACATGGGGACACTTGAGCAGTTTTCAGAGATTCCTTTCATCATGAGTTTTCTTCATACATCTTCCCTTCATGATTGGGGAGACTTCATGGATACACCTTTGGTTTTGTTTCTTCCTAAGGGGAGGAATGTTGTTCGACGTTCTTGGAGCAGTTTCTTCATACATCGAGCTTCTATCATTGGTGCAGATTCTTCATTGAGGGATGATCACAGTTTGACTTCTCTTCTTCTCTCATATGGGGGGGACTTTTTCCTCACATGGGGTTTGTTCCTCACATACTTCTTTGAGAGTTCTCTTGTATAGCTTTCATCTCTCTTTTTGGGGGAGGGTTTTTTCCCATTGGGTTTTTCTCTCTTTCCCCACTTTGTGAGAGATTTCATTGCATTGGTTTGCATGCATTTGCATTTGTGCATGGGTACCTAACATGGCCTCGTAGCCGGGACCCATCTTGCATTGCTTAGTTGCATTGTAGACTTAAGTGCATTCCCCTAAGTTGCACTTAAGGGGGGGTGTTGGTGTAAATAATTGTTCATCATGGATATTATTACACTTACTTAAGTTTACTTAGGATAATGCATTTCATAGTAGTTTGGATATGAGACACTTGGGTGTTTGTGTCACATTGGGATAGTGTGTGTAGGAGAAATTTCACCTCTTATGGTGTTGATCTTGTTATTACACTATCATATCCACTTATTGTGGAGTGATAATTCCACCTTCGGTGGGTGATCCACCTCATGTGGAATATTATATTATTTCTCCTACCTACCCACACCTATTTCCTACCTACCCTTGTTTCTTATTGAGCCACATGTCATGTTTGTGTGCTCATACATATCCCTAGCCTTGCCTATATAAGCAAGCTCATCTACATTGTATGTAAGAACGATAATCCAGTTGATTGTTGATCATTTTCTATTGATGAGAATACAGTTTATTCTTGTCCCATATTATGTCTCTATCTTGTACATTTCAATGACTTCTTGATCTTGGCAAAATCCAACATAGATAAAGAAATGGGAAGTGATATATGGAGAGGTAGAGTGTGATATAGAGAGAGTAGGAGAGATGAAGCGAGAGTAGTGTGTAAGAACTAGAGATAGAGAGATAGAGATAGAGATAGAGATAGGGATTGTGTGTTTGTGTAATTCAAAGAGATATAGAGGTCGAGATAAGGAGAGAGAAATAGGGTATGTATGTGTGATTGAAAGAGATATTGTGGCAAATATAAAGAGGAAGAAATGTATATAAATAGATAAAGAAGGGGAGAGAGAGAGAGAGAGAGAGAGAGAGAGAGAGAGAGAGAGAGAGAGAGAGAGAGAGAGAGAGAGAGAGGTAATGATATATATATATATATATATAGGGAGGAGAGATAGAGATGGAGAAATAATCAAGTGACATGCTACCCTTAGCATAATTCCTCAAGGGCACATGCTATCCTTAAATTATTCGCATGAAACCAGTAATAAAAAGTTAGTTGCTCTCTCCCTCTAAATATTTAATTTATGTTTTTAAGTTGAAATTTATTTTATTACAGAAATTAAAATAAAATTCAAATATAATTGTTCTACAGTAAATAAAAATTTAATAAGATAAAAAATATAAATTAAATTAATTTATAATATCTTTTAATTATTATTTGTAATTCCATTAGAAGACAAACAATTAAAATAAAATTTTCACTTAATAAAAATCAATCCTTAAAAAAATAAAAACTAGAAGAATTAGAGTGAATTAAAAATAAAATAGAATATCTAATAAAAATAATATTAAAATTTATTATCAAAAGATAGTAACAAAAGAAATGTTTTAATTCTAAATATAATTATTCTACAATAATTTAAATTTAATAAGAAATATTATAAATTAAATTAATTTTAATAATTTCAATTATTATTTGTAATTTCATTAAAAAAACATAAATGATTAAAATAATTTTAAACTTAACGAATCTTAAAAAAAAAAAGGAAAAAACAATAAAGCTATTTTTTGTCTTTTTGATATTTTTTCTTCTTTTTTTAGATTTTTTTTAAAATATTAAATATCTTGGGGATGACCCCATGGCGCAATGGTAGTGTTGCGCGCCTGCTTGAAGGGAGGTTCTGTGTTAGACTCGTAGCATGTATGATGCCTCAAACACTGTTTGATTGTCATGTTTGCAGCATAGGAAGGTTGTGTGGGGTGATTGCCCCTGCGCAGTGGTGACAACCTTCATCCTGCAGGTGATTCATGATGGCGATTGGTTGGCGATTGTTTTGGTTGACCCCACATGCGCAATAAGTGGGTCATCGGTGCTGATTCCATGGTGGAATGTTTGGTGTTCGTTATTTTTGCCTTGATCCTCGCCCCTTGGTCAGCATGCTTAGCTCTTCAATCCTTGGTGTTTTACGCTGGAGGCATTCCGTCCTCCTTACCCATGGTGTGGTCATAACTGGGGTCTTTGATGGATGGAGTGGTCCACACTAGTGGCATTCAGCCGTCAGATTGGAGTATGGTGGAGTGATAAGGGTTAGTGCAAATGCAGAGATAAGGAGGGCACAACTTTGGAGTGATAAGGTTGGTGAGAATGGAGATATCCCTCAAAAAATATGGTTTCATTGGTTCATAGCTTCAATCAAAAGCAATTTGGTTTCAGACCATTACCGAACAAAAAAAAAAAATTAAATATCTTAATAAAAGAAATAATATTAAATATATTAGATAAAAAAATATGATAATAAAAGATAGATTTTTCTTTTATGCATATTGTTTTTTAATTAATAATACTAATACATATTTTTTAATTTTATAGCATAAAATATTTCATTTTTATTTTTAATTATATATACGGTTCAGATTAATTCTATAGTCTTGCACCCTTCTCAAATTTGAACCATCAATTTCAAGAAGTAGATGGTTCACTTCCTATAGGAAAAGATAGATTTTTTCTTTATGCACGTTGTTTTTTAAAATAATAATAAATAAATACATATTTTTCAATTTTATGTCATAGAAGATTTCTTTTGAAAATTGATATAAATTTTTATATACAGCTAAGATTAATTCTATACTCTTGCATCCTTCTCAAATTTGAACAATTGATTTCAAGAAGTAGATGGTTCACTTCATATAAGGAATGCCTTCAGCATAATAAATGCTATCATGTTGTATGAAATATTTTGAAATTGGTTATTAATTGTTATGACTTTTGTTTGGCAATAAGTATCGCAAAGTAGATGGCATTAATATCGATTACACTTGAGTATTTAGTTAAAGGCATCTCTAAGGTGATCAATATTAGATTGAATGAGAGTACAATGAGACAAGATATTTGGTGTCTTTATTTGATCATGTGAGAAGAGCATGAGCTAAATTTCAAGGTGTCTTATGAGAGAGTGTTGATTTTTGGCAAGAGAGGGATATTGCATAACAAAAGCAAGTTATATTAAGAGGAGAGAGATCAACTGAGATAAAAAAGAGATCCTACTGCAAGAGAAAGGGAATTTGTAAATTGAGCTGTCAAAGATACATGGAGAGTTAGCTATGACACAAGTTAGCCAACCAATATCACTATTAGAAGGGAGTGTGACAAACAGATTATTCAGGGAGTGGTTAGATACTACAATTATTAAGGTAGCTCATCTACCTAACTAAGTGGGAAAATTAGAGGAGCGAATGGGATATAATGGTTCATGTGATCATACATGTTTGCCATCAAAGATGAGATTTGTGTCATTCATTAGGCAACAAACAAATATGTTTATGGGGAATTCTTCGAGGCCACCTTGTTAGACATTGTCTATGGACCCTATTTTTGGCATAATATATGTATGATATAACATTTTTTAGCATTTATATTGATTACTTATGTCTATCTCTATGTTATTTTTTTCATGTGAATGATAAATTTTTAATTTAAAGTATAATATCACATGCAATCAAACTACATAGAATAATGTATAACAAATGTAGTGACAAGTATCATAATCAACGTACTAGATAGAAAAACCCTTGTGAAAGATATGTAGGCATTAGATTGCAAGGGTTACAAAAATATGCAAGAGAGAAGATTAAGATACCAAAGTCAAAAAGAAAAGAAAACAATAATAGAGAGAGGAAAGAGCAAACTAAGCATGGGAGTGATGAAGATGTGAGATATCCAAGGGATCCTTTAGAGGCTTGTCACTCATCATGGAAAATCCATAGGCAGTAGACATAGAATTTTTGTGACAATAGAAGGACCAAGCTAATGTTAATGTAGGTTTTTTATCTTTATTTTTCCTACATATTAATAAGCATACTTAGGTTATATTAGGATGGTTTATATGAGGATGCGTGGCATAGTCCTACATTTACATGTGTCATTCACACCCACATTTGGGTGGTTGAATGGCACGCCCTCTTTTGGACTCATTTGACACCTCCCATAACCATTTGTTTGTCTCTACCGGAGTTGGTTAGCCACATGTTTGGCATTTTCCAAGTAGGCACAACTCCCACCTAATTTGGTTATTTGGGAGTTATTATTCCTCTTGGAATTATGTGCCCACGTTTTGCTATATAATCAACACTCACCTCTCCCTTATGAGCTATTCGGAGCTAAATCAAATGAGTTCATATTAGCTCAGTCAGTACAAGGGAGTGTTGATCCATATTGTATCAATTAGAGTGTGATAATATCAACATTATGTTATTGCACCATATTCCAACATTTTATCCTCTCTGTTGCTCTCGCATAGAAGGTTGATCTTGGTTTTGCAGGTGATCCTGGGAGATTGAGTCCATTAGTGACTCTAACATGGTATCAGAGCTCTAAAATCTGCAAGCCCCTTCTCAAATTTGAGAGACATTCGACACTGAGTTTTTGTTGGGTGCATTTTCAGTCGAAAAGGATATCAACATCGAGTCTAGAAGGCTGAATAGGCCAATTTCAATATAATATACTCCATATCTTGAAGAAAGTCAAATTCAAGGCAAAAATTAGCCCCCTACATTTAATACGATATGGATTTATTAATTTCAAAAAAAAATTATGTTTTTCCTGCACAAAAATACTAGTGTTAAATTTTTTTTTTGTTATTATTGTGGTGCAAGTTTTTTTAATTATTAAAAAAGAAGACCTTTTATTATTTTAAAAATAATTTTTTTATTTATATTGTTTAAGTTTATTTTTTAAAACTTTGAAAAAAATTAAAAAATCAAATAAAAAATCGAAAAGTTTTTTTAATAATAAAAAAATTCATTGAGGGTACCCGACAAGGTACACAGTCCCTTTCGGGACCCGCTTGCATCTACAGTAGTACCCACAAGGTATTGCAGGTACGACGGAGTTGTATCTTGCAACCCCATGGACCTTGCAGTGCCTGCGTGGGGCTTTAAAACCCACACAACCCTTCACACGGGGGTGTAGGGAGTGGGGTGAGGCGTAAGCACCCGAGCATTTTAAATTTTTTATAGAAAATATTCAAACAAAAAAAAAATTGTATATCCATACCTTTGACTTGCAACTATAGCGCCTCGGCTCTTATGCCTGTGAGGTGGGTCAACGCCACTTTTGGTGGTTATTTGCCAAGACTGACAAATTTGGGGGTTTACCTATATTAGCTGGTAGTTTTCTAAATAATTTGGCAGTTCTTCTATTTTATTGGTCTCTCCAATATAGTGGAAGTTTGCCAAATTTGGTGGAGCTATTTTTTGTCAAATTGAAGACCCCCTTACGATTGGAGTTTTGAATTTTGCACTCAAAATTCGAAAAGCAATATCTCAATCATCTAGGCTCCGTTTTATGAGCAATTTTTTTTATTTGGGGCAGAAATTTGCAGGCTTCATAATGGTGGAATTTTTTTTTCTCAAGTGATTCGAATTTTCCAAAAAACCAAGTTTTTCATCAAATCTGAAGGACAACCCCAGTTTTTTCAACTTCAAACGGACATAACTTTCACATATGACCTCAGATCAAGGTGACTCATTTTTTGAAAGTTGATATTTTTTCGAGATCTATCCATTGGTGCTATTTTGAGGTTGTAATTCTGATATTCTATTATATCTTCAATATTTGAGTCCACATTTGGACATTGTAAAACACTGGAAAAACTTCAGAATTGTAAACACGTTGATTTATAAAGTGCCACCATCATATTTTCTAGGGGGGATCATTGATTTAGTGAATTTGGGGGGGTAATATTGTCGTGTTCCGATTGCTTTGATTTCTTTTGTTGTGTATTAGTGCAATGGGGAAAACTCAAATTGAACTCTCAACTCCATATAGTTATGAAACACAGAAAAAATCAATATGGAATTAAATCTAAGGGAAAAAGGTTGCACTGGCTATGTCAAAGAATCTATTTCTGCACCTACTGATGCTAATGCTCTTCAAGCATGGGAGATCAATCGTGAGAGAGCTCTTGGTTATATTTGTTAACTAGTCTCTTTTGATTTACAATTTCATCTTGAATCATGCAAGGAACTTAAGAAGGTTTGGGAGACTCTTGAAAATTTGTATGGTAAAACTGATAAGATTAGGGGTTATCAGATTGATAATAATTTCATGAATCTTGATCCAAAGAGTTTCAACAACATCCAAGACTATATCTCCAAGATAAAGCAACTAAGAACACAATTAACAGATTTCAAGATTACTAAGGAAGATTTACAATTGATTCTGAATGTGTTATCCAAGGTTGGTCCTAAGTATTATGTGTTTGTTTATGGCTTTCATACTAATAGGGTTTCTATGAGAACTGCATATGTTCAGCCCACTTTTGATGCATTCTCAAATCTTCTAATCCAAGAGGAAGCGGAGCTAATTCAAATGGGTATCATTAAAACTTCAAAGTCACAAGCATTAATGGCTAGTGAACCTAAGGTACATAAAGAATTAGGGTATCCTAATAAAAAAAAAAGAAGAAAATGAATAAGCCATAGAAAGAATCTGAATCCTCTTCCTCAAAAAAGGAATCATCTAAAAAGAAGCCCACTTGTGCATATTGCAAGAAATTGGGGCATGATGAACATCAATATTATTTAAAACAAATTGATGATTTGAAGCATCTTTTGACAAAGAATAAAATCAATCTACCATCAACTATGTCAAAGGATTCAACAACTTCATCTAATTCAAAGTCAAAGAAACAAAAGGGGAAAGAACTTGTTGCAATGGCAGATTCTAAGTTGGGGAGATGGATCCTTGATTCTGGAGCTTCACATCATATGGCTTCATCACAAGATATTTTCTCTTCATTTGAAACTTGTTCATCACCAAACATTCTGATGGCCAACAGCACATATATGCGTGTTTGTGGGAAAGGTTCGATTGACATAGACAAAGGATAAAATGTTCAATGATGTCCTTTTTGTTCCCTCATTGTCAGAAAACATCCTTTCTATCTATCAGATCACACATGATGGTGAAGGGAAAAGTGTTGAGTTCACATTAGATTCTATGATTATTTGGGATTTGCATAACAACGATATTGTTGGAGTTGGGGAGTTAGATCATCAATCTCGAGTATACACCTTATCACATTTTTCCTCTATTGTTCCTTTGACGGATGTACACACTCAAGTATCTAGTGTGGACACTTCTAAGGAGATTCAATATGGTCAAGTGAATCTTGGTATTCTTTCAACTGAGGTTCAAGAGGCATGTGTTGATACTTCATCTCCTCCATTGACTATTGGTTTTGATGATACTAGTGTTGCTACATCCATGACTCCTATTGATTTAGTATAGCAGGACATTCATTGTCTTCCAGATACAGCTACTTGGGATGATTACTTGACAGACATTGCAAGTTTGTTTTGTAAGTCCTATCTTGCAAACTTGGAGGACACTATTGAGTGCATACATCTTCTCTTTGATGAAGTTTCTTTGTCTTCTTCAAATGTTGAGGGAGAACCTTCTTACCCTCTTGTTCATTATCCACATGACCATTCCTCATAGTTTGACATGACCGTGGCCACTATTGAGAAGCATTTGGAGGAGGCACCTTTTTCTTTAGAGAAGATACCTTTGTCTCTAGATTTTTCTCTACATCCATCTCCACTAGGTTCTGGATTGTCATCTTCTACAATGTGGCCTAGAACACTTGATTTGATGGTGACAACTTCCAGTACCAACATGGGGACACTTGAGTAGAGTTTAGAGACATCGTACATCTTTATCATTCTTCCTACATATTCCTTTCAGGAATGAGAAGACAGTCTTCATACACCTTTGATCTTGTTTCTTCCTAAGGGGAGGAACGTTGTTCGATGATCATGGTCCATCTTCTACATCCAATTTTGGGCATCAACCATTGGTATAGTCTACTAATTTTGGGAAGGCTACATAGTATTTCTTATCCTTTCTATTTCAAAGGGGATTTCTTCCTTGCATGAGATTATTCTTGTGTTGGAAAACTTGTTTATTTTCTCTCTTTTGGGGAGGAATTTTGTCCCACTGGGTTTTCTCCTTTACTCTATTTGTGAGAGATTGTTTTGTAAATGGGTACCTAACATGGCCTTTACACATGTGAGAGATTGTTTTGTAAATGGGTACCTTTACTCTTTTCACCCACCTAAGCTATGCTTAAGGGGGGGTGTTAGTGTAGGTTTTTTATATTTATTTTTCCTACACATTATTAATCATACTTAGGTTATATTAGGATGTTTTATATGAGGACATGTGGCGTGGTCCTACATTTACATGTGTCATTCACACCCACATTTGGGTGGTTGAATGTCACACCCTCTTTTGGACTCATTTGCCACCTCCTCATAACCATTTGTTTGTCCCTACCTGAGTTGGTTTGCCACATGTTTGGCATTTTCAAGTAGGCACAACTCCCACCTAATTTGGTTATTTGAGAGATATTAATCCTCTTGGAATTATGTGCCCACATTTTTCTATTTAATCAGCACTTACCTCTTCCTTAGGAGCTAATTCAGAGCTAACTCAGATGAGTTCATATCAGCTCAGTCAGTACAAGGGAGTGTTGATCCATATTGTATCAACTGGAGTGTGATAATATCATCATTCTATTATTGTACCATATTCCAACATTTTTTCCTCTTTGTTGCTCTCGCATAGAAGGTTGATCTTGGTTTTGCAGGTGATCCTGGGAGATTGAGTCCATCAGTGACTCTGACAGCTAATTGACATAGAAGGGTGTGTTTATTATATAAGCATCTTAGATTTTGTTGATAAATATAAAGATTATCCCAAGCATCAGCCCAAAGTTCATGGATAGCATGCTTATTTCTTGCAAGTGTTGCTCTCAATAAGTGGTATCATCAATTAAGGCATGGAAAAATATTCACAAGGAATAAATATCCAACTCAAGAGGCACAATGGCATCACTATCATAGACAAAATAGAAAAGAGCACTTTGTTGCACTATTTTATTTACTATGTTTATTTATTTACTTTATTGTATATTAAGCACTTACAATAAGCTTAATTAAGTAGGTCACATTTGCTTACTTAATGTAATAATGACATATGTTAACCTTGGATTGAGGGCATTAAGTCCCACCACTGCCTCACCAATCCTTGATTGACTATAGTTCTAGGTTTGACCTTTGTCTAATGAAATCCACATTTGTCTTAGTTGATCGAGTCAACTACCTTTCTACTTAAAAGTTAACTCATGACCTCTTAAACACATTTCATCCTAACTCGTGTACTAAAGATGCATATATATATTTGTTAGGATAAGGTGTGATATTTACCTTGCAATCCTATTTCATTCATGTGTCTCCATGATCTTTGGAAAGTGTTCTCAAGAACATGAGAGTAAAAATATTAAATAATTGTATTATATGTCAAATTCTAATTGCATTTTCAAGAGATGAACATGTGTCAGTGATGGAGATAAGAGAAAAAAAGGCAAAGATGCCTCCTAGGAATATACTTTGGGAGAATGTGAAGAGTCATGCTTTTAGTGCCTAAGTTTGGAAGGTGAAAGGTTGTTTGTTGGGTGATCTGAAGAGTCATCAAGGAATTACAAAGTATCCAAGAAGTGAAAGATTTGAGTGGCTATGGGTTAGGTTCCCATCTTGGAGCCATGTGAAATAATTAATTTTATCGTCATTTTTATTGGTTGTCCATTATCCTAGGCATGAGTTTTTGCAAGTAGTTTCATGCCCCTTGTTTTGGGATACCATAATGGTTTTCCCTCTCGTAGTTTTATATAAATTAAGCCATGAGATGGTAGTGTTGTCTTGAGTTATTGTAGGTATCGGGGTGTTGCCAAGTTGGAGAGTAGTGGAGTGTTATTTAAGCTTCCCCTTATAATTTGAAGGATAGTTTTATTATAAATAATATATGTTTCACATTGAAAGGTGTGAATTAAAATTTTAGCACTATCTAATGGTTCTCCATAAGTACTTCTACAAGATTTGACTAAAATTTTGTTATAAAATAGAACAAAAATATTGTATTTGGCTTGCTAAGTACACACTCATAAGATATTGACCACATAAGATAACACAAATAATATTGCATACATAGTTTCTCATACTATTGTTGAAATGACACTAGAGAGTTCCTACATTAACCTAATGAGAGAAGAAATACAAATAAGTTGGTATCTACATAATAAACAATAAAGAATGCACAATGTGTTATCTAAATAGAAGATTAATATATAAAGTTAGAGTACCTTTGTTTATAATATACAAATTAAAATATCTTCAACCAATGTCTTATAGAGGCAATTCAACAATATAACCATTCTTTAAACACCACCATGTTGACCACACCCTACGTATATAACATATAAGCAAGAGAATCCATGAAACCACCAACAGTTTCCAATAGCATGGACTAAAAACTAAGGGACCTAATATGGGTGCCCAAATTAGTCTAAGATTCCAATGATTAACCCCCTTGATGACTCCACCTTACAATAATAGTATGTAATTCACAAGATCAACTATTCCACTCACCAAACATGGACCCATGTTGGTTCATTCAAACCTCTTACAAGATGCTCTTATACATCATAAACCAATTAAAAGTCTTTTATAACTTTTCTAGCCACTTTATAATTCCCTCGTCATTATTAAACATCATATAATATCATAGATTCTCTTACACAAATTACATAATATATACTCTTAAACACATCATATATTTAATTAACAAGTGATGGGGAGTGTCACAATAGAATCTCAAGATTATTTCTAAGTATGGAAGCATAAAGACCTATTAGCCTTGTCATCCATCCTAATTTTGAAATCAAACCTTTTTATTTAAAAAAAATACATAATCAATGCCTAAAATGGTTCCACTAAGGGGTTTTGATTGGAGATGACAAATAAAGTATATTGAACTCTCTTATATAGAATCCCCTAAGCTTAAATCAAACCTCCAACAAAGTTTCCTCTATACCTATTAACACGATGACAACAAAATTTACGCCTTTTGAAACATCAAATTTTCATTTGAAAATATCATTTTTAAGTATGCAATTCTGAGTGTTAGTTTTTCAAAAAAAATATAATATTTATTATTTTCTAATATTAGTATGTCTATATATATATATTTATATATATACGGCAAACTGCTATCATACGAGAAAGCTCCCATAATATTAACCAAAAAGAGAAATTACAGAGATTGTTACAAGATATGCAACAGAATGCAAATAGATTCAATAACCTCTTGAACCTGTTTGATTTGTGTAGGAGTTAGGGCATCTTTATTTTGCCTCACAATGTGGACAAATGTATCCATTCTATTTTACTCAGTCCTATTCTCATTAAAGCTACCGTTTCTCTGACTTGGAAGTTTCCTCTTCAAGTCACCATACAGAGTGCATCAACAATGGTTCCATTCTCTGGGTGCACCATCACTCGCACCCAGAGCAAGGGGAGTGACCTGCGGGTGAACTATCTTCTTGATTGTTGCTCGGGTAAGGTCTAGGTCCTTAGTAGTGCGAAGCATAGTATAAAAAAATAGTTTCAACAGTTTCGAGTTATGCACATGGGCTTTCACCAGTTGGCCCTCTCCGATGATATTTCTTATGGCTCCTTCTGCCACATCTCCAGTGAAAGAAAAATCCTTTGCAATTTGTTCCTCCATGCTCTTTTGTTCGCAGCAACACTGCACTCCCGAAATGGATATGTAATCATTCTCGACTTCAAAAGTTCCTGATGAGCTTGCCAGGGGAAGAGCTCTTAGGAGAAATGTTTATGCAGATGCTCGAGAATGTTTGCACATAAGAATATTCCTTTTGGGTTGTCACGGTTTAGACCAAATCCACAAAGCTTAATGTGTATCCTACCAAATTTGCATCTTTATGCACTGACCGGTTCTTCGGTTTGGATAATATCTGGTAACCCACTCCAGACCAATGGGCTCTTGTCTATCTTCCATAGTAAGAGCCGATTTTGACAAAAAGTTCGCCGCCATATTGGCCTCACGGAAGACGTGTTTCAGAGTGTATTTCGTTAATCTTGCCAGTAGGTTCTTGATAAGACTGATCCATACTTGGAATTTCCAACTTGGTGTAGAGTTGCTTAAAACTGCATTTATAGTAATCTTTGAGTCACCCTCAATACCTGCAATGGAGATGTTATGTTCCACACAGCATCTCAAGCCCTTGTAGAAGGCATTGAACTCGGCTTCATTATTTGTCCCATCAAGGATTTTAATCGCTCCCATCCCTATTGCTTTGCCCGTGTTAATATATATATAGTAAAATATAGGTTTAAAAGTTTGTGTTTGTACTAATTCAAATAACAATAAAACATTAAAGGCCTGATCTAGAAAAGGAGTATGGTGAAAAAGCTATAGTATTTGAATGACAAAGATCTAAAGAAGGGTTGGATAAAAGTGAATTTCGATGGGGCGTAAAAGGGCAATCCGAGGTCATCAGGTGTAGAATTAATTGCTCAAGATTGGCGAGGAGATATTTAGGTCATTGGGATCAAGAGGTTATGAGACATAGCATGAACAACGAAGCAAAGGTGCAGGCAACATTGTGAGGTGTGAGATTGGCACAACGATTATCGATTCTCAATCTACATTTGGAAGGTGATTCACAAATAATAGTTAATTCTATTATTAAAGGAGGTGTTTCTTGGAAAATCAATAAGTTTGTTAAAATGATAAAAAAAATTGCATTAGAAACTGTCCAGTCATTTTGAGTTACTCATGTATTAAGGGAGGGTAATAATGTAGTTGATGTACTTTCCAAGGCGACTATATCAAATTACAAGATGTGAATGGTAAAGTGGTGTGGGAGGTTTACTAAGATGTTGAGTTGGATGCCAAGTGAACCGTACGTTGCCGAAGGGGGAAGCTTTAATGAAATCTTATTGATGATCTGGCAAGGTGTGTATTTAGCATTATTTAGTCATAAGTGTGTTTGGTAGATTTCATTTTCTAGGTTGGTGGAGTAGAGATAGCCACATAAGGCAGTATCTGGGGTGAAGGAAAATAGTTGGAATCAAGGCCAAATTCTCACTCCATTCGACGAAGCAACAAATTGCCTTCTTTGGTAAGTTACGAATAAAAAGTTGGTAGGGTTGTGTTAGATTGGTTGAAAGGACACAAATACTGAGAGGGGGGTTGAATCAGTATTCCCACAGGTTATAAAACTTTTAACAAACTTAAACCTTCTTCTAAAAATTCAAACTCATCAATTATGCTTCACACACATGAAACAGTAAATGCAGAATGATCATGAAAAACACAACCACTAAAGTAACATTGGAATTTATACGTGGAAAACCCAAATGGGAAAAACAACAGAGAGTGTTAACACTCTGTGTTGTTTAGTTATATAGAGTGTCTCACTACCAAGTGGCTCACTTCTTGAATGCAAAAACGGCTCACTGCAAAGATACAAAAGCGACTCACTGTCGGAATGCTCACTGCAACAGGACAGATTGAACTAAAGAGGATTGCAGCTTCGAATGCATGAGATCAGTTCCAAGGTTAAGCTCAAATCACAATTCACAAATCTTACATCAGATCAGGTGAAAGATCTCTGTACAATTATCCTCGAGTACTTACAACAAGTCTAGTCAAGAACTTCTACAATACTGCAACACAATCTGCACTCTAACTCTGCATCAATTGCCTTTGTTGTCTACACTTAACACTTGTCACATTACTTCACTCTTCATGCTCATCTTCTATCCATACTTTCTATATATACCAGAAAGCTTACACACCAGGATAATATGTCGCCCTAGCTCAACATGTTATCCAATAAAACTTTAAACATAAACAAGACAACCACTTCAGCCTCCACAAGATGTTCACACGCTTCCTTTTTCATAATTCATTTGTCGATGCATATACCATGATTGTTGATGTTACCCTCGTATTCTAAATTCGATTCCCCTGTGCAAATTTTATTTTTGTGGGCTTTATATTGCTCTAAAAATCTCTCGTGGTCGTAGTCAAATCATCTTAGTCTTCTGGCCCCATTTTGGTAAGTCATGAAATTTGATAGTTGAACCTTTCTTTCGTCAAACCAATCTATTAATTTCAAAGGTTCATATGTCCATTGGTTCAATGAGGTCATCAGTTGGTCAAGTTTGTTTTGGGTTCGATTGCCTAAGTCCTTTGTGTTGTCCAATTGAACCTTGAACTAGTGAACCTTTATGGTTCAACGGTTCCATGGGATGTTTTCAGTCGATAAGCTCAAAGATCAAAGAAGGCATGATGTAAGAAGGCAGACATAATTGGTCAGCAAAGGAATATTCTGAGCAATTGAAGTGTTTTTCTTGGCAGGTTGTAATTTTTAAAATAGAAAGTAATCATTACTCTGATAGGTAATATTACGAGGTGATGTGTAATTAATGCATGCATCAGGGATTGTCTTTTCAAAATTTATCTCACACGCATGAGAAGTATGGATATTGTGTCATTGAATTTTATGCTAATCATGTCTAAGTACTTTAAATCTTGATTGAGAAGCCAAATTAGCAAACAGATAGCTTAGTGAAAGAAAGGCAATTCTATTCTTCTCAAGCTCGGAAATGGCGTAGTGTATGACAGGGGAGTTCAGTCTTGGCCATTTCTTTCATTTCACACATAGAAAAGAGGATTTATTCAATTTTTTGTTGTTGTGGTTCTAGGTTTATTTGCTTGCCTTAGTTTAGTGTTGAAGTAACAAAATTATCAGAATGTGGGCGACACCTCCCGAAATGGTTGCCGAATCTGCTCTAATTAGTTCTCTCCCAGAGTTTGGAGATACGTCTCTGGCTCATGTTCACCTTGAGCAATTTATGGAAAGAGCTAGAAATCCTCCCAATTCTCTCATGATGCAAAGAATTGTAGATAGTGGTCTCATAGAAGTCGTCATCTTCCTGCCTGGCTTACAATGCCCAGAACTGGTTCTGGAATGTATGAATCGGTATGACATAGAGCATAGGTGCATCAGGGATGCTAATGGTGGGGTCTTATTAAATGTGGACAGAGAAACCATTATGGTCGTATTTAAAATTCTTTCTCGCGAAGCCTATGAAAACTGGACAATCACCTCTTCCTATTGTTATTTTAATGAAAATAAACCTTAGTACATAAGTGTTATAGCTAGGAATTGGTTGCTAAAATTTCAAAAGGGTGGTTCAAGGCTTCTGAAACCCTTAACTCAGGAACATTTGATAAAGCAGGTTAGAGACATTGTAATTTTGTTACATAGGGTTAAAGGTAGTCAGCAAACCTTCTTTTGGGAAGATTGGATGTACTTCTTCATCCAAGTAATTTTAGATCAGAACAGGTACATTGACTGAGCAAGTATGATTGCGGATGGGCTACATGAAAGTTTGAGCAATTTTATGGGAAGCAAGAATTTTTACATGTTTTCATATCTATTTTACTACTTAGCCTACATTAGGCCATGCCCTGGACTATAGCATGAACCTTTTGTTGACAACATGATGATTTATGATTATTACCCACAATTATAGGCAAGGAGATGTCATGAAAATTACAGGAGGGTTCATGATGTTTTTGTTGGCAGATTGATTTTTGAGTTGCAAGGAAATGTGAACCAGTGAATGTTCAAGGAAGCAAAACAATTGGTTAGCTCTTACGGGAGTTACTTCATTCAGTTTCCCCGGTTCACATATGTTAGGGTCAGTGACTTTGAAGGTGAACCCATGAGACTTCCCAGATATGCATTGGACCGGTTCGTGTTGATAGAAATCTGTCGGTAGTTAGCCCATATTGACAAAAAGATTGTAGAAAAGAAGAATTCTGGAGTTGTATTCCCAGTGGAGCTAGGCCATTACATTTGCAAAAGTATATCAAATGCACTGATCTGGAGGTTGATTTAAAAAAGTTAAACCTCAAATATTATGCCCTCCAACAAAACTTTGATAGTAAAGGATATGCACGAGAGAATTTGGTTCTTAGGGATGGGTTTAGTCATATACCTGAACTAGAGGACTTCTGGGCAGATTGTACTGGTAAATTTGAAGTGTGTAAAAGAATGTTATCTCTGTTCAATGTTCATCAGATAAGTTCTTTTGGGTTGTAGATGAACATTTCAGAAGTTGAAGATAGGAGAGAGGGTTTGGTGGACCCTCATTATACACAGACCGTTCAGGGGACCCAAATCCAAAAAATTGACTGGAACCAAGATGCACAGGATCATATAAGGACCAAGTCCTTCCCAATCATACATAGTATTAAATAATGGTTAAGGTAGCAAATGCTCGGGAAATTAACCATTAAAGAAAACCCTAGTCCAGTCCGAAAGGTTTCATCTAACCAACATGATGGACTTTGTATTGTAGGTGATTCACAGGTTATGCTAGAGACAGGTAGTGTCAAGATCTCATCAAAAGAGCAACTGTCACCAAGGGTTACAAGATCCAAAACTAAGGAAAAAAGCAAGAAGGAGCCTAAGGTGATTGTGGACATGGACTCGTCTCCTAAACCTGAGAGCATTATGGCAGAAAAGGAGCCCGCAAGAATTGACATGGAAATAGGTGATATTGAGGGCCTTGGAATAGGGGAAGTTGACATGTATAGCTACATGATGATATCCACTTCTGATACAACAAGAGATCAGATTGAAAAAGATGCTAGTAATGAACATCCTCATTGGTTGGATACCACTTTGACTAGCAAAAGGAGAAACATAGTTCCTGTTTCAGTGCCAATATATGATATGGTCAACAAGATTCTTGGGAGGACTCCAAAGGCTAAAATATTGAAGACCATGTCTAAAATAGACTTCGATGAAGATACATGGAATTGGACAGCATAAATTGCTCATCCTAATGTAGATCCGCTACAACAAGTCCTTCATCAAAGGACTTTTCAATTGAAAAGGTGAACCTTAGAGCTGGTACGAGGGCAGTAAATGTCTACCATTTGGAGGCATCAACTAAAATAATTGTCACTCGAACCTGGAAGGATGAGAAGTATAAGCAAGAGCTAAAGGAGACGCTAAGACATTTGGCAGAATACATAGAGGTAATCAATAATTCAAACCCACAACCTCTTTCCCAAATCCCATCTTCCTTCGACCCTAAGTCACCGACAAACTAGAGAGTCCTTGAACAAGTTCAAATATGCAGGATGGTTGCTAAAGTTTTCATGGACTGCCCCACTAGTACATTTGGAGCAATTTTCAAACGAGCATTTCTGACGAGCTATGGGATTTCTTTTGTTTTGTTGGATTACTTTGTTTTTTTTTCAAAAATTACCCCGTGTTCATCAGAATTTTGACATGTTAAAATTTCATGTCGAAATTCAGATGAAAAACTGACGAACATTTTCGACTGGCTATGGGATTTCTTTTTCTATGTTGATTTTTGTTTTTAAGTATACCTCGTGTTCGTCGGAATTCGGACTTGTTGAAATTTCACATCGACATCCCAACGAACACGGATTTTACTTGTTGATCAACATATGTTGGTCCGATGATTTTCATGGCCTCTTGATTTCTTCTTACTCATCGAGATAACATTAGTCGATGACCTCTCTTCCTACTGATTAGTGCGATTTATCCTACTAGTCTCATCGGGCGTCGGGATAGCTTAAAATGTGTTCAGGCTATGGGCATAATTTCCCCGATGTCTTTTCCCTCGACATAGCTCCTCCCAATACGTTATGTCTCCTCAACATAAGCTTTAACCCTTTATCATCGTAACCTTTGACGATGCGTTTTACTTTTTCCAATGTCCAGCGGGATAAGTCTTACTGATAGCATCATCGGCTATCGACAATACAAGATATCTCCATTTCCGCTAGTGTGTGTTCTGCCGATGGACTTCATCAGTGTATTCTATCCTGATCACATGCTTCTACTTGTGTGTTACCATCGGGTTGAATTTTGCTAATAGTGCAAATTTCATATTTAACGTCAGAATTCCGATGAACACATGGTATTTTTTTTTTTTAAAGTAACCACACACCATAATTATAAGCAGGCTCAAGGTGAGAAAATTGGGAGGAAGTGGGCACAATTTTTGTAGATAGATGCTCGGCAACAACTGTACAAGAGGTTGGTCCTTTTGTTCTTGTCATCAAGATTTTCTTGCAAGTTCCTTTGCTTTCCTTGCATTCTCTTGTTCACTTTGTTTAATGGTATCGACTTTGGCAAAATATGGATCCTCAACCTGCTTAACCTCTCCATTCTGCGACTATTAGTTATAAAGACAAGTCGCTAGACATACCAATCTCCCCAGTTATGATTCACTATCTTTCTGTCATCAAAATATTTAGGTCTTAAAAATCTTTAATATCATTTGAGATTGATCCATCATAAGGAAATCCATACATTTGATAAATTGTCTTTACTATCCATTTCATTAAATTTGATATAATTTGATCCTGTGTAATGAGAATCCCAAATAGAAGTCCATAATTGAATAGGTTGCTCCTCCCCTTGGCTGTTTCTGACGTTAAGCCTCAATTCCTCGGGCCACATACCCTTAAAACGTCCATAGAATAAGAATAAATGCATCAATAATGAGTAAAACTTAAAATTAGGGCACAATTACTACAAATAGATTATCGACAACAACTGTACAAGAGGTTGGTCCTTTAGTTCTTATCATCAAGATTTTTTTGCAAGTTCCTTTGCTTTCCTTGCATTCTCTTCACTTTGTTTAATGGTATCCGCTTTGGCAAAATATAGATCCTCAACCTCTCCATTCTGCAACTGTCATTATAAAGACAAATCACTTCATAGCTTCTAGAAGGGTGAACAATTCTCTACGACTGTAAACCCTTCCAGCCCTCAAAATAGCCCTTTGTATGGAAGCAACTTTTATACAATTATTTAGGACTCTACGGGCAGTTGCTTGTACAATTTTCCCCACTGAAAGGGTCTCTTCATTTTCTCCAGTTAGTAGATAAAATTCCTCATCCTGGGATGGCTCTTTATATGGTGTTCGCCAATCCTTAAATCCATGTACCAATTCAATTTGTGTGTTAGCAAGAGTTTCCCACTTTTTATTGGATGTCTGTTGTTCCACACTTCTATCATATTCATCAATATCAAGGGCCTTTAACACATGGGGATATTTTTTGACATGTTCAACTACCATTTCTTGTGTTTCCTCATCCATATCATCTATATATTGTCCTGCATCTTCACAGTATACATCCTCAGCCCTTTTTTTGGCTAGTTCATATGACTCTAGATGAATTCTAGTATCATCCAATGGATACATAACATGGTTCCTAGAAGTTGCTTGCCCGGTCCCTCTAACCCTTAAAAAACTAGTAGCAATTATAAAGACAAGCCACATCATAGATTCTAGAGGGGTCAAAATTTCTTTGCGACTGTAAACCCTTCCAGCCCTCAAAATAGCCCTTTGTATGGAAGCAACTTTTATATGATTATTTAGGACTCTACGGGCAGTTGCTTGGACAATTTTTCCCACTGAAAGGGTCTCTTCATTTTCTCCAGTTAGCAGATAAAATTCCTCATCCTAGGATGGTTCTTTATATGGTGTTTGCCAATCCTTAAATCCATGTACCAATTCAATCTTTATGTCAACAAGAGTTTCCCGCTTTTTATTGGATGTTCGTTGTTCCACACTTCTAGCATATTCATCAATATCAAGGGCCTTTAACACATGGGAATATTTATTTGACATGTTCAACTGCCATTTCTTGTGTTTCCTCATCCATATTATCTATATGTTGTCTTGCATCTTCACAATATACATCCTCAACCATTTTTTTGGCTAGTTCATATGACTCTAGATGAATTCTACTATCATCCAATGGATCAATAACATGGTTCCCAGAAGTTGCTTGCCCGGTCCCTCTAACCCTTAAAAAACCAGTAGCATTTATAAAGACAAGTCACTTCATAGCTTCTAGAGGGGTAAAAAATTCTCTGCGACTATAAACCCTTCCAGCCCTCAAAATAGCCCTTTGTATGGAAGCATCTTTATACGATTATTTAGGACTCTATGGGTAGTTTCTTGTACAATTTTCCCCACTGAAAGGGTCTCTTCATTTTCTCCAGTTAGCAGATAAAATTCTTCATCCCGGGATGGCTCTTTATATGGTGTTGGCCAATCTTTAAATCCATGTACCAATTCAATCTTTATGTCAGCAAGAGTTTCCCGCTTTTTATTGGATGTCCGTTGTTCCACACTTCTAGCATATTCACCAATATCAAGGGCCTTTAACACATGGGGATATTTTTTGACATGTTCAACTGCCATTTATTGTGTTTCCTCATCCATATCATCTATATGTTGCCCTACATCTTCACAATATACATCCTCAACCATTTTTTTGGCTAGTTCATATGATTCTAGATGAATTATAGTATCATCCAATGGATCCATAATATGGTTCCCTGGAGATGCTTGCCCAATCCCTCTAACCCTTAAAAAACCAACAGCATTTATAAAGATGAGTCACTTCATAGCTTCTAGAGGGGTCAACAATTCTCTGCGACTGTAAACCCTTCCTACCCTCAAAATAGCCCTTTGTATGGAAGCAACTTTTATACGATTATTTAGGACTCTACGGACAGTTGCTTGTACAATTTTCCCCATTGAAACGGTTTCTTCATTTTCTCCAGTTAGTAGATAAAATTCCTCATCCTGAGATGGCTCTTTATATGGTGTTCGCCAATCCTTAAATCCATGTACCAATTCAATCTTTATGTCAGCAAGAGTTTCTCGCTTTTTATTGGATGTTCGTTGTTCCACACTTCTAGCATATTCATTAATATCAAGGGCCTTTAACACATGGGCATATTTTTTGACATGTTCAACTGCCATTTCTTGTTTCCTCATCCATATCATCTATATCCTATCCTGCATCTTCACAGTATACATCCTCAGCCATTTTCTTGGCTAGTTCATATGACTATGGATGAATTCTAGTATAGTCCAATGGATCCATAACATGGTTCCCAGAAGTTGCTTGCTCGGTCCCTCTAACCCTTTAAAAACCAGAAGCATTTATAAAGACAAGTCGCTTCATAGCTTCTAGAGGGGTCAACAATTATCTATGACTGTAAACCCTTCCAACCCTCAAAATAGCCCTTTGTATGGAATCAACTTTTCTAGGTCCAAGGCCAACTACAAATTGCAGAGGAGAAAACATCCACTCATGTGATGTTGCTAGGTTTATGTCAACACCAACTTGGTTGGTTACTGTAGCCATTACCTATTCGATAGCTTCATACTTGTCATCTGGACTAAGGAAATGTTCCAGTGAATGAAGCTTCAATGATAATATCTCTTTGCCCGGGCCACATAATGTTGCAACCATGGCCAATGGATTCAGAAGATACTGACCAAGAGCCACAACACACCTCACAATCCCATAATTTTTTCCCTACATATTGAATTAATCATCATAAAATACAAGGTGAAATGAGTCCTAATGGATATTGGTTCTATCATGCAGAATCGTTTCGAGTTGGAGGCTTGAAATATGAATAATTTATCTCATTTTATTTGTTAGTTGCTAATTTTGTTATGAGTTAATAGAAATCTGGGTATTGTATAGAACTTTAAAATAAAGTAGAATCTAATCAAACACTATATTTCATTTGATGTTATCATGAATTTTGACTAGTTTTCTTCATAATGTGTATCTTGTATAGTTTATCTTAATATTGTCTTTCTTGTATCCTGTAGCAGTTTTTGAAGAATTGTCATAACTTTCATTTGAACTGTTGGATCTTTCTATAAAATGGAGGATAAGTATGTAAAAATGATATCAAAAGACTGACCAGAGCGATTGGCTTCAATTCAAGGTAAGGGCAGCCTTTGTCATGTTTGTCTTCCTCAAAGTATGGTTGGTGTCTATTAAGTTGTTGTCTTGTAAGGGTGTTTTGAAGATTGAGAAGAGACTTTTGATGGGTATTAATCCCATTGTTTTCAAGTATGCCTGATTGGAATTGAATGTTTCCAAGGTTTATGTGCATTAGAGGGTAAATGATTCCTCAGATTGTCACTTCAATTAAATAATTAATGAAAACTTTGAATTGCTTGCTTGTAAATGAATGCTCTAAATAAAAGGTTACTTTATTATAAGTATGATTTCTTAATTGAGATTACTCTAAAAACACCTGATTAATTATATTCAAACAATAGTAGACCAATGCCTTCACCCCTGACATAATATTGCAGTTAGTCTTACTGAATTTAACTTTGCTCTGAAAGACCAATAAGATAGAATGAAGCTTGACATCCAATCATTCAAACTGATAATCAAACTGAAACTTAACCTAAACTATAATAACATAGGATAGCACATTGAAACAATCTAAATGAATATATTTATCATAGGGAACTAATCAAACAATAAAAAAGATAAATACCATCAGAGATGAAAAACACTTGATCTTTGAATTGAAATAAACATAAGATAATCAACTGATTACATATAACACAATATCTTTTCACCAGTTTGGCATTTCCAGAATATAACCCTGGAGATAGTCTTATTAAACTTGCTATGTAGTGTCCACCCTTGATTTGACTTATGTTGACTAGAGTTGACTTTTATATTATGGTTGATAGACTTATCTAGACTATATTTTGATGATTTGGATGATGATTACTCATGTGCTTCAGTGACTTATGATTGATGTTAGACACTATTGGACATATGTTATTTTGATTATCTATATGGATGTTGGTACTATCATGATTGATCATGTAATTTGATGATATATGTACTCGATGGATTTTATATGCTCACTATGTGATGGATTATTGATAGATTAGATTTATCATGGTTTTGATGATGACTATGATTACACTAACCCTATTTCATGATTACATATGATGAGATGTTTATGAGATGTGTTTGACTATTGTTTGACTGTCTTTGTGATAGAGACGATTCCACATCACTCATTGCGAGCGGGATGTGTCGTTGCGATTCTCTACCACTTGCTTGTTCTATATGTGTATACATATATGTGGTATTATCGTATATGAATTATGGAAATCCGTATTCGAGTGGCAACCAGTGCCCTATTGACCCGCATAAATGGAAGGAAAATGGTTTTATTTGGAATAAAAAAGGTTGGTTTCGCAAAGTGAAGCATCCTGATTCCGAGCTCCCTCGAAAATGGCATCCATCTCCTGAATCTAGCATCCTCGGTGAAACAATTGAGAGAGGCAATCCTCACTCTAAACCCAATCTAGTCCCTCTGAATTCTCATGGTAATTTCCATATGCGGAATGGGCGCTTCGGGCAAGATAACTCTAGGACGGACCATGTCGGGTTTTGGAGATCTAACTTCCATCCTAAAAATCAGAACCCTTGGTCAAACTAAGAGAGAATCCCTGACTTCTGAAGACGGGCCTTCCTCCCTCATCAACCCCATCATCCTAAATCAGTAAGAAAAACTTCAAGACCTACCATCTTTTTGGATGAAAATAAAATTAATTTTGCTAGGTCGAGTTTGCTTGAGTTTTGCTTTTTCATCAAGTGGGGTGGTGGAAAACGGGTTAAGGACAACTTTGAATCCTGGTGTAGAGCACAATGGGGAAAGGATATTAACATCAATATTCTCCCAAATGACTTCTTTATGATTGAATTTATGAGCAATGAGGAGAAATGGCAAGCTAAAAAAAAAGGTCCATATATCTTGGATGACATTGAAGTTCACATCATTGATTGACAACCCAATTTTAATCCCCGAACTCATGTATTACCAAATAATAAGGTATGGATAAGATTCTACAAATGTACCTTGGATTACTGGAATATTGATTTCATTAAGGATATATGCAAAAACCTTGGCACATTTGTATCGGTTGATGACATTTTGGAGGATAAAGTATGGGGAAGCTTCCTCAGAATTTGCATTAGCACAGATCAAATTACCAAGATCCCTGATGAAGTCAAATTTATTGGTGCTGGGAAGATCTGGATCCAAAAGATTGATAGAGAAGACCAGTTGCATATTTGTCCTAAATGCTTCTCCTTGGATCACACCGGCTTAGGTTGTGATGTTTCAGCTACGATACAGAGAAGTTATTCTTGTATGCAATTTCCTATTGAAGAAAATCTGCAACCAGAACCTCCTATCTCTACTGATATCAGGGAGGATTTTTGCATTGAAATTCATGATAATGAGAATATTCCATTGATTGAAGAAACTCCTTTGAACATAGCTCCTCCCCTCCTCTGGTCAAAGTGAGAGCCAACAAGATCTTCTCATGCTTCTGGAAAAGACTAAAACCTTACAGGTGGATATTGAATCCAAATTAGCAGATTCGCTACCACCCTCTCCTCTTATGCTTGGGAATCAGATGGTAATTGAAGATTGCAAAATTCACACTCTGGGTATGGAGGCTAGAACTCTGGGGGAGATGGGAGATAAGATTTTCTCCTCGCTAGGTATTGAATTGGAAGATGGTGAAATTGAGTCTTCCTCCTCAGAGGGGGATGAAGACTTTGAACCTGACTCTAATCTTATATTGGAGGATACTACAAAAGGTTTTGGGAAGTCCGAATCAACCATTGAAAAACCAAATTTTAAGCCAAAAGGAATGCGGGGGTGTAAGTCAAAAAAAATAATGCTAGCAATGGCTGGTGCTACTTGTGGTCAAACCAAACTTAATTTAGGGAAGGGAAATGCCCTTCTCCAGGAGAAATGAAACTCTTATCTTGGAATGTCAGGGGCATCAATGCCCCTGACAAATGGCCCTTGATTAAGCGCCAGATGGATGATACCAAAGGAGATATTTGGCTACTACAAGAAACTAAATGGAGTAAGGCTGAGATTGATGCAAAAATGAAAGTCTGGAAATAGTGGAATGGTCTATTTAAGCAATCGGATGGAGACTCTAGTGGCTTGGGAATTATCTGGAATCCCATGAATGTTAGGATCTCTCTTGTTGGGGAAGATAAGTATTGGCAACATTGTCTGGTAACTATCCTAGGATGGAATGAGAATTTCAATCTTTTTAATGTGTATGGACCATGTTCTGCTAGTGATAAATGTGCTCTCTGGGATCTCTTAACTATCAAACTTAGCAGTATTACTGATGGCAGTTGTGTGGTAGCTGAAAATTTCAATGCGATCCTTTCCGACAATGAGAAAAGTGGGGGCATTCAGAGGACTGGTACGGCCTAGAAGGACTTTTTGGAATTTGTTGAGAAGAATCACCTACTATAAATTGTTCCTAAAAATGGAGTTTTCACATGGACGAACAGGAGATCGGGTTTTACTAATATTGCTGAACGGCTAGACTGGTTTCTTGTTACTAGTGATTGGCTAGGATAAAATCTAGCATTAGATTCATCAATTCTCCCACTTATTGGATCATATCACTACCCGATCTGTCTGGAGGTTGCCATGGGACAAGCGGAGGGAGGCACTCCTTTCCGGTTTGAGAAAATATGGTTCAGAGTGCCTGAGCTATATGATCTTATATTTGTTTGGTGGAATGAACCGGTTCTAGGGAACAATTTGAGATTATTCATACTCAATAAGAAGCTCAAGTATATTAAGGTTAAGATCAAAGAATAGAATAGGAGCCATTTCAAGAATATTCATACGGAGAAATTAAGAATTAAGGTTGAGTTGGAAGAAATAACCAATTCTGTCATTACTTCAGGAATGAATGAGGATTTATTTAGAAAAGAAAATATTCTCAAATTTGATCTAAATGAAATCCTTCGATGTAAGGAAATCCATTGGCGTTAAAAATCAAAGGAGTTATGGCTTAAGGAATGTGATAGAAACACCAAATTCTTCCACAGATTGGCCATTGCCATTCGCAATAGAAACAAAATATCAAAGATTATGAGACCGGATGGAAACACTGTCAGGAACTATGAGGACATTGCGTAAGAAGCTGTAAGATTCTTTGAATCTTTAATGAATGGTGGTCACCAGATCGATCATGAAGCAAGAGCCAAAATTCTTAACTCAATCCCATCCATAGTATCTGATAGTCAAAATATAGCTCTCTTTAATCCTATTTCAATTGATGAAGTAAGGAAAATTACCTTCCAGCTAAAACCTGATAAGACTCTTGGCCTTGATGGCTTCCCTGTTGCTTTCTTCCAACAATTATGGGATATCATCACTTGAGATCTACATCTTGCAGTAGAAGAATCAAGAAAGAAAATAACTATGTTAGGTGCTACTAATCACACCTTTTTTACTTTAATCCCAAAAAAGCAAAACCCTCAACAAATGAGTGATTTTAGGCCCATTGCTCTATGCAACATGGTCTATAAGATTGTAACAAAGATCATAGCCAACAGATTGAAGCCCCTCCTTAAACACATCATATCAGATGAACAAAGTGGATTTTCCCCTAGATCCATTGTGGAAGGCATTATCATTGCCCATGAAACGCTTCACACGGCCAGGAAAACCAAGGATTCCTACATGATTTTAAAACTAGATATTCTGAAAGCTTATGATATAGTGGACAGGGGTTTCTTAATTGATGTACTAAATAAATTTAGTTTTTGCAAGGAATGGATCACTTGGGTCACGAGTTGTTTATCTTCCCCCAAATTCTCCATTTTGGTTAATGGCTCATCACATGGCTTCTTTTCCTCGACAAGAGGAATATGACAAGGTGATCCAATGTCACCATTTTTGTTTATCGTAATGGTTGAAGCCTTAGTTCGATCAATAAGAGCTCTTCAACAAGATGATTGATGGATTGGAGTCAATGTGGCAACAGGGGTTGAAAAAATGACTCTTGTAGTTTGCCAATGATACCATTCTGTTTGGTTCAGCTTGTAGGAGAGAGGCAAGAACAATTAAATCATGCCTCAATGATTACTGTATGGCTTCCGGGTAGAAAATCAATTGGCACAAATCTGAAGTGTTTTTTGTCAACACTTCGATTAACTTGCAAGATGCCTTATCAAGGATTCTTAATCTTAGAGTTGCAAACTTCTCAGGGAAATTTCTTGGAACCCCCCTCTTCATTGGTAGTAACAGAACTTACTATTGGAAGAATCTTATTGATAAGTGCAAATCAAAGCTTGCAATTTGGAAAGGCAAGTGGTTATCCTTTGCTGGGAAACTCACTATGATAAAATCGGTCCTCTTTGCGCTACCAATTTTTTCCATGGCTTGTCTGAGATTACCAATGACAATTGAAGATGAATTGATCTCTATAATGATAAATTTCCTTTGGAATGGTTCGGATGACAAAGGGAAATTTCCTCTGGCAGCTTGGAAAAAGATCTGCCAACCAAAAAAGGCAGGGGGTGTTGGCATTGGACAAATATCGATTATGAAGTTAGCTATGGGTGCTAAATTGGTTTGGGAAATTTGCAGTGGTGGTAAACAAAAATGGGCAAGGCTTCTAAAACATAAATATCTGGACTTCATGGAGCCAAAAAGGATTCTTACTATAAACAACCCCCACAGAGGTTCGACCATCTAGAATTTTATTGTGGATAGCAGGGAAATCATAAGTGATCAAGTTACTTGGGATGTCAGAAATGGAAGGTATGCCTCCTTTTGGATTGACTCTTGGGTTGGTGAAGCTGCCTTATGTCTCAATCCTTCACTGCACCCTATTATGGTAGAAACTTGTCGCCTCTGGGGTCACAATATCTGTGATTATGGTTATCCTATCTAAGAAAATGGCATTGCTAAGTGGAAATGGAACTCCTTGGATCCCTTGGAATTGGATCAGCATCAAAAAGACTTGTTTGTCGACATTCTCAGCAAAAGAGTTATTTTCCCTTCCCCTTAAAAGGACATTATTAGGTGGTGCAGCTCCCATGATGGTAAATACAAAGTATGTTTTTGTTAGAAATTGAAAGAAGCGACTATAGACAAAAAACATTGGCCTGTTAATCTGTTTTGGCACCGACATCTCCTTCCCAAAGCAAGCTCATTTGTTTGGTTGGCTTGCCAAAAAATGGTTCTAACTAAAGAAAAGCTCTATTCAATGGGTATCAATGGACCTAGTAGATGCATTTTATGTCAAGAGCATGAAGAGACTGCGGATCATCTACTACTCCACTGCAAGTTCTCCAACCACTGTTGGTGGCATTTCATGGGAAAATTGAGAATCTTTGGCCCCTTCCCATCAGGGCTGGATGAGTGGTTTTTGCAATGGCCTAAACCGGCAGGAAAGGCTATTTTTGTTGATTTGCTTTATATTTTACCATCTCTTCTAATTTGGGAAATTTGGAAAGAAATGAATCTCAAAATTTTCCAGGGTAAAGAGATGAGCTTAATGTCTCTATGTGGGAAAATTGAGAACCACCTGATTGAGCTCCTGAATGAGACTGCTCAATCCAAATCATTAAAGAAAAATATGTATACGGATTGGGATTGGAAGATTAAGCTAGCTCTTCCAAATCTGCTCATTCCACCACTTTTTGGCAAGGGAACCCTGGTGGATCAGGTCAATCCAAGAGTGGGTGTTAAATGGGAAGCGCTAGAGCCTAGGTGGTGCAAGGTAAACTTTGAGGGTGCTTTTGCAGGAAACCTAGGTCAAAGTGCTATTCGGTGTATATTGAGGAACTCCGATGGTATCTGTATTAAAGAAATCTCTGAAATGATTGGACTTGCCACTAACAATGAAGTTGATTTCAGAGCGGCTTTAAGATGACTGCAGCTAGGGAAGGAGCTTGGGGTGCAGAGAATTCATTCAGAGGGAGACTCATTAAATGCGCTTAATGTGGTCCGTTGTAACAACATCCCTAATTGGCACCTTAACCATTGGCTTCAACCGATTCTGGTGCTGCTAGCCACCTTTGATGAATTTCAGATTAGCCACATCTATAGGGAAGGTAATGGAGAGGCTGATAGACTCTCTAAATTGGCGATAGTCATTGGTGACCCCCCTTTGGCTCTCTGATTGGGTCTTTCTGACTAGTTTGTTACCCCTATTAATCTTCCACCGGTTGATATGGCCCATTTTTCTTGCCAGTAATGGTGTTTTTTGGTTGAGTTTGTCGGTAGTGGTCTTTACCGATTGTCTTCTCCTTCCAGTTGATATTTCTCTGATTGGTCGGTCGGTGACGGTGCTAACTGGTAGTATTGCCTCCATCAGTTGATATGGTATCCCGACTATCTCATTGATGGGGGTGCTCTCTGGTTGAGTTTCTTCTTGGTTGCGTTCTCCTTTCTCCTTTTGGTTGAGATTCTCTCTGTTTGAACTACCGGCTATGGTGCAAACCAGTGCATTGCCTCCCCGGTTGCCGCTTTATTTTCTCTTAACCTAATGGACGTGGTTTTTGGTGGATTGATCAACCGATTGTTTTGTTCACCTGTTAAGGTTTCTTCTTGTCACCGAGATGTGGCACATTGCTATCATTATTAGTCTGTGTTGGTTTGGGCCCCATGGCAATTGGACATAAGTGTACTTTAATTAATATCTAGTTACGACTAGATCCTTTCAAGATTTTCTCATAATAACTTGATGGATAAAGTCGGTCGACATTAAGTTGACGAGCTTTGGCTCAGAAGATGTTTGGTCACTGGCATTTCACGAGTGTGTGTATTCAATTGGTATGAACCACTTGCCTGGTGCCTGTATCCCCTGGTTTAATGACTCTTTATTTAACAATGGAATGTCCTCATTTTTCCATTAAACATTTGCATTCTTCACTTGGTGACCTGCTATGGAGACCCCAATTCTCCTTGAAGCTACTTGTCGACTGATGGCCTTCCTGGGCAAAATCATTGATAGACGTCTGCAGGAGGTCCTCTACTCTCGACACCCTCTTATTCTTCACAGCCTTACAAGGATACTGGGGAAGGAATTCCTTATGGCTTATCATAGGTACAGAGCCAATGCCGATATCCAGGGCTTTTTTCTTGCAATGGTGATATACATGGGGACTAGCAAGCAGAGAGCAAAGCTTTTAACTCAAATGGTCTTTAAACATCGCCTGCTGGGGGAAATTGATGTTGTGTTGGATAATATTGATGCCAACCTAAGAATACCACTTCCCCAAAATTACTATATGTCCTTGGGCAATGGGGCTGAGGTGAGGAAGTTTGTGATTGTGAACTCTTTGGACTTTGATGCTCTTCAAGAAACCTGGCCTGCCATTACCAAGAATATTGAATTTTTGCTTAAGGCGGCTGGCATTCAAAATGGCTTCATGTCGGAATGGAGGGAAATTTTTCTTCGAGATGAAGAGTTAGTGAGTGCTGAAGGATTTGGTATTTTGGAGAATGGAGATTTGGTTTATGGTAATTATTGGGGGTTTGGGCTTGGCGAGGAGTGGTTCCCAAATGACTACCGACTCCCTTGGGAGAAGGAAGAATTGGTGGCTCACTCAAACTGTGGCACTGAATTCCCTATAGTCTTGGAGGCGGCTCGTGCTCCTGTGGATGTTGAATCTGAAGACTCCCGTTGACTTCGGTTGTCACCTCTCTCTCCGGTTTCTTTGTTTTGGTTATTGTCTTTTTTTGTTTAAAGGCCTCTGTTATCTACTTCCAGAGGTTGGCAACTAATGTTTTGTACTTATCCAACCTCCATTGCTAGTATTTTTGTTTAAGGAATAGCGCTAGGGTAAGAGGTTTTCCTCCTGGTTCTTTCCCCCTACCGCTCTCACTGAATCGGGCCTTGTATTCTCTTATTTTGATTAATACAAGGGTGCTAGCCCTCTGCAGCTATTTACTTATTAAAAAAAAAATAGTTTGACTTTTATTCCTAAGTGGGGGTGTATGAACACATTAAATTAAATAAAGAAATAAAATAATCCCACTTAGTTGGATAAGTATATTTTATTTACTCTACCTACCCTTCACTCTCATTGGTTAAATTCAAAATGGGTGAATAAATTATATTATATGGTGGGTTGGTAAAATATACTCCAAAATGGAATATTTTGATTTGTCGAGATTGAGGCTAGGGTTTTGGGTTATTGTTGCTTTTTATTTTCATTCTCGTGAGGTTTTTTGGGTTGGTTGGCTCTTCTATGGAAATTTCTCCCGCAAGTTTTCTTCTTGGTTTTGGATTTCTTCTCTCTTGGTTTTGGCTGGAGCTTGGATTGGATTTGGTTGGCTTGTGGGAGCTCTTCTTCAACTTCAATCCATTACTTCAGGTTGCAGGCAGGAGTTCTTCACTTTGCATTTTACTTTCAATGGCTTCTCCGTGTATGCTTTGTGTCTGCATTATTTTAGGTTTGGGTTGAAATATTATTTTACTCTATAGTTTTATTATTGCTGAAGGTTAATATTTGGGAGGGAAACTTTATGTATGAGATTTTTTATATAGTTGTTGGGAGATATATATTTTGGTTTTCCTACATATGGCATTTCATGGCTCTATGAGAAATTGTTGTGAAGTTCTTTGGTTAATCCTTGTTGTATGAGAGTAGATTGTTCTTCCCTTCATGAGTCTTCAATTGTGATTGTTTGGGACTGTCTTCATTTGATTCTCTGTGAGTTTTGTAGAAGTTCTGCCTGTTTTATGTCATGAAGATATTTGATTAAATTTTGGTCTATAGTTTGAGATATTTTGGTGTGTTTATACCTATACATTCCTTGTTTCTGGGCATCTCTTTTCATATGTTTTTCGAGCCCTTTTGTAAAGTCTAGATTTTATTATTTTTCCCAGTTTTTCGTAAGTCTTGTGCAAAAGTGTTGTTTCTGCAAAAGCGCTATCTTATTGTGCATAAGCGTTATTCTGTATTACATTTGTGCTACTCTGCACAGCATAAGCGCTGTCACAGAAAGCATAAGCATGAATCTGGAAACATAAGCGATGTTTTAGGATGCATATGCATGATTCTGGAACGCATAAGCGTTGTTCTTGTTGACAAAAGCGTTGTTCTTTTTGGCAAAAGCATTGTCCTATGGGGCAAAAATGCTAACCTGACTGTGTTCTGTATTTTCTCAGTTTCGATCATTTTTGAGGTATTTTTCCGAATTGATTTTTATACCAGAGGCTTTATTTGAGGTTTGTTCATATTTCCAAGTTTTGGGTTTGATCAGTTTTGATGTATGTTGATGGTTTTGAGTATATTTGCTTCTCTACACCATTGTGTATATTTTAGACTCTCTTCCATGTGGATAGGCCATGGATGGTTGAGATGATTACTATGTTGTTTTGGACCAGCAAGTGAGTAGACCTTGCTATGATGTTATCTTTATTTGATGGCAGCATTTGATGGATTGATATGCCTTTGTTTATTGCTAGCCAAGAGGCTCATTTTTCTATATTGATATTGTTGTAGCTTTGTTTATGTTGTAAGAGTATGTGTGGAAGTTGTGTGCTTCATTGAGTATTATTTTCATGTAATTATGTTGGTAGAGCCTCTTATGATTTGTTGTTGGGCCATGTTAGGAGGAGTGGGCTTCCTTGTGATGACCGAGGTCACGAGAGATAGGCTTGCATGAGATTCCTTGTAAGGATGCATGAAGTCTAGACCACCAGGGCACATTGGAGTATTTTGTGATTTGTAAATAAGTGATAACCTAATAATTGATGGGTTGGGTAGTTAGATTAATTAATAAGATGATAAATTGATTTGTGCCTCATGACTTAGTCCTAGGGAGGATGTTTTAGGATAAGCATGACAAGGTCGTGAAGACGGTAAGCTAATCTCCATTAGTCTCTCATAGGTTGAGATGGATCCACATGTCCATCAGGCTAGCGCCTTGTGTTATTATGTTATTATGTTATGAGGATGGCATGCGATAACACTCCACTCCTACATGTGTTTCCCCTTTATGATTTATGATTATGATTATTGGATGCATTTATGTCTTGATGAGTTTTACACCTCTGGGAGTTCATTTTTGTTGTATGTGTGAGTTATTGCTTGAGAGTCCTTGTGTGGTTAGTCTCCTTGGTTATAGGTGTCAGCCTAGGTTTAGAGTATGTGTTGGGACCTTGTGTCATCTCCTAGCATGGGGGGTGGTTCCTTTGGTTCCACATGGTCGGGAGGTTGGTGCTTTTTAGCCATTGAGATGTTCTCTTGGATTCTTCTTGTGTGGATGTGGATTCTTCTCCGTGATGTACTATGGATGTACCTTGTAGCAGATTTATGTAATGGATAAGATAGAATGCATGTAATGTAACATTCTTGTATATAGTAGATGGATTTTTATAGTAGAAAGAGCTATGCTCATGATGTATTTAATGTATTCGTATTTGTAAAATGATTTGTAGTTGGAAATTGGAATTTAGGCATATTATAATTGTACTATTGTAGAGATGTGATCTTATGAATCATGGAAATAAGTGGATTATAGTTGGAATAGAATGGAATTTCATTATGGATTAGTTGTATTAATTTATGGAATGATTAGAGGCTAGTTAGAATGTTAAATAATTTTGGAGGAATATTCGTAGATTAATAAGTGAATATGTTAAAAGATGTTGATTGGTTTTAGTAGAGATGAATGATTCATATAGATGCATTGGTAGAAAGGAAAATATGCATATCATGAGGAATAAGTAATGTTGTAGGTTGCATAATCTCATGATTAAAGAATTAGAATACGATGCATTAATGAAGGTGAAATATACCTATTGTGTGTGTAGTATGTCATTGTGGAAATGAATTAAGTAATGATGTTAAAGTACCCTAGAGAAAGATTATTGATGTTGTGTTATTTCCGCTTGCGTTATTTGATGAAATGAGCAATGATGTATGTTCATATTGATTAATTGGTTAATGGATGTAAATACAGGGAGATGTTTATGTTGCATTAGTTGTTATTAGATGTTAATTGAGAAAAAAAATATCTTCATTTGTATATTATTGTTTAGTTTCTTTAGGGTATTTTGGCGGGCATTACATGCTCTTTAAAACAAGGACATAACTTCAAAGGCATCTACAAGAATTATTCAAACTGAAACCTAATTCAAATTATAATAACATGAGATAGCACATTGAAACAATCTAATTGAATAGATTTGTCACAGGGAACTAATCAAACAATTGAAAAGATAGATACCATCAGAGATGCAGAACCTGTGATCTTTATATTGAAATAAGCATAAGATAATCAATTGGCTTCAGTACAACATAATGTCATTCGCCAGGTTTGGCATTTCCAAAAAACAAACTTCAAAAAGACTTGCATAAAATACGTGAACAAAATGATCATGAATGTCTTCTCATCAAAAGGATCCCCTATAAATAGATGAGGATTTAGTTCCAAATTGAAAGGGCATACCCTTTCATTTGGAATAAAACTAACTAACACTTAAACTCCTAACTAAAAACTAACTGACTAAAACTAACTTAACTACTAGACATATTACATAAAAGCATTGAAGATAACATTTTGAAATATTTGAAAACAATTTCAATCCCCAAGTATCTCGCCACATTTCTGAATATGCTCCAAGTACTTTTCTAATTTTTAGGTGTCTCCATTATGGATTAGGTCCCTGACAACGATCTCCCATGTGACGAATTGTTCCATCTATGTAATTATTTCCTTAAAATCAATTCCATCTGATCGAGCATCATTAAGGGCATCACTAAGTAGTTTTTGGCATTTTGAAATCCACTTGTCTTTATCCTTGATTTCTCCCCTTTGATCAGTTAGCACTGGGATACCATGCTAGACTATGTCTTTACATTCATCATATTCAGTTTGTAACTCTGCATCAAATTTGTCATGTTTTGCACGCAGCCTTTTGATATGAATGCAACCAATACTTGAGCAATAATCTATTTGATGTTGATTTCCAACATAATGTGACTATATTTGTTTTAAATAATCAAGAAATCATAACAATGCACACGACATTGGAATGCAGCCTGCACGGGGTGGAACACAACCTGCACATGATGAAGGTCATGGTGTGCATCCCAGTACTGGAGGTATTCACGTGCTAAACAATTTTTTTTTATGTAATGACTATTACAATTAAACATCTTTAATTGAAATTGGTATAGTAATTAATGTAACCTTTTTTGTTTTTATTTTAGAGCATGTAGACCGTGGTGAGCAAGTTGAGCATGATCCAAGTAGACAACATGAAGAACGTGATGGGGGCCCACCAGGTAAAGAGGACCATTGTTATTCCTTTAAACGAATTTAATTGCAATTGGTCTATTGATTAATGTAACCTTTCGTGTTTCAACTCCAAAGGATTTAGAGGTTGTTCAGGATGTTGAGGATGAGAATGTAATGATTATTACAATTAAATATCTTTAATTGTGATTTGGTGTGGTAATTAATGTAACCATTTTTGTTTTTTATTTTAGAGCATGTAGACCGTGGTGAGCAAGTTGAGCATGATCTAGGTAGACATCATGAATGTGATGGGGCCCCACCAGGTAAAGAGGACCATTGTTATTCCTTTAAATGAATTTAATTGCAATTGGTGTATTGTGTGACCTTTCATGTTTCAACTCCAGAGGATTTAGAGTGTATTCAAGATGTTGAGGATGAGGCTAGACAAAATGATCAGGAAGATGATGTGGCCCCATCAGGTAAAGAGCACCCCTATTATTTTTTTTAATAAAAACTCATGAATTTAACCCATTTCTTTGTTATTGCAGTGGACCCCCGCGTCCTCATCGTGAGTACATGACTAGGCATAATTTAACTAGAACATGAGCAGAGGGCAGAAGAACTGAAGAGGAGACAAATGATGAAGACAACGATCATCCACTTAGTCTTTACCTCCAAGAATCAAAAAGAAAGAAAAAAAATGATTGTAATCTTATTATATGTTAACAACTGAATTTTATGTGTTAATGAATTTAATTATGTGTTAACGAATGTTAATGAATGATATGTGTTAATGAATGTTGATGAATGTTACTTGTTAATGAAAGTTAATGAATGATATGTGTTAATGAATGTTGATGAATGTTACGTGTTAATGAATGTTATGTTTCATTAATGGATGAAAGAATGCTAGACGTTAATGGGGAATTTAGAGTGATATTAGGTGGGGGGAGGGGCCAAATGAGCTTCCACCTTCGCATGGTTGGTCCTGTTAAGTAGAGAATATTAAACTATTCTTGAAACAAAGAGAAGCTCAATAAGGTAACACACTTTTCAATATTTCATTATGCTCCACTGTTAATCTTATTGATGCTAAGCATCTTGTTTGCAGGTTACATATTCAGTGTTACAGGTTGTGAACATGCTTCTACGAGATAGTTCCCCATTACAAGTGAATGCATGCCTCATAGGTTTTGTGAGTTTTTTTTTTTTTAGAATAGACACACTTTCTCTATTCATTCCTTAACATTTGCTCAATTTGTTTTAGAATAGACACACTGTCTCATTTTGTTCATTCATTGTTCATTTTGAGTTTATTTTGGGTCGAATTTGAAGAAAGAGCATTCATAAAAGGAGGTGGAACTGTTGGAAACTGACTGTTAAACTAAGTTACTGATTCTTCACTAAAACCCCTAGATCCTGATTTTGATTCTGCATGGGTCCTGATCTGAGCCTGATTCCCTTTGGATTCCTCCAAGGTCCTTCTTACGTGGTTGGGTCCTCAATGATTATTCATCATCTCTTGTGCCTAATTTTGGGGCAAATTAATAAAGTAGTGTTGGTTGAAAAGTGTACAATTCAAATTGCTATCTCATATATGTTGCAACCTTTTTTAAGGGGTGTGATCTTACCCAAACTGCTATTGAAATTGCAATTCTCATAAATACACAACCTGTCATCATTGCTGCAATCTGATCTTTATTTCTATTTTTGTTTATTTCTTCATACTGTCATAAGGATGTGAAACTTCTATTAGTGATTTCTTAGTGGTCAATTGGTTATCATATTGATTAGTAATCAGCTCTAAGATATTCCAATAGTTATAGCAGCATTATTTATCACTAGATTTTGTTGTCCTACTATCTTGATGACTAGATCTGGTATCTTCAATATTTTTCTAACTGTTTCAAGACCTAATTGAGCATCATTAATCAAATCAGTTTCTACATCTATGCAATTCACTGTATGAGTGTTTACTTTGATTTCATTTCAGTTTGTCATAAACTAAATAAATTCAAGATTACATTTTCTCTCAGCTACTTTTATATCATTGGAGTAGATTTTAATTCATATATGTTTGTGCGTGTGTGTACAGAGAACCCATACCCATACCCAAGGATTATGTTTTTTGCCGATTCTATGAATCCGTACCCGATTTTGTATCTGTATGTGTACCTGAATCGGTAACTTAGCTGTTATATTATCTAAAAGTCATCTTGTCTCATGTATGACCTATGAGGGGCTTTTAATTGATGTAGAACTAATGAAATTATTCTCAAAACTCCACCTTTTCAATCCTCAAATTGATGATGAACTTAGAAATCCACATTTTCTCTAAAAACTAATGCCTAAACTGATGAATGATATTAAGAACTTGCATTCTAACTTGAAGTTCACTTAACTGAAACTCCCACCCTTTAGTCATTTCCATGTGCATGTTTATGGTAGTCCAATCTACTAAAAAATACTATCATGACTGCACTTTCATTTCTCATAGAAGGTGATCATATCTCCATGTTGCATTGTCTAATCTCAAACTTACTGTCATGTGCCACTGTATTTAGAACCCAATTTCTATCATAATCCTTATTCTTCACTCCTCATTACTGGTCTACAACATTGTATCACCATTGTACTGAGCCTTTGTGCATGCCTTATGACTATTACATCTTTGATAGACTTGATCTTCTTATCTCTCTATGACTGTACTTTGTCTTTGATTTGCTTTGCGACAAGGCTTTTATGGACTATAATTGGCATTGATAGAATCTCCTTGTATTGCCCTTAAGTTTGGGGCCTTGAAATGGAGTGTACGCCTTACGATGGCACTGTCTACTTTGTGTTCTACAATATTCTCATGTCTCCAACTCAGATGATTATCTTTTATGACTAGATATATCTTTGTAAGTGTTTTCTTTGTAAATCATTATCTCCTTGAGTTGTGTATGCCTAAGTCTGAAATATTGTTCTTGATAGTCTCATTGCTCACTATTTTGTAGAGTTTTCCTTAGACACGTACACTATCACATGTTTCCCTTTAAACAAGGTCTAGGACTATACCTAACCCTACACTGTTATCCATGACTGCATACTGAGTTCTAGGTCTCTATCTTTATAATATCCTCCTTTGATAGTATTTTTAAACAACAATATGACTATTTGTATGACTATTTATGAATGCTTTATGTGTTGGCTACAAGACATTTTTGGGATTTACTATTATGATTCCTTATGATAATTCTTCTTGCATGCATTCTTGTAGCTAGTTGATCTTTATCTTCCTGATAATGAAGTACCTACTGCACTTAATCCTTTGTAAGCTCAATGATATTAATGTTGTTGATATTAATCCTTTGTAATCGGCAAAAGTCAACCCAATGATAACATTGACAAGTAGAAGCATGTGATTGGGATAACATACACCATTTAAGTCCATCGACAAAACACACACTAGTGGCAATGGAGAAATCTTGTCTTGCCGATAGTCGATGAGGTTATTGGTACGACTTATCCCAGTGGACACTAGGAAAAAGTTAAATGCATCGGCAAAGGTTATGATGATAAAGGGTCATCGGTGTAGACAAAAGAAGTCGAGATGTTTAAAAAAAAATCTTGGGGAAGGTCGGAATTTCAACAAACACCACAAGACAATTGACGATGTTATCATACCTACGATGATAAAAACGTCGCAAGATGCAGCCTCATTCATCGTCTTAATTGTCAAAATTTTGACATATCCTTGAAGATGGTCCATCGACAAAACACACACTAGCGGCAATGGAGAAATCATGTCTTGCTGATAGATGATGAGGCTATCGGTAAGACTTATCCCAATGGAAATTGGCAAAAGTAAAATGCATCGAAAAAGGTTATGATGTTAGAGGGTCATCGACAAAGGTTACAATGATAAAGGATGCAACGAGGTCTGAATTTCAACGTGTCCTCGTCAAACAAACATGTCACCTAGCGGCAATGGAGAAATCTTGTCTTGTCGATAGCTGATGATGATATCGGTAAGACTTATCCCGATGGACACTGCCAAAGTAAAAATGCATCGACAAAAGTTACAATGATAAAATAAAGGGTCATCGGAAAAGGTTATGACGATAAAGGATGCAACGAGATCGGTAGTTTGATGTCTCCTTGTCAAAAAAATATACCGTGGGTGCATGGAAATTTCCGACGTGGTGTCATTTGATTTTCGACGTGAAACCCGTCGTCAAAATCATCGACGAAAAAATAGCGACGAACAAATACGTTTGAATTCTGACGTTTAGTTGTCTAAATTCCGACGAATGGTCATCGAAAAATGGCTCCAAATGTACTAGTGGCTTGAGGGAATCCGGAAGTCAAGAACATAGTATTTCATCAGCCTGAGCAAAGTGTATGAAAATGCTCAGTCAATTATGAATGAATTGGAAACAAAAATCATAAATTGGAAGAAGGAAGAAGCTAAGTGGGCAGCAGTAGCGGTGCAAATGCAGGAGGTACAGACATATGGAGTAATGAAATTCTTAAGTGAAAAGCCTATGTCGGATCTTGATGATAACGATCTTTGTGTCTGCAAAAAGAACATAGAATGGAGGAATTCGATGGTGCAACAAGCATATGGTGAATTGGTAAAATTAATGAACCATCTTGTTGAATTGATAAAATTGATGCAAAATGATCTTAAATGCATGGGGATTAAGTGTATAAAAGAAGATGGAAAAACCATCGAAATCCTTGAAGTCATAATAGAGTCATTTGAGGGTAAGATAAATTATATGAAGGAGGCTAATGTTGGCATATGCACACTCCAATGAGACATTGTAAGTGATTGAAGGTTTTTTCATTGATGGCAACCTTACAATCCTATGGTAACGACAAGGCATCACACCGGCATGATAGTTCACCGACATCAACGATCAGACTCTACACTGGCACTCAGGACATCGACACCGGCACAAAGAAAGGAAGCATACCGGCACAGAGGCCAACATGATTTTGTTATATTATATTTTGTTTATTATTGTAAAAACTTTGTAAGCTGACTTGATATCATTGTAAAATAACTCTTATATATAAAAGAGATCATTGTAGACATTTTGTAAGAAAGTTAAGAAAGTGATGTAAGCAAAAGGGAAAAATATTAAGGCAGACCTATTATGCAAAATATAGGTTAAAGGGTTTATGTAAGAAGCAGAGCAACAACCGGTACTGAATCAGACATTATAGATGCTATTGTAAAGCAGTACAAGATATTGGATTTGTATAAATCCACATTGTAAGTTAGTGAGACTTCTCATTGAGCAGTGAGCTCTAGGCAATTAGCCTTCCTACATGTGCAAGCCCCTCTTGTAAGTAATATTCTCTTATTGGCTAGTAAGTGGATATTGTGGGGCACAAATCCCATCGAGGTTTTTCCCACACCGGGTTTCCTCGTTAAATCCTTGTGTCATGGTGTGCTTTTCATGTGGATGTTTTTAATTCTATTTATTGCATTATTTCTTGCATACCCGTACACTGTTATAATATGTTCAACATGTTTTAAGATAAAAAAATTCTACTCACTGGTTAGATACTGATTCACCCCCCCCTCTCAGTATCTATGGGAATCCTAACAATTGGTATCAGAGCTTGGTCCTCTATTTTCAGAAGCCTAACAACTTGAGGAAGATCTTGACACCGGTAAAGATGGAAAATCTGATGAAGCAACTTGAAGGAGCTCTCTCAGATTATGATACAGAAAAATTGAAAAATATCAAACTAGAAGATGATCTAAAGGCAGCTCAGGATATCATTCAGGCACTTCAAGAGAATCTTACTATTGCAAGAAATAAGAGAAGAGAACTTTGTGAAAAAATGCAAACTAAAAATGATGAAAAGGAATCACTTAATGATCAGATAAGCAAGCTGAAACTAGAGAACATGACAACAAAGAATGAGATGCAGGATATGACTATGCGATTTTGTAAAGAAATTGAGGATAGGAAGAAGAATGAAGAAGAATTGACTAGAAGACTAAGTGATGCAGCAAATGAGAACACAAGACTTAGCTATGAAAATGATTTATTGAAGACAGATCACTCAAAATGACTGAAATGAATTGATGAGACAGAAAGAAGTCTTAGAAAGAGAACTAGAAACTGCAAATCAACATAAAGAAAAATTCAAGAAAAGCTCAGAGTAACTTGGCACCTTGCTGAAGAATCAAAAACCTAAAGGTGACACTTCTAGAATTGGCTTTGAAGTTGGTGAAAGCTCCAGTACTGCAAATACTCAGGATCACAACAAACCGGTAAGACAACCTAATACTTATAAATTCAATGGAAAATGTTTTAACTGTAATAAGTATGGTCATAGAGCAAATGAATGTAGATCTAGAAATTATCAGAATATCAACACACCCACTGGTCAATGTTCTAAATGCAACAAAGTTGGTCACAACTCTGAAAATTGCAGAATGAATGTGAGATGTTATGTTTGTGGAAGATTTGGACATTTATCTAATCAATGTAGAACACAGACCGGCATAGGTTATGTGAAAGCTATTCAGAAGAATAATGTAACTTGTTATGCATGTAACAAGATTGGGCATATTGCAAAATTCTGTAGAAGTAAAGGATCACCGGCAAACAACAAAAGTTCTAGCTTGAAGGGTAAAGAAAAAGTTGAAGAGATTAAGCAAGAATTCTCAAAACAATGGATTAGAAAAGCTGATCTAAATATTGGGAATACTCCTCCACCGGTAGAACCAATCAATGCTTCACCGGCAGGACAAAGCAGTGCTCCACTGGCAAGAAGTTCTTCATCAAATTGAAGAAAGTTTCCTTGAGGGTTTGGCAATCTAATGACACATGTGCTATTATTCCCTTGGTTAGAGATGAGAAGTTGGAAATTACTTTATTACCGACAGACAATGTTAAGTAACTACTTAATCGACATACATTTAATGTGGTAGATGGCAAAAAGACACTATAAATTTGAGGTTTTGGCTCCATTTTATTTCACCGAGATTTCAAACCTATGAAGAGCGCAAAGATTCTGAGCTAAGGCATTTTCGAGCAAGAGGCAAGAACACTTCAAGCAATCATCCATCCTAAAGGCAGTAAAAGGTATTTTATCATGGCATCCACCTCTACACTTGAATATATAGCAAACCCTACTATTGTCGAAGTTATAAAAAGACCTAGGCCCGTATTTCAATTAGTTCCCGAAGTAGCAAAGAAAGATGATACTTTAGGTGTTTTTTCTCAAATTCCTAAGGGAGTTGTTTATGCTGAAGATCCCAGAATTTACATTCATTGCAACATTGAGGAACTAGGAGATGAAGAGATTAAAACCATGTTTAAATCTGTCATATGTGATGAATCTGGTAATGTAAAAGATGAACATAAGATCATTGAAACCCTAGGATTTACAGAGATCCTTAGCATTCCTGAATTCCCCAAGGATGTGATTAGGATAGTCTTAAGCAGGGTACATGGTGAATTTTTTTGGTTAGATGCAATTCACAAAATCACCAAGGAAGCTGTGAAAGCTGTCACAAGGTTACCGACCATCAGTAAAAGGACAAACAAGACTAAAAAGGTCTCCAATGACCTAGTTATGAACCTAACTGGTGCCACATCCGATAGAAGGTCCTTAAGAGTCAATGATGTAAAATATACTAATGTAAGATTTATTAGCACGATATTAGGATATAAAGCTACTCATGCAAATAGACTCAATTCAGTTTCAAGTTTATGCATTAAGAGTGCTTATGGCATGGTCACAGATAATGCAAATATTGATGTATGTGAGTGGTTGAAGGATGAATTAATTGACAACTTAGGCAAGATTAAGAAGGACAAGAAAGGAACTTTTAAATTTGGAAATCTGCTAGTATGTCTGATGCTACATATAACCAAACAGGTTCCTAGTATAGGCTACAAAGAACTTGGATATGATATACCGGTAGGTAAACAGCTAATAGAACTATTCAATAATATGGGAGAAGATAAGGAAAACAATATCCATGATTTCTTTCAAGCACTTAAGGCCAAAATAAAGAAAAGAATCAGATTATCACAAAAGATTGTTGACAAATATAAGGATGAAATATGCTTTGTAATCAAGAAGGATGAGATCTAGATGGAAACAGACATCCCTAGGATAGTTTGGGTAACAGAGATGGGCTACGAAATAGATGATCATATAATTGAAACTTATGCTAAAGCACTTCTGGAAGCCCCTAAAGAACCTAAGGAAGAAGTATTTGGTAGTGCAGAAACTATTGAAAGCCAAATACAATCTAAGAAAAGAGTGAAAAAGGTTGAGGCAGTTGTAAGAAAAGGTTCTAGGAAAGTAAAGGAAATCAAGGATAAAGTAATGGAACAAACCGATATAACAGAGGATGAGTTAGCAGCTCCACAACTTGAAACTCACCTATCACCGGTAGGCACATCTTCAGAGAATGACATGCCTACAACTTTAAAAAGAGTTGTAAGGAAAAGAGATCACTCACCGGCAACCACACCCTCACCTAGGAGGACAAGACAAAAACAACAAGCAATGAGATCTCTGGTAAGAAAGGCTACACCAAAGAAGAAGAAGAGGACAAACAAGGACTTGGCCCCTCTTGACATACTGTTGAATGAAAATAAAAAGGAAGGGAAATTGAAGAATATAGAGAAACTATATGACACTCTGACAGCTAATGAAAAATAACAAGTAGAAAACAGTGTTATATTTCATATGGATATGTATAAGAAATTTTGGATGGAAGTAGTAGATGAAGTACCAGATGAACTATTTAAGAGACTGGAAGCAAGGAGACAAGAAGTAGTAGAACTTGACAAGAAAATAAAGATAGAAAAGCTACTTGTTGTATACCCGGTGAATTCACCCAAAGAAATTGATGACTTAATTGTTGAAGCCAACTGGTCAGTATTTTCTACTGCACACCAACACATTGCTTTAATGGTTGGAAGAGTTAATGAGGTGACTGAGGAAACAAAAAATGCATGGGACATTTTCCTAGTAGAAAAAGAAAAACGAGAAGAATACATGAGCCACAAACCTATAAAGGTATATCAGAAAGAAAGAGACAAGGGTAAAGGTAAAGTTGGTGGACCACCCAGTATCAAGGTTAAAGACAACTTACCCCCACCTCCCTTGATTACTCCACTGGTAACAACAACAGCTACAAAAGATCAACCGACAGTTGAAAGTATGGATGTAGAGGATGTCAATCCTAATCCTGAAGTCTTATATACAGTGGATGTTGATACTCAAAAGATCAACATTGTGGTAGACAAAGATACAACTGATAAGACTGAAATGGCTAGTGAGCCACCGGTAGCTGAGCAAACTTATAACACATAGGAGAAACCGATAGATGACAAAGAGAAACAGGTAGAAACTCAGACTTAGACTAAGACAATGCAACAAATAGAGAAACAAACAGAGAAAAAGGCTCCTGAACAGAAACAGGAACAGGTTCATAAGGAAACAGTGCCACCGGCAACTAGAGAAATAGAAAAACCATTGCTTAAGGAAATGCAAACACAAATAGACCTACCAGAGGTCAATACGAGCTTGGTTACTTCCACTTGCGGTACTTAGAATGTAGGTTCATCATCAGGCTACAAATCAACTAATGTGACTGAAGTACTATTAGATTCAATTAAAAAGATAGCAGATTGCAGCTCACAAGCTTATAAGGCAATAGATGACACAATACCAATTTTGAAGGTAATTGCTCCTAACTGTAATATAGACTATAAAGATTCTTTAGGACAACTTGATACCTTGTGTAAATATATCACATAAAACATTGAGAAATTAAAGAAAGAGACATTGAAGCACAAAATGGAAATTGAAAAGCAAAGATTCTTTGATGAGCAGATAAAGAAGTATACTAGAGATTTTGACATACTTCTACCGGAACTGTGTAACTTATTGAAAGAGTATAAAACTCTGTACAAAGACACCTATAAGACAAACTTTTTGACTGTAGATATAGATAAGAAGATGAGCAAGGTACAAGATGAAATCATTAAACTTGCAGATGTTTTTGTTAACTCACCTGATACATTATCAGTTTTTGAACAAAAGATAACAAATTTTGAGGAAGAATTACTTAAATTGGAAAGAGAAAAGGAGAGAATAGTGAATAAGGCAAAGCATCTGAGATTAAAACTGATTCCAAGATTGGACTATCTAGCATCATTACGGAAGGAAATATCTGAGGCACTGATACAGGGATAGAAAACACCGGCAAAGCATTTGCAGCATCTCACCAGTATAGTTAAAAGAATAGAGACAACAATAAGAGATAGTAAAAAGTTTATGGAGAGTATAAACTTGATTTTGGCAGATCTATTTCAAATTGTAACTACCCAGTTACAAGGTTGAAACTACAAACTCTACTGACATCTTGACAACCTTTGACATTGATGCCAAAGGGGGAGTAGTGGGATGAGAAAATTCAACATTACAGGAATCGTATGCTCAGGGGGAGCACACACATTTTTGGTAACATTTTTTGGACTTCACATTTTTGGATACACTTTTGAAATTTCTCATGAGTGTTGCCATCAATGCCAAAGGGGGAGATTGTTGGCATATGCACACTCCAATGAGACATTGTAAGTGATTGAAGGTTTTGTCATTGATGGCAACCTTACAATCCTATGGCACCGACAAGGAATCACACCGGCATGATAGTTCACCGGCATCAATGATCAAACTCTACACCGACACTCAGGACACCGACACTAACACAATGAAAGGAGTATACTGGCATAGAGGCCGACATGATTTTATTATATTATATTTTGTTTATTATTGTAAAAAATTTGTAAGCTGACTTGATATCATTGTAAAATGACTCTTATATATAAAAGAGATCATTGTAGACATTTTGTAAGAAAGTTAAGAAAGTGATGTAAGCGAAAGGGAAAAATATTAAGGCATACCTATTATGTGAAATATAGGTTAAAGGGTTTATGTAAGAAGCAGAGCAACAATCGGTACTCAATCAGGCATTTTAGATGCTATTGTAAAGCAGTACAAGATATTGGATTTGTATAAATCCACATTGTAAGTCAGTGAGACTTCCCATTGAGCAGTGAGCTCTAGGCAATTGGCCTTCCTGCATGTGCATGCCCCTCTTGTAAGTAATATTCTCTTATTGGCCAGTAAGTGGATATTGTGGGTCACAAATCCCACCAAGGTTTTTCCCACACCGGGTTTCCTCATTAAATCCTTGTGTCATGGTGTGCTTTTCATGTGGATGTTTTTAATTCTATTTATTGCATTGTTTCTTGCATACCGGTACACTGTTTTAATATATTATGCATGTTTTAAGATATGAAATTCTACTCACTGGTTAGATACTGATTCACCCCCCCCTCTTAGTATCTGTGGGAATCCTAACAGCTAAGGTGTTAGTTTCAAATGATATGTCAACTATTGCTAAAATTGAATCCCTATTATTCCTCTACATCAAACACTTGGGAAACCACGCTGATCAGGTGGAGAAGGTCCATAGAGAGAAAGAGGTGTGAAAGCAAATAATTGTTCACATCGGTCTCCCACATTCTGGCTTATCCAGAATTTCTCCACGTCTCGCGTGGAATGGAAGAATGCTACTACCGCCATGTGTTTTGAAATCGATAAAGATGCATCTTAGCTCGGCTAGATGTCTTCTTAGTATTAGTTTTAGTTTTTCTGTTTTAAAACTACTCTGAAACTGTGGGGCGAAAAAGTTAAAATTTTGTGTTTCCCATGTTAACTGTTGGCCAGGTTGTGGCTATATATACATTTTCGTTAGACTTTGGAAAGGTCTGTGAAATTTTGGGTTTTGAACCTAGTACTTTGGATGCATACTATTTGAAAAGACTTTATTTTCATCTGTGAATGAAATGAGTTATTTTTTCCAGATTGTGATCTGTGTACTTAGTCTTTGAAAATCAATCTCTGTGTGGATTATTTTTTATGCGTTTGCTCTGTGATAGACTTGAAATTCCTTATGTATCTTTTAGTTCATTGGTTTGAAAATCATTTGTTTAATTTAATCTGAAGCAAAGACAAATTCTGTGTGCTTTGTCGATTCATAAACTTTAAAAAAAAATCCAGCAATGTTTATGGCATAGTGATGTACAATGTTTTCTATATTCATTGAAAATCAAGTGGGGAGCTGTACCTGATACAATTTAGAGGGAAACTTAATTAAAGATTACCCAACTGATTGGTTGCAAATTAAGTCCTTTAAAAGGGGGCCAAAGTTTTTTTTTTTAAAAGTTACTAATTTCATCCAAAGGACAAATTTGTTAACCAACAATCGGAATGGGAGACGGTCATGTAGACCCAATGATACTGACCCATTATCAAAAAATTCAAGAATAACATCTCCAAACTCTGAAGATACAGATTTCTCACTTACCAAGAATACCACAACATGAAACTTGAAGAGATACAACTATCATAACCAAAATAGCTGATATAGGAACACGTAACTGATACCAGGATCAAAGCATCATAGCAAAAACTGCACATATCGACTGAATGTAACATTCAAACCAAACTGGATAGCTGGATTGACCTTAATATATTGCATATGTTGTTCGGTCCAAACCGGATAATAGGTTTGACATTAATGACAATAATATTCACACAAGTCTAACAATCTCCCCCTTTGTCATTGATGCCAAAACATATTCAAAACATATCTGCATATAACTCAACTCTCCCTAACTTATGTATCTCCAAAAACCTTACTTTTTTCTCCCCCTTTGACATCAAGGACAAAGGATGCCTTTGATGGAAAAGAAAGGAAAGAAAAATAGAGTATGTACATAACTGCAAAAATGTCAAAAAAAGTGAATACCAAAACCAGATACAACCTTTAGTTGCTCTTCTTCAAAAAGATAAGCTTGTATTTCTCCTTCAGTTCCAGAAGAAGAACTTCCCAAGAATTTATGGCCAATTTAATGCTTACTGAAAGGCTTCTACATTCCACTAACAAATCAACAACATGGAAGAAATTTTCTGAAGCAGATGGGTTCTACTCATACTCAACTGCACTATCAAGCAATGCTGAAAAACTGCTCCAACTTTTCTTCAACGATCTCTTTTACTTTCCAAAACATGCTTACAAAATCTTCTCTCTTCCTCTATAGGAATAAGAGTTCATCTTGAAGAGAGTTAATTATTTTCCTCTTCTTACCATTCTTATGTTCCAGAAAGTCAAAAGATTTCCCTAAATAACTCATCTCATCTTCAGTAGTATCAACTTTGGCTTTGTGCTTCACTTCTGTTGTCAGCCAAGAGACACACCACCTATAGACTCTGCTAGCACTACGGATATAGTCTCTCAATTCCTTAATACACACTGATAGGACTTTCTGTGCATCAACAAATTCCTTCAATAGATTCTTTACATCAATTCTTTTTTCCTCAGATACTCTAACCTCAATGGATTGCTCAGAAAACTTCTCCTTAAGAACTTCACTTAGAGATTTCAGAAGCAAATTATTGATATCTTAAATGTTGATACTATTCTGGACCAAGTGATTCAACAAAATACCTTTAATCCTATCTAACCCAATTGAAGTCAGCCACATCTTGCCAATCTTCTTGATTCCATCCATAGTACCAACTAACTCCAACAAATTAGATCCATCATCTGATTCTCTAGCTTCCTATTTTGCAACCGCCAAATCTCCTCCAGCTATAGGAGACTTCAGATCCACAATCACAACAATATCTTCCTCTTTCAAATCCACCTTTCTTTTCTTTGGCTCCAAAACACTAACAAAAATAGACTGTCGTCTTTTCCTCTTTCTGAAGGAAGAACCTCCAAAATCGGAAATAGAGGATATCAAGCCAACACTCCACATGTCCAGAAAAGATTTGAAATATGCATTACAAGCTTCCTCTTTTCTATTCAAAATATTCAAATATCTGAATATCTGCCTTGCAATCGGGACACCATATTCTCATATAACATCTTCTTTTGCCAGAAGGGATCCCAAACAATACATGACTAAACACACTAGAAATGAACAAAACTGAAAGGGATAATTCTGCTCTTTTGACATTTTAACATTTTCTAGAAATAATTCTCTCAACAATTCAAACAAGTCGAATGATTTATTTTTCATTACAAGTATATGTGTCATATATAATACAATTACCGAAGTGGCACCTTCCCTATTCCTGAAATAGATCTTATAAGAAATGTCGTAAGAACCATACCTCACCACAGTGTTGATAATCGTGTTAATGATCAAATCCCATTGAACACCCTTTACGTCGGTTAGGGCTTCCACTTCTTTGTTCTTAATAGACTTCTTAGCTGAAACATCTCCATTGACACATAAACCGGTGATCACTGAGATAGCCTCCTCTATGATTGGATAGGGTTTATCCAACATGATATGGTCATCTCGCACATGACTAAGGATCACTCTAATAACCTCTGTTGGTGTAATTATTTATTCATGTTGGATATAATTATACTTTACTTAATTTTACTTAGGTACATGCATAACATTGTAGTTTGCATATGAGACACTTAGGGAGCTGTTCATACATTAGGAGTGTGTATATAGGAGAATTTCCACCTTTTATGGTGTGATCTTGTTGTTACTTTATCATATCCACTTATTGTGGGATGATAATTCCACCTTCGATGGGTGATCCACCTCATGTGGAATTTTGTACTATTTCTTCTACCTACCCCTACCTACCCTTGCATCTCATTGAGCCACCTGTCATCATTGTGTCCTCTCTTGTCTCTTAGCCTTGCCTTTATAAGAAGGCTCATCATGCATTGTATGTGATTATTGATGATCCAGTTGATCTTTTTTGCATCTTGATAGGAATAAAGTTTACTCTTGTCATATTTTATCTCTCTTTTCATTGTGCTATCTATTGGTCTCTTTGATCTTGGTTGCTTCAAGCATAATCTCACATGGTATTAGAGTAGTTGGAGCACCATTACATAGCCTTTGGAGAGATTTTATTGCATCTTTGAAGGAGGTCAAGAGGCATATATGAGGAGGAGCATCTTATAGAGGCGTCCTAGACCAGATCCGACCTCGCCATTGCATTCGAGTGGCCATTTCCATACATTTTGAGTCCAAATTCGGTCTATATTTGGCAAAAGTGCAATTTTGGGATTGGAAGAAAATTTTGCCCAATTTGGGCGGTACAGTACAATTTTGTTAAAAAATATATATTTTTTATTTTTTCTATGAAATTTTTTTAATTTTCAAATATTTGATAATTTTTGTAGTTTTTAAAATTGTGCATGTAAAAGTTTTTAAAATAAAAGTAAAAATGCATATATTATAATTTTTCTTTTTTCTTTTTTTTTTTTTCAAGGGGGGAGGGGGAGGGTGGGGGGGGGTTGGGGGGGTATCGATCACCCCACCCCCATCGTACTACAACATTTTTTTTATTTCACAGAATATATATTTTGGTGCCCCCATCCCCTGTACTCTCCTTTGGCAGTCCTTGCTCACTGGCGATCGTACACCATAGGCTCCGACCTCCCTCATCGGGCTCCCTATCCTCCGGCTCCCGTGTTTTTTCTGGCATCCTCCCCAAGACTGTTGTTGTTGGCCACACTCCCCGATCGACCATACCCCACCACTACAATACTCCTATCCTCTCTCCGCCGACTGCCAACTTGAACTCCTGCCAACAACTCCTTTGGCTGCCATTGCTCTGACAGTCCTTTGTCGAGCTCTCTCCCGACATTGCTTCCTGCATACTCTCGTTGGCACCCTTCCTCCAGCAAGTTATCTCTTTCGGCTAAACCACGACTCCCACCACATGGGCCACACTACCAGCCACTTGCGACATGACCACCAACTCAGCGCCAACACCTCCACTAGTCCTGAGACACGTGGCATCTTGTCATTGGTCTACGCTACGCGAGCTTACACAATCAGTAGTTGTATGACGCCACATCAATGCCACACAACGTATGATCTGCCAACTCACTCACCTTGCCCAACCAATAGCCTTGTGGATAGCCACATCATCCGACCAGTCACCATCTCGTACCGTCACTTTATTGCCACACCAGCATTCCACGTAGATAATTCGTAGAGTACGGTCTACCACACCATCTGCTAACGTCATTCTATGTATGGTTGTCATCATCATCCATAGTAAAATCCAAAGGGGGTATGAAGGTTTTTTTACGGTCACACAGTTGTCAAATATAACCTCATGTTTTGATGATGTCATCATTTTTGAATTTATTTTTACCCCATCTCATTGAGCTTTTCATTTTTGCAATGCAAATTTGGAAGGCCATATCTTGCTCATTTTGGCTCCTTTTTTAGTGCAATTTTTTTTGAAATGGGCTAATTTTTTGTGTACTTTCATGTTGTGGTGTTATTTTCTGATTTGGATGAACAATTTTTTCAAGAAATTCTTTTTTTGGTGATTGTACATGTCCAATCCCCATTTCTGCAACTTCTAGGACTCTGTTCAGGCTCATACGAGCTCCTTTTCAGGTGCCATTTTTTTTAAGTGCATTTTTTTTTGTTTAATTTCATAATCTACTACCATTTTGTAGTTATTTTGAGTGGAAATCATACTTTTAGTATATGGTCCTTTTTAGCCAATTTGACACTTGTATTGCATAGATCTACACTTTTGGTCTTTTGCATTATAGTTCTAAACCTATTGGGGCAGTTGTAAAACAAAATCAAAAGTCCACTTTTCCATTGTTTACAAGTGGCATATTGTACATGCACTACATATAAAGCACCAAAATCATTAATTTTGCGGGGGGGGGGGGGGGGGGGGGGTACTTTAATTTAGTGAATTTGGAGGGGGGGTGTCTCTTGTGCTCTTGTTCTCTTGTGGTCTTTCATTTTGTTGCTATGGGTTCTCCTAAGTTTCCTCTCTTAACTCCTCATAATTATGCTACTTGGAAATTTGATGCATGGAGTAAACTAATGGAAAACGAGTTAATTCATTACATTGATGGAACTATTGTTGCTCCCGTTGATCCTAAGGCTGATCTCAATGGTCATTTGGATTGGATCACTAAGAACATCATGGAAATTGGTACCTTAAGAAATTATGCATCAAAGGATCTTATCTTTCATATTGAAAAATGCTTTAATTAAGGATGCTTGGCAAAAGTTTCAAGACTTGTATGTTCAAGTGGATGAGATTAGGGGATATCAAATTGATAGTGATATCACCATGTTAGACCCCAATAACTTTGATACAATACAAGATTATGTCACTATGTTAAAGAGTTGAGGGCACAACTCAAGGATTGTGGTATTGATAAGAAGGATACTCAATTGATCTTCAATTTGATGGGCAAGCTTCCACTAGAATATGCATCATTTGTTTCTAGTTTTCAAACCCATAGGATGACAATGGGTTCAAGCTACACAATGCCTACATTTGATGCTTTCACCAACATGTTGATGATGGAATAAACTAAGTTGATAAGCATGGGCATTCTTAAGACTTCTAAGTCTCAAGCATATGTTGCAATTCAAGGGAACAAAGGAAATCAAGAAAATGACAACTCAAACAAGAAGAAAGGGCAATCAAAGCCTAAGGACAAAGCACCACTTTCTCCACAACAACATCCTCTTCCAAGAAGGAGAGACCTACTTGTGCTTATTGTAAAAAGGTTGGTCATGAGGAGCGTCATTGTCATTCTAAGAAGATTGATGAGCTCCTCCATATCCTAATAAAGAACATTGATTTGCCTAATGCCTACATGAAGGAGGATTCGTTACCTTCCACTTCCTCACAATCAAAAGGGAAAGGATATGCATTTATGGCAGCAACAAGTGGGAAGTCTCAATCTTTTGTGACAAGAAAAGGACAAGCTCTTTGTGCTACTACTAGTCATGATTCAGGGAGATGGCTTCTAGATTCAGGGGCTTCTCATTATATGGAATCTTCGCAGTCTATGTTCTCTACATTTGAGCCTTGCACCATGCTGCAAATTTTGATGGGCAATCATACATGCATGGATATGATTGGGAAAGGAACTATTGCCATTGGGGATAACTCCTTCAATTGTGTGTTGTGTGTACCCCATTTGACAAATAATCTTCTTTCCATCTATCAAATCACACATGGGGCAACAAGAAAAAATGTGGAGTTTACAGGGTCTGAGTCATTTATCATTAGAGACATGAAGAGTAGAGCTATCATTGCGACTAGGATGGTGGATCATGCATCTTGGTTATATTCCTTTTTCGATTTTGTTCCTATTGATGATGATGATTTTACATATGATGACCACACTTCTTGTGATGATTCAGATTTTGAGAATAACTTTTGGTACTTGAACTTGGGGATTCTCACATGTGATCCCGTTCTTGAGCCTTGCATTTCATCTCCTCCTCTTGATATCAAATAGCCTATTTCAATTGATGATGCAGATGATGCGGCAGTTTTGCCTTCTTGTGATTCAGTACAACAGGATACATCTTGTCTTCCAGCTTCAGTTCATTGGGACATGACTACTTGACAAACATTTCAGGTTTGTTTGTGGAGTCCTACATTGCAGACTTGGGAGACATCATTAATGACATTCATCTTCTCTTTGATGAAGATGATCCTTCTTTGATTATTGCAAGGGAACACTCTGACCCTCTTGTTCATTCTCTACATGATTGTGGATTCTTATGTACATCAATTGGAGGAGGTCTCTTTATCCTTAGAGGAGACATGCAAGTCTTTGAAACTTGTTCTACATTCTTCTCCACTAGATCTTGGAGTTCCTTTTTCAACAACGCGGACCATACACCACCATTGGAGGGGGTAACTTTCAGCATCGACATGGGGACACTTGAGCAGTTTTCAGAGACTTCATACATCATGAGTTCTTTTCCTACATCTTCCCTTCATGATTGAGGAGACTTCATGGATACACCTTTGGTTGTGTTTCTTCCTAAGGGGAGGAGCATTGTTTTGATGTTCATGGAGTAGTTTCTTCATTCAGTTTCAAGCTTCTACCATTGGAGCAGATTCTACATTAAGGGGGGGGTGGGGCTACTTAGTCTTTCTTCTTCTTCTCTCATATGGGGGGACATTTTCCTCACATGGGGTTTTTTCCTTCACATACTTCTTTGAGAGTTCCTTTGTATATAGTTTTCATCTCTCTTTTTTGGGGAGGGTTTTTTCACATTGGGTTTTTCTCTCTTTCCCTGATTTATGTGTCACGAACCGTATTTTCAATAATGTAGGCTTTTTACTATGAATAGAAATTGGAATTAATATGAACGTTTATTTTGATGATAATGCAGTTTGTATGCAAATGATAAGAAATGATTTGTGTACTTTACTCATGCAATATGCAATTATATGGCTAGTATTATCTTTATTGGGGATCGTTATTACTGATGAATTATTGAGTGCAAGTAATGTAGGAATAGGTGAAAAAAAATGAAGGTGAGAACAGGACTCAGGTAGAGTTGTCTTAGCTTATGACTTCAGTAGACTAGAGGAATCTCACACACCACAATAGAAAAGTTTGTTTGTGCATTTGTGAGTTCGTCGATGCATTATTTTGATTAAAATGATTTGAGTATTTAGTAGTCGTTACATTGATTTCGTCTATAAAAGTGAAAATTAGATGGATATTTAGAGTTGTGAACATATCGACTTAACGTTCTTATTAAAGATAATTTAGTGTTCTAGCATAGGAAAATGCAAATATATTTTATTTATGATTGACGTGTTTACAATTATATGGAGTTCGTATGCATGAAATTTTGATAATTGTTTTTATCATTTATGTTGTATTTTAAAGTGATTAAAATAATCTTGTCAAATAGAAATGATCGTTATAAGTGCGCATGAATATATATTATCATATTTATTTTTAACCTTTTTATAAATATAAAATCAAACGTTATATATATTCATATATAATTAATTTATTAAATATCTTAAAAATTTTAATTAGGTTTTCTTTTTATTTAACATTTAATAATTAAATGCAATGTTTGTATTGTTAAATATAATATTGTTTATACTAACATGTTTAGGCATTATATATATTAAAGTTTATGCAAAAAGGTGGCGAGATGGTTATTGACTGTTAGAAGTTGATAGTCGATCTGCAGTCAACTCCTCCACACGGTGGCTCGTGACTTTTGGGGGAGGAAGGAGACTTGGCACGTAGTGCCATGGCAAATTAAACCTGCAGATTACCTCCCTATCTCACAGTGGCAGTAGTCGATTTGGCACGTAGTGTTCTCTGCAAGAAAATACTGTAGTTAACTCCTTGTTTCCACTGTGATAGCTGTGAAGTCACTCCACAATCTATGGCGAGAGGAGATCGACTCATCTCACCATGACTGCAAAGAACAACTGTCAGGATCCAAGAACCATAGACGTGTCGACAGGGCAGTTAGATCAGAGGTAGGTAGATTGGTGAGTTAAACTGAACTCTTGGAAATGAGTAGACGTGGAGAAGAGGAGTGAGAGACCTGTCAACAATATAGCTAAGGTGTCAAACTCAGGGCTAGGTCTAAGCCAAAGATGTACTAGATAATGTAGAGAAAAATAGTATAAATAGAAGCAAGGGCTCAAGAGAATGGGAAGAGAGCAAGATAGGAAGAAGATCAGAAAAGTAGAACATAGAAGATCGACAAGAGAGATTAGAGAGGGAATTATAGAGAAGAGATAGAAAGAAGAATAGAGAGGAAATAGAGGAGAGGAATAGTGGAAGAATCGACAGAGTATTGTGAACCATCATCCAAGGGAGGAGTAGGCAGATATAGAGGAGAAAAGCGAGATCTTCACCTCAAGCCAATATCAAAGCATAAGGAGGTAGGATCTACTCCCATTTTTGTCTATATGCATTTAGAAATGATAGTGAGAAAGTCATAAAATAGTGCAATGGTTAGTAGAATGGGATTTGAATAATACTTTCCATGATTAGATTAAATTTGTTTTAATATTATTTTGAATAGACATAGAGGGGAATACATTATGAGGTACATGGGATGAAATAACTATGAAATGCATGATTAATTGTTAAAGAATGGTATTTAGTGATTATGGGTTACAATATTTAATCTTTTAAAGAATGTGTACTCAATATAACTCATTTATATGAAAAGATTCATATTTGCGCTACATCTTCTTTCATTTTAAATTTAGTTGATTTAATTTTTGATTTAGAAATGAAATTATGATTTCTTATCAAATTTGTGTGATAGTTAATCAATGAATGATTGTTTTCATAAATGAGAATATACTTCCATGAAAGAATATTTTATTTATGAATGAAAGTAATAGGAATGTTGTTAATTCTATTAGACAAAAAGATTGTTTTCTTTATAAAATTGTATTATTGATTTATATGAACCCAGCTAGATAGGCTTGTGTATGGGGAAAGTTACCTTCCGGGATGGGTGCCGAATATGGAATTCTAGAGAGAATAGTTTTCTTTTCCAAACTATCTATTTTTTCTATGCATGGCATTATACTCGACAGAGTAAACCAATCGAATAAACCATTGAAATAGATGGAGTTCTTTTATTTATACTCTCTACCATATCCTTGATAGATCTTTCTTGTTTCTTATTAGAAATAGAAAAATGAAAATGCATGTATCATCTAGGCACGCACCAGATTCCATCTTGTCTTTTGAATTTTTTTGCTAAGCAATTCATGCAGGGTCGGGTATTCTTGATTGACCAAGAATTCCGGGGAAGCGTAAGTTTCAAGGTTGGGCAAAAAAAGTGCCCTATTCTTGTTCTCCTCTTCATTTGAAAGACTAAATTGAAGCAACTCATATTGGATATCAACAGACTCTCTCTCTTTCTTTTATGTTTTGATTATACCTATGGCAATAAAAAGCCTAAACATGGTATAAAGATATGTAATGAGATATTTATACATTTCATTGTTTATGAAAATTTCCTTATCTTCTATTGAAATCTATTATTGTTATTTCAATTTAGCAAGCTTGGATTAAATTTTAGAATGAAATAGACTTATTATCTGATTTTTGAGTTTATTTATGAATAAAGAGTATATTATGTCTTATTTGGATCTAGAATAATTTACATCCTTACATTACGAGAGATTGAATTGCATTTGTACATGGGTACCTAACATGGCCTTGTAGTCGGGACCCTTCCTGCATTGCTTAGTTGCATTGCAGACTTAAGTGCATTCCCCTAAGTTGCACTTAAGGGGGGGGGGGGGGGGGTTGTTGGTGTAATTATTTATTCATATTGGGTATAATTACACTTTACTTAAGTTTACTTAGGTACATGCATAACATTGTAGTTTGCATATGAGACACTTAGGGATATGTGCATACATTGGAGTGTGTATGTATTAGAATTTCCACCTTTTATGGTGTGATCTTGTTGTTACTTTATCATATCCACTTATTATGGGATGATAATTCCACCTTCGATCGGTGATCCACCTCATGTGGAATTTTTTACTATTTCTCCTACCTACCATTGCATCTCATTGAGCCACATGTCATCATTGTGTTCTCTCTTGTCTCTTAGCCTTGCCTTTATAAGCAGGCTCATCATACATTGTATGTGATTATTGATGATCCAGTTGATCTCTTTTGCATCTTGATAGGAAGACAATTTATTCCCTTCATATTTTATCTCTCTTGTCATTTTGCTATCTATAGGTCTCTTTGATCTTGGTTGCTTCAAGCATAATTTCACACTCCGCATCATTAAACCAAGGGAATTTTGTCCATAGATTCAAACATTTTCTCTCCAATTTCTTAATTCTCTGCAACTCAATAATTACTCAGACCAACTTCAACATATTTAATTTTCTTTGGGTCAAATTCATCTAGAAACATCTTGTCCAAAACCTGAAACTCGCTGCTAGATTCTTTGACGGTCATTTGCCTTCCATAACTGTGTGCTCTATTTCACTAGCTTTGTTCCTCTTCTACTGTTCATAATATTCTCAAACATGAATGATTGACAATGAAAGAATGAATTCAAAAAGTTGATACTTATCTTGCCAAAAATCTCCTTTTAGGGATTTTCCATCAAGAACTATCTTATTGATTATGTCAACAAAATACCTTTGATTACATCATGCTAGATCAACAACATGATCCAATCAGATAGGGGAGGATAAAATATTTTTCTTTCAAAGGAGTACTCCCCCTAAGCCAAAGCACTATGCTTAGTTATTGGAGGAAGAGGTACCTCCACCAGATTCTGGTACATTAGGCTCACTTCCTTTGTTCATTTCTTTCTTTCTTCTTTGATTCATCATTCTTCATCACACTCTTCTCAATAAATTTCTCCATATTTTTGTTTCCACACTGATTAGCATAATGTCTGGACTTCTTGCACTTGAAACAACAATTAACCCTCCTTGGAGTGTTTACCAGATGAGATCTATATCTGGATTGATTAGCTTTATGACCATAGCCATTGCAAGTATAATAATTTCCATGAAAGTTGTAATTCATCTTATTTACTTCAGCCAGATTATGTCTCATAATATGATTTCTACAGTGATTTGCTTTATGACCAAACCTCTTGCAACTATAACATTGAATGCTTCAATAGTTTGTAGCCTTATGTCCAAATTTACTGTATTGAAAAAAATAACCATTAAAATATGGGTACCTTTACGCATTAGGTTGATGAACTAGTGGCATTCTTGCACTAGCATTCTGATTCTGGGATTTTCCTTCATCTTTTTATTTCTCTTTCACTTCAACTTTAACTTCTTTTCCTTTGTCTTTGTTATCCAAGCATACACCAGGTTGAAATCCATGTCTGGTCTTGTCCAAATTAACTTTCTACATGCTGATTAAATCTTCCAGGAGCTTGCAACTGTCAAGGACCTTGTTTTATGCCTTCAACTTCTTCATTTTTTTCTCTAGTTTTCCACATTCTTCATATTTTAGCTTGATTTTTTCTTTTAGGGATTGCTTTGTCTTGTCTTTCTCTTCAATCTTTTGCATCAGATCTTTAATAATATTATTTGCCTGCTTCAGCTGATTGTTAACCTCCTTATGCCTTAATTTAAATTTTTGAATTTGCTCTCTTAGCTTTTGCACACATTCATTTGCTACCTTCACATTCTCTTTCAATTCCTCATTCTCTATTTCAATACTTTCCAAATCCTCAAGAGTTGTATGCAAGTCTTCATCAAACTGAAATTCTCCGGTCATGCACATAGGTGCCATGATTCAACCAACACGGATCTCCCTCAAGCAGTTAAGCTTCCAAGCAAGAGACCAAAGCTCTGATAACAATTGTTGGATTGGTTGAAAGGACCAGAATACTGAGAGGTGGGATGAATCAGTATTCCCTTAGATTCTAAAATTTCTAACAAAATTAAACGTTTTGTTGAAAATTCAAACTCATCAATTATGCTTAACACACATGAAACAACAAATGTAGAATAACCATGAAAAACACAACCACAAAAGTAACACCAAAATTTATACGTGGAAAACCCAAATGGGAAAAACCACAGAGAGTGTTAACTCTCAAGAGAATATAACTAATTATATAGAGTTTTACAATAGAGGTGGCTCACTGTCGGGTGGCTCACTATCAGAATGTTCATTGCAACAGGAAAGATTGAACTGAAGAGGATTGCATCTCTGAATGCATGAGATTAGTTCCAAGGTTAAGCTCATATCATAATTCACAAATCTTACAGCAAATCCAATGAAAGATCTATGTACAATTATCCTCAAGTACTTGCAACACGTCCGGTCAAGAACTTCTACAATATTGCAACACAATCTTCACCAAGTGCCTTTGCTGTCTACACTTCACACTTCTCACACTACTTCATTTTTCATGATTTCATCTTCTATCCATACTTTCTATATATACCAGAAAGCTTACACACTGGGATAATATGTTGGCCTAGCTCAACACATTATCCAATAAAACTTTAAACATAAACAAGACAACAACATCGGCCTCTGCAAGATATTCACACGTTTCTTTTTTTTATAATTCATTTGTCGATGCATAGAGCATGATTACCAAAATGGGACAGGGTCATCCAAACTCAAAGATATTGACCCATTATCACAAAATTCAAGCATAACATCTTCAAATTCTGAAGATACAAATTCAACACATACCAAGAATACTTAGTGCAGGGCACCTAGCACTCCAAGAATGTAAGCTTTGATTTCTTTAGTTTTTGTGTTAACGTGTGATGCAATAATGGACCAACCATTAAGGACTCAGTAGAGCCATGGTTGAGTTGTCCAAATTTTGGTTTGAGTCAATTGTGCTTAGGATATTGCTAGCCTGAGAAGTGAGTTGCTTAGGTGGGTCATAGGAAAAATACTCCAGATGAATGTATTCATGAATTAGGAGTCAATTGAGTTGTGTTTAGGTCTTGTAAGGTGTTTGACGACCTTCAAGAGTCTTAGAATGCAAAATTGCATCCTAGAGCAAAAGTTGTCAAAAGTTGCATTTTTGGTTATGGGCGTTAAGTAGTTGGTTGAACCGACTAAACTAGTGGATATAAGCCAAATTTCACTTCATTGTATGGGTTGGAGGATTGGAAATGCAAGAGAAAGTTTTTTGTTTGTGAAGCAATCTTGTTTCCACCGATTTTTAATAGTTTTATCTTATTTTCATTGCTTGTACGGTCTAGTACGGACTAGATGGTGTAAACTAATTGCCATCTTGTATGTTCATTTAATTTTCTTTCAATAAGGTTGATTTTCAGGTTTGATTGTTCCAGGTTGTAAATATTTCTCTCATTCTTTACAACTAGGAGCAAAACCCTTGCAAGTAGGGTTTAAGAGCAAGAAATGGCTCTAGCCTAGGCTTGCTTTGATGTCACCTATTGAAATCACTAAGAATGATAGTTTAGGGTATGTCTTAGTTTTGGAATAGGGTGTGTGATGTTGCAGGTCCAGGAGGAGGAGAAACAATGAAGGCCTAGGCTCACTGCTGGGAGTAGGTGAGTTAGGACAGTAAGCAAAGTGCGATTTGTGAGCACTTGGAGATTGATGCAGGCCTAAGTGGAATATGTATGGAAAGAACTCAAAGTGTCCTTGAAGGTTCCCAAGGTGTTTAGAGCAGAAGTTTTGACTGGTGAAAGGTTCTAGACCAATTTTGTCAATCCATTGGTTAAGCCTAAAACCCCACAAATTAGTGCAGCATTGGAAACCACACCTGTACAGATAACCTGGATGCACTTTTCTAGTATTGTCTGTAACTTCTAAAAGGGTATCTAAATCCATGATTTATTCCTAGGCTTGTTTGGGACTTTTGCAAATTAAACCCCCAAAACCGCTTTAGGAGGGCTAATGTAATTAGGCCTATTTAGGTGCCGGTAGAGACCTAGAAGGCTTGAGAAACCATGGCGATGGAGTTGGTGAGTCTTAAACTTTAAAACACAATAAGACATCTTATTAATGCATTGGGAAACCATAAGAAGATTTGGTGTGTTAAGATCCTAGCAGGAGTGGTTGGAGCCCATGGGAGGTGAGTGTGAGTAACTAAGGTGAGAACCTCAAGTGGAGGAGTTGATTATCCAGAAATCATTGGCTATACCTAGGAGGCAAGTCAAGAAGGTTCAGACTTTGGAGGTCTCATTGTCATAACCCTTACCAAGTACCATAGGAAGGACTTGAGTACTAGTAGGGCTGAGTAGGACAAGTCCCTCAAGAAGGTGAAACAAACAAGGCTCCAAGACTCTCTTCATCAATACCACAACATGAAACTTGAAGAGATACAACTATCATAACCAAAATAGCTAATAGAAAAACAAGTAACTGATATCGGGACCAAAGCAAACACAAATCAGAATTCTAGATATAGGGATCTCTTCCGAAAGTCACTCCATCTTACTAGAATACATCTCAAAACACGCAACACCTGCTCATTGCAAAAAATTGCACATACCGACTCAATGTAACATTTAGACCAAACCAGGTAACTGGATTGACCACAATATATGGCATATGTTGTCCGTTCAAAATTGGGTAACAAGTTTGACATCAATGACAATAATATTCACACAAGTCTAACAGGTTGTTTAAATTTGATGATCCCATTTTTTTTTCAAATTTTGGATGTGTTGTTCAGGGAAGACTATATGAAATCAGACTTTCGCTACAAAAAAAATGTGGACATAATTTCAATATTGGTTCCTTGGGGGGTGGATCTCAACACAAAATGAGGAAGTATTGTTGCGGGTGGTGCAGGATTGTGTTCTAGAGTTCTACATGTATGGATTGACAACAATTCTTATGAGAGCTAAAGTTGGTAGAGGGTTGGGATGCCAGTTTGAAGAGGGAATTTTGCAAGATGGAAAGACTCAAAGTTTAGACCCTTCATTCTGTGGAATGATGGTGCAAACCAAGCCACTCACAAGTAGGATGTGCACACGGAGTGGGAATCACTAAAGGACTTTATTTGAGAAAAGGAAATGGAGCAAAGGATGGAGAGGGAGGCGAAGAAGAAGGATGTGGCAAAGAGAATTAATTTTGAGACAAAAGACTTATGGGTTAACAGGCTGGATAAAAATAAGAAGATGATGTAGTCTCTATGTTTTGTTTATGGTTGTTATGTTGGGGTAGAGATTAAGTTTCTATTTCTTTGCTAGATCTTGACTAGAGTAAGGGTGGCAAGGAAGCCACATTTTGTTTGTGTGTATATTGTTTAGTTGGTGCAGTAAGGCACTTTTTGAAATAGGGTTAATATTTTGTAGTCTGCACAATAAGGCACTTTTTTATATAGTGATAGAAAAATGTAGGAGTGATTGTCTAAGCTCATAGACTGGATACGAGAGAATCCTTAATTTTGCAACCATATATATATTAATAAAATATAGTCAAATTACTGATTGGAAAACAATAAAATATTTAATAAAAAATACAATGTTTTATATGTATCTTATAAATTAAAAACTGATATAGGTTCATGAAAGTGCATAAAAAAATATTGTAATAAAATTTATTTGATAAAGTAAAATATCAATAAAAAATGATAGAATTCATTTTTTAATAAAAAATAAAAATCTACATACAAATTCCTACAATTCATTTGTTTTTTATTAAGGTAAAAATAGGTTTTGAAGGGGCCCCGAAACCCTTTACAAACAGAGCTTAACAGAAAAAGGAACAAGACACAAAAAGGAACAGGCCAACGAAAAGCTAGCAGAAAACCATAGAAAACCGACTAAAGCCCCAAAAAGCCAGCAAAACCAGCCAGACCCAAGAAGAGAAACTAACTAATTTTTTTCAGGGCATTAGCCAGGGTGTTGCTAATCCCATGCAAATCTTTGATGTTATCCCTGAGATTTGGGAGATCCATAGCAGAAGCAACCACAACTTTCTTGACACTCGCCCTGGTCCTCTTAGCAGCACCACCAACCAGAGTAGCTTCACCACTGCCAATCTGCATCGTCTCATCATCCATGTCAAGTTCCACCACTGGTTTAAGAGAGCTGATATGATCAAAGACCTTAGCAATATCCTCCAAGTTTTTAGTGATAGCTGACAGGATATTCGGGATAATGCCCAACAATTTTTTCGTGGCCTCTCTCCCTTCTTCCAGTGATTCAACCTTCTCCTCCATATCCTGCTTCCATTTTATCTGCTCCCTGTCGTCATTCTCCCTCTTCTCGTATGTATTTTTCCCTTTTTTTTCCAGGTTCTTCAAGAGTTCATAGTTCCATCTATCATAATCCAGTCTCGCCTCAGTGAGTTTTTTAAGGTTATCCAGGAATAACCCTTTATCCGCACTTTCCTTGTCCTCGCTTAAACTGTCCTTAGTCATATCCTTCTCAGGTTCCTTGTTCCTTTCCCTCTCAGAATTCACATCTATTTCCTTATTATCCTTGTAATCCACATCCTCCATAGGATGGTTGTTGTCCTTGCCAGGGCAGTTAGTGTGGATAGGGCTTTTATTGTCAGACTCATTATCACCACTTTCTTCCTCAATACCCACCTCCTCATCTTTCCAGTTGTCTTCACCATCAGAATCATATGTCTCCATTTCACTGCCTTCTCTTTCAATTTCCTTTGTTTCCATCCCAGGGGCACTCTTTCTTTTTTTGCTAGAAGACATCTTCTCCTTGTCGAAATTGCCTCCCTCCATCTTTCTCTTCCCCGGAGAGGCGGATAACATCTTGTTTTCTAGCAGGGCGAGAGTTTTACAGTGCTCATAAATGAGTAGCAAAAGCCTGCAATGGAGAACCGGACTTGAAGGATTCTTATTGTGTTTATTGAAGGACCCAGAGAGGGACCTGAAAAGGTAGTAGGGCAGGGATACCTTTTTGTCGTGTCTGAAATGGTTTAAAAGAACAAAGTGGTAGGTGTGGGCCCTAGAGAATCGGCCCTCAACCGTGATATATAGCATTCAAAACCCAGCCCCAGATTTTCTTGATATTAGCAGCTTCATAGTAACCCCCTGTGGCTTTGCCAATTCTATCCCTCTCTTTTTCCTTCTGCGAGAACAGATTAACTGTGTTGTTGGAGACTTTAAGGTCTCTGAAAAAATTAAGCCCAACATGGGGCATGCCAATCACAATAGCTATGAGGCCCATGTCCAACTTGAACTTAACCCCATAGATTTTAAAGGATTCATTACACCAATTTTCAGAAATTTTGGAAACGATGAGATTTACCCTACCTTTGTCATAATCCACTAGCTTCTCCATAAAGCTTGTGAGGGACCCTTTTTCCAGCTTTGCCCACACTTTCGACATCACTTTCCATGTTGACGTATTATCTGGTTCCTCCCTCCTTAAATCTCCTCCCATCTTCGAATTCAGATTATCAGCTCTGTTCCTCTGCAAACTCAACACTTCTTTCCTGTAGTTACTTGATATTTTGAACTGGGTGACCCACAAAGCGTGCGGCATATTATAAGAAATGGTTGGGGATCTACCGCTTTGCCAGGTAATAATTACCTTTCCATCAAGTTATAAATTATTCATATTCTTTGTCATGATTATGCGGTCCTTCCCTCCCCATATATCTGTCCTTTCTAAGGAGCTCTTTAATGTTTATGTTGACATCTTCCCCATGCCAAATCATTTGGGAATCAGAATTAACACCTAGGTTCACCAGATAGTCCACCACCATATTTTTTTCTCTAAAGGCATGTTGGATTATAATATCTTTAAAGCTAGCAATAATTTCCCTAGCTTTCATGATAATATTTTCAATTGACCATGATGGCTTCGACTCCCCCTTCAAACACTTAATAATATTAAGTGAGTCTCCCTCAAGCCATAATTTATCATGATTAAGATTCTTGGCTATAATTAAGGTGTTCAGGGCAGCTGAGGCTTTGGCAAAATGACTTGTTTGACTCCCCAAAGGACCAGCCATCGCCACTAAGCAACTTCGAGCAAAATTCCTGACAATGCCCCCATATCTTTACCCGGATTCCTCTTAGAGGCCCCATCAAAGTTAGCCTTAATCCACCCCTGGGGAGGAAAACACCAAACGATACCTTCTCTTCCCTTCTCCTTGCTAGTAGTAGTAGTAAAGAAGTTCCACCTATCTTTGAAGTCTTCTTTAGCAGCTGGCCCATAATCAGTACCATAGATACATTCAAATATACTCCTATACATTTTTATCTGCCACCACTTCAGGAATAGCTCTTTTATCCCTAAAAATCCTATTGTTGCGCTCTTTCCAAATATTCCAGATAACATTCGTAAGAGTAAGTCTCCAAGTCTCCACAATCTTAGGATTAGAATTGGGGTAGTGCCATTGCTGCCAGGATTCCCCTAGGGAGTTCGGAAAAACCTAGCTCAAGTTCCACCTTCTTAAGATGATTTTCTAGATTTCTTGACTAAAAGTACACTGATTAAGAATATGGCAAGTAGTCTCTTCTTCCTTGCAACAAAGAGAACACATGTTAGGAAAAACAAAACCTCTCTTTTGAAGGTTGTCTAGGGTTAATACCTTGTTTTGGATGAAAATCCAAAAAAAAATATTAACCTTAGGAACTAACTTCTTGTTCTAGACTTTAGCCCAAATAGGAATTTCTTCCACAGATTCATTATGGATAGCCACAGCTGAGGAAATAGAGTATTTCCCATCCGGGGTTTCCCTCCATATCAATCTATCATCTTTGTTGTCTCTAGGAACTTTAGCAGAGAGAGCAATCTGAAGGAACTTAAGCCCCGGACACTGCTGGCTAAAATCAATCCAATTCCCATTTCTCCAGTAGTCTCTGACCAGCTCCCCAAACTTGCTTTTGAACTAGTCTTTCCGTTCATTAAGGATTGGAACTTCCTCCAGAGGTTTGCCCAATATCCACCTATCTTCCCAAAATCTTATTCTCCTACCATCCCCAAGGTTCCAAATTCGTCCAGTAGCAACCCAACTTTTAGCTGATTGAACAACATTCCATATAGCCGAACCTTCAACAATAAAAGAATCATCTAAGAATTCTTCCTCAGAAGGTTGCATATAAAGATATTTGTTTTTCTAGATAGAGTTCCATTCTCTTTCCTCCCCTTTCATTCTCCAAATTTGTTTGGCTAATAAAACCTTATTCATGGAACTAATATTCCTTAATCCCAACCCACCTGAGGCCTTAGGAGAACATATTTTATTCCAGGCAATAAGGGGAATTCTGTTTTTGACTTCCACCCCCGACCAAAGAAACTTTTTTTGTATTATTTCAATAGCTTCCGCAAATTTTCTAGGGATTTTGAACAAACTGAGAGCATAAACAGGTAGGTTTTGGAGAGTGGCTTTAAGCAGAGTAACTTTGCCTGCTTGACTAAGGACAACCCCTTCCAACCAACAAGTTTTAAGCTAAATCTATCCACCAGCTTATTTCAGAAAGAATCATCAGGCTTAATACACAGAGGAAGCCCCAAATAAGAAGAGGGAAGCTCAAAAATTTTGCAACCAATAATTCTTTCAATCCTTAGTTGCCTTTGAACAGGGGTGTTGATGAAGAACAAAGAACTTTTATCCCAATTAATTTTTTGACCAGAGGCATATTCATAAGTATTCAACACCTCCTTCATGTTTTTAGCTTCCAAGATAGAAGCTTCCCCCATAGTAATAGAATCATCAACAAACTGTTCATGAGAATAAGTGACATTGGATGAAGATGGTTTCAGACCCCTAAGATTGTCATCTTCCACATTTTTAAGAATAAATCTACCCAGACATTCAACTAAAATAGTAAACAAGAGAGGGGATATGGGGTCCCCCTGTCTAAGGCCTCTAGAGATTTTGAAGAAACTAGATGGGGAACCATTGACAATAATAGTAGAAGAGGAAGTTTCCATAAGTTGAGAGCAAAGCTGAATTACTTTTTCACCAAAACCAAACGCTTTCATGATCCCTAGGAGAAACTGCCAGTTCACTCTATCAAAAGCTTTAGCCATGTCTAACTTTAGGAAGAAACCCTGATTATTCGCCACTTTCAGGGAGTGGATATTTTCATGAACAGATATGATGGAATCCAGAATCTATCTACTGAGGACAAAGCCATTCTGCTGGATGGAGATAATTCTTGGAAGAATTTCCAGCAACCTGGAAGTCAGAACCTTGGATAAAATCTTGTACAAGAGTTGCACAGATTAATGGGTCTAAACTTATTGAGAGAGTCAACACCTAGGATCATCGGAATAAGCACAATGAAGGTAGCATTCAGTTCCTTTAGGAGCCTTCCAGAGCCAAAGAATTATTTAACACCATTGCAGATGTCAGCCTCCACGATGTGCCAAAAATTTTGGAAGAAAAACATTGGAAAATCGTCCAGTCCAAGGGATTTATCTCCCTAAAAAGAAAACATCGCCTTTATGATTTCCTGATTAGAGGGAATACAGGATAAAAAGTTATTATCATCAACAATCAGGGTAGAAGGAATAGCTTGCAAGAGGATGTTTTGATTACTGTTATCCAGGTTATCCACTTCTCCCAATAGGGTGTCAAAATACTCCATGGCTTCCTTTCTAATATCATTCTCCTCTGTTAAGATCCCTTTATTACAGGATAATCTGGATATTCTGTTAGCTGCCCTATGCTTAAGAGCAGTTAAGTGAAAAAACCGGGTATTTTTATCACCTTCCTTCAAGAACAAGGCTCTTGATCTTTGTCTCCAGAACGTTTCTTCATTAGAAATAATGGTGTGGTATTTAGACAAAAGAACATTTTCTGCCACCCTAAGTTCTTCAAACAGCCCAAACTCTTGGATTCTATCCTGAACATCTTTAATTTCAGTTTTAATTTGAATTTTACTCTTGAAAATGTCCCAAAAATCTCTTTGTTCCAGATTTTGATTTTAGCCTTTAAAATATTGTGCTTTTTAGCTATTCTAAAGAGAGTCGTACCCTCAACCTCAGAATTCCACCAATCAACGACACAAGCTTCCAAAGAGGGGTGGGATAACCACACTTTTCCAAATCTGAAAGGGAAGTTTCTCTTAGCCGAAAAAGAGTTTACAATAAAAGAGATAGGATAATGGTCTGACCCAATTTTGATAACAAAAGCAAGGGAGCAACTATACTTGGTTAACCACTCAGGAGAAATTAAAGTTCTATCTAACTTTACTTGGATCAGGTCAACTCTGGTTCTTCTATTAGTCCAGGTGTAGTTAATTCCCTGAAGATCGACATCCATAAGAGCTTGATCATTGATGAACTCCATAAGGTCTTGTTTCCCATCAAGCTGCAATTGGAAACCTCCCATCTTCTCTTCCTCTTTTAGCGGAGTATTGAAATATCCCATTATAATCTAGCTTTGATCAACAAACTTAAGTCTATCATCAGCAAGGCTTCTCCAATATTTAACTCTCCCAGTTTTGGTGTTAGGCGCGTAGACATTAGTTAACACCCAAACAAAGTTATACTTAATATGCTCAAGCTGCACTGAGTTCATATTAAAAACAGAGATAAATTCCTTACCTTTGATGGTTTTTTGGTTCCAAAAAATCGCAGTTCCTCCAAAAGCTCCCTCCGAGCTAGATCCTATGACACCATTATTCTTAAAAATTCTAATATTTTCCACTTTTTCCTTAGACATCTTGGTTTCCTGAATGAGGACCACATCCAGTTTATGATCTCTTATGATGTTTCGTAACACATCCTGCTTATGAGGGGCATTCAACCCTCTGATATTCTAGGATATCATCTTCATGCTTTAACCAAAGATAGGGCTGACTCGATGAAACACTGTGTTCCATCAGCACAGTTCTTCCAGCTTTTCTGTTCCCTTTGATGTTTTTAAAGATGGCCTTCGCTACTTTTTGTTCTAGCTTCCAACATCTGCCTTTTTCTTATTCCTGCTTCTAGTTGAGATCCCTTCATTGAGTTCCTCCTTATTCATTTTTCCTTCTTTCGAACCGAGAATCCAGAGATTCCCTTCCAAGATATCCATAACCATACTATGTGATGAGATTTTACATAGAGGAGGCTTTGGGCTTCCATTAGTTAAAAGCAATAAGGGCTCAATATCAGAAGGGTTAAACTCTTGAGCTTCATTAAAGTTTTCCTTGACTGATTTTGAGAAAGAAGAAATAGGTACAACTTCATTGGGACTTGCCTCTTCCTTCTCCTGACTGACGGATCCAACCTCTTGGTCCTCTGGGTTATTTTTGTTGTTCAACTCTGTACCTTGCTCCCCTTCTTTAGAACTCTTTGTTTGGTTATTAGAGTAGACACAATCTTGTTTTTCATTATTACTGTTCTCAGCCTTCTTGACTTCATTTACTAGTTTTGTTACATCCTTATTTTGATCACACTCAGCTGACGAGTCTCCTTTTTAATCAATCGTTTGCCAGATCTTTTTATACTTGACATTGTTGTCAGTCTTGCTTTCCTTACTCTTCTTAAGCGGACATGATTTTGCCCAATGCCCCGATTTCTTGCAATGGAAACAGGCAAATGGAAGTGATTCATATTCAATAGCTTGGGTCCATTTTCCTAGTTTAGAAATGATATCTATAGATTGGGGCATATCAGTCATTTGATTAACATTTATACTGATGCGAGCAAAGACCAACCTTGATTTAGCCGCCGTCATCGGATCAATCGAAAGAAGCTCTCCAAAAGAGTTTGCAATACCCTTAAAGACTTCCTCATTCCAGAATTCCAGTGGGAGACCCAGGAGGCGTGTCCAGACTGGAGCAGAAACAAAGAAGGAATCATCAAGGGCGAGGTTCGGGACCCATTTTTGAAGAGCCAAAGTTGACTTGCCGAACATCCATGGGCCTTCACATAGAGCCTTATTCATATCTTCTTCAGAGTTAAAAGCAAAGGAAAAAAACCCCCTAGGCAGCGCTGCCACATCCACTTGACCTTTTAAAATCCATTTCCTCCTTATGAAATTCCTAACAACATCAATGTTAGGCCTAAAGCCAGAAAATCATCCCACTAAGGTCATGGTTAAACCTGCAACAGTCAGATCTACTAGTTTATCCAGAACAGAAATAGCAACCAGCCCTGAAGCTGGATCTGAGATATTTGTAACTTTCGGGAGCCCTGATTTAGCCAGTGGCTTCACTCCAAAGAGCAAAGACCATTCTTTACCTTTACCTCTGTCATGTGGGTCCCCAGATGTAGAATCTTTATCCTTCCCCAGTTTGACTGTTTCCTTGTCCTCTTCTAACCCTTGAGATGCCTGTCCTCTTGCTTGATTGCCAGATCTGACCCCAGAAAATCTGCCTTCCCCAGGAAATCCGTCTTCCCCAAGAAGTCTGCCATTCCCAAATTTGAAATTTGGGATTCCCGCTCCTTTTTGCTCCGCACCCATTCCCGAAATATTAGCTATTTTGATATGCCTATGTTATGATATCCTACAATTCATTTGTTATATTAGTTATAAATTCTTGATTATTTGTTCTATTGAAAAATGATTTTAGTAGTCCAATAATGATGAAAAGTGAACACACTATTGTTTACACATAAAATAAATAGAATACACTTTTCTATGTGAACGCATTATTTACAATAATATAAATATTAAATAATTTTTTCCTACACCCAAATACTTGCAAGGTGTACACCAATACCTAGTCCCTCATTAGTTTCCTTCAATATTAATAATGAAATATTCTTTTTGATTTTTCAATTGAAGGTATGCTACCTCCATTTTAGGTTTAAACACTTAAAACAAATTTAAAACAGAGTACCTAGCAAGTGAAAGGACCATGTTGAAAATTTTAATGATATATTTGGGTCAAAGTGGATCTCAGATGGAAAATAAATGTCAAAAACACTAATTAATGTTAGAAATATATGTCAGTAATAATATCTTGCTAAAAAGTCTTAATGAACAAAGTATCAAAGTAAATCTATTAACTATTTCCTCCTAACATTTTACACCACATTTTGATGTGGATATATTTTTACAATAAACATATTTTTAAATATAATTTTGAGCTCTATAATTATGGTGTGGAAATTTTTTTATGACATTGTACATAGAAAATTTGAGATTTTAACACACAAAAGCGATTTAAGAATAGTATGTTCGAAAGAAAATCATGACATTTCAAAATATTGTAGCTACAATCCTATTATTTCATTTGTAATTAAATGAAAGAAAAATAATCATGAATTTTTTTTGAGGATTGTAATATCATTATAGGCTTAAATTAAACCTAAGTTTAGCAGGTTCCTGAATGAGATCAAATATCATTTTTTGCATCTGCATGGAGGCGATATCAAAGTTGCTACTCAGTTGCAAAATCTTCTAAAGTTTCAAGGTTAATGTGTCTTTGTTTCATGCGCTGATTGGTTTAGCAACTCTTATTGTTGGTTCAACTGTTCTTGTTGTTTTTGAGTTGATGTTTTGGCATGTGTTGGTTTTTTTCAGCTGGTTGTAAGAATTCCAGCTCCTTATTCTCTTTGTATAACTGACTATGAGTGACAATTTGTAACATCTTTTATTTCTTGTAGAGTTCCTTTTGGAGTGCTATTTATTTATTTGTAATTTCTTTTTCGAGCTTTGATCAATACAAAAAAAAAAACACTTAACTTTAGTTAATTATTATGTTATCTTTTTAAATTATTAATTAATTTTTATTTATTCATTTTTCATAGTAAAGAAATTGGATTTCCTATATTTTTATATGATATTTAAAATAAAACATGATGTTTTATCCAAAAACTTTTAAATTATATATTATGTGTAAACTAGACATATGATGATAGTTATAGTTAAACAACACAATTATTCTAGACAATTGTAAATTATCTAACTTTATAAACTAATCTAAAGAAATACAACATGTGAGGTAAAAAAAAAACTACATTTAGTTTCCAATCACCACTACCAAAATTGACTTAAATATATACTAATTTTCAAGTTTGACCAAGTCCAAATCCATAGTAGTAGTGCATGACCAAGTCCAAATCTGAGTTAAATATATACTAATTTTCAAGTTTGAAAAGGTCATGCTTGTGATTGCTTTAATAATTATTGAAGAGTCGCCTTACATACAAATTCTATAAATGTCATGTTGCATGGCTATGAGACTTAAAATGTTTTCATTTCTCCCAATTCACTATATTTTCGATTACTAGCTTTTCATTAGAATCTACACCTTGATTAGTTAAAAAAGCAACCACATTGTTTGCTTCATGATAATAGTATTAAATCAAAACAATATTGAACGAATCCACGACCTTATAAATTTGACTTAAAGTCTACTAATTTTTAAGTTTTAAAAGATCAATTATCAAAAAAATGTGTCCAAAGTAAGTTTGTCCTCTCTAAGCATTAAATATTTGTTTTTTAAGTTTACTTAAATATACTCCTTTTTCGATAGATTAAATAAATAGAGCTCTAAAAAATATTCATCATTAATATTATTATTGTTTAAAATTATATCTTTTTTTTTTAATTCTAAATCTCACGTTTCATTGGGATGAAGAATTAAATAATGATATTCAATTATATGACTATTAAATTCTAAGAGGGAAAAGTGAAAATATAATCTATACCAATTCCAATCCCATTTATTTATGCAATTAAATATGAGCATTATAAATAAATAAAAATATTTCTTTGCATGAAAACTAACAATCACTTGTTGAAAAAGTAATATCAATCTCTCAGAACGGTCTGCAACTTTCCCGCCCCTGCTACATTTTTGAATTTTGAAATCCCCCGCATGTCCTTTGTCCCTAGAGAGGATCCTTCCTCCTTGCAACTAGACCCCCCTCCCAATATTGTTGTTGGTTCACATGCTTCTCATGAGGTCCCTATATCTGCTTCTGGGACCCCACTACCTGTGGGTAATTCCGAAAAGATTGACAAGAACGAAGATTCTTGTGGCTCAACCCCTTCTGTACTGGTGGAATCTTCCCTTGGTCACAAGGATGTGGACAAAAGAAAAGATAACCTTGAATCTGGTAATAACAAATCCCCTTCTATCATGCCAGAAAATGTTGCTGGTTAGAAGGATGCAGAAGAAGGTAAACAAGAGACTAAATCCAACTGGAAAGGTGCCCTTGTCAGTTCTACAAATATGACCTTGGAGATGTCTTTGGCTAACTTTATCCAAACTGAGGAGGGGATGAAGATCAGGCTATCTGATAATCTCATGGATAAAATTGCTTCATCCCTATATCTGGCACTTGTTGGAAAAAAATTCTCCTTCAGACCGTCTATCGACATGGTTAGGCAATGGGCTGCGGCAAGATGGAAGTTAAAGGGAAGTGTTGACATCTCCGTTATGCCAGGAGGTCTCTTCCCTTTCAAGTTTACTGTTTATGAGGACTTGATCTTTGTCCTTTCAGGCTCTTGGGCCTATGGAAAGCATGTTTTAACACTCTCCAAATGGAAACTTGGGTTTGACCCCTCTGCTGAACTCAACCGTATGGCACCAGTTTGGGTCAGGCTTCCTAACCTCCGACTGGAATTTTGGGATGAGAAGATCTTCTGCTGGATTGGGAATTCCTTTGGCAGCTATGTCACTGCCGATTCGATCACCCTTGCTAAATTTAGGTTAGTTTATGCTTGTTTTTGTGTTAATGTTGCTATTAACAAAGCGTTGCCCAACTTTGTGTCCCTCAAATCAAAATGGGGAAAATGATCTCAGCCCCTTGTCTATGAAAATGCTACTCTTTATTGTCAGAATGCGCTAAGCAGGGACACAAAATTGTTGACTGTAAAGCCCCTACTGCTTCTGAACCCAAGCTTAAAAATAAAAAATTATTGTTAATGATGACCCTATTAGCCCAAGTGCACCCTCATCCTCAGTCCCTATGGGACTGACTAAACCCTGTGGGGTGACTGAAGACTATCCCCACATAGATAAGATCTTTGATATAACAAAACTCATGTTGATCCTGTGAATAAAATGAGACCAGTTGAGACTCTTGAAGATGGGGAAACCCCCCCGGTGATTAGCCTACATTTATCCCCTAATCCTTCTTCCTCCCCCTCGAAGGGTAAGGATGATTCTTGCCATACCCCTCGTCCCAATGGTGAAGCCAATGCCTTGATTCACCAAAACCCCCAGAAAACTTGTGATGAGAAAGCTACTCCAGGGAGACTAAATCAGCCAAGTTTCACATCTCCACCCCAATCCCCTAGCAATTCGGTGACATTGGAGGACTTGCCCAAGTTATTCTTGTTGACCTTTAATGTGAAGAACTCCCCCACTATATTCCTTCCATGGATAATGAGGAATGGCTGTAATAGAAGATAAAAAAACTAGGACTAAGAAGGCAGATGTGGGCACTGACAACAAAGTTGGAAGACCAACTAAGAGAGTGTTGAGGCAGAAAGCTATGGCAAGGGATATTGCAAGGGGGTGACATATGACCCTTGATGGAAATAACAAAACTAAGAAATGAATTTCCTCTCCTGGAACATAAGGGGATTCAACAACCCCCAAAAGCAATTTTCTATAAAGCAATATATCTTAGATATGAAGATTGATATCTGTTTACTGCAAGAAGTCAAAATGTCCTACCAAACTTTTGCAATGATCACTAGCAAAATTTGGATGGGTGTTGTGTTTCTATATGTGGAGGCATTGGGGGCATCTGGTGGAATTGCTACCCTTTCGAACCCCTGCAAGCTTCAAGGTACTTTACATGTGATCTCACAGAACTATCTAGCGGTGACATTCCAACTTGGTGAACTCTTTTGGCACTTGTTCAATACATATGCCCCCAATTCTAAGTTGGGAAGGCGTATGGTTTGGGAGGAAATTGTTGGTTGCATCCTTGAGGATTAGAATACTCACTACATGTTGGCAAGCGACTTCAACACCCCTCTCTACCCTTCTGAAAAATGTGGTGGGCTTATAGATCATTCTGATAGTATGGGGGATCTGGCCAATCTTATAAATGCTACTAGTCCTTTTTATTTAGATCTTCAGGGTGTCCCTTTCACCTATTCTAATAATAGGAAAGGGAACAACCTAATCCAAGTCAGACTGGACATAGTTTTAGTCTACTAAATGGGATATCAGTCACAAATCCTCTCTAAGGACCCTCCCAAGGACTGCTTCCGATCATAGCCCTCTCCTCCTCCACTGGGCTAACAGACCCCCTTGGGACCCCCTCCTTTCTGATAGGAGATTATGTGGGCCTCCCACCCAGATTTTAGAGATCTAGTTAGGAGGTGGTGGGCCTCCCCTGTCCAAGGGACAACTATGTTCAGGATATCTGATAAACTGACCCTCATCTAATGGGAAGTGAAAGGCTGGAATAAAGCAACTTTTGGTGACATATTCAAGAAGAAGAAGGATTTGTGCTCCAGGCTGGAGCAGATTCAAAGCATTATGGATTTTGGTGATCCTCCTTACTCCCTCCTTCACGAAGAAGAAGATTGTAGAAATAAATGGAAGGACATTCTATCTAAGGAGGAGATCTATTGCGAGCAAAGATCTAGAATCCAATGGATGAAGGAGGGAGACATGAATTGTGCCTTCTTCCACCGCTCAGCTAGTATTCACAAAAAGAGAAACATGATGAAAAGTCTAAAGGATAACAATGGACAAGAGATCATGGTTGAAGCCCAAATTGGTCAAACTACAACTGACTTCTTCATCCGTATGTACACTGAGTTTGGGGGAGGAAGTGATGCTCTTCAGGATAGGCTTCTGATTAAACTACCTACTTCCATTGGTGAAGAGGTTAATAGCCAACTTCTATCACCCATTTCCTTGGAGGAGGTCTGTATTACAGTCTTTGCTATGGGTGCCTACAAGACCCCAGGTTCGTATGGATTCCCCCCAACCTTTTTCCAAGAATTCTTGGACATTGTCAGCTTTGATGTCACTAGAGTTGTGAAGGATTTCTTTAGGACTGGTAAATTGTTGAAAAAGTTGAACAACACCTACATTGTTCTGGTTCCCAAGTCTCAGGACCCTAAATGCATGATGGATTTTTGGCCTATAAGCCTCTGCAATACTATTTATAAGATCATTTCTAAGGTCTTAGTGAATTGAATCAAATCACTTCTTCCCATGTTTATCAGCCCTTCTCAAAAAGGATTTGTCCCAGGTCGTCAAATCTTGGATGCGGCCATTGCCACTCACGAAATTATTCATTCCATGGATAAGAGTAGATCCCTAGATATGACCTTTAAACTGGACATCTCAAAAGCATATGATAAAGTCAACTGAAGTTTCCTGTTTAATAAAAAAAAAAATTATATGATCTGGGAGTGTGTGTCTACAATTCAGTTTTCTATCTTGGTCAATGGGGTTCCTAGGGGTTACTTCAAAGTTGAAAAAGGTATTAAAAAAGGGAACCCTCTGCCCCCATGTCTTTTTATTATGATTGCAGAGGTTTTGGGCAGAAATTTTCTGGATATGATGGTCAATGGGAGAATATAGGGTATCAAAGTTGGTTCTACTGTAGTACCCTTGCCCTAATCAAAATTTTAAAACCGGTTTGACCTTGGTTGACTTTTTAAAGTGATTTTCTTGAATGATTGATTTACCATGTTGTAATGTTATAGTCAGGTATTATGATTATTGTATATACATGTAAATGTTGTTTTCACATCGATTCTTATGTAAGATTAATTGTTCTTCTGATTCGTATTATTAATCTCGGGCTAACACTTTCATTCAATATATGTATGCACGTGTGGTTCATTATTGCAGGAGATTGCAGGTATAGTACCGCATAGGTACGAGGTTCATCTACACCTGGCTTCGCAGGTTTGAGTGTACCTTATTGGTCCAAAGGAATTGGATTAGGTAGTCATAAGACCCTACGTTTTACCCTAGTCATGCTCAAGTGAGCGTCGTCAGTCGTCCGTCAGTTTCCCCTTTGGTTGGGTATGCAAGTCATGTATTTGTTTGGTTTTCTTGGGTTGCGTGTTGTGCATGTGATAAAAATTGATTATTAATCCTAAGTATTTAAATTAGATTAAATGTAATTTTACGCATTTGTAAATTAAAGGGACTAAATTAAACAGGACCCCTTTGTGTGATTATTCAATAATTAGTTTGCTAAATTCATATTTGTAGCAAGTTTGGTTAAATGGTTATTTTTAAATGTGAATTAATTGATTTGTATGTACTTTGAAAGAAAGGTTAATTAGAAATTGGAAAATAGAAATATCTTACCCTCATTCGTATTTTGAAATATAAATGTTAGTTTTAATTTAATTGAGAAAATCAATTTTGGGAAGAAAAGCAATTATTTGATATTAAATTGTTGGGAAATAATTTTCATTGGTGTGGAAAATATTTTCAACCAAAAAAATGGACTTTTGGTGAAAAATTTCCCTTTTAACCTAGGTTTTGAAAAATATTTTGGGAGAGTTGTTTTTGGAATGGAAAATTTTGGGCATTTGTGGGAGAAGAAATTTCTCGAGCTTGCAGGTTGGGCTCTTCAACAAATCACTTCTAGGATTGCATATGGAGGTAGGATTATTGTTAAATCTTCTTTGTTGTCAAGAAAATTACTGATTTTGTTTTGGGAAGAAATCTGTATGTGGTTTGGTTTGATAATCTTTTAGATTTATGGAATGGCAAGAGTGTAGTTAAATTTCAAAATTAAAACCCTCTTTGCTTCTTTTCTTTCCTCTTCCAAATCAGACTCTTACTTGCTTAGATTGATTTCAAAATCAAAATTTGGGGGTTGGCTGTTCACAATAAAATTTGGTTAAAATTCCAAATAAATGCATTCAAATTCAGGTTTTAAACTGAGAACTATGTTTGTGTTTAGTTGAATGGAAGTGGAAGAATGCTTAAAATTTTGCCAGTTTGAGTTTTGGGGCATACTGGTGTTTTCTTTTAAAAAATAAAATAAATATGTGAATCGTTATTTTATTCCCGAAAATTGTTCTTAGAAATTATTTTCAGAAAATTTCTGAGAGTACCCAGAAATTGGGTATTTGTTTTATGTTTTAAAATTTAAAAAAAATAAAAATAAAATAAAATCTTACCCCCCCTGCCTCCCCCATGTGGCAGGGTAAACCCCACCACGTGGGATGGTAGCTTCTGCTACCAGAGGGTAGCAGCGCTACCGTTTGGTAGCGCCTGCTACCATTTGGTAGTGATTGCTACCATATGGTAGCAACACGACCAAAGGGTAGCAATGCTACCAATGGTAGCAACCACCGCCAAGACCCTTCTTCATTTTTGGTGCATAATTTGGTTCACCAAGTAAATTGACTTGTTGTTCTATAACAACATAGTTATTAATTTATGTTTTCATTCATTTTTTTATTATAGCTCGTTAAAAGTAAAATAACATATGTTTTTGGTAAATTCTAGAAAGTGGAATTAAAATATATGTTATTTAGTAAATTGTAGAGAAGTGAAACAGTGTATATATTATTTGGAAAATCTTAGGAAATGAAATAATATAGTATTTAAAAATTGGAAAAAGAAATATTATATTATTTGTTAATTCTTGGAAATTAAAACAATATATTAGTTGGAAATTTCTGAAATTAAATAATATGTTAATTGGGGAATTTGAAGATGGATACATATAGTTAGAAAATTGATGACATTTTCTCTTAATGAAATTTGGATATTAGATGAGAAAATACATTTAATAATGTTTTGTTTTTATGTATTGGCATATATAGGCATGATCATGTGATTGCAATTTTGGTATTTAAATTCTTAAGTAATGGTGATTTTGTCCAAATATTGTATTTGAAAATTTAGATCAATTAGAAAGCTTGATCAAATTGTATTTTTAAGCGATATGGAAAAATGATAGTCATTATAGATTAATGTTAATACGTGTTTAATTTTCTGTATTCGCTTTTGATTTCAAAATGGCAAGTCCTGGATTGTGAGCGTTGGATATTGTCATATGGTTATTTTGTATCTGGTTATGTCCTTGATCTTGAGTATTGACTATTTTCATGTGATTGTTTTGTATCTGATCTTGTCCTTGATTGCAAGTGTTGGATGTTGTTATGTGGTTGACTGTAGCTGGCCATGTCTCTAGTCAGAGAATCGTTAGTCAGTGCACCTCATGTGAGGACTTATTTGGCCAAGTCGGTATTCCTACCATATTGAACTCCGTAAACTAGTCCTTGTGCATACCTTGGTTTTTGGAGCTTCATTTGATTGTGGTTTAGTGTCATACGGGAGAGTGGCTTTCAAGTGGGGGTCGCGCCCAAAGTGATAGAAGGGTAACCCATCAAAAGTGTGTCTAAATAAGTGATAACTTAATAGTATATTAGGAAGTTTAGTAGATAAAAATACTAAGTAAGATAATTGTGCCTCACGCATGGGATGAGTGCTACTACAGACTCAGAATGCAGTGAGAAGGCTTGAAATGGCAAACCAACAACCTTTTCTTCATGAAAGGATGTGTTGGGTCTACATGAAACTTGGATGGGCTGGAGGTTCAGGAAAGGTTGTCAGGGTAACCTAGTGGATAGGGTCGGGACCTATGGAGACTTGCTAGGATAACCATACCAATCTATGTGATGACACTCGTCCCTTATGTTCATGAGTGTGCAGTTTGTGTCATCTTTGCTAGGAGTACTGTTGTGGAGTCATATTTGGTCGTTTATGCCTTTAAGAGTACCTAATTTTCACATTAGACCATGGGTTGCTTATGATGGGTTGCGAAGACTTAGTTTCACGGGTGCTCTAGTTGTTCTTTTGTATTTGCTTCTTATCATGTTTCAGATGGATCCGTTTCCTTCTTCTGGGATCATTCAAGTATCTTTTGACTGGTGTGGTCATATGTATTATTTGTTTATGTATGCCTTATTAGCAGGTTGTAATGGATGTGAACCTTATGCATTCTTCACCTTATTATTTATCAGAGGGGTCTTGCAGTTGAGCAGACCCAGAGATGTAGTCCATTAGGGGTGAACTCTGATATCAATTTGGTGTTATGTGGTGTTTGTGTTCATCTAGTTCCTTTTTATTTTGCATGTATGGATGACATTATGGTTAAAATGTATAATGTGGATTAGGTGATATTAATCTTAAAGGTATGCATGAAGTTATTAAATGTAGTAATATGGATCATGAAGCATGTAGATTAGCATAATTGAAAGTATTCATTAGTTTTTAATGCAATTAAAGTATGTATGGAAATTAGATGCATGGCTTATGTTTTAATGTAGGATTGGATGTAATGTATGGTTAAATTGTAATGGATGAACTTAATCATGTTATCTATATTTTTAACCTATCGAATAAATTTAACCATTGTTTTAGTATAATCATGTCATTAAGTCAATCAAATTAATTGGATTAATTAGCGTGAGTTGAGTTAAGTGTTGAATCAAGTAATCACATTTTGAAACCCTTTAGGTGTTATTTAAGTCTTTCGTTGTGTAATCTGACCTTAATGTTAACTCATTGTATCATTATGTTGTTTAAACTTTTAAAAAAATAAAAATTGCACTCTATTCTTGTGTTTTAGTGTAATCCCTTTGGGGTTTCTTGGCGGGGCATTACATCTATTATCCCCCCTTCTGTGGTCCAACAATTTGTGGATGACACCTTCCTATTTGGTAATCCTCTGTGATAGAAGCTAAACACTGGAAGAACCTTCTTTCTAACTATGCCTTTGCTTCAGGTCAATGTATTAACTATAATAAAAGTAATCTTTACTTTTTCAACATCCATATTGACTTGCAGACTAAAATTCTTAATATTCTTGGGTGTCATTCTACCAATTTACCTGAGACTTACCTGGGTCTCCCTCTTATTGTCAAAGAGGTGACTCTGACATTCTGGAATACTATCATTGAAAGAATACAAAAGAAACTCACGGGATGGAAGGGTAAATTCAATAGTAGTGTGGGGAAGCTCCAGCTCCTTGCTGCTTGCCTCCAGGGTATCCCTGTTTATTTCCTTTCCCTATTCCAAATTTCTGGCTCTATGGGGGAGAAGCTTGAGAAGATTCAAAGAACCTTCCTCTGGACAGGTATGGAAGAAAAGAAATGCCTCTTACTGGTTAATTGGGATATTGTTTTCTTACCTAAGACTATGGGTGGTCTAGGTATCAGAAAGATAAATATTTTGAACAGGGCCTTAATTTCTATAGTGGACTGGAATTTAGCTAAATGGGAAGCAGATTGGTGTAACATTATCAGGGTTAAGTACTTGGAAAGGGAACAGTTTTGTTTCAACTTGAATTCTATTGGCCTACCTCCTAGGTCTAAATTATGGAATAACATACTCAAGCTTAGACCTATTATCAGAGAGGGGCTGAAGTGGCAGATTGGAAATGGAAGAAAGATCAGATTTTGGGAGGATACGTGGATGGAAGATAAACCTATGGCTAAAACACACTTTTTCCAATTAATGTACATCCTAAAGGACCAATTTGGTGATTATATTGTTGACTACATTGTGCCGAGAAGAGGAAAGTGAAAAAACATCTCTATGATCTTCATTAATTGGCCTGACATCCTGCCTAAAGCTCTGGAACTTCAGGACCCCATGCACACATTGTAGATACCTCTGTCTTTCCATGAGGATAAATTCATTTGGAAGGGGACTCAGTCTGGGGATTTCTTGGTCAGGTCTACTTACAAAGAACTTTTGAGATTCAATGGGGATATGGAATGCTAGAAAAAGATTTGGAACTCGCAACTTATACCAAAGATTATTTTTTCTGGTGGACTCTCATGCATGGAAAAACATTGACTCGGGATAACTTAAGAAGAAGGGGCTTCCAATTACCTAACAGATGTATCCTCTGTAAATCTGAGGAGGAATCTATCAACCATCTTTTTATCCACTACCCTTTTGCTAGACACTTCTGGACCATTATCCTTGAAAAGTGTGGCCTCTAATGGGTTTTCCATGGTGACACACCATTTTGTGAATGGATGATCATCACCTTCTCACCACCCCCTGGTTAGACAATTGTGGAAGCAAATCCCTCCTCATATATGCTGGAGTGTTTGGAAAGAAACAAATAATAGAATCTTTAGAGATGTTGAAAACTTCCCAAACAATGTTTTTAATAGTTTCTTCAAGATGATCATGGACAATATCTCGATGACTAGATGGAAAACCCCCTCCAACCTCCCTCACCTGGCTGAATGGAGGATTGTTGAACAATGGAAACTCCCCCCAGAGTTTAAGTTGTTCAACAACACTAAAAAGATCAATAGAAAAATGACCAAATGGAAATCCCCAAGTCCCTCATGGCACAAATTAAACTTTGATGGGGAAGCCCACAATAATTGGCAAGCCAGAGGTGGTGTTATAAGAGATCATCAGGATGGTCTTATCTCCACCTTCGTTGGAAGCTTGAGGAATCATACTGTCAACCAAGTTGAGAGAATGGCCCTTTTATGGGGAATGAAGCTCGCCATTGCTATAGGTATCAGACAAATTGAAATTGAAGGTGATTCAAAAATAATTGTGGAGGTTGTCAGTGGAAGAACTGCGACGGGTTGGAAAGTGGAAGCAATATTGAGGGATGTCAGAATGCTACTAGCTAACCTTGACAGTTTCACTATCTGCCATATTTACAGAGAAGAGAATGCAGCTGCCAACTCCATGGCTACTATCAGCATGTTGCAAGAAGGCTTACGGTGTTGGAGGAATGTTGATCCGCTGCCAGTGATCACCAAGGAGATCCTGGAGAGAGAAAGACTAGGTGTTAAAAATGTTTCCCCCCCTCTGCTTTAGCTCTTAATCATTTATAATCTAATGAGGATTATAAATTACCAAATTTTTAATTTGAAGTCGGAGCCCACCAATTGTGGGGTGGATATGCCACGTGGCACCATATGGCCTAGTCATCATTCCCAAAATAAATTAAGGGGGTTGAATAATGATTTTATTTCCTTGCGGATTACTGATATCGGGAAAGGCAGTATTTTATTAATCATCTTGACGAATGACATTGGTGGTGATGAAGGCAACAACTTGTCTCGTCTAAGTAACATTGGGTGGATTGATGTTTCACATGAGTGGAATAGATCTCAAGCTTGGGAGATTTGTTTAAACATGACTTGCAATAATCATGGTGATTATTGCATTGCCTTATCTCGAAATTTGCTGGGTCTATTTATGGACTCTGCTTTGGCTCTTGAGCGGCTCTTTATTTCCATTTCCTTGCTTCTCACTACTATTGTTAAGCTATAGGAAGTGAATATGGGGGTGATAGATTGAGACTTGAACCAGATAAAACAAATGATTTCAAAGCCAGGTCGGTTGTTTGGTTTGTATACACAGAAGGAGGGATAGATAAGTTCATGGAGAGTATGAAAGGCAATGACAAGAGACTATCTAAATAGTTTGTGACTTCCTGGGAGGATAGAGGGGTTACTATGGGTGACATTTCATTTGAAGTGAATGAGGAGGTTATAGCTCAAGCGACATGCCTTTCCATGGAGGGCCGAAAATGGAAAAAGGAAAGTTGTATCTCAGACACCACTAGTCTTAATCAATTCTTCTGCAATGGTGAGAACCCTGTGAAGAAAGCTGGTGGGTTCAATCATGAGGAGCTTCCGCTACCATGGGATGAGGTGTGTTACATCATTATGAAATATTTTGCCCTCGAAGGGCAGTATGGGGTTTTCTATTACTACCACCTCCCTTTTCTCAATCATCTTAGGAATAGGGATCTTATTTCTATTATGTTTTTTCTATTGCATTCTATGGCTGCTAATGTGAAAGATGTTGCTAAAGCTAAGAAGAAAAATAAGGATTATACTATTCTCCATCAAGGCCTTATCCTTCGCTTGTATGATTTCCACCTGGCTCTTTGCCCTCCCTGCACGTTTATTGTCCAAAATATGCCTGAAAGCCAGTCCCCACCCATGGCCACTGCTAACCCTGAAAAAACCCTACTCTTTTGCTCGAACATGGCTCTAGTAAGAAAAACAAAAAGCATGCCTGCCACTCGGAGGACTCAAAACCCTTTGAGCCCAAGAAGGTGAAAATTAAGCAAATTGACTCTGATGTGGAGATCACTGATGAAGCCAACACTCCCTATCGCTCTATGAGACTGGTGTCTAAACCCCCTAAAAAAGACAAACCTTTAAAGGACCCCTCCTCATCCCATGACATGGGTGATTCTGAGAATGCGAGTGAGAATACCAACCCCTTTGGTAAAGTGGCCCAGTACCACTCCACCTCATCCCCTCATCCTAATAGCTCTACCCATGTCTCTGAAAGCCCTAACAACTTTATGAACCTGGCTATTGAATCCAAGTCCCGGGCCAATTATTCATCCCCTACCCTTAGGATTGAGAAAATGGTTATTGTGGAGGAAGCTAGCAGTATCGAGGAAGCGGACGACAAGTTGTTGGAATTGGAAAAGAAAGTGGATGCCCTGAATGAGAAAATGCAGGAAATTGTCAGCAAAGCGGATTTCAATAAAAAAAGGCTTCATGAGGTCACTAGGTTGGCGCTAAAAGTCATGCACAGCTCTGCGACCACACTTTGTGTTTTGCAAGAGAACACCCAGAAAGGAAAACGGGAGGAGGAAGAGGACTACAAAGACCTCTTTAAATTTCTCACCAAAGAATGGGCTAGGAGGCTCCTACCCAAGATTATTCATGACAAAAAGAAATAGGGATGTTTGCTACTTGGTGGTTTTTTGAGTTTTTGGATGGCCTCAGTGGCCTTAGTGTTTTTAGTTATGATTATAATCTTTGCTGGTTAATCTTAGACTAGTTATTTTTAGCCCTGCGTGGCATATTTTACAATTTACTACGACTCTTTTAAACTATGTTAATATGGTTAGTATGTTTAAGGTTTTTGAATGAGGAAAGTTTTAGGAGGCTGTGACTTTGTTGTTTTTCTGCTAACAATTGTTCTTCTGCTTTTAATGTGACTGTACCTGGGTCAGCCCCCTACTTTTGGTTGCTTTTAATATAAAAAACAATCACTTGTTTAATGTGGGCCACTATTATATTAAAAACATCGGTCGCTCCGAAATATTAAAAAATCATTAAATCAAAGTGTATTGTTAATTATTTTTTATTTGTAATATTTTTTATTTTTTAATTATAATTTTTTAATAGTAATAATCGAGAGAAGGGTACTGACATTTTGATATTATTTTAATAATTTATGTTATTTATTTTTAGTAAGATGATTGTAAATTTTAAATAAATAGTTAAAAAATTATATATATATAATTTAAAAATTAAAAAATAGTCATAAAAAGAGTTCAAAATTTTTTTTTTGACAAAAATTCATAATAGTAAGTGTATATTTATCTATTTTATGATATTTATTTTTAAATTAGTTATATTTTAACATTTCAAAAATAATTATGAATAATTGTTTAATGTTTGTGATAATAATTTAAAATTAAAAAATTGATTATTTTAATATTATGAAAGATAAAATTTGGATAATTATGCACCATTTTTCATACGGATCATTATATTGATTATTTGACCATTTCATTTTTGAAGATAATAAGATAAGCTTAAATAGAATACGAATCATATCTTCATTAAAATAAAATTAAGATTCCTAAGAATCTCCATTAAAATTATATAAATATTTGGAAAGAAAGGAATCGCAGAATTTTCCAGGGTAAAGAGATGAGCTTAATGACTCTATGTGGGAAAATTGAGAACCATCTTACTGTTCTCCTGAATAAGGCTTCTCAATCCAAATCATTAAAGAAAAATATATATACGGACTGGGATTGGAAGATTAAGCCGGCTCTTCCAAATCTGCTCATTCCACCGCTTTTTGGCAAGGGATCTCCAGTGGATCAGGTCAATCCAAGATTGGGTGTTAAATGGGAAGCGCCAGAGCCTGGGTAGTTTAAGGTAAACTTTGATGGTGCTTCTGTTGGAAACTCGGGTCAAAGTGGTATTGGGTGTATATTGAGGAACTCCAATGGTATTTGTATAAAAGAAATCTCTGAAAAGATTGGAGTTGCCACTAACAACAAAGTTGAATTCAGAGCAGCTTTAAGAGGACTGCAACTAGGGATGGAGATTGGGGTGGAGAGAATTCATCTGGAGGGAGACTCACTAAATGTGGTTAATGCGGTCCGCTATAACAACACCCCTAGTTGGCACCTTAACCAGTGGCTTCAACCGATTCTGGTGTTGATAGCCACCTTTGATGAATTTTAGATTAGCCACATCTATAGGGAAGGCAATGGAGAGGCTGACAGACTCTCTAAAATGGTGATTGTTGATGGTGGCCCCCCTTGGCACTCTGATTGGGACTTTCTGACTGGTTTGTAATCACAAATGAGCTTCCACTGATTGATATGGTCTGATTATCTTGCCAGTAATGGTGCTTTCCAGTTGAATTTATCGATTGTGGTCTCAACTGATTATCTTCTCCTTCCAGCTGATATCTTCTCCTATTAACCTATCGGTGATGGTGCTAACTGGTAGTATTATCTCCACCGATTTATATGGACTCCTAACTATCTCACTGGTGGTGGTGCTCACCGATTAAGTTACTTGTCGGTTGTGTTCTCCATTTCTCCTTCCGGTTGAGATGTTTCTCTGATTGAACCATCGATTGTGGCGCAAACCGGTTGCATTGCCTCCTTGATTGCCTTTATATTTTTTACTTAACCTAATGGTCATGGCTCCCTATGGATTGATTGACTGATTGATTTTTTCACCAGTTAAGGTTTCTTCTTGCCACCAAGACATGGCTCTCTGTCGTCATTATTGGTTTGTGCCGGTTTGCACCCCGTGGCAATTGGACATGTGTGTACTTTTAATTGATATCTAGTTACGATTAGATCCTATCAGGATATGCATATAATTACTTGATGGATAAAGATGATCGACATTGAGTTGACGAGCTTTGGCTTAGAAGTTGATTGGACATTGTCACTTCACGCATGTGTGTATTCAATAGGCGTGAACTACTTGCCCGATGCCCGTAACCCTTGGTTTGATGACTTGCTACTTAACAATGGAATGCCCTCATTTTCCCATCAAACATTTGCATTCTTCACTCGGTGACTTGCTATGGAATCCCCAATTCTCCTTGAAGCTACTTGTCAACAGATGGCCTTCCTGGGCGAAATCACTGACAAATGTTTGCAGGAGGTCCTCTACTCTCGAAACCCTCTTATTCTTCATAGCCTTAAAAGGATACTGGGGAAGGAATTCCTTATGGCTTATCACAAGTACAGAGCCAATGCCGATATCCCGACCTTTTTCCTTGCAATGGTGATATACATGGGGACTAGCAAGCAGAGAGCGAAGTTTTTAACTCAAATGGTGTTTAAACACCGCCTACTGGGGGAAATTGATGTCGCGTTGGACAATATTGATGGCAACCTGAGAATACCGCTTTCCCAAAATTACTATATATCCTTGGGCAACGGGGCGGAGGTGAGAAATTTTGTGATTATGAACTCTCTAGACTTTGATGCTCTTCAAGAAACCCGGCTTGCCATTAGCAGGAATATTGAATTTCTGCTTAAGGCGACAGGCATTCAAAATGGCTTCACGTTGGAATGGAGGGAAAAATATCTTCGAGATGAAGGGTTAGCAGGTGCAGAAGGATTTGGTATTCTGGAGAATGGAGATTTGGTTGATGGCAATGTCTGGGGGTTTGGACTTGGCGAGGAGTGGTTCCCAAATGACTACCGACTCCCTAGGGAGAAGGCTGAATCGATGGCTCACTCGACTTGTGGCATTGAATGCCCTATAATCCTAGATGTGGCTCGATCTCTTCTGGACGATGACTTTGACTCCCATTGATTTCAATTGTGTCACCTTTCTCCGGTTTCTCTGTTTTCTGGTTATTGTTTTTTGTTTAAAGGCCTCTAGCCGGTTCTATTATCTTCTTGCAGCGGTTGTTGACTGGTGTTTTGTACTTGTCCATCCTCCATTGCTGGTTTCTTTTTGTATAAGGAATAGAGCTAGGGTAAGGGGTTTTCTTCTTGGTTCTTTCCCCCTACCGCTCTCATTGAACCAGGCCTTGTATTCTCCTATTTTGATTAATACAAGGGTGTTCGCCCTCTGCAGCTATTTACTTATTACAAATATATATATATATATATATATATATATATATATATATATATATATATATATATATATATTTAATATTTAATATTTAATTTTTTCAGAACTTTTACCTTGTATTCAATGAAGTTTATTAAATAAAGTGGATTGGTTATGATGATAATAAAAATTAAAAAAATTATGTTTTATTGGATAATTTTTTTGATATCTATGCATTTAAAAATCAATGTTTGTTTGACATCTTGTAAAATAAATGTATTTAAGATATCTTTTATCTACAATTTTGATCATATATTCATACGCTTACAAATTATTTAAAAAAAAATGTTATTAAGTTAATCTTAAAAATTTGGATAAATTTATAATATCTTTTAAGTAGAAATATTTTCCATAACATGAAATTTTTTTTTTTTTTTAAATGACAAATCATACAACAAGACACCTCAAAATGTATATTTAAAAAAGTGAAAGGAATTATAGTTTTGTCTATATTTTTTTATTTTTTTATTTTTTGCGTAATACGTACAATATAATACGGTTATCCTACCTTATAAACAACTAGTGTTGCATTTGTTCTTTGTCTTTCACTTGAAAGACCCTTGGTCTATACGGTCTATATTTAAATGATTTAGATTTTGTATGGTGACTATATCTAATATGTCTTGATTAGTTTTGACATATATATATATATATAGAAGCAGGTGCTATCAAGGTGGGGATAGTGCCCTATATTAATAAAAAAAGAGAATACACAATATATTCGACTGACTCAACCTCCCTACCAACTCGATGAAACCAAATATCACAAAATACTACCAAATTACAATAGACTTAAAATAGTGGCCACCCACACTCCAATAGTCGCCACCTTATCAATGCTAGCTTCCAAAAGCCATCCATCTTCATTCTGCATCATCCTCCTAAATGGGCCCATGTCTGCATTCGTGACCCCAACCCGAAAGACTTCCCAAGCTTCTGCCATAAACTCCTCCTTCCTGTTCCTGAGAGCAACCGCGGCTAGCTAGGCTTCATCCTCTGAATCTGAGCATTCTACATCTGACAGGGTAATAGTAGGGTTGAAATAGGGGCCTAGAATATTGGCCCACTCCTCTTCCACCTCCATAACCGCACCACCCATGACCTCTGCAACTTCTTCCCTCACAAATCCTACCATTTTCTGTACACATGTCTCCTTCGATGGCAGTACATCAACCAGTAAGCACAAGATGATTTCATAAATATACCCATCACAACAATTCCTCTCCTCACTAAATGCATCCACTAGCAAGCCTTGAATGGCGTTTTGACCTTTTGTATCTATGTCAAAGAGACGTTCGCACTGAACTTCCAAAGTCTCCTCGCGGCAAAGACAACTAAGTCCAAACCGATGCACCATTTTATCTTCTAAGAGATGCTTACTCCGACCAGTCTGATCTTTTCTTAAATAGACCTAACACTTCTAGAATCATCCATCTAACAATCCAAACCCGCCTTCTCTTTTCCCTCTGAAACCTTAAAACCAGGCACAATCCAATCTAGAAAGGCCATAGCGGCAGCTGTCCAGCCCGGGTGAATAAAGCTGATAAGAGAGTACCTCTCTTATCCCTAAAGACACATTTTATAATAAAACTTCACCCTATTCCCATCCTTGAGAAATGAGCTCTGTCATCGTTTAGGAGATTCTGAAAATCTCTGTTCCCAGCATCTTCCGTCGACATGACTGTTGGCAGAGTCTTTGCAATGCCTTGGTTGGCAAGAAAATCCGCTACTTGATTGCCCTCACGGAAAATGTAGTTAAGATGGTAATCTGTAAACTTTTGAAGCAAATAATTTATCCTTAGGATCCAAGCGTTTAACCGCCAATTCATAAATCCTTTTTTGGTAATCCCGCTTAGGATGACTTGAGAATCCCCCTCTATCCTCACCTTCGAAATTCCATTAGATGAGACCCATTTCAAACCTTCCTCTAATGCAGTAATCCTCGCTACATTACTAGTAGCAATTCCCACAGGTCCACATATTGCCCCAACTAGGTTGCCATTCTCATCTCTAACTACCACACCAAACCCAGATAATCCAGGATTTCCTTGACTAGCTCCATCAAAGTTCAATTTTTTTCCAACTGGGTGGGGGAGGTGTCCACTTAACATTCTTCCGTTCAACTAATTTAGCACCTTGAAAGTGAGTACTACTTTGTTTCAAATTCCATACTTGCTCCATCTCCATATCCCATTTAGAATAATATTTATATCTTCTCCTGTGGATCTTGCCATTAATAGTTTCTTCTATTGTCGCTTGGATTTTATTAATAAGAAGAGTAACCTCTAACTCTTCCTCCCTGAATATCCTTTTGTTTCTCTCTTTCTAGATGTGCCAAGTGACCATAGATGGGCCAATAATCCACAGACTCCCCCATTTTGATGACTTGCCACCCGTTGGCCAAGCAAAGATAAAGTCTTTGAAAGTACCTATTGCGCACCATATGGTTTTGAAGCTTCAACAATAGCCAATCCCAACATTTCTTTGAATAAAAATAACCGTACAATAAATGTTCTACGGATTCTTCCTCTTGTTTGCAGAGGCTACATCTGTTGGGCCCCGCTATACCTAATATTTTTTTTTAGTATGTCACACGTAAGCATCCTTCCATGCAATGCAATCCATAGGAAGGCACTAGCTTTAGGCAACACCCTTTTGTCCCAACACAGAATGGCATGCCATTTGCAATCCTTCTGCCTCTTTCTTTGCAATTCATATCCCAAACTCACCTTACATTTACCTGATTTGGCAGCATTCCAGACAAGAGAGTCATTTTTTGTTCAAAATGAAGGTCTTCCTACTTTTAAGTATATCAACCAACTTCACACTGTTATCGCTCTGCCAATCTCCAACCCGTTTCCATGAGATAGGAGAATTTGGAGAGCAATTCTCATCAACATAATCTTCCACATAAACTCCCATAACTTCCTCAATTTGATTGATCCAATCTTGATCCTCAATCACATCTGCCAACACTTCCTCTCCATTCCAAGAATCTCTCTAAAACTTGGCTTTGCGCCCATTACCAATCCTCCATGTGAGATGATCTGTTATGATCTTCCTGCTTTCCCAAATGAATTTCCATATTAGTGAACCTCCAATCAAGTTGGCCACTATAAATATTCTCTCTGGGAGTCCAGATATTTGGAAGCCATCAACTTGCACTAGCCTTTATGGGGAAAATTATAAATTTTCCAAGCAAGTTTTGCACCAAGTGCCAAGCTCTAGAGATTCATTTTCCTGAGACCTACTCCACCTTCCTCCTTTAGGATGCAGGAAGTTTCCCAATTGATTAAGGGGATCTTTTTTTCCTCTTTCAAACCTTACCAAATAAATTTTTTGAGCATTCTATCTAATGTCGACGAAGCCTTGCTAGACACTCTATAGCAAGACATGTAATAGATAGGAACTGCAGACAAAACATATTTTATCATCTGAATCTGTCCTGCCTGCGAAAGCCATTTATTTTTCCATAACACAGATTTGGCTTTGCACTTATTGACAACTTCTTCCCACATTCTATTGTCCAATTTTCCTGCGAACAAAGGAACCCCAAGATATTTAATAGGAAAACTGCCTTGACCAAATTGCAACAATCCCTCTATCTTCGACTGAGACCTCTTGTTTGTGTTGAGGAAATATATCCTAGATTTTTGCTTGTTCATGCACTGGCTTGAATCCTTTTCATAATCTTCTAGCACATTCTTAATAATGTGAGCTTCTTTCTCTGTAGTTTCGCCAAACAGGATAGTATCATCCGCGAACTGCGAATGAGAGATCGGAACCAAACTTTCATGAATTGAAAATCCTTTCCAATGGCCTGGCCCAACCTTGCTTTTTATCTGCCTACTGAGCACTTCTACCATAAGTACAAATAAAAAGGTCGACAGAGGGTCTCCTTGCCGAAGCCTGTTAGTAGCTTGGAAAAAGCTGCTCACAGAACCATTAACTATGATTGAAAAATTTACAGATGAAATACAATGTTCAATACATTTCAACCATCTTTTATCAAAACCAAATTTCCTAAGAACCTCAGATAGGAAGCTCCACATAACTCAATCATAAGCCTTGGACACATCTAATTTAACTATCATACCTTTGAATTTGGAAGTATGCATATAATGAATAGCTTCTATTGCCATGATTATGTTATCCATGATTTCGCGGCCCGGGGTGAATCCATGTTGTTCAGGCGAAATGATCATCTTCAGGATGGGTTTTAGCCTATTCACCATAGCCTTGGATATAATTTTGTAAATAGAATTACATAAAGAAATGGGCCTAAAGTCCACGATGCATGAACAATCCTACTTCTTAGGGATCAAAGCAATATTGGTATGATTAATTTCCTTCACAAATCCACCCTGTTTTCTAAAATCTTCCATAATATTGAGAATGTTATTTCCCAAAAACCCCCATCATTTTTGAAAAAAGTCCACGGTGAAACCATTTGGGCTAGGAGCTTTGTTTGGATGCAAGTCAAAAACAACCTTTTTGACCTCCTCTATAGTGAATGGACAACATAATAATTTGTTGTCCTCGTCCGAGATCTCCTTGAATATTATGTCCGTCATCATATGAGGTTGAGGTGGTTTGTACCCATTAACATCGCTAAGCTCCTTGAAAAAAATCACCGCTACCTCAATACCTTCAGGAAAAGAATGTCGCTTGCCTTCTTGATCTGTGATCGAGACTATTATGTTCCTATTCCTATTAGACTTTACCGAGGCATGGAAGAATTTAGTGTTCACATCTCCTTCTTTAATCCATAGCTCTCTGGATTTGTCACGCCAATAAATTTCTTCTCTAAGAAGTATCTCTGCCAATTCCTTCTTGAGATCTATTTCTTTGTGATATGCATCATTAGACATCCCAGAGGTTATAGTGACATAATTTAGCAGAGATAGTTCCTCCTCAACTCGATTTCTTTCTGCAAATATATTTTTGAAAGTATCTTTATTCCATACTTTAATCTTCTCCTTTAAAAATTTCAATCTTTTCACAAAGCTATAACTCGGAGTTCCCCTAAATATATTAATCTCTTTCCACCATTGCTCGAGATGTGAAATGAACTCACCATCTCTCCACCACATGTTCAAGAATTTGAAACTGTTGCTTCCTTTAGATGAAGCCTCACTCAACTTAAGCTCCACAGGAAAATGATCTGATAGAAAAATTGGAAGAATGGATGCCTCTACCTGAAAAGACGACTCCATCCAGGATTCTCCAATGAGATGTCTGTCCAATCTTTCCAAAATGTGTGCGAAATTGGCCCTTTGATTAGTCCATGTGAATAGCCCATTCTTCGAGACAACATCCAACAAATGATTTTGTACAACAAATTCACGAAAATCTTCCACGACCTTATTTGACATTCTCAAACCTCCCTTCTTCTCATCTAAATCAAGCAATGCATTAAAATCGCCTACCACAACTATCCTATCACTCCGCAGATCAGAAATTTTGTTTGAAAGAACATACCAAACATGAGACTTATCTAAAATTTTTGTAGGTCCATAAATATTTATTAGAGGAAATTCCAAGTTCTCCTTCAAATTGTAAACATAACAAATCATCCAGTGTTCGGCTTTCTCTAATAACGTAACTTTGACCAAACTTTACAAGACTTGATGAAACAAATCGCATTCTCTGAACTAAGCTTTTTTTCCTGGATGGCAAAGATATCACAACTACATCTACAAAACGCTCGTTTCACCAAGCGTCTTTTGTCAGGGGCCGAGAGACCCCTGACATTTCACGTAATGATCTTCATCTCTTGCCAAGGGAGAGCCCTTCTCCCTTAGCTTTCCTCATGAAATTGAATACACTAACGATTGCCTTCTCTTTTGCGTTGTCTTCCATTTTTTGACAGTTGCTCCGCCTGCCTCTGAATCCTTTGGCTTTACCAAATAAGACGTTAGTCGACTGACTGATACATCTCAGATCTACATTCTCCAAAACATCCTCTTGAAACAAATCCTCCTCAAAGTCCTTATCAAATTCAAATTCCGTGTCAGATAACCCTTTGCATGAATATTCAATTTTGGGGGTTAACAGATCTTCACCTCCCACCTTGGGTTCAAATGCTTCCTGCCTGGAAGTCTCCCCTCCATCATCGGGACATCTATTGATGGTTGCGATCCTATTCTCCGCATGGAGATCTTCCCCATCTTTTAATAATGATAGCGATCCTTTCTTTTGTTGTTGCGGAGGAGATTTTGTTTCTTGTCTCTTTTCAACCGAAACCAAAACCGTTTTCGATGGTTGTTCCAGCTTTTGCCTCCAGTTTTGTAGAGGTCTCTTGAGAGGAGTCCTAGCCTTTCTAACGAACATTCTGCAGTCCTCTACTCCATGAAACTTGCGACCGCACCTGGGGCAATGACAAATTTCTTTTTCAACTTCTACCTGCTACCTCCACGCACCTTTCGATGTATGTAATGTAATATGCTTCGAGATACGCCTGACTACCGCAATCCTCAATTTGACATACTTACACAAATCGTCCTCATCATCAGCGTCTATCTCTAACACTGTCCCAAGCATTATGCCAATCTTCTCCAGGAATACCTCTCCCCAATATTCAATCGGTAAATTGTAAAGACGTATCCAAATCGGGCAAGAATAGACTACCAATGGGATGGGATCAAAATTCGGTGTCCAGGGTTGCAAATACACTGCGTCCTTGTCTGCAAACCAATTCTCCTGATTAAGGATACGATCTCTTTCTGATCAATTTTTAGAAAGCACCACGAAGAATCCTTTCGATATAAATTTGATAACAATCCGATCACCCCACTTATCTTCAACCCACGATCTGATGTTTTTCCTAGACCACTTGAGGCCGATGATCCTTGCGATCACCGCTTGTTCTTCCCAAAACTGTCTATCTTCCTCCATCTCCTCCATGAGATCCACCACGATCTCGTCTTTTTCTTCATGCAGCCTCCTCTTCGATTTCCTCGTGAAATCCTCTGAACCACCATTAACGTCCAACGGTTTTTGCAGAGTCAGTTCCTTCATCCTCTAAGGGGATTTATGAATTAAAAATATTTTAATTTACATTTTATTTTATATTTTATTTAACTAGTAGTTTATTTAAAATAAATATAATTTAGTGTAGAATAGAACTCTCTCTCTCTCTCTCTCTCTCTCTCACACACACACACACACACACACACACACACACATCACGTTTCGTTTCTCCCTCCCTATTTTTATCTCTATATCTCTCTCACTCACACAAACTCTCTATTTCACCCTCCTATCTCTATATCTATCTTTATTCTCACTCTTCCCCCCTCTATCTTTTTCTTCAAATCTCTCCCTTGTCTCTCTTTCTCTCTCCCACTCTGTATGTATATATCTACCTCTCTCTACTTCTCTTTATATATCAAACTTCTCTTTACATATCACCTCCTCCTATTTTTCTCTTCCTATATCACCTCCTATTTCTCTCTCCCTCTCTATGTATATATCTACCTCTCTCTACTTCTCTTTATATTTCACCTTAGCTCCCTCTCTATGTCTATATCTACCTCTATATCTTACCTTTGTCTACTTCTCTTTACATTTCACCTTAGCTCCCTCTTCTCTCTCCCTCTCTTTACATTTCCCTTAGCTCCCTCTTCTCTCTCCCCCTCTCTCTCTATATAGCTACCTATTTTACCTTAGCTCCCTCTCTATGTATACAACTACCTCTCTTTATATTTCACCTTAGCTCCCTCTCTCCCTCTCTATGTATATAACTACCTCTCTTAATATTTCACCTTAACTCCCTCTTAGCTCCCTCTCTCCCTCTCTATGTATATAGCTACCTCTCTTTATATTTCACCTTAGCTCCCTACCTCTATATCTACTTCTCTTTACATTTCACCATAGCTCCCTACCTCTATATCTACTTCACCTCTCTTTATATTTCACCTTAGCTCCCTACCTCTATATCTACTTCTCTTTACATTTCACCATATCACCATAGCTCCCTACCTCTATATCTACTTCACCTCTCTTTATATTTCACCATAGCTCCCTACCTCTATATCTACTTCACCTCTCTTTATATTTCACCATAGCTCCCTACCTCTATATCTACTTCTCTTTACATTTCACCATAGCTCCCTACCTCTATATCTACTTCACCTCTCTTTATATTTCACCATAGCTCCCTACCTCTATATCTACTTCTCTTTACATTTCACCATAGATCAATTAGCCTATTATATACAATAAAATATAAATACTTATTAACTATTTTACAATTACCTATGTAAAACATTTCACCTTATCTACCTACCTCTATATCTACTTCTCTTTACATTTCACCTTAGCTCCCTCTCTTTGCATATATCTATCTCTATATCTACTTCTCTTTACATTTCACCATAGATCAATTAGCCTATTATATACAATAAAATAGTTTTACATGTCTAAACTACGGCATTGAAGTGAAATAATAAATTTAATTTGTATATAAAAATAACGATCTATTATTTAATTTTTTGTTGGGGGCCGCGCGGACGCGAGCCCCCTCTGTCACAAATTATGACGTGCATTCTCCACATAGGGAGATGCTAGGCAAAGCCCCCTTCCGAGTGCAATGAAGGTGCTTTCCCTAGGCCATCGGCCTTCTTGATCACCGATTGACCCCGCCCAGGTAAGTATGCTAAATTTCCCTCGACTCCTAGTCTTATACTCTCTCCTGTCCTCGTTTCCCTCCGCTCCGTGCGTGTGGGACTAATGACACATCCTTTTTCGTACGCACTTCAGCCTGCAACTTTACTCTTGCCTGGTACACAAAATCAAAATCACCTTCGCAAGAACTAAACTACCTATGACCGCCTTTATTTCATTGCTGCTCCAAGCACCAGTCCGCTCTGTAATTTTGAAGTATAGTAACTCTCATCCCCACACTACAGAGAAAACACTTCCGGGTATGAGGAGACCATTTATTCTTGGGCTGCAGAATGGAAGGGATTGATAGAAAAGAAGAAAGAGAGTGCGAAATTCAAAAATACTTTATGAGACAGTCGATCTTGATATTTTTTGACTTCTGCATTTCAATTTTTTCCCACCGCCCGGTTTCACTGATACAAATTACATTCCGAAGAGCAAAATCCGAAAACGAAGAACGTAATTCTAAAATGATTAGCACACGACGAAAGCAAAAGCCCTAATCGTCGCCTGAGAGATTCGAACTCTCGCGGGGAAACCCCATGTACTTAGCAGGCACACGCCTTAACCACTCGGCCAAAGCGACGATATATGTTTAGAATCTTGAATTTGTTTACTCCTACATCCCTAGTCTTGGCTACTGATGCTTATAATGCTACTGTTACTGGTGCTTAAACAAGTGCAATAGGTGCTTCTTTTACTGGATCAAGGTATACAACAGACTATGCTATTGCTGGTGCTGGCCCTACTATTCTAAGGGAATATGCTGCTACTGGTGTTGGATCTTTATGTGCTGCCTTTGGATCTGGATCTTTGGCCGGAGAATATGAAACTGGTACAGAGGCTGCTGATGGATATGCCCTTTAGAATAGTAGGGGCTCTGCTACCCTGGCTTATAGATATGCTTATGCCTATGTTGCTAGCTTTGCTACTGGTGCTTAGTAAACAGCTTAGTCACTTGCTTCAACTTCTGACCCTACATCTGCTGTAGCTGGTAGTGGGTAAGCTTATGTCAAATGTTTCGCATTCCCATTCAAAAGAGACAATTTCTGTACATATCTATTAAACTTTTCCATGGCATGCAAACCATAATACATGTAGCTCATACGAGTAGGGAGCTTGAAGGGAGTGTACCCTCCCGTTGGAGCTGGTCCCAAACAAATTGGTGCCACATCAAAACCCCACTTGTCACTAGTCAGCAATCAAACCTTTTTTTGTCCAACCTAAACAATTTGGGTTGGCTATGTACAATTTATTAAAATTTGCTAATACATTCAAAGTTTTACACATCGTTCCTATGGTGGCAACATGTACCACCAATCACTCATGGATATCACTCATGTCAAAATCAATCAAGAATTTTAATAAACTTCACAAGGGCAAAAGCAATCTATGGGATCTAAGAGTAGCATGACTTTCGTGCACAAAAATTACATACAATTTGTAAACTTTTTTCAAGATTAGATCTTTTGTAGTGAATTTTGATTAGGATGTTAGCAGTTTTTCTCAACTTTGTCTCCTTAAAACAAGGTGCTTAAATTGTCAATTATCTAGGTGTCTTCATAGCTAGTATGTATGTCATTGTACGCTGAGCACTCTATGACAAAATTTCAACCTGTCTCCACTACCCCCTTGATGCAAAATAGATATACTCTTTTCTTACTCCTCTTTTGGTATCATCCATCTCCCAATCTCACATCTAATATGATGTGAACTAGTCCTTAACTAGGTTATCAACAATTTTGCTTTCCATTTAATTTTCGCCATTTATTTTGTCCATATGGTGTTTCTAAAATTTTCTCTCACATACTTTTTATTTCCTCATTAGTATTTGAACATCTCTGCATATTTACATCCCACTTCTTCATCCATTTGACATTTTGTTTCCTCCATGTGCTCTTTCTTCTTGTCCCTTCATAATTAGTATATGCCAATGATGGTACCCCATAATTTGAACCTTCTTTAGATAAGTTAGCTACCAAACCATTGATGATGATTTCGAAGGGAAATAACCAATCTCAGCCAATAAAATGTTGTACAAAATAATATTTTTATATTGAGGCTACTTATGATTAGATGCTTTTGAATTTTTACTACTTGTCTCCATTTCTAATCTAACATGTTGTTGCCCTAGATTTCACATTTATAGAGAATCACCAGAGTAACAAACAAGACAAAATGGTAGTTTGACTTTTCCAATCCCATAACTCCATATTTTTTGCATCTATTTTATTGTGAGCATAACACTTTCCAACCTCGAATTATTTTTTCTTTGCATGTTTCCCAACTAAGCTTATTGTGGAAATTGAGCCTAAGATATGTGTACTCTTCCACAACTTGCAATTAGTTGACTTAAAAAATAAAGTTAATTTGTTTCCTTTTCGTCACAAAGAGAAAATCAATGTTTTAGTTTTGCTAGTGTTCTCCTATATCTCAACCTTCTCACAAAAGGTTTCAAGTGCCCTTAAGTGTTTTCTCAAACTATGGGTTGTTTAAGCGATTAATGCATCATGAAATCATTTCTATACAAGAGTAACTTTATTACATACTTAGCCATGAGAACTATCTCCTGCCAACCTTGACAATCCACTCCTCCAATTGATCAATTTATAGCCCAAACAACATAGGGAAAGCGAGCAACCTTGTTTAATGTCAATATTTTTGCCAAAGTATTTTGATATTCCCTCATTGGTTTTGAATTTAGCCTTTACCTGCTCATAGAGCCTATGGATAGAAGCTCTAAACTCACCTGTAACCCCTAGTTCCTCTATCCTATTCCATAGCTTACCTCAAGGTACTATGTCAAAGTCTTTTTTAAAGTCTACAAATTAGCAGAAAAGCCTCATCACCTTGGATGTCTCATATTTTTCAATCAATAACCTAGGGGTAAAACCACGATCAATAGTAGAATGATTTGGTCTAAAACCAAGTTGCCCTTTAGCTTTTTTACCCTCTTTTTTTGCCTAGCTACTAATTGTATGTTCCATCATGCTTTTAAAAAGTTTTCCAAGGGGGGGCTAACCATAATAGTGTGGTAATTTGATGGACTATTAGTATCACCACTTTTGTAAAGGTGGATAAGGACACTAGTTTTCCAATCTTTTGGGAAGCCCTCTTGAATGACATTGTTAAATATGCACTTGATACAATGTGCAAGGATTTAAATAATGTTATGCTTGTAACCCATTAATATCATGTGCCTTCCCTCCTACCAACCTTTTTATATCTTGGTTGATATCTTCTATGGTAAAAAGTTTAGTATTTGCATTAATTAATGAGGGTTTATGCCTATATTGGTTCTATTCATAAAACAACTTCATATAATCAAGTCATTTTTTGTTTGTTTTCTCATTTGTTGTAGTTCTTTCCAAAGTATTTTTGGTTGTGTTTATAAGGGTAATTAGCTCCTCCCTTCTTGTGTTCACATACTTTTCTTTTTTACCCCTTATTTTCATACTCTTTCTTAATTTTATTTCTCATTCCACAATCACATAGATTTCTCTTTGCTATCTTTCACTCGTCATCAAACCAAGGATTTGTCAAAAAAGTAATTTTTTATCTCTTGGGTCTATGCCACTTACATCCATATAGAGCCTTGCGGACTAGGGTAATCACCATAATATTGTTTATAAGGTGGTTTGTATGTCAACCAAATTATTCTCATATTATCTAGAGAGCCTTTCAAGAGTAGCCTAGAAGATTTTCTAAATTTCTTGAGTCATGAGGATTCTACCTTGTGAAGGTGCCTTCTAGTTGTAGGGAAGATAAGTAGCAGAACAAGTTTCTACACTAACCTTGAAAGAAGGGTAATGCAATTTTTTTTTACAAATCCTTACAAAAACTTAACAAAAATAAATATAAATAGCATGCATACCACACCACAATGATTTACATGGGGAAAACCATTTCAAGAGAAAAACACCACACTCCAAAAGCAACCCAATATATTAGTTAGAAATCAATAATAGATTACAATATATTTATAGAGAAATATTTTCACATGAGTATCACCAACCAGAGATTTAGAGGTAACTCAATAGCTATAAGACTCTTACACAACCTCCATTTCATGCACCTCATATATAGGAGATACAATATATGAAATTGTTAAACGGTATTACAAAACCATGGGCTAAAATCGCCCAATAAAGTGGCACCCATCTTATCTCCAATCCTAGATGTCATATGAAATTTCAAAACACACATCAACATGTGTACCTCCCTTTTACAACTCATTTATATGTTCAACACGTTTTTATATTTCCTATTTCAGGAAACCCAACTTTCAAAGGCTATAACTTTTGAATCAGGTGTTCAATTGACGAACTGTTTGTAGTGTCGTAAAGCTCATGATGTGCTCTATCAAGATATAACCTAATATGCCAATTTTAAACACTTTCAAGCCATTTTAGAGTCTCTAGAGCCCTCAAAATTGACTCTGAAACTTTCGTTCACAACTATTGAAAACAAAAATTTAATATCTGAAATCTAGCCAATGATCTTACAACAAAAAATTATCGACATGCTTATCTAGCCAATCCAAATCTTTGGAAAAAAATTAGAGCCAATCCATGCTCAAATGAAAACTTACTATAAATAGTAACCTTATGTATATGTAAGGTTGAGACACCATTTTCCTAACACTTTTGGTTGGGTTGTACTTGCTCCCCTTGTTTCTTGCTTATGTGAATGTATACCTTTCTATATATCAGATTATGATCTTATTTCAACTCTATCAAGCAATCTCCCTCCACTAACTCCACTATTCTTGAGGCATACTTATGCGAGCAAATAGCATAGTCCACCTCGATTATAGGTTTTGTAGGTAATGTTGTCTGAACTTCGCCATGCTCTCATACCATTGAAAGTGATCGAGTTGTATAGACTACATAGCCTCAATAATTTTGCCCCAAAGTGAAAAATGTTACAGTCATTATCTTGTGAGGTTCTTTCCCACAATTGATCACTATCTTCTTTCAACCATAATGGGTCATATTTCTCCTTGTGTTTAATTTTTAGATTGATGGCTTGAATGCTAGTTGTCTTGGCATTAAAGTCACCCATTATTAAAACATGTCCCATGCCAGTAAAAATATAAATGTCTTTTTTTAGCGAGGCAAAGGGATCTTCGTGAACTATATTCCTTTTGTTATATGATTTTGAGCCTTTAGGAATGAAGTAGAAAACAACCAATATTATTGTTGCTTGATTTTATATTATTTTAATTTATATGTATTGTTTGTTTTGATCTTCTTTCTCCACTTTTATATTTTTGCTCCAAGTTTCTTTGACTAGAACTACAACTCTACCATGCCCTTTGCCACGGTTAGTGCTCTCCTTCCGAACAAGATCTTTTTTATACCCTTCAAAATCTAGAACTTTACATCCATCATGCTCATATGGGTGAATGGTCAAAATTAGATCTATGGATAGGAATAATGGTAAAATCCTAAAGAAATAAAATAAAAACTCAATTAGCAACACTATATGTCTTTTAGAAGGTGTAGGGGTTAGAAACCTTAGTGATTAACATGTGTGAAATGTCATGATGTTTAGTTGCTGATATATAATCTAATTTATTTTTGTAAAATAAAATTTGTAATTTTTGGACTACTTATTATTACTCTTTAATTTTGGTTATTAAAATATGTAAACAAGATATAATAAAACCCTATTTTGATATTAAGCTCAACTTACATTTAAATGATCTTTCTTGATAGATCACTTATTTGTACATAGATGTGACTACATGGTAAATGATCACATTTTATAATTGATATTTTTTTATTCTCATTTATATATCACATTATACATGGATGAGCCTTCATAAGGTGTTTTACATGCATGTCGAACAATTCTTATTTTTATTTTGTGGCTATGAAAGAAGGGGGAGTTTCTCTATATGAGAGATAAATAATGTATGAGAATGAAATGGGAATCATTGAATTCTATTATTATAGAATTTTTAGCATTTCTGAGACTAACTACATGGTTACTTGTTTGAGAAATTGAATGGGTGGAAAATCTTATTACATCGATTTTCACTAATAAGTAGTGCTATCTTTTCAAGGTGATTTATCTTTAAAAATAAGTTGAATAAGAAATAATAACATGCTATATTGGTGATAGGTAAGTTATTCTACTCTTAAGATTACCCACCTTCAAAATAAAGAAACATCAAATAACATTCATCGCACGATATTCGTATCTAAGAAAAGGTTTAGTCGTGGAGATTTGCAACTAATGCAAGCTACTTTGCTTTGTTTTTATTGTGATGTACTATATTTAATGTTGTGAGTGTGTTTTGGTTCAATGTTTGGAATTTTTCCGAGGTAACTAAATGTCATTACATGATAGCTAAATTTATTTTTGTGAGTACATGTTATAGAGGAAGAGCACTAGTAGTTGTCATAGCTAACTTCGTGCACCCACAGATCCTAAACGGTACATTGGATTTTGAATTTTTTTTTTTAGTTATCTTCGTACGCGAGTTAACTGTTTATAACTATTGATCTGGCTTATGGGTAGTAACGATCTGATCTCTACGGGTTGTTATGCATCAAAAGGTCAAAAAGTGGTCATTTCAAAGTGTCGTCTGATACTTGACCTCTATTGCACCAATAGCTGCATATGAAAAATGCCAATATCCATTTATAAAATACCTAAAAACTAATATGTTTTTCACCTTTTTATAAAATAAAATTAACCTAAATATTTTATGTTATGTATATTATTAAAAATATATTTAATATTATAAAGTTTAAAATGGGTGGTCGAAAAAATTGTTGACCACCCATAACCGCCTTCCCACGTACGCATTATGGGTCCACATGGCACAAACTACCACCATCTACATTGCCCTAAAAACTTAGGGAAATGAAGATTTTTGGGGGCATTTTCAATGTTTTACATTTGTTCGTCATCGTTTCTCCTCCATTTCTCCTCTGCAACCATTTCTTGGCCTCCTCTATATGTATATGTATATGTATATGTATATACATATACATATATATAAATACATATACATACATACATATATACATATATATACATATGTATATACATATATACATATATACATATATATATACACATGTACACACACACACACACACACACACACACACACACACACACACACACACACACACACACACATAAATGTTTTGCATGTAATAAGATGGTCATTTTGCATCTAGATGTCCTGAAAGGAATTCAATATTTGAAGAAAGAGCTAGAAGATCTTTTAAGCTTAACCCTGGATATCAGAACATGTATAAGTACAGGAAAAATAGAGACAAGTCATGTTGCATAGTGGATGAGCAAGGTGTGACTGATTTTGATGATGAACCGGCATAAGACTCTGCTAGTGGTTCTGGAAATGGAAAGGAATGGGTGTTCTTGGCTATCAAGGAAGATGTTTTGACACTAGAAGAGAATGTACTTGAAGAGAAGGCACTTGCTGCTAAAATTGAAGATAAGGATGAATGGGTAATTGATAGTGGATGTTCACATCATATGATTGGAGATAAAAAGAAGTTTCCATCTTTGCAATAATTTGATGGTGGTCTGGTTAGATTTGGAGATGAAAAAGCATGTATGATCAAGGGAAAAGGAACTATATCATTGGATGGTAAGAACAATACTGACAATGTTTATTTTGTTGAAGGTTTGAGGCATAATCTTTTGAGTGTAGGATAATTGGTGGATAAGGGATTTCAATTATAGTTCAAGGATGAAAAATGCAAAATCATTAATAGATCTAGTTTGGAGATTGCAACCGATACATAGACAAAAGGTAATATATTTCATTTGAATTCCAATGAAAAGACATGTTTGATTGCACAAATTGATGAGAGTTGGCTATGGTATAAAAGGCTATGTCATGTGAATTTTGATTGCATTGTAAAGATCGGTTCAACTAAGGCAGTTAGAGATATACCTAAGATTGTGAAGCCCTACAATCCGGTATGTAAAGAATGTCAAATGGGAAAACAGGTCAAACCCTCTTTTAAGAGTATACAAGATAAATCTAATGATGTTCTTGATCTTATTCATACTGATTTGTGTGACCCTGTTAGAGTTAAAAGTTTTCAAGGTGATAGATATTTTATGCTAATCATTGATGATTATTCTAGAATGATGTGGGTTACTTTTTTTAAGGGAGAAATCTGAAGCTTTTGAAAAGTTTAAAATCTTTAAGGCTAAAGTTGAGACATAGACTTGATTGAAGATTAAATGTTTAAGGTTAGATCATGGTGGAGAATTCACATCCGATGAGTTTAATAACTTTTGTGAGAATCATGGTATTAGGAGACAATTTTATGCTCCCCAGACACCTCAACAAAATAGAGTTCTGGAAAGGAAGAACATAACTATCTTGGATGCTGCTAGAACAATGATGATGGAAGCTAGTCTACCTCATATCTACTGGAGAGAAGTAGTGAGCACAATGGATTATACATTCAACATAGTACATATCAAAGGAGAAACTGGTAAGACACCTTATGAATTATGGTTTGGCAATACACCTACAGTTAAGTATTTCAGAATATTTTGTAGTAAATGTTATATCAGGAGAGATGATGTCATTGGAAAATTTGATCCTAGATGTGATGAAGGCATTTTTATTGGTTATTATAATGAAAGAAAAGCATATAGATGTTATAACAAGAGATTGTAGAGAATTGTGGAGAGTGCTAATGTCAAGGTAGATGAGCTAAATAGAAGTCAAATCAGATTTTATGAGCAAGAACCGATAGTGGAAATGATTATATCTGAACTGGTAGCACCATTATCAAAACAAAATGTTGAACCAGTTACTCCGACAATATCAGAAAATTCAATAGTAACTGAAGAACCGGGAAGAGGAAAAAAGAGTCAGAAGACTCCTAGGTATGTGAGATTGAATCATTCAGAAGATCAAATTATTGGGGATAAAAACAATGGAGTGATGACAAGAAGGAGATTGACAACTAATGAGGTATGTTTAATTTCTCAAGTTGAACCGGTATCAGTAATTGAAGCATGTTGGATAAAAGTTATGGAAGAAGAATTAGATCATACTGAGAAGAATAATACATGGATTTTAGTTCCCCGACCTAAAAAAAAAAAAGTTATTGGAACTAAATGGGTTTTTAGGAATAAATTGAATGAATATGGTCAAGTTGTAAGGAACAAAGCTAGATTGGTTTGTAAAGGATGTTCTTAGAAAGAAGGAATTGATTATGGAGAAACTTTTGCACCTGTAGCTAGGATTGAAGCTGTAAGATTATTTCTTGCCTATGTTGCCCATAAGAACTACAAGGTTTATCAAATGGATGTTAAGTGTGCATTCTTGAATGGGGATCTTGATGAGAAAGTTTATATTGAGCAACCTGATGGTTTTTCACTTTCAGATGATAAAAACATGGTTTGTAGGTTAAGGAAAGCTTTATATGGATTGAAACAGGCACCTAGAGTTTGGTATGCAAGATTAGATAAATATCTTTTGAAGATTGGTTTTACTAAGGGTAATGCTGACGGTAATTTATATTACAAGGTCATTGATGATGATATACTGATTATTGAAGTATTTTTTTATGACATTATTTTTGGAGGTGAAGATAAGTTATGCATGGAATTTTCAAAGAATATGGAGAAAGAATTTGAAATGTCTATGATTGGGGAAATGAAAATTTTCTTAGGTTTGCAGATTACTCAAACTAATAAAGGTATTTTCATCTGTCAAACTAAGTATGCTAGGGAATTGTTTAAGAAATTTGGTATGGGAGACTCCAAATTGATAAGTACTCCTATGGTTACAAGTGATAAATTGACAAGGAAAGATGTTTCTGCACTAGTAAATCCTACAAGATACAAATCTATGATTTGAGGTATGCTTTATTTGACTCAGACTAGGCCTGACATAATGAATGTTGTTTGTATTACATCTAGATATCAGAGTGATCCTAGAGAAAATCATGAAAGTGTGGTGAAAAGAATTTTTAGATACTTGGAAGGTACATTAGAATATGGTTTGTGGTACCCTAGGAATGATGACTTTACTTTATGTGCATATACAGATGCTAATTGGGTTGGAGATGTTGATGACCAGAAAAGTACTTCCGGTGGATCTTTCTTTCTTGGAAAGAAGTTGGTTTCGTGGATCAACAAGAAACAATCATGTACTTATTTGTCTACTGCTGAAGTTGAGTATGTTGCTACTGCTACTAACTGTACACAGGTTATATGGTTGAAGAAAATGTTGAAGGATATCAAAGTGAATTGCACTGGACCGATAGTTATGCATTGCAATAACCCTACTGCTATTGACATATCAAAGAATCCGATATTTCACTCTAAGACAAAACACATATCTATCAAGTATAAATTTTTGAAGGAAAAGGTGGAAGAAAATGAAGTCACATTGGTTTAAGTGAATACTAAAGAACAAATTGTAGATATTTTCACTAAACCTTTGCCTAAAGAATCATTTGAGTACCCGAGAGATAGATTAGGGGTTTCTTCCCCTCCAACAGAGAACTGATTGATATGATTTGGCATCAGTCTGGTATGCATTATCAGAGATATCATTCATTCTGGCATTGATGTGCGGATGCTACTGCTCAAGGGGAGTAGTTAGCCTTGTGATTCAGTGGTTTTTGTTTTGATATTTTTGTTAGATTTCTGGCATTGATGTCAAAGGGGGAGAGATATTGATGTGAAAAACTTAAGGAGTTGTATACACTAGGGGGAGAGATATATGTGTAATATAGAGCTTTACAGAGATATCATTCACACAGGGAGTTTGGTCTTTGTTTCAGAACTTCATTGCTATATCTTTATGTGGGAGATTGTTAGTTGTCTTCCATTGAGGGAGACTTGTTTGACATTCCTTGGCACTTGGATGTTTTTCACATCTAGTGTTGCCATCAATGCCAAAGGGGGAGATTGTTGACCATTTGGAGGAATTGATTATGTGTTGCATTGATGTTTTATCATTGATGTCAACACTAGCTGTTATGGATGCTTTACCAACACCCTTCTGGTCCCAGTAGGATGTTTGGTTTCTGGTTGGATTGGATCCGGTATGTTTGGTTTATGGAATCGGCTTATTCATGCTACTCAAATTCATGTTCAGTCAGTTGGTTTTATTTTGGTGATTGGATGCTATTCTATTTTCAGAAAGCTTGGTTTGTGGTTCCGAGGAGGGTTTCACTGACAGAGCTTTGATGAAGATATTTGATGATATGCATAAGTGGTGTTGGTGCGGCTTCTAGTGAAGATTCAGGATACTGATGGTGATTATGTTCGAGACTTAGTTGGTTGGGATTATTTCTCTAGTGTGTGTGGACCTATATTTGGGTCCTGGTGTATCTAGGTTATGGAGTGACTTAATGTAACGTGTGGATTGAACCTCTCGATGTGTTTCCAGGATGTCTTATGGGTTGGATATTGTTTGTTTGGTCTAAGGCCGACATGTTTTGTAATTATGTAATTAGTTTATTGCCAACCTAACTGTTTATGGTCGAGGGTTTGTATATATATGATGTAAGATCTCATTGTAGATGATCATGGTATGGGATATGGATATGTAAGGAACGAATAATGCAATATCATTCAGGCAGAGGATTTGGTCGATCATTGGAGATCGAGTTGGGTTTATGTAAGAGGATTTAGTCCTCCGGTATTGATCTTAACCGAAACAGTATTTAGACATAGGAGATGTTATCTTTGCAGTTCATTCATTCTTCTGGATTGTAGTCTGGATTTCTATGTAGTCAGTGAGACTCCCTTTGGGATGAGTAGTGTGCTCTAGGATGTTGACCTTTTTTCAAGTGCATGCCCCTCAATTGTAAATCACATACTTACTGCAGAAGTATTATCTGACTATGGGTAGGCTTCCCACCGTGGTTTTTCCATTTACCAAGTTTTCCACATATAAATCTTGGTGTCATGTGGATGGTATTTATTCTATGATTATTGTTTATGCTTAATTGGTTTATGTGCCATTATGGTATTTGGTTTATGCATTCTGGTATTAATGTTTTGGGTTCCAGTATTAAATTTTTAATTGCTTAATGTTCCAGTAATCTGTGACAACTGATTCAACCCCCCCCCTCTTAGTTGTCTTCCGGTTATTTGAACTTTCTAACATGTGTATATATGTATATATATGTATAGATATAAATGTGTATATATATATATATGATGTATGTATGTATGTATGTATGCATGTATGTATAGATTTTATATGTATATATATACATATATATCTCCATTCATTGAAGCCAACATAGAAAACAAACCTTGCTTGCATTGAAGGACTCCATATTTAATATGAGATTACCGATTGTTTCCCACAACAATTCAAATTTGAAAATCAACTATCACAAATGAATGCATTCATATTCCACATTCGAATCATTTTATAAGACATAATTTCCCATGTCACTTTCATTACAATCCAATTCACTGCATATTATTGAGCTCTGCAAATTCCTTATTCAACTAATTATATGAATTTTGTATGTATGATATATGTATGCTTATGCATATGTATGTATATGTGCATATATATGTAGATGGATATGTATATGTATGCACTTATGCATTTGAATATGTATGTATGTATGTGTGTAAGGATTATATGCATGTTGTGAAATATTGAAGACAATCAAAAAGTTGTGCATGCAATAATGTATGGATGATTTGTTGTGACAATGTTACTACCCTCGACTATTACATTTTTTTTGCAGGCATGTTGGAGCATCGAGGGAAGAACCATACTTGTGGAAGACCATTGTACCAATGTAAATATGTTTCTTAACACAATGTAAATGTGTTTCTTAACACACTTTAATTCTTTGGGAGATTATGCCTTTTATGCTTATATTTTTTATTAATTTGTGTATTATTGTATGTTATATAGAAATGAGTTGTATTGCATTTTGTTGTGATTGTTGTGGCAGGAATCTAGAGACGCAATAAGGAGTTGTATAGAAGACAACTAGCCTTCCTCTCAGGTAAAGTCTTTATGTCTTTACTTTGGAAATGACCTAGTAGACATTGCAATTTGTGAATTGTTTATGTTTCAATCTTCTCATTGTGGATTGTTTATATATAATGCCTACAATTTCAACACACAGGCATATATTGTTTTTTAGTTCTTGTTATCTTCATCTCTACACACACACACACACACACACACACACACACACACACACACACACACACACACACACACACACACACACACACACACACACACACACACACACACACACACACACACACACACACATTTATACATTTATACATACATACATACATACATACATATACAATTATATACATACATACATACATATGTATATATGTATCTATACATATACATATGGATATATGTATATATATATATACATATATCCATATACATATGTATAGATATATACATATATCCATATACATATGTATAGATATATACATATATCCATATACATATTTATATATACATATACATATGTACACACACACACAAACACACACGCACATGCACACGCACACGCACACGCACACGCGCACACACACGCACACGCACACGCACACGCGCATACACACACACATACAAAAGGTCAAAAGGAAGTGTCCCATTTGCATAAAAAAGCAGAGAATAAATTATTTAATAGGGCCTTACAAGATTTTTTGATAGATACTGCCAATAACCAAAACTTGGCGTCTAACAAAATATCTTGTAAGGCATAGTATGCATATCGAGATACTCAAATTTGTGTGTATATATATATATATATATATATATATATATATATATATATATATATATATATATCCTTTTTTAAACTTTCTATTTACATTAGTACTTGTCTGGCCTGTCTTCCAAGTCTCATTAGTCATGCACTTATAATTTTGTGATATCATTTAGCCTTGCTGTTAGTTTTATGTATCTCTTGAGTAGCTCGATCAAATTTGAAGGTTCTACCTCTGGTTAGTTATTCTTGATCACTCTATTAAGGATAGTTTCAATACATTTATATATACATCCATAAACTATATTAAGTTTTGTTTGATCTCGATTATTGTTAAAAATGCACCTCTCTAGCTCCCTCTCAATGGTAGCCTTTAGTACCAAGGTTAGTAGAGCTTAGCTGGTGACGATTAGTGTCGCCGACTTACCTAGGAATGATTTTGGAGGAAGATATCATCATTATTAATCTAAGTAAATTTGTTTTGCTTATCTACTCATTTGACACTTTGCATTAAACAAGGTGGGAAAGGACGTTTATTCCACAAGCTTTATTGTGAAGTGGTAGCATTTTTATTACGAATTTAGTTCGCATGATTGTAGAGGCGGTGAATTTCTCCCAAATCGTTCTATTTAAGAGTAAGTAGTATTTTAGTTTTTGTTGAATGTGAATTTATTGAGCCTCAATTGAGACATGGATTAAGAGTCTTTCATAGAATAGTGCAATATGGACACACCGCTGAGGTTGGAGAGGTTTGAAAAGACAAATGACATTCTCAGGAGAAATTAAGGATGATAGGCTAAAAGGCATCCTTGTCTTTCCTCTCATGATCTGGTTATTAGGGCAGTTAGGAAAACGTTAAGGGAAGAGTATATCTATAATGAGGACAGGACTAGGGTTAATTCTGATATAGCTGCCATGTTTCTTGTGGTGGCTATGCATTTCGAGCATGACAAAGAGGTGGTAAAAAAATTATACCGTAATGTGTTCAAGAAGGACCTTTTGGGAGAACTGGATAAGGTGGTAGCTAATATGGTAGAAGATCTTACTGTGCCAAAACCAAAGCATTATGATAGATTTATGTGGAAAAATAAACCAGTGCCAAGATTTCCAATCTTGGAAATTGAAGATGAGAGCGATTATGCAGCAAGGAGGTTGATCATGCAACACAACCTTAAATTTCTGATGTGGCTCTTGCACATTAAGTGGCCGGTTTGCAAGAAATGGTTCGCCATCTACTTGAGGGAGGAAGGACTTGAAAATGAGTTAGGGGAAGAGGAGATCCCAAACACCTCCGCATTGAGCCACAATGAACCCTTTGTTATTGCAGAAAGCGAGGAGGGAAAGTTTTAGAAGAAGGGGAAGCTCGCTTCCATAGAACTCTAGGGCATGAGTTAGATATTTGTACCCCCCTAGTTTAGTGGCTAGATGTGTAGGTTTGTTGTAGGTAGGCAACTATATTTGAACTATGGAGCCAGATTTTCTTTGCTTTTGGTGTTTAATGGATGGTATATACAAGACAAACTGGTTATATTAGCCCTTAATCAGACAAACTACTTAAGCTAAAACCTACTATATTGTTTTTTTGTTTTGTGATTACGACTAGATATGCTACTATTTTAATAGATGATATATATAATATATTTATACTAATTTGACTTGGTTTCCTACAAAACTGCCTCTGGAGTAGGCAAGCATAGAAATAATGCCTTTCAGAGTGATGGACTAAATTATATCTTGGGAATATATGCTCTGTTTACGTTTTGAGTTTCTATCTTTTGTTTTATACATATACTTGCTTTACTATATATATATATATATTTTAATTACTTTGTTTCCAAAATATTCACATATAATTATTAAGTATCCATTGCCTCTTAATTTTGGTTGTAGTTCCTACCTTTTTTAATTTTATGATTATCTTTCTTTTAATACAGATTAGCAACTCCTTTTCTTTTATTCAAGATGCATGTTAGGGTATTTAGCTACCCGTCTTTACGTAACAAGCAATCTTTAATTTGTAGATTAACAAAACTTTTCCACTTTTCAGCCCGACAATGCTAACCATTTTGTTGTTAGGAGATCTATGTATTCCTAGATTGGCTTTCGCTACATTCTATGTGTTTCCTTCTATTTTCTCCTACTCATGGTAGATATTGACTATGTTGAAGTGGGCAAGAATCTCTTTTGTTCTATTTCCAGTACTAGGATATATAGGAAACCACAATCCCGACTCAAATGAGTGGTTGGAATTGGTATTTCTCGGTAGGCACTCACATGTTTGTTATGGACTTATATTTATGACCTTTTCTTTAGATTCTATTAAGTTTGGATTCATCTGGAAATTGATTTATTATGGAGTGGTTTGCTAACAATGTGATGAGAACAACATTTTGGAAGGTAGATCTGTATTTGCAGGTAGAGGAATTAAATTGAACTTGGATGTTATGGCTTCGAATTGGCAAAGGTTGCTATACCCTGTACTAGATAGAAACGATGTATTTAAAGTGTTTTCTCAAATGTATAACTCCTTATTGGCAATTTGCCACTTTATGTAATTGTTTTCTATTATTCCAGGAATAAATTTCCTTGGGCAAGACCAAAGGTTTTCTTTGTCCGATTCTTTCCTACTAGTGCCCACACTGAATTGGGTTATAAATTATGTAACTCTTTTTAATTAATAAAATTATTCGGCCATTGGCCCATTATCTATTATTAAAAAAAAAAAAATCTTATAAGGCACTAGAAAATAATTCTTCCTCTGCTGCCTTTATAAATAGGACACTTCCTTTTATCATTTTGATGCATATACATACATACATACATATATACATATGTATGTATATATATACATATATATAATATGTATATATATATGTGTGTGTGTGTGTGTGTGTGTGTGTGTGTGTGTGTGTGTGTGTGTGTGTGTATACATATGTGTGTGTGTGTGTGTGTACACACACACACATATATGTATATATACATACATGTATGTATATGTATATATATGCATACATGTATATATGTATATATACATACATGCATATATATATACATACATGTATGTATATTTATACACACACACACATATATATACATGTATGTATATATATATGTATACATACATGTATGTATATATATATGTATACATACATGTATATACATGTGTATATATATATATATATATACACACACACACACACATACATGCATATATATATATGTATACATGTATGTGTGTATATATATATATATACACATGTATATACATGTATGTATACATATATATATACATACATGTATGTATACATATATATATACATACATGTATGTATATATATGTATACACTATACATATACATATACATATACATATACATATGTATATATATACATACATGTATAGATATACTTATATATGTTATAGAAGCAACAAGCCTTTACTTTATATATATATACATACATGTATATATATACATATATATACATGGTATATATACATGTATGTATATATATACATATATATGTTATAGAAGCAACAAGCCTTTACTTTACTTTGGCAATGACTTAGTAGACCTAGTAGACACTACAATTTGTGAATTGTTGCCTTCTTTTATTTTTTATGTTTCAATCTTGTCTTTGTGGATTGTTTATGTATAATGCATGCAATTTCAACTCTTATAAGTGTTGAAATTGCTCGCTATCAAAAGAGGGCATATCAGTGGCATCTGAATAATCAGATGCCACTGATGTGGCCTTTTTGATAGTGAGTAATTTCAGCACTTTTATGCATATCTTGTTTTGTTGTTCTTCTTATATTCTTATGTTCATGTTATGTCATATCTTGTTAATTTCAACACTTGTGTGGCGTCTTTTGATAGTGAGCAACGCACTTAGTTGACATCATAAAAAAATCATATGAGATTCATTGGTATAATCATTAGACAAAAAACATATGGTTGCAAGCAACACACTTAGTTGACATTAGAAAAAAATCAAATGAGATTTATAACAACAACATCAATTCATTGGTACAACCATATGAAATTTTAAAAAAACAACAGAACAACACAGTTCGTTAACATTAGACAAAAATCATATCTGCTTTATAGTTGAATTTTTATAACAACACCATCAATCCATATATGTATGTAGCGTCGTAAATTGTATACCATTGCTAAGGTGGTACAATTCTACGCTTAGTTTAGCACCCGTCTTAGTGTGTTTGCATCTTGCATTGTAATTTCCCATTAAGCATTTAATTAAATCTAAAGTCATATTTCATCACTCCCTACATCATAAAATTGGGCCCTTTACCCTAAGTGTGCCCCTTTTTATTTTCTTCCTCCAGTAAATCATTTAATCATAAACCCTAATTATGTCTTATTTCGATCTTTAAGGCCCAATTTCACATTTCAAAACATCTCGAAATCAACTGTAACTTTGGGATTCGCTCTAATATTATCATATCTAATGGCCCTGAAAATTTGGTGAAAAGTTGGTCGAACCTTGTGCAAGTTGCACACGGTCCCTGACATTTTTCCTAAAATTTTGGGAGCATAATTCTATGATATTATAATGCTTAACCTAAAGAAATTGGTGGGAAATTCAAATCCTAGGTCGGGCTAAAGAAAAAATGAAGATCTAGGGTTTCATACATAAGAGCTCTCTTTCTTCATTTGAAGGCATTTATCGAATCTAAGAACTAAGATCTAAAGGAAAAGTTGTTGGAGAGAGCACAAGGAACCTTCTATGTAGTGAAAGAGAAGATTATGTGGAGTCTTCAACAACATTCATCAAGCATTTATCAAGTATTCATCAAGTATTCATCATCAATTAGGAGCCTTGAAGACATTGAAGAATAATAGGAGATCAAGTGGCTTATATCTCTCCCTTGGGGATCGGTATAGTTTCATGTCTTTGTATGAGCTTCTTTATACTCATTTTCATATTTAAATTCATGCTTTAGATCATTTAGCACATTTGATTTAGAGTTTTCTCATTTACATTTACATACATTTAGAGTTTTCTCTCCAAAGCGTAGGGTAGCTCTAGTTTCTTATCTTTCTCATTTTAGGATCTTGCACACACACAAGATTCCTACACATACTATTTTACTATGCAAATTGGCTCTTTGTTGAGGTGGAAATCACCGAAACAGGGGCTTGACTAAGGCAAAACCCTAGATTGCCACCCAAATCCTCTCTTTTCAATTACAGATGCAGGTCCAGGTACCTTGAAGGCTTCCCAAATCAGCAAAAGACACAAGGACAGTCCTAAAGCCTCATAATGCCCCAAATCCATTAGGGACAGGGGTGTGGTGCTCTGGTACCCCTTAATTTTAATGATTTTTAACAAGGCGAAGGCTCAAGATCTCAGGATTGCAATCCTTCAGTTGTAGCTCTCTGTTAAATCATCAGGGACAGGGGCGTGGTGCCGTGGTCTTGGTCAGTTTTGCCCATTTTTCAGCATTAGGTACACATCTAGATTCCTTCCCCTTCTCCGCTTCAGTATCTCAGTTTCAGATCTGCAAAGGTATGCAATTTTAGTTCATATATGCTTCATTATTTATCTCCTAGTCTAGTTGATCAATCTCTCACATCCTATCTTCATAAACAACAAGAGGAATAGAAACCCTAAGAGATAATCCTTGGCTCTCTCTTTCTCATAAGAAGTAGCCAAAGTGAGTTATCTCCCTAGGCTCTTTCATATTCCCAATGTGTTGGCAAGAGTGGGATTAGGTCCTAGTCACCCGGTCTCACTTTTTCCCCTCCACATTTTATTTTGGTGAACTCGACGTGAATCCAATCTTCTTTAATTATAATTTATGTTCTCAATTTTGAGTAGTTTTTTCTATTTCAAATTCAAATCTACATTTACAAGTTTCAATTCCTTTCAAATTTTAAAAAAATTTAGAGGTCAATTTTGTTAAAACCCTAATTTTTTTCAATTCAAAATTGAACTTGTGGATAGATTAATCTGGGTCATTAATTTCAGATCTGATTTAGGAACACATTTCACTCATAAATTTTATTTTCTAAATCAACATTTATAGTGCTTTCATTGGTTGAAATTGAACATTTCCTTCTATTTTGCATATGTTATCATTTGAAAGAGGAAAATTGTGGTCATGATGCATTCATTTCATAAATTTGATAATGGGTTAGCTTCCCTTGCTTTAATTTTTCCATCTCTTAAAGAACATCCTCTTATCTATGACAACATTTTAGTGCTTAAAAGAGTTGTTACCAACCCCTTCAAAACTCTTCCATGCTCTAAGGATGAAGATTTGAAGAGTGATCTTGACAATTCTCCTAAAATGTGTCCTTCCCATCTAGCTATCTTAGAGGAAGAAGATGATATCATAAACATCTTTCTTAATGTTACCTTACCTTCCCTACATGATGCCTCTCTAAGTGAAAAGGTATTGAGGGACATTGACTTATCTTCTCCTAAATTTGGTCTTACCAATGGGGGCATGTTAGTGCAACAAGAGGTTATGAGCACTTATTCCAAATATCTCCTTCCTAAGCATGAATCTTTGGATAAATATGTTCATGCCCCTCCTAAAGAATACTCCCCTCATGGGGATCATTTTGTACAATAATATGATATTGTCCCTACTTTTTCCTAGTGATGACATTTCCTCTTTCGATTCCAACAAAATTCCCACTAGAGATGATGCATTAATGAGAAGTGTTTCTCCTTGTCCCGAAGCTTGTCTTGCCCATAAAGATGCCTTAGAAAAAGAAGATGAAATCATAATCAATCTCCTTGACTCTCTCTCCCCTAAAGATCTTATCGAACATATTTTGAGGCAAGAAGATTATTTAAACACATGTAGTGATGCTCTCCCTCATAAGGATGAAGAATTAATGAACAATGTTATCCCTTCTCCCAAAATTGACAATAACAATATGGACATCTTTGTGCAAGATATTTCTAATATTTTATTCAATGACCTCACTATTTGGGATGAACCATTAGAAGAAGGTGTTTATTATTATCTACCATATGAAAGTAACCCTGTTGATAGTATCTCACCCTCCATGAATCTCAATCATTTTTATTCTAAAGGTAAGGCATCTCCTTCTCCCCAACTAGGTTCTAATCATAAGGATACCTTAGTTTGATAAGAGATTATCGACATCTCTTTCAAAGATCTCCCTCTCAAAGGTGAGACTTTAGAGAGTAATGTTGATCCTTTTCCTAGAGCGTCTATTCCCCATGTAGATCCTTTGATGATAAAAGATGATATGACCTTTCCTACTAATATTCTTCCTTCTAAAACATCAATGCCTACTCCTAGTCTACCTCCTAAAATTGATCTTATCCATGATAACATTTTAGTGCAAGAAGAGACTATCAACAATTCTTCCAACAATATTGTCTATTCTTCTTCTAAAATTCATAAGGACACCTTTGATATTCCCAAACCTTCTTCAATCAATTTGATACATGTGAATGAAACACCTAATAAACCCCTCTTCACAGTTCAAGGTTCTTGTCCTTTTCAAAGTTCTCAATGTAAGCCTATCTTATTGGTTCAAGATGGTTATGATAATTATTCTTTTTTCACTCCCAAGAAACTTGTTATTACTATGTAAAGAGGTTATCCTACTAAGATCCCTTATGAGTATGCTAAGGAAATCAATAAATAGAGTTATCATACAGTTTCTCATACCTACAACACAAGAAACAATATGAAACCTAATCCTCGTCCAGTTACCCTAACTTCACTTCCTCCCTCTCAACCTACTCTTCCACAAGCACCTCGTATATCACAAACTCTTAGTAAGGAGTATGATCTCATTGAACAACTTAAAGCTACTCCTGCCAAGATTTCTATTTGGGATTAGGTTCAAAATTCACCTGCTTATCATGGGATGTTACAAGATTCTTTGAAAAAGTTAGATGTACCACTTGTAGCGACACCTATTAACATGGCTTCTTTGATTGATCCTACAAATAAACCCAAAGCTCAAATTGTATTCACACAAGATGAGTTACCTTCTCATGAAATCCAACATCAATATGATCCTCTTATGATTGTGGTTATTATCAATGATATTGCTATAAGACGAACCCTTGTGGACAACAGATCTGTCCTTAATGTTTGTAGTTAGGAATTTTTTGGAAAAGATTAATGTGGATCATTCTCTCATTGAACCCACTTTTATTTCTATATGAGGCTTTGATAATGCTTCTAAACAATGTGTAGGTATCATAACCTTGCTCATTAAGGTAGGTCATGTTACTTTACCTACACCTATTCATGTCATGCTTGGTAATCTGATATATAACCTTCTATTAGGGAGACCATGGATTCATAGCATGCAAGTTGTCCCATCAACTTTGCATAGGCAAGTCAAGTTCATTTACAACAATACGACATACACCTTGTTAGATGATACCAGTATGCAAGCTCCATTATAATATGGATCTTCTAATTCAAATACTTCCCATTCTTCTCCCAATCCTCCTACTTATTCAAATACATTTATTTCCTTTAATGATTTGTTTCCTTCTATTACCCCTGATTCTTCTACTCAGTCAGAATCTCCTCCCAAAGATATCTTTTCTCCTGAAGGAGTGCTCTCAGATGATGATAGGGGATCTCTAGACTTTAACCCTACTTTTGTAGGAGAGTATAGAGTATCTTGGAAAGAATCTAAGACTAAGAAGGACAAATCTAAGGTGGAACCTAAAGAGCAACCCACTTTATCTAAACAACTAAGTAGCCATTTTGTGGATGCTTCTAATTTAGACAATTTTTCAAATCCTTCCTCTAATTCATATAACACTAAGACCAATGAGGTGCAACCATCTCTTTCTGATTTGGCATCCCTTCATGGTCTTTGTTTTCACATTTTAGCTAAGAGTGGCTATGATGGCAATGGTTGTGGTGCAAATGAACAAGGAATTAAATTTCCTTTAGAACATAACACACACGAAGCTTCATTTGGACTTGGATATAATACTTCTAAGCCGACCAAAGCATCTAAAAGACCATCTCTCAATGTGAATGCTATATTTAGTAGTAATGATGACCTCACCTCAATTAAATCATCTTCTACTTCTTTCAATACTCATCTCCCTCATAAGGAAATCTTGGTAATGAAAAAATATCTTTATTAATCTCCTCAAGAGATTTCTAATCCCACTTATGAGACTTTATCTTCTACTCATTCTAAAATCCCTTCTTCTAGGAATAAGGCTCTAATGAATTATACTTCTCCCTCTCCTAATATTTCTTGTGTGCAAGAAAAGTATGACTTAGTGACCCATTCTTCTCCTATAAACTTCTCTCTTTCTAAAGACTTTTTAACATGCATAATCTTATACATGTTTTTAATCTCACTTATAGTAGAGCATTTAACGTGTCATATTCAAATACCTCATTCAATCTATCATGTCTTTAAATAACATTAATGAATATTATGTTGCTCATCATTATGTGATATTTGTAGCTCACTTACTGGGGGCTCATTATCATTCATGATGGTACAATTTCACGTGCAATCGTACTTTTGGAAGCAACATAATACGCTATTTCTATCTCATCTCTTCTCCCTATATGTGGGGGGAAAGAGTGATTTCAAACATCTCTCCTTCTTAAGATTAAAATTTCCCCTTTGTGAAGTAGTGTCTTCTATAAGGATTTCTTATTGATTGTAGAAATGTATTCATATTTGAATTCCTTCTCTCATATTGGAACAAGAATCCCTAATGGGGTTCTTAAGTACATATCCTTAATTGGGACCTCCTCCTTGGTGTTGGAAGTCTTTGATCATTCATCAATTTCTTTTCTTCATTGAATAGTATCTTTTATAATAAACCCTTCTATTTTGTGAACGTTCATGTCCTTGATGAGGATCTCTTGCCTTCTTTTGAAGAGTGTTGCTATAAATAATCTCTCTTTGATGTCATCTCAATCCTCCATTCTTTTCCAATTTCCTTTATGGAGTTGCCTTTTTGGATTATATCTCTTGCATTTGTTTCCATTTAAATCTTTCATCTTGTGTTAGAGATCTCTCAAATCCTCATACTCTTTGTTGTGTTGGAATTGAGGTTTAGTTCTCTTTCTTCCCAAATGATTCTCCATTTAGTTTTTGATCTCATATCAGATCTTCTTGTGAGAAATTGTCATCAATCTTCTTTCACAATTCGATGTGGTAAACACGATACCTTGTTTCAACTCACTGAAATTAGCAAGCCAAAACAGGGGGCATATAGCTACCCTCAAATTTTTATCACCTTCCTTAGTAAGCATTTAGGTGATTTTTTCTAACATGTGGTTTTGTAGGGTGCAGTTCCTAAGTGTGTACTGCAGATACCGCTGGGGGCTTCATCCGACAACTTATGGATATATCCTTTTTCATGAATGTTTACATTTCTTTACTTTATCTTGCATATGCATGTAGTGTCATATGACTGCTAAAGCGGGGGATAAATGTAGCGTCGTAAATTATACACCCTTGCTAGGGTGGTACAATTCTACACTTAGTTTAGCACCCACCTTAGTGTGTTTGCATCTTGCATTGTAATTTCCCTTTAAGAATTTAATTAATTAATTAAATTAAATATAAAGTCATATTTCATCACTCCCTACATCATAAAATTGGGCCCTTTACCCTAAGTGTGCCTCTTTTTATTTTATTCCTCTAGTAAATCATTTAAAAATAAACCCTAATTATGTCTTATTTCGACCTTTAAGGCTTGATTTCGCATATCAAAACATCTCAAAATTAGTTGTAACTTTGGGATTTGCTCTAATATTATCATATCTAACGACCCTTAAAATTTGGTGAAAAGTTGATCGAACCATGTGCAAGTTGCACACGGTCCTTGACATTTTTCCCGAAATTTTGGGAGCATAATTATATGATATTATAATGTTTAACCCCAAGAAATTGGTGGGAAATTCAAATCCTAGGTCATCCTAAAGATGAAATCAATATATAGGGTTTCATACATAAGATCTCTCTTTCTTCAGTTGAACGCATTTATCGAATCTAATAACTAAGATCTAAAGGAAAAGCTGTTGGAGCGAGCACAAGGACCCTTCTATGTAGTAAAAGAGAAGCTTACGTGGAGTCTTCAAAAACATTCATTAAGCATTTATCAAGTATTCATCAAGTATTCATCAAGTATTCATCATGAATTAGGAGTCTTGAAGACATTGAAGAATAATAGGAGATCAAGCGGCTTATTGTTGGAATCCAAGAACACCGAGAGGGCGAGGTGAATCAGTGTTCTACCAGAATGATTAATTTTAACCTTATTAAAACATGCATACACCAATTTGTATACCGATACATATAGAATTGAAAGAATTAAAGCAACCAATAAGCCAATCATATAAATGAATACCATAACACACAAAGTTATACGTGGAAAACCTCAAAGAGGAAAAACCACGGTGGGATTTGTGACCCACAATATCAATTCACTGGCCATATGAAGAGATATTACAAAATATAGGGGCCTGCACTTGCAGGAAGGCTTACAACCTAGAGCACACTACTCAATCACAAAAGGAGCCTCATTGACTACATACAAATCTAGATTACAATCCGGAGAAATGATTAAACTAGAAAGATAGCATCTTTTATGCCTGAATATAGTTCTAGTTGAGCTTTGTCTGTTCCGGTTTGAAACCTTAAACCCTTTACCGAAATACCCCTTTACCCTAATATCCTCACATACATGATCTCTCTCATATATTACACTTTACATAACATTATCATATTCACCTATCAATCCATTTCACAAAATGATCTAACCAACTAACCCATATACCCTTTACAATTCATCATGTCTTATGTTGGCTTACAAAGATATTTACAATATAAATATATATGTCGGCTAGATAACATAAAAAACATGAATATCAAAAACAATTTCCGATGTCGGATCCAAAAGATGTCAGCCTCCCATACCGATACCCTGATTCTAAACCATGTCGGCCTGTATTGCCGGTAACAAAAGAAATCTATCCAACCTGTCGGTGCCGGTGTTGGTGTCGGTGCTAGTGAAGTGTCAGTGAAGTGCCTGTCGGTACACAACCAAACCAAAATATGAAGCCAGAACAAGTTTCCATGTTTCCATCAATGACAACATATAGAAACCAACCAATTGAGTGTCAATTGCCAACACTTATATCTCCCCTTGGGGATTGGTATGGTTTCATGTTGTTTTCATGTCTTTGTATGAGCTTCTTTACACTCATTTTCATATTTACATTCATACATTAGATCATTTAACACATTTTATTTAGAGAATTCTCATTTACATTTACATACATTTAGAGTTTACTCTCCAAAGCGTAGGGTAGCTCTAGTTTCTTATCTTTCTCATTTTAGGATCTTGCACACACACAAAATTATTGCACACACTATTTTACTATATAAATCGACTATTTGTTGAGGTGGAAATCACCAAAACAAGGTTTTGACTAAAGCAAAACCCTACATAGCCACTCAAACCCGCTCTTTTTCAGTTGCAATTGCAGGTAAAGGTACCCAGAAGGCTTCCTGGATCAACAAAAGACACAAGGACAATCCTAAAGCCTTAGACTGCCCCAAATCCATCAGGGACAGGGGCGTGGTGCCCTATTCCTATCTAGGACATGGGTGTGGTGCCCTGGTCCCCCTCATTTTCAGTGATTTTTAACAAGGTGAAGGCTCAGGATCTCAAGATTGCAGTCCTTCAATTGCAACTCTCTGTCAAATCATCAGGGACAGGGACGTGGCGCCCTGGTCATGGTTAGTTTGGCCCATTTTTCAACATCAGGTGCACATCTAGATTCCTTCCCCTTCTCTGCTTTCAGTATCTCAGTTTCAGATATGCAAGTGTATGTAATTTCAGTTCATATATGCTTCATTATTTATCTCCTAGTCTAGTTGATCAATCTCTCACATCCTATCTTCATAAACAACAAGAGGACTAGAAACCCTAAGAGATAATCCTTGGCTCTCTCTTTCTCACAAGAAGTAGACAAAGTGAGCTATCTCCCTAGGCTCTTTCATATTCCCAATGTGTTGGTGTTGGTAAACATATTTGTCAGTGTGATTGTTTACTTGAAATTGACCCCGTTTGCCCAAAGTGTAGTGACAATCATGCCAACAGTTGGAAATATTGTGGTGAGGCCACAATCTTCCTCTGTGTTTGGGAGGGGCATCTCCCTCATATGATGGGGGTTTTGTGGGATTTTTGTGACTTTTGACCTCAAAGTACAAAAAGGAAGGAACACACAAAACTAAAGAAATATTAAAGATAGAAACCCCAACAATAGACATATGAACATCAACTGAGATTTCTCAACATTTGTAACAAATTACAAGGGGAGTTTATAACATAATATGTTTAGCTATGAGATGATGATAAAGAAGAATGATAAAACTTGACATACAGAGAGATAAGAAACTTCAACACATTCAAACTAAGATACCAAAGGTTTCTTGTGTATCATCACATCAATTGTACAAATCACATATTCATAAAAAGACTACCAATTTGACATACAAGAAATCAACAATGATAACACATGAATACATTTAGAACACACTGTGTGGTGGAAAAGCGGGTCAATAGAACTTAAAATGCAAAAAATGAAGCCCAAGGAGACTTATCCACACACCCACAGGACTTCTTGGTGCAAGCTACGGAGTCATGAAGGATGACTCAGCTTTCCAAGGTTGGTTCCATGGTTCTCTATCTCACAAGGTCCCTCAAACCAATTTCTCTGCTCTCAGATCACTGAGAAAAGTGGTTTAGGGATGACAAATGCAAGAACGAGGGATGCTTTGGTTGATTTTAACATGAGAATGCAACCTATCTATGCATGATCCTACAAATGAAATGAACTAGATTATAAGATGACAAGATTAGTAGTGATACTATCCTAACATGGTATACTAGTTATATAGTTAAGCTATTGATTAAAGAAGCAATCTAAAATGATTATTATATTAATTCTTATTTGCAAAGAGAGAGACTAAATGTGATAAAATTGAGCATAAGTATGATACTAAGAGCTTGCATATATGAAAATGGAGGAATGAGAGCTCTATTTATAGCAAAAATAGGGCACTGGATGGCCAGGATTGAAAGAGTTAATCAAGGGTTGAGTTTGAAAGTTGCTCAATCCATGTTCACAATTTTCACCAATGAAATGGTGACAATTGGCAACATAGGGTTGGTTGATGTAAGAAGCATTAAATGCTTGAGAAAACCTAATGGTTACCTTAGGGGGTAAGGGTTAAGGTTAGGTTAGGATTACCCATTGGATAAAGCTTTTACCCAAAGGATAAACTCTTATGCAAAGGATTAAGGACTAACCATGGTCAAAGCAATAAATTCTTGATGAGACCCTTGGGTTACATGGAGGTTGAGTTTAGAGAAAGTCTTTAATCATGCTGGAGGGTTGAGTTAACCATTAATGGTTTGGAAGACTTTCAAAGTTAAGTTGTTGAAGCCTTTAATGGTCTTCAAAGACTTTGAGGGTTTGAGAAGTGACTTCCTCTTGCTTAGGGATGTGACAATATTTAGGAGATGGGTTAGGCTAATTTAGAAGTGATTAGAAGAGTCTAGAAGGGGGTTAGGAATAGGGTTTAGGAGGCAAGTGGGAGATGTAGGATTTTGCAAGTGGATGGAGAAATAATAGGATTTAATTGAAATAAAGAAAATTTAATTCAATTTGATTGCAATTTGGAAAATTAAATAAATTAGATTTATTCAATTTAGGGTAAATTATTTAATTAAATTTGAATTTAATGAAAAAGTGGATAGAAGGGATTTAATTGAATAAAATGATTTATCCCATTAAATGGTAAAAGAGGTTTAGTGAATTTAATTTAAATAAATTGAGTAATTTACTTAATTAAATAGAGGAATGTGAGTGATTCAATTAAATTGAATTTAATTAAATAGAGGAATGAACATAAGATATTCATTTAGGAATATGGTCATTTTTATATGTCTACACACACAAACTAAGATGTATTCTTTATTAGCCTTTTAGAAATATACAAGTCCAAAATCCTTTCTATACATAGTGCAAATCAAAATATCATTACAAGTTTCTCCTAGAATTTCAGTAGAGTTTACCCTTTGTAAAAAGTCTCTTTTACAATGCAAAATCCTTGTATTTATAGGCATCTTGCAATAACTAATTCATAACCACTTTTGGTAACCACTTAGCCTAACCACCTTATGTAACTACTTAGAATAACTTCCTAAATAGCCACTTAGGATAACTACCATAAGCGAACACTTAGAATAACTACCCTTTACAAATAAGTTAGGATTTACCTAACTTTTAGAAAAATGAGGTTCCTTATCTAACTTTTAGTTATGTGAGCGATAAATCATTTTTACAAAAGCTTACCCATCATTTTGTGTATACCAAGCAATCATTGTTTTTCATGAGACAATGTTTATCTGAGGCATTCTATAGAGGAATTATCCTGCCTTGCTTTGCACTTCACATTTTGCATTCATGTCAACCAGAGAATATCCAACTTTAATATTTGAGGAAGATCTATGATGGATGCCCACATTTTATTTTAGCGCCTTTACCTTAGTGCATCTATGGAAAAATATTGCAAAGGTGGTGGTATTTGGCTTTGGCCTGTCAATTGCATTTGCTTGAAAGTTTTCAATGCCTTTTCAACAAATTCAATTTCTGCATATTGTGCAATCATGACATACCATGAGATGACATCGCTTCGAACCATTCTGGAAAACCATTTGTATATGTTTGCCTCTTCCCTTCCATAAGTCGTGCATATAAAAGGTGGAACTTCGCTTTACATCAACCTATGCGATTGCTCAAAGGTTTTCCAGACTTTTTCAATATATCCATTGTGTATATATGCTACAATTATAATATTTCACAAAATGCCTTTGTACTTGATGCTTTGATGGATATCTATAAAACCTTTCTACCATTACATTCACCAAGGCAAGATATCTTTAACAACAACCTGTGAAACAATATGGGTGTGTTCTCTGTGACAAAGATGAGGCACAACAGTAAGCTTGACACCATAGAGATTCATAACAATATCAAGTTAGTTATGATAACTAACTTTTTCTCAAATGCATCGATACTTTCACAAACTTTGCCAACTTTTCTAAATCATTGATGCATGGATTCTTCCATAAGAATATATCGACTCTTTTAAACTTTACCAAGTTGGTCAATTTGATGACGATGTTAACTAATGTAGCCTTACAGTAACTTTTATGCCTTGAATTACTTACCGATGAGTTAATGCATGAAGCTCTTTATAAACTAGAACAATTTTTGTTGAGTTATGAGTTGATCATATCAGGCACTTTGGAAACTAGAGAAATTCGCTGATGAATAAGTGAAACTTTGAAAACATGCTACATGCATGTATATTGACCTCTTTTGAAAGTAAGCCAACTTGTTGATGATGACTTTGTCACCATAAGTGTTTTATGAATTCAACAACTTGTATAAGTTTTAAAAGCATTTGACGTGGCCAACATAACTTAGACCAACTTACCAACTTAGCCAAACCACTGATAGTCATGTATTCATTGATCCACATAAGTTGTTTGAAATTCTATCGGTAACTTGTGAGTGTTGGGAAAAACACCAATGTATTGACTTGAAACTCATTATTTTTCTTGTCGGCATTTTGAACAACTTAATAAGCTTATCCAAATAGCCGATGAACCAACTCTTTTATGGTGAGGATGAAACGATGTTTCAATAACTTTGCAAACTTGGGTAAATTGCCAATGATGGTGCAAATAGAATCAACTTTCTATCTTACCACAAATACTTATCGGCCCCTTCATCCTTCACTTTAACTTTTCAATGTATTCTTCTATAGCCGAAGGCTTTCACATAGGGAGTTTCATGTATGCTTGTTAGTTGATTGAATCGACTTCTTTTATTCTTTGTTGAACTTAGTAATAGACCAATTGGAGTTAACCTTCTCTTTCTACTTTGCCCATGTCTAGACTTGACTCTGCAAGTACTTGGAGCGGAACGTTATCTTGAAAAAGATGGATATTCATCACCTTGATGTCTATCAAAGTAAAAGCTTTTATTTTTGGCAATTATTTATCAACATCATTCCATTCTAGAATGACAGGAAACTAAGCATTTTAGGATGATAGGAAACCTTCTAAACCAACAATTATTGCACACAAGATACCAATATTTAAAAACTTGTCGAATTAAAAAATAAGGGCTATCAGTTGGTAAGAGTGGGATTAGGTCCTAGTCACCTGGTCTCTCTTTTTCCCCTCCACAATGTATATATCTGATACATACATACATACATACATACATATGTATGTATGTATATGCATGCATGTAAATATAAATGTATATGTATGTAGATATATATGTTTATGTATGTATATATGTATATATATACATCCATCCATATATGTGTGTGTGTGTGTGTGTGTGCATATATATACATACACACACACACACACAAATATATATGTATATGTATATATGTATGTATGCATATATATGTATGTATGTATATCTATATATATATACATACATATATACATATATATATGTATGTATGTATGTGAGATTTTGCCAAGATCAAGGGTACAATGAAAAGCACAAAAGAGAGACAATAGTTTGACAAGAACAAAATTGTATTATCATCAATATGCAAATGATCAATTGGATTAACCAATATAATGAATATGGGCCTACTTATATAGGCAAGGCCATATGGATATGTGAGCACACAATCATTACATGTGGCTCAATGAGAAACAAGGGTAGGTAAGAAAAAGTAGGGGTAGGTAGGAGAAATAATATAATATTCCACAAGAGGTGGATGACCCACCGAATGTGGAGTGTAACAACAAGATAAGACCACAAAAGGTGGAATTTCTCCTACAAGCTACATCCTTATGTGCACAGTTCCCTAAGTGTCTCATATCCAAACTACGATGAGATGCATTATCCTAATTTAACTTAAGTAAAGTGTAATAATATGCATGATGAAAAATTATTTACACCAACATCCCCCCTTAAGTGCAACTTAGGGGAATGAAGACTCAAGTCAACAATGCAAGATGGGTCTCGACTACTAGGCCATGATAGGTACCCATGTACAATATGCAAATGCAAGCAAACCTATGCAATGCAATCTCTTACAAATGGAGAAAGGGAGAAAACCCAGTGGGAAAAAACTCCCCCCAAAAAGAGAGATGAATGTACAAAAGACTCTCAAAGAATAAGGACAAAACCTCAAAGAGGAAAAAGTCCCCCCCATAAGAGAGGAAGGAGAAGTCAGCTAACCCCCCTTGATGAGACATCCTGCACCCCCAAGAGAGCTCACAACTGCTGGAACTTACTCTCGGTGAAAGGTTTGGTGAATATGTCTACAACCTGCTCCGCTATAGGACAATACTGCAAATAAATGACCTGCTCCTGAATCAGCTCTCAGATGTTGTGCATATGGATCTCGATGTGTTTAGTCTACTGATGCTGGACTGGGTTCTTCTATATTGCAATAACACTCTGATTGTCACAATGTAGAACTGTCAGCCGTGGAGCGGTGAATCCAAACTCTATGAGAATCTGCTGAAGCCAAATGGTCTCAGTCACTGCATTAACAACTCCTCGATACTCAACCTCAGTCGAAGAGAGAGCAATAGCATGCTGCTTCTTGCTCTGCCAAAAAATGTGGCCTGAACCAATGTGGAAGCTTTAACCTGAAGTAGACTTATGATCATCAAGATTGCCAACCCAATTGGAGTCTCTGTAACCAACCAAGCAAAGTCCTATGCCTGCTGCATAGTGAATCCAATAATGATGTGTACCCTAGATGTAATGAAGGATACGTTTGGTGGCTTTCCAGTGAAGCTCATGTGGTTTCTGCATGAAGCGAGAAACCATGCCAACTGCAAATGAAATATCAGGGCGTGTGTGAGTCAAGTAGATGAGACTACCCACAAGCTGACGATACAATGTGACATCAACTGGTGGAGAAGAGAGCTGAGCCTCAAGCTTGACTCCTAAAAGAAAGAGAGTCGGTGCAGGCTTACAATCAACCATATGAAAGTGTGCAAGTAGATCAAGAGCATACTTGGGCTGCGATAGTGTAATCCTGGAAGGTGACTTTGAAATCTCTATCCCGAGAAAGTAGTGCAAAAGACCCAAGTTAGTCATAAAAAATTTGTCATGCAAAGCAGATTTGACCCTGCTAATGATGGATGCGGTGCTCCCTGTAATGATCAAATCATCAACATAGAGCACAAGTATCAAGTGGGAGTCATCCTGTCATAAAATGTAGACATTCGGATCAGAATAACACCTGGTGAACCCTGCTGAGAAAAGAAAGGAATCCATCTTGGCATACAAAGCCTTGGGGGCCTGCTTAAGGCCATAGAGAGATTTCCTTAGTCTGCAAACCAAGGAAGAATCCTGGATGAAACCTTGTGGCTGCTCCATATAAATCTCCTCATCAAAATCCCCATGAAGAAAATCACTCTTCACATCTATCTGATGTACAACCCAACCATGAGTTGTGGCAATAACAAGTGTCAAGCAAATGGAGTTCATCTTGGCTACAGGTGTAAAGGTCTCAGTATAGTCAACACCTGGAACCTAAGAGAAACCTATTGCAACAAGCTGAGCCTTATACTTATCCACACTACCATCCACTGCAAACTTGGTCTGATAGATCCACTTACATCTAACCATATTTCTCCCCTTAGGGAGAGGGACTAACTCCTATGTATTGTTCCTCATTAAGGAACTATACTCTTCCTCCATAGCTTGGTCCCACTCAGGAACCCCTGAAGCTTCTCAAAATGTCTATGGATCCGAAGTGGTGGCAATGTATACATGTGGAAGGTCCTGATGCTGTGATCGAGTCCTCCATGTATCTGAAGGATCCCCAACAAAAGAACCCACTGACTCAAGTGTCTGTTGACCCAACAAGGTCTAGGTGGAGGTGGAGAAAGAGGCTCGTCAACTACAAGTGGACCCTACGGAGGTGTAACCCTGTGAGTCAGAGTTGAAGGAGTCTCATCATCTAAATCACTGACATCACTATCCACAAAGGAAGAAGGTGGAGGAGATAGAGAGGCTAAGCTCGGAGAGCTTTCCTCAAAATGAACACTCCTCTCAATGAACACCTCATATGTCTTAGGATCCATCAATCGATATGCCTTAACACCCTTAGGATATCCAACAAAAAGACAAGGCCTACTCTGAGGTTCTAATGCCTTGCGTTTCTACAGAGGAATGTGAGCCCAAGTTGGAGACCCAAAGACTCTGAAATGTCTCACAATCGGTTTCCTACCAGCCCAAGCCTCAAAAGGAGTAATACCTGTCAAAGCTTTGTGAGGAACCCAATTTTGGATGTGTGTGGCACAACTGATAGCCTCTACCCAAAAGACGGGATCAAGAGAACGTGCAAGTATCATACAACTAGCCATTTCTTTGAGAGTTATTTCTTGTGCTCTGCAACTCCGTTTTGCTATGGAGTGTAAGCAACATAATGTTGAAGATCAATCCCCTCAAATATATAAAAATCCTCAAGTCTTTTGTTCACATATTCCCTTCCATTATCTATGCAAAGAATCTTGACCACTTTCCCTGATTGCTTCTCCACACGAGCCTTAGAGTCTTGAAATCTATCAAACACTTCACTCTTATGAATAAGAAAGTAGACCCAAGTGAAGCAGGAGTAGTCATCAATGAAGGTGAGGACATAGAGGGCCTTACTAAATGAACGTGATAGAAATGGACCTGCTACATCAATGTGAATAAGTTGAAGAGCTTCCAAAGCTCTCCAAGCTTTCCCCTTATCAAACTTCTCCTCGGGATACTTTCCCATGGAACATCCTGAACATAAACCCTCTGAAAAAATGATTCGAGGTAGATCTGTGATCATGTCTTTAGTGCTGAGCTACTGAAGATAGCAGTAGTTGAGGTGACCAAACCGCTCATGCCATAGTTTAGTTTCTGAATTTGAATGAGTAAGCAAGGCCCTAGAAGCAGAACTTGGCACAAAGTGGGAGAATGAATAAATCCTTGAGTAATCATTGACTTGTCCCATTGCTACCAAGGCATCATTATCAAGTTCCTTTACCATAACCGAATCAGGTGTAAACTCAACCTTTTTCCCATTCCCATAGTGAGTGATTTGGTAGATAAAGAAGGTTGGTAGACAAGTTAGAAACATAAAGAACATTCTCAAATGTTCCATCATCCATGTCAACTGAACCTTTCCCTTCAACCTCAACTTGTGTATCATCACCTATGTAAATGTGAGGTACCTTTGATGGCTCCAATGAATAAAACTGCTCCTTGGTAGAACCCATGTGATAAGAGGCACCCGAGTCAAGTATCCACTGCTGTGAAGAACCTGTTATAGCCACAAATGCTTGCCCTTTTCCCTTAGAATGTGAGGAAGAGGAAGGAGAGGAATCCTTCTTTGTGTAGGCAAATGGCAAGTTGATGTTATTTTTCTTAATAAGATTTGTCAACTCATCAACTTGCTTGGCGTGTTATCGATGCTCATCACGACCATACTTCTTGCAATAAGCACAAGCTGATTTATCCTTCTTAGGTGGATTCCCCTTCTTGGAAGAGGATGAAAAATCTCCTTGTGATGGAGAGGGTGATTGTCCTCTTTCCTGCTGTGGCTTTGACTTAGATTGCTTCTTCTTCTTGTTGGAATCTTTGCCTTGACTCCCTTGACTCCCTTGATTAGCCACCAAAGCCTTGGACTTTGAAGACTTGAGAAGCCCCATGTTCAACAGCTTAGATTGTTCCAATATCAACATTTCTGTGAAAGCATCAAATGAAGGCATAGTTAGGAACTCTCCACTGTCAAACAATGAGTTTGGAAGCTAGAAACAAACGCTACATATTCAGGTGCAAGCTTGTCCAACAAGTTGAATATCAACTGAGTATCCTTTTTGTCAATTCCACAATCCTTAAGCTTTGTTCTTAGCTCATTTTCTTTGGTGACATAATCTTGGATTGCATCAAAACTCTTGGGATCCAAGTTGGTGAGCTCATTGTCAATCTTCTAACCTCTGATTTCATGAACTTGACCATACAATTTCTGAAACATTTCCCAAGCCTCTTTGATTGTAGTACACTTCTAAATGTGAAAAATGATGTCATCTGATACATACTTATGCAAAGTTCCAAGAGACATGCTATTGTTCCATCTATGTAATGCGTGAGTCCTTTTTCCATTAATTTGCTCCATGTTTTAATTTTCCAAGATGCATAATTATGTGGAGTTAAAGGCAAAAATTTATGAGGACTCGTAGCAACAAAAATGAAAGAGCACAAGGAAAGAGAGGCACAATCACACAAGACACCTCCCCAAATTCACTCAATCAAAGAACCCCTCCCCCCAAAAATGATGATTTGGCACTTTATACTTAGTGCATGTACAATGGGCCACTTACAAAAAAAATGGCAAAGTGGACTTCTGATTTCAACTTTACAACTACCTCAAAGAGGCCAAAGGAAACTCAAACTAATAATGCAAGATATCTAAACTAAGATCCAAACAAATTACAAGTACCAAGTAGGGCAAAGAAGACCAATATCTGAAAGTACAATATCCACTCAAAATATCTAAAAAACTGATCATAGATTATGAAAGTAGACAAAAAAATATGCACTTTCAAAACAAACGACACCTGAAAAGGAGGTCGTATGAGCTCAAATGAAGCCTTTGAAATTGCAAAATCGAGGATTGGATAGGTACAACTAAGAAAATCTGAAAATAACCACACCACTGCGGAGAGCACAAAAAATTAGCCCAAATAAAAAAAAATTGCACCCAGAAAGGAGCAAAATTGAGCAAGTTATGAGCCTCCAAAGTTGATCGAAAAAACCAAACTGCTCAACAGAGAAGGGTCTAAAATTTTCAAAAAAGTGCTGATGCAGGTTGACGTCAGCAAAACACTATGTTAAATTTGATGGTCGTCTGACCGTCAAAATGGTTGTCGCACCCCTTGGTTGACCGTATGGACAAGGTTGACAGGGTGTTGACGTGGCGGTTGATAGGGCGCTGACGTGTCAGAGGGTTTCCATGGGCCAGTGGCCTCCTGCCATTTGGCGGGTGTGGATTCGTCAGTTTAAGCTGAGGGGGCTCGGAGGGCCTGTTGCCGGTGGGCGGTGGGCGGCGGGGAGGTGGATGCTATTGCTGTCAAGGCTACCGGATGGGGTGAGAAGGTCCGCTGGGGGCCGAAGCAGTCGTGGCCATAGGGAGCTGTGTGGTGGCCGCGGGAGGTGGAGTTGCGTGGTCGCTGGGGTTTGCATAGTGGCCGGATCTGCTGCACGGTGGGTACAGTACCTGCAGATGACAGTCTGCACAGTACGAAAAGGTTCGAGGGTGGGGTTAAATGACCCCCCAAAACCCAAAAAATTCTTTCTTTTTAGAGTCAATTTTTTTTTTTCAGAAATTAAAAAAAAAAAAAAAAATCCGAAAATTCCGTATTGTACCGCCCAAATTGGGCAAAAATTTTCTCGACACCCAAAATCCGATTTTCGCCAAAATAGGTCGAGTTTATACTCAATTTTTATGGAAATAGCCTCTCGGATGCAATGGTGAGGTTGAAAAACGCTCTAGGATGCCTCCAAAATGTGTAGTACCTTAGATTCAAAAATAGAAGCCTTCCAAGATGTCTCCCAAAACCAATCAATGAAGCCCCAATAGCTCTGATACCATGTGAAATTTTTCCAAGATCAAGGGCACAATAAAAAGCACAAAAGAGAGACAATAGTTTGACAAGAACAAAACTGTATTCTCATCAATATGCAAATGATCAACTGGATTAACCAATACAATGAATATGGGCCTGCTTATATAGGAAAGGCCATATAGATAAGTGAGCACACAATCATGACATGTGGCTCAATGAGAAACAAGGGTAGGTAAGAAAAAGTAGGGGTAGGTAGGAGAAATAATATAATATTCCACAAGAGGTGGATGACCCACCAAATGTGGAGTGTAACAGCAAGATAAGACCACAAAAGGTGGAATTTCTCCTACAAGCTACATCCCTATGTGCACACTTCCCTAAGTGTCTCATATCCAAACTACGATGAGATGCATTATCCTAAGTTAACTTAAGTAAAGTGTAATAATATCCATGATGAATAATTATTTACACCAACTATATATATACATATTCATTGGTATAATCATATGAAATATTTGAAAAAACAACAACGAAGTTCTGAAAATATTATAGAATATGGCAGTATGTCATTTTATAATCCTATCACAGTTATATCTAAACTCAAAATCTGCTCTTCAGAGTGCTCAAAAAATATAATTGATCATAGACTTGATCAATTATCCATATGGATATTAAATGAAGGAGGTGTCACATATCCAAGCCTAGCAGCCTATGGCCCAACAAAGGTGTTTTCTTGGTTTGGAGGGGCTTGCAAGCAACTTTCTATACGAGCAAGCAACTCCTATTTTACACCAGAATTAAGTTGCATGATGTCTGAGCATCCAGGTGCAGTCCCAAATTGCATATTACTAATAGTTGCAAAGGCTGGGGACAAGAGGTTCATCATATCAAGCAACATTGGGTGTTGGGGGGGTAGAGGATCTTCGATTGTGGCCACATTTTTTATTTTCTGTGCTTGTTTACCTTTCTTTTCAGCTACCTTCCTCACCTTCTCAAGCTTCGCTTCTCGATCTTTCTTTGCCTTCTCTTGTCTTTGAATGAACCTTTCTTGGGATTCGTGCAATTTTTTTGCTACTTTTTCCTCCCTAATAGCCTCCCTTTCAACAACATCTACTTCACGTTCTTTCTTCCTTTGCTTCATCTGTTCTTTTTTTCATTTTGCCAATTCCTCATCTCTTTTCCTTTCTGCCTCTTTACCTTGTTCCATTTGAATGTACTCATCAAATGTCAAGATCTATAACTATCTACTAAGACGTAACACCCCTCTCCTACCTCCTCATGCAGATTGATTCATTCTCTACACTGGAAGTCTCAAGAATCTATTAATTTGCCTTGGCACTTGCTGCCCATCCTCTTGGGTGCATGGCACAAAGTTAGGTTCTTATTCACTTATGTGAATTTCTTCTTGACAATCAACACCATCTTGTTGCTCCTAGTTGGCTGCATTGGTGAAATAATGGATCACATCTGTTGGGTTAATTTTTGACAGACTTGACATGGAAAGGGTTACATCATTAGAGTTAATTGCTTCTTGAATCCACTCTATTATGACAACTTGTGTTGGCAAAGACATGCCTGCTGATGTACTTTCGACACCCTCATTTGGTTGGCTGGTTTGTGGGGGTAGACTTGGTTCACTAGTTTGTGGTGGCAAACTTATACCATCAACCATTACTTGTGTTCCACTATGTTGTTCCACAAATTCTTCAATTTGTTCCTCACTATAACCATACAACCGCAAGCAAGTGTCTATTGCAATTTGCTTTGGTTCTTCTTCCATTGTAGTGGCATCATATTTTGTTCTAGTAGTTTGTTGTATATCCACTTCAACATCAAATGCCTCACTTGGCCTCATATCATTCTACAATGCAGTCTGATTAAGTGTCCAAATTCCAGTCCTATGGAAGCCACTCATTATATTAGCTGGTGTCAATGCTTGGGAAAAGTCCTTGCTCGCAAGAGTTTCCAACTCTTCCCTTCTGATTTCAATTTGTGGGTGATTTGACATCCATATAGTCCTCTACTATTTGAAATAATTCTTGAATGGATAAAACATAGAGACATCAAGTGGTTGTAGTTTGTGGCTTGTATGAGCAAGTAAGGTTACCAAGTCTACACGTATCTGACTTGTTTCCTCAGTTGTCTTGAATGCCACATGGATTCCATGACTGTCAAAGATCAGAAGGGCCTTATTTGAGGGTGAAACCCCACCAGGGAGTGAACCTTCAAAATGTTCCAACCAATTCAAGAATAAATCCTTTGTCATCCATGCATGTTCTTGGACTGACATGCATGCTCCCGGCTCACAGTTTGCAATGTAGTTTCGGATATGCCTCATAGATTTGAACAAGTAAAAATTAGGAATACTAAACCCACATGCACTAACACATGCCAAAATAGTAATCCACTCTCTACTTTTTAAAATAAGGTGTGGTACACACCTCTGCCCCAATTGAGCTATCACTCTCATTCCACAATTCCTCCCAGCTTACACACTAGTCTCATCATAGTTCCAAATTCGGCTGGACCTATAGTGATTCAAGTTGTACATCTTCTCCAAGTGGTCATAGAAAGAGGAAACAATACAAGGTTGAAGCATAATGGTGTTGGAATCCAAGAACACTGAGAGGGGGGGGTGAATCAGTGTTCTACCAAAATGATCAATTTTAACCTTATTAAAACATGCATATACCAACCGGTATATCGATACAAATAGAATTGAAAGGAGTAAAGAAACCAATAAGCCAATCACATAAATGAATACCATAACACACAAAATTATACATGGAAAACCTCAAAGAGGAAAAACCACGGTGGGATTTGTGACCCATAATATCAATTCACTGGCTATATGAAGAGATATTATAAAATATAGGGGCTTGCACTTATAGGAAGGCTTACAGCCTAGAGCACACTGCTCAATCACTAAAGGAGCCTCACTTACTACATATAAATCCAGGCAACAATCCAGAGAAGTGAGTTAATTGCTAAGATAGCATCTTTCTATGCCTGAATACATTTCCAGTTAAGGTTTGTCTGTTCTGGTCTGAAACCCTAAACCATTTACCAGAATACGCCTTTACATAAATATCCTCACATACATGATCTCTCTGATATATTTCACATCTCCTTCATTATTTCCTTCCTAATACATATTCACATGATATCACACCAAAAATGATCTAACCTACTGACTTATATACCCTTTAAAATTCATCATGCCTTATGTCAGCTTACAAAGATAATTACAACATCAATATACATGTCGGCTAGATAACATAAATACATGAATATCAAAAACAATTACTGATACCGGATCCAAAATATGTCGGCCTCTAATACCGATAACCTTATTCTAAACCATGTCGACCTGTGTTGCCGGTAACCTGACAATTCCTTCCATCTTACTGGTGCCAGTACCGGTGCCGGTGCTGGTGAAGTGTCTGTGAAGGGCCTGCCGATACACAACTGAACCAAAACATGAAGCCAAAACAAATTTTCATGTTGCCATCAATGACAACATAGTGAAACTAGCCAATTGAGTGTCAATTGCCAACAAATGACTCTATCAGAGTCCACTCCTTCTATTGTTCTCATTGTCAAATCTGGGTGCCTCTGTCTGAAACCTACCCACCATGACCTCCCTGGCATCCCATTTCTGAATGGATTGGGCCTATTCCCACTAATTTGGGCAACAATTGATTGTAGTTGATAGATTTGTAGACCGTGGCCAAATTCAACCATGTCCTTGCACCATTGGACAACTTTAGCCTTCTCCTCTTCTAATAAAATGGTGTGTGGACCCCTCACAATTGTGCTTGTAACTCCTATCAGCCATGCCCACACAAAGGTAATGGGTATCCCATACTTTATTGATGCGACTCTAATAGACATATTTTTGTCTTGTATACATGTTATTGCTCCTTTCATGTTGGATATACTCCATTTTTTTTGGCACCTTTGATGTGTCCTGTACATTCGGTGTTTCAAAAATAGGATCACAATTTGCACTGGAAGGCTCATCTACGATAGTAGGTTCCACATCAATTGAATTATTCGTTGCATGGGGAAAATCATGAGTCACCGTGTCTTCATTTTGGACCATACTATCTTCGTCAGTGAAGTGCACCCCACGAGGTACTCTAATTGTTCGACATTAAACAAATATATTTCTCTTTCCACCTTGTGCCATTATGTTCACTTAACTTGCAACCATACAGTAAATAGAGACAGACAGATTATTGAAATGAAACCCTCAATTCCATTGAGATAACTTATGAAAAAATAAATCAATTTCTATAGATACCAATGAGTACAAATCCATCATTGAACATCTTTGAACAAAATAAAATGCTACTCTCTCTCTCTCTATGTGTGTGTGTGTGTGTGTGGACAATAACCATATAGACACAAAACTTGAAACTTTATATCACAAGGACAAACAATAAAAGCACAAGATGCAGGAGTGAAAGATGTAATTGTGATGTGATTAAAAAATGGATATTGTTGATATTGTATTCGAAGCAGATTCATTTCTCATGTGATTAATAACTGCTTGATGTTGTTGTATTTCTCATATGAAATTTATTGAAAGTAATAAATAGGAAAGATTAAAGTTGTCTGAAATCAGTATAATATGTATGCTTGATAATATTATTTATAGTGAGTATATACTCACTGTAATTAATATAATCAGGCATACATATTATTGAGATAAAAAAATTAACAAATTGAAGGAGAAATGGTGAAGAACAAGGTTTTTTGCAGAGCAAACAATGAAAATGCCCCCCCAAAATCTTCATTTCCCTAAGTTTTTAGAGCAATGTAGTTGGCGGTAATTCGTGCCAAGTGGGCCCATAACGTATATGCCGGAAGGTTGTTATGGGCGTTCAAAAGATTTTTTGACCACCCATTTTAAACTTTATAATATTAAAAATATGTTTTACACACACACACATATCTATGGACAATAACCATATAGCCACAAAACTGATGTGTGTGTGTGTGTGTGTGTGTGTATATGTGGACAATAACATGTATATATGTGTGTATATATATCTACATTTGTGTGTGTGTGGACAATAATTATATAGTTAATATATACTCACTGTAAATACTACTACCACACATACATATTTAAAAAAAAAAAAGAATGAAGGGGTTTCGAATAATTATGAACAATAATCTTTTTTTTGCATTCTTTGTATTTATTTTGGCATTATAAACAAAGAGACACCATTTAACAATGCACCCATTAAATGAAATGATAAATAATGCAGGGTTTTCAAAAAATTATAAACAATAATCAATATTTTTTGCATTCTCTATAACGATTTTTGCATTATAAACAGAGAGACACCATTTAATAGCGCACCCATTAAATGAAATGATAAATAATGAAGGGTTTTTGAAGAAAACAAAGAGAGAATCAATTTTTTTGTCATTCTCTTTGAGGATTTCAGCATAATTAAACCGTAACAGAGCATTGAAATGAAACTCTAAACCACATACAAAGAAATCATCAATATACAAAGCATAATGTAGCTACGAAGGAGCTAAACCATAATTGAACATCCAATATACATGTTAATATTATTTACAGTGATTATATTGAATGGAAAACTTTGAATGAAATACAATTATGAGATATTGAAATAAATATATGAAAGAAATGTCGGTCTACTGAAAACAGTATAAATTAAATTGAGAGATTTATAACATTAAACATTGACTGCAAAGGGAATTTAGTTATTGTGTGTACCAACCCGAATGAGCGTCCTTGAATAAGTAATGTGCAGAGGGAATTTGCAGAGCTCGGGAATCTCTGGAATATGTAGTGAATTGGATTGTAATAAAAGCGACACAGGAAATCATGTCATAAAATAATTTGAATGTCAAATTTGAATTTTTGTGGGAAACAATCGGTCATCTCATATTAAATATGCAATCCTTCATTGCTTCATCCCCTTATGTTTTCTTTGTTGGCTTGGATGAAATTTGATTGCTTTTATTATTTTTATGCAAATTCTTGGTTACTAGGGAGCCTTACACCAGTTGTTGCAAATGCAAATCTATTTAATGTATGAAGTTGTGAAGTGATGTTTGGGAGAATGTACACATGAGTGTCTATGAAGTCAATATTTGATTGTTTTTATGTCATATAATGCATTGATAACTATGCATATGTAAATGTAATTTGAGTACATTTGTACTTTTTAGCCACTTGCATAGAGTGGTAAATGTAAACATAAAGTTTAAAAAATAAAATATGTATATATTTTGTGCAAGTTGATTTGTATTAAAATTGGAAATGTACCAGTAGTAGTTTTTTAAAAACTTTTTTCTGCTCAACTACACATTCAATTGTGAACATGTATTGGCGTTCAATTAAATATTTATTGGTATTTTAATAATTATATACTGACAAAAATATTTGTATTTTTTTTGGGGTCAATATGGCAATAAGTGTGTGGGTATTGGAACTATGTCAGCTATTTGTGCTCTTCCCTTAGATACGAGAATATTGGAAATGTTTTAAGGATAATATGCGCATGTAAGAAGTATTATGTAGATTTATTATCATACAATATTATAAGAGACATCTAGTTTCATAAAAAAGAATAATTTTATGTTTCGTTGACATGTTTCAATTTTACATATTTTGGTTAAAAATTTGCAGATCTAGCTATTATAGATATGAGAAATCTTTAACCTATTTTTAAGTATAACGTAATGTTGTTTGATCTTTTATGATTTAGTGTTTATATCATATCTCATGTTATGTTGAGGTTTGTTCATGTTTCTTGATGTAGCCCTCAGTTGAGGAATATTATAAGTTGTATGATATTTATAACTTTCATAAATAAAACTTGTATTTAATGTGTACCAATCATATCATGAAATGTATTGGATTTGAGATCATCTTATTGTGGACCTAAAATGTCTTAGTGTAATTGTAGTCATTAGTTTTATACCAGTTTTTTTCTTATTTTTGTTGTGATTTATATCTATTATATTGATAATGTATGAGAAGACTTAGTTATAGGTTATTGTGTGAGTTTTATGCAAGAAGATAGTCAATTGTTACAGCTTGTTCTTCTTGGTTTAGAGATAGAGATTCTAATTTTCCTTTTGATAATTCCTATTAAACAACATATGGAGTTCTTTTGTTATGTTAAGGCTATGGGTGTCTTTATAATTTAGGAGGAGTGTGCTTTATTTTGATACCTTTACAAATATAATATAACATTTTAGTGGGCGTGTAAGCAATGCCATAGATTTATCTTAATGATTGATGTTAGTTTCAAGAATAAATTTTGGTTATTATCATCTAGAAGAAATGGGAGATGTGACAATTATATGATTATCAAAAAAGAAAATTTTGACTTAATGTTCAACAAAGTTGTAAGAACTTTGGGTCATACTAAGTCTTGTTGTGTAATTGACACTTTTTGTTTTAAGTTCTTATTTCCCTATTTTGAGGATTTGTTGCTATAAATGTGATGTGATGATATTGGATAGTACTTTGGATTATTGCACAATAGATCGAGGTTTTCATCATCTTTTGGTTTTAGATAGACATAGGATCATTTGGTCATGATTCAATTCTCGTAGTCTAATTAATCTTGTAGTGGGAACCTTGACTAATATTTGGTGTTTGTTGTTTCTTGATTTGATGAATTGGTTATTTTTTGTGAGAATTTGATGAAAATAGCCAAGATAAAGAGCTCAATGAATAGATAAATAGAGAGATAAAATAGATTAATAAGAATAAACCGTATTCTAATCAAGATGCAAATACTGATCAACTAGATCGTCAATAATTACATACAAGGTAGATGAGCCTTCTTATAAAGGCAAGGCTAAGATACAAGAGGTCAAACAATGATGACATGTGGATCAATGAGATGCAAAGATAGGTAAGGTTAGGTAGGATAAATAATAAAATACTCCACATGAGGTGGAATGTAACAACAAGATCACACCATAAAAGGTGGAGTTTCTCCTACATACACACTTTCAATGTATGCACATCCCTAAGTGACTCATACACAAACTACGATGTAATGCATTTACCTAAGTCAACTTAAGTAAGGTGTAAATATATCCTATATGATTAAATAATTACACTAAAACCCCCCCTTAAGTGCAACTTAGGGGAATGCACTTAAGCTAACAATGCAAGATAGGTCCCGGCTACAAGGCCATGTTAGGTACCCATGTGCAAATGAAATGCAATCAAACTAATGTAAATAAATCTCTCACAAACGGAGAAAGAGAGAAAAACCCAATAGGAAAAAACTCCCCCCCACCCCCCAAAAAAAGAGAGAGGAATAAATACAAGATAACTCTCATAGAAGTATGTGAAGGACAAAACCCCATGTGAGGAAAAATTTCCCCCCATATGAGAGAAGAAGAGAGACCATGTATCCCCCCCTCAATGTAGAATTTGCACCAATGGTAGAAGCTCAAATTTGAATGAAGAAAATGCTCCACGAACGTCAAACAACGTTCCTCTCCTTAAGAAGAAACAAAAGCAAAGGTGTATCCATGAGGTCTCCCTAATCATGAAGGGAAGATGTAGGAAAAAAACTCATGATGTATGGAATCTCTGAAAAACTTCTCAAGTGTCCCCATGTCGATGCTAAAAGTTACCCCCTCCAAAGGTGGTGTACTGATCCACATTGCTAAAAAAGGCACTCTAAGATCTAGTGGAGATGAATGTAGAACAAGATCCAAAGACTCACATGTCTCCTCTAAGGATAAAGAGACCTCCTCCAAGTGTTGTACATAAGAATCCACAATCATGTCAACCTCGAAAGAATGATCATGTAGAGAATGAACAAGAGGGTCTGAGTGTTCCCTCACAACAATTGAAGAAGGATCATCATCATCAAAGCGAAGATAAATGTTATCAATTATGTCTCCTAAATATGCAATGTAGGACTCCACAAACAAACCTGCAATGTCTGTCAAGTAGTCATTCCAATGAATTGCAGGTCGAAGACATGGAACATCCTGCTGCATTGAATCACAAGAAGGCACAATTATCGTATCATTAGGTGCAATAGGTGATGTGATATCAAGAAGAGTAGATGAAATGCAAGGCTCAAGAATGGGGTCACATGTGAGAATCCCCAAGTTCAAGTATCCAAAGTTCTCCTCAAAATATGAATCATCATAAGAAGTGTGATCATCATGTGAAGAATCAACATCATCAAAAGGACCAAAATGTGAAAAAGAGTACAATCGAGATGCTTGATCTACCACCCTAGTTGCAAGGATATCTCTACTATTGAAGTCTTAATGGTAACTAAATCAAGTGTGAACTCCAATATTCTCCTCGTTGCCCCATTAGTGATTTGATAAATGGAAAGAAGATAATTTATCAAATGAGGTACACACAACACGTCATTGAAGGAGTTATCCCCAATGGCAATAGATCCTTTCCCAATCACATTCATGTAAGTATGATTGCCCATCAAAATAGGTGGCATGTGGCAAGGCTCAAATGAAGAGAACATAGACTGCGAAGATGCCATATGATGAGAAGCCCCTGAATCATGACTTGTAGTAGCACAAAAAGCTTGTCCTTTAGTGTGATTATTTCCCTTATCAAATTCCTTTTCTTTGGATGATGAAGGAGAGGCTGAAGTAGACATTCTAGAAGGTAAACTTATTTTTTTCTTTTTAAGAAGATGCTTCAACTCATCAAATATCATTATTGTAATAATAGTGTTCTTTATGTCCCAACTTCTTGCAATGTGCACAAAAAAACTTCTCCTTCAATAATTACCCCTTAGATGAGGATGAGGATGTAGAATCACTTTATTGTGGAGAGGGTGATTGTGTTTTCTCTTGTTGTGGCTTTGGCTTTGAGTGCTTCTTCTTCTTGTTGGAGCCCTTTCCTTGATTCCCTTCATTAGCCACCAAAGCCATGGACTTTGAAGACTTGAGAATATCCATTTGCCTCAACTTATCCTGCTCAAGAATCAACAATTCTGTCAATATAGTAAAGGATGGTTCTCGATATGTACTAGTCAATCTTTGAGTATGGAAGTTAGAGACAAAGGTTGCGTATTCTGATGGAAGCTTGTGCACCAAATTGAAAACCAATTGATCATCATCCTTGGTTATACCACAATCCATAAGTTGTGCTTTAAGCTCATTATATTTGGTTACATAATCCTCAATGGAATCAAAATTCTTGGGATCAAGGCTAGAGAGTTCACCATCAAGCATGTACCCGTTAACCTTATAAACTTTGCCATACAAGGAAGCAAATTTGTTCCAAGCCTCTTTGATTGTTTTACATTTTTCAATACGGAAGATGATATCTTTTGAAGCATATTAACTTAAAGTACCAATGTCCATAGAGTTATTAAGAAGCCAATTTGATTGAGCATTAGGATCAACTTTAGGATCTGCGGGTGCTGCTATTGTTCCATCAACATATTGTATCAAACATTTTTCCATTAACTTGCTCCAAGCATCAATTTTCCAAGAAGCATAGTTATGTGTAGTTAACAAAAGAAACTTAGGTGAGGACATGATGAAACAAAAGAGAACAAGATCACAAAAGTAGAGCACAAGAGAGACCCCCCAAATTCACTCAATCAAGAAACCCCCCCAAAAAAGATAATTTTGGCACTTTATGTGTAGTGCATATACAATGGACTACTTACAATCAAAGGAAAAGTAGACTTCTGATTTGTGTTTTACAACTGCTACAATTAGGCCCTTATAGACTCAAATGAAAAATATAAATGATCTCCAAGAAATTACAAGTACCCAATAGGCCAAAAAATGACCAAATGTTGAAAGTACAATATCCACTCAAAATCACTACAAACCAATAGTAGATTATGAAAGACAAAAAATTATGCACTTTAAAAAAAATGACACCTGAAAAGGAGGTCATATGAGCCCGAATGGAGCCTTTGAAGTTGCAAAAACAAGGATTGGACATGTACAATCACCAAAAACTGAAAATTGTGAAAAATCTGTCTGTCAAAATCAGAAAATAGCACCACTACTGTGAAGAGTACAAAAAATTAGCCCAACTAAAAAAAATTGCACCCAAAAAGGAGAAAATTTGAGAAAGTTATGGCCCTTCAAAGTTTGCCTACAAAATTAAAAATTGCATTGGAGAGGGGCTCCAAAATTTTCAAAAATGCACTGAGGTAGGTTGACGTCGGTACTTCATGATATTAAATTTGATAGTCATCTAGCCTTCATCAAGTCGTTGCACCCCCTATGTGGTTGTCTGTACCATATAGAAAAATGATGATTTGGGATACAGTGATTGGTCCATATAGATTATGTGGCAACTGATGTGGTGGTATGGTATGCCGAGTTGTATAGATGACTGGGACTGATCATATGATGATGTGTCAATACAAAGATCCTACATGGTGTGTGTTTGTATAGACAAATTAGCAAGTGCCACATGATGGAAGGAATTGTTGACTGTGCTCCTACGTGGCTCTATTGGTTGTGCGATGTGGTGCCACATGGACTAATCAAGAAGTTTCACGTGGTTGTGGGTTGTGCCATCGAGGCTGTTGAAGAAATAAGAGCTGACAGGGAAAAGGTTGTTGGGTTGAAGGAAGAAGGAGCAGTGTAGAGGAAGAGAAGCGGTCAACGGGGAGGCCGGGGGCGCTGAGAACACACCTGTGGTAGGTGAGGAGCTGTGGGGGCCGACTACTCTATGAAGAACAATAATCGGCGAGGTGGTGGAGCCAACCAAGGTGGGAGGCCAGGGTCGCTAGTAGTTCTGTCAGGAGGATGAGGTGGGGCTACTAGAAAATAAGAGTTGGCAGTCCGTGGTACGGGCCTTGCAGATCATGTACCCTACAAAGTGGTAGGTACAATACAATGGCGATGAAGGGAATAAACCCCCCTATAACTTTTTTTAGTTTTAAATAATTTTTTTTACAATAAACACTTTTATATTTAAAAAAAAAAACTTTCCACGGAAAAATAAAATAAAAATTGAAAATATAATATATTTTTTTCACAAAATAAAAAAATAAATTATTTATTTATTTAAAAATTGTACCATACAATCTAATAGGTTGAATTTTTCCTCCAAAGCCCAAAATGCAATTTTCACCAAATATAGGTGAATTTATACTCAAAATTCATGGAAACAGCCTCTCAGATGCAACCATGAGGTCGAAGTTGCCATAGGATGCCTTCAAAATGAGAAGCTCCCCAAATCCAAAAATAGAATGTTGAAAAATGTCTCTAAAAATGACTAATTAATGAACCCTCAATGACTCTAATACCATGTGAGAATTTGTTGAAAATAGCCAAGATCAAGAGCTCAATGAATAGCACAATACAAAGACAAAACAAATTGATAAGAATAAATTCTATTCTAATCAAGATGCAAATACTGATCAACTGGATCATCAAGAATCACATACAAAGTAGATGAATTTGCTTATAGATGCAAGGCTAATAGACAAGAGAGCACACAATGATGACATGTGGCTCAATGAGATGCAAGGGTAGGTAAGGGTAGGTAGGAGAAATAATAAAATACTCCACGTGAGGTGGATCACCCATCGAAGGTGGAATGTAACAACAAGATCACACCATAAAAGGTGGAATTTCTCCTACATACACACTCCCAATGTATGCACATCCTAAGTGTCTCATATTCAAACTATGATGTAATGCATTTACTTAAGTCAACTTAAGTAAGGTGTAATTATATCCTATATGAATAAATAATTACACCAACATTTTTCTTGGGTACAACTAAATGGTGCAAGTTTAAATGTGGATTTGTATTAGTGTTAATGTCTTAGTTTTGCATATCTTGCACTCAAATACATATGTCTCCTTACTTGGAGATTTAAAATCAAATTTCCATATTTTTTGGGTTCTTAGAGTTTACACCAGTTTTTAATGGGAGCATCAATATTGATTTTGTTGGTATTATGGATGACTTCGTCATGTGCTGCATTGGTTTTGTCATTGATGTCAACACTTATCTTTCTGGAGGTCTACATTGTTGATTTTGCACTCTGGTTATATTGGTTTATTGTTGAACCGACACATTGTGGTCCCGACATGGATATTGGCTTATGCACAGTCACCGGTATATGTTTCACCGGTAGCTCAGGCAGTGATGATGACTTGTTATCATCTGGAGATCATTTGGTTATGTTGAAGACATGGATTGGATATTTGAATTTGGTGTTTTTCTTATTGGTCTAATCGAGTTCACATATTTGCCTTTACCGGCAGATAAGTCTAGGTTATGGACTGATACAAGATATCATGTTCCAGATCAACATGACACATTTTGGAAATGGTTTATTGATTGGATAATGTATAAATGTATTGAGCCGACATATTGTATCGCATCAAGACTTATTTGTAATTGATTTAAATGTAATATCTTTAGTGAGCCGACCTAATGATAAGGTCTTAGGGTTTTGTATAAATAATTGTAAGATCTTATTGAAGATCATTGTAGAGTGAAAATAAGCAGATCCTTGTGTGAATCACGCAGATATTATCTGAAGATTGAAGGAAAGGTTAAGAAGGTGTTTGACACTCATGGTCAGAGCTTAAACCGGTACTGAATCCAACATTGTAGATTCTATATTGAAGCAGTACATTGTTATTGGATTTAACCATCCAATTGTAGTCAGTGTGACTCCTATTTTGTGATTGAGTAGTGAGCTCTAGGCAGTTGTCCTTTCTGCATGTGCAGACCCCATTATTGTATTCACTTACTATCTGCAGTAGTATCATCTGATTGTGGGTAAGGTTTCCCACCGTGGTTTTTCCCCTTACATGGTTTCCACGTCAAAATCTATGTGTCATGTGTTGTGGATGTTGTTTCTCTTTCTGTTTCATGCATTAAGTTATATCGGTACTACTATAACTATTAATCTATTTTACCAGCATTAAGTTTCTTTTACCGACACTAAGTTTTATAAGTTGGATTAATTGGTTTTGGGTTGTAATTTATTGAGAAATGATTCACCCCCCCCCTCTTAGTTGTCCTTCCCGGTTCCTAACAATTGGTATCAGAGCCTAGTCCTCTTTTTGCAGAAGCCTAACAACTTGAGGAGATCCTATGGTAGAAAATATTTTCAGGAAGGACAATCTTAAACTTGATGGAACTAACTATGGTATATGGAAGATCAGAATGGAAACACATTTGAACTGCATTGGAAGAGATATATGGGATGTTACAAAGAATGGTTATGTTGGTCCTACTCCAAATATCCCCCGTCCACCGACATTGGCTAAAGACTTGGAGAATGATTGCAAAGCAAGAGAAGTACTTCTGAGTGCATTATCAGATTAGCAAATCATGGGATTATCAGGTAGATCTACTACAAAAGCTATTTGGGATAAACTAGAAACATTGAATGAAGGAGATACCACTATCAAGATTGCAAAACTAGAATGTTACCGGGTTAGGTATGAAAATTTAAAAATGGAAGAAGATGAAAGAATTTATACATTTATGGAAAGAGTTAATGAAATTGTTTTAGGAATACAATGTTGTGGAGGATATTTAAGTGAAGATGAAATTATTTCTAAATTTTTAAGAGCTTTGCCACTGGCTTACAAAATGAAAGTAACTGCTATTAATGAGTTGAGAACAATGCCTAATGCATCAGTTTCAAGAGATACTTTGGTTGGAAAGCTTTCAACATTTGAGCTTGAAGAGTTTGGTCCTGTTGCTACAGTCAAAACTGATATAGCTTTCAAAGCATCATCATCAACATCATCATCATTATCTGACAAATCTGATTGGAAAGCACTTTATGCAAAAGAACTTGAAGATATCAAGATAGAAAATGAAGAACTTGAAGCACTATTCACAAGGAAGATGCCTAAAGGTCCAACAAGAAGTAAGTATGAAGGTAAAGCACCATTCAAATATTTTAATTGCAATAAAGTTGGTCATATGGCATCTAGGTGTCCTGATAGACATGCAAGACTAAGAGAGGAAGCAAAAAGAACATATAAACCTAACCCTGAATATCAGAGATACAGATTTAAGAAAAAAAGAGATAAGTCATGTTATTATGCAGATGAAGGTGTTATAGATGACTCAGATGAAGATCCAGCAGATAGTGGATGGGAATTTGTTGCATTAAAAGAAGATCCATCAGTACCTATTGTCAAACTGGTAGAGCAGGCATTAGCAGCAAAAATTGAAGAAAAGGATGAATGGATCATTGATAGTGGATGCTCGCATCATATGACTAGTGATAAAAGCAAATTATTATCATTACAAGAAATTCATGGAGGTCTAGTAAGATTTGGAGATGACAAAGCTTGTTTAATCAAAGGAAGAGGCACTATATCTTTGGATGGTAAGCACAATACTGACAATGTTTATTATGTTGAAGGTTTTAAGCATAATCTTTTTAGTGTTGGTCAGTTAGTGGAAAAAGGATTTCAATTACAATTCAAGAATGGAAAATGCAAAATCATGAACAGAACTGGATTGGAGATTGGAATCGGAAATCAGACTAAACGTAATATCTTTCATTTGAATACTAGTGACAAGACATGTTTGATTGCACACATTGATGAAAGTTGGTTATGACATAAAAGACTCTGTCATGTGAATTTTGATTGCATTGTAAAGATTAGTTCAACTAAGGCAGTAAGGGATTTACCTAAGATTGTGAAACCTCATAATCCGATATGTAAGGAATGTCAAATGGGAAAGCAAGTTAGAACGACATTTAAGAGCATTTATGAGAAATCCAATAATATTCTTGATTTAATCCATACTGATTTATGTGGTCTAGCAAGAATAAGATGTCTTCAAGGTGATAGATACTTTATGCTAATAATTGATGATTATTCTAGAATGTGTTGGGTTACTTTTCTCAGGGAGAAATCAAAAGCTTTTGGAAGATTCAAGATATACAAGGCAATGGTAGAGAATGAAACCAACAAGAAAATCAAATGTTTGAGATATGATCAAGGAGGAGAATTTACATCTAGGGAATTCAATTCATTCTGTGAGGAGAATGGAAATAAAAGACAACTATCAGCACCTCGGACACCCGAGCATAATGGAGTTTTGGAAAGGAAGAACATAACTATACTGGATGCAAAAAGAACCATGATGATGGAAGCAAATCTACCTCATGTGTACTGGAGAGAAGCAGTGAATATTGTGGTCTATACTTTCAACAGAGTTCACATCAAAGGTGAAACCGGTAAGACCTCTTATGAACTATGGTTTGGTCATACTCTTGCTCTTAAATACTTCAGAATATTTGGAAGCAAATGCTATATTAAGAGAGATGAGTCTATTGGCAAATTTGATCCTAGAAGTGATGAAGGAATATTTCTTGGTTATTCAACTAGAAGCAAGGCATATGGATGTTATAATAAAAGATTGCAGAAAATCATTGAGAGTACTAATGTGAAGATGGATGAACATTTTAGAGGAGATTCAAGATCTGTAGAACCGGCAGTATAAATGATTATAAATGAACCAACACAGATTGCACCGGTATAGAATGAAGAACTAGTCACACCGGCATCATCAGAAAACTCAACTATGACTAAAGAACAACAACCTGTAAGTGGAAATCAGAATAAAACCAGGTATGTAAGATTGGATCATTCAGAAAATTAGATAATTGGAAATAAAAATCAAGGTGTTACGACAAGAAGAAAATTGGCAAATGAAGAGATATGTTTAATTTCTCAAGTTGAACCAGCATCAATTGTTGAAGCATGTGAAGATAAACATTGGATAAAAACAATGGAAGAAGAATTAGATCAGATTGAAAAGAATAATACTTGGACATTAGCTCCCCGACCTAAAAACAAAAATGTAATTGGAACTAAATGGTTATTTAGAAATAAAATTAATGAGGATGGTGAAGTAATCAGAAATAAAGCAAGATTAGTTTGTAAAGTTTATTCACAGAAAGAAGGAATTGATTATAATGAAACCTTTGCACCGGTAGCCAAAATTGAAGCAGTTAGACTATTTTTTTCATTTGCAGCTCACAAGAACTATAAAGTTTATCAGATGGATATAAAATGTGCATTTTTAAATGGAGATCTTGAAGAGGAAATTTACATTGAACAACCTGATGGATTTTCATTAACAAATGATAAGGATATGGTTTGCAAGTTAAGGAAAGCTTTATATGGATTGAAGCAAGCTCTGAGAGCTTGGTATGCTAGATTGGATAAATATCTTTTAAAGCTTGGTTACACAAAAGGTAATGCTGACAATAATTTATATTACAAAATCACCAATGATGACATTTTGTTTATTGAAGTATTTGTGGATGATATCATTTTTGGAGGTGAAGAAGAGTTATGTAAAGACTTTGCTAACAAGATGCAGGAAGAGTTTGAAATGTCTATGATTGGAGAGATAAATTTTTTTCTAGGTTTGTAGATTTCTCAAATAGATAAAGGCATATTCATATGTTAAACAAAATACTTGAAGGAACTTTTGAAGAAATTTGGTATGGAAAACTCCAAACCGGTAAGCACTCCTATGACTACAACAGATAAATTGACATTAAAGGATAATCCAGCTCCTATAAATCCGACAAGGTACACATCTATGATTCCAAGATTACTATATTTGACACAAACCAAACCTGATATAATGAATGCAATGTGTATTGTTTCTAGATTTCAAAGCAATCCTAAAGAAAATCATGAATCAACAGTTAAAAAGATTTTCCGGTACCTATAAGGCACGACAAATCTTGGTTTATGGTATCCTAAGGATGAAAATTTTGAGCTATGTGCATATAAAGATGCAAATTGGGTAGGAGATGTAGATGACATAAAGAGTACCATTGGTGGTGCATTCTTTCTTGGCAAAAGATTAATTTCATGGATCAGCAAGAAGCAGACTTGTACATCATTATCTACAACATAAGCAAAATATGTTACAATAGTAACTAATTGCACTCAGGTATTATGGATCAAGCAAATCTTGAAGGATATCAAGGTAAAATGCAAAGAACTGATAATTATTCATTGTGATAATGCAGTAGCAATAGATATATCAAAGAATCCGTTATTTCACTCTAAAACAAAGCATGTTTCTATTAAGTACAATTTTCTGAAAGGAAATGTTGAAGCAAATGAAGTGAGATTGGTTTATGTGAATACTAAAGAGAAAATTACAGATATTTTTACAAATCCTTTGCCTAAGGAAACATTTGAATATCTCAGAGAGAAGCTTGGGGTAATTTCCCCACCGGTAGAGACTTTAATGATGAAGATTGGCATCCAACCGATAGGGACTAACGTAAAAATATTTTTCCAGTCTTGATGAAGGAGAGCTACTACTCAGGGGGAGTAGTTAGTTGTATGTTATGTTTTGATTCTTAACTGCTTTAGCATTTGATATCAAAGGGGGACAAATATCTATGGAAAAACATTGTACTTGCGGAGAGATGTATTTTTGGTTTTGATTGTATTGTTTCCATTTTTGGTACAAAACTTTGTATTGATCTATTTTGGGAGATTGTTGGTATTTGGCATTCCGTTTTTTGGCACTTAGATGTTTTTCCATCTAGTGTTGCCATCAATTCCAAAGGGGGATATTGTTGGTATTATGGATGACTTTGTCATGTGTTGCATTGGTTTTGTCATTGATGTCAACACTTATCTTTCTAGAGGTCTACATTGTTGATTTGGCACTCTGGCTATATTGGTTTATTGTTGAACCGACACATTGTGGTCCCGACATGGATATTGGCTTATGCACAGTCACCGATATATGTTTCACCGGTAGCTCAGGTAGTGATGATGACTTGTTATCATCTGGAGATCATTTGGTTATGTCGAAGACATGGATTGGATGTTTGGATTTGGTGTTTTTCTTATTGGTCTAATCGAGTTCACATATTTGCCTTTACCGACAGATAAGTCTAGGTTATAGACTGGTACAAGATATCATGTTTTAGATTATCATGACATATTTTGGAAATGGTTTATTGATTGGATAATGTGTAAATGTATTGAGCCAACATATTGTATCACATCAAGACTTATTTGTAATTGATTTAAATGTAATATCTTTAGTGATCCGACCTAATGATAAGGTCTTAGGGTTTTGTATAAATAATTGTAAGATCTTATTGAAGATTATATTATGAGCGTGTGTGAATATTGAAGATCATTGTAGAGTGAAAATAAGCAGATCCTTGTGTGAATCATGCAAATATTATCTGAAGGTTGAAGGAAAGGTTAAGAAGGTGTTTGGCACTCATGGTCAGAGCTTAAACAGGTATTGAATCCAATATTGCAGATGCTATATTGAAGCAGTACATTGTTATTGGATTTAACCATCCAATTGTAGTCAGTGCGACTTCTATTTTGTGATTGAGCAGTGAGCTCTAGGCGGTTGGCCTTTCTGCATGTGCAGACCCCATTATTGTATTCACTTACTAACTGCAGTAGTATCATCTGATTGTGGGTAAGGTTTACCACCGTGGTTTTTCCCCTTACAGGGTTTCCACGTCAAAATCTATGTTTCATGTGTTGTGGATGTTGTTTCTCTTTCTGTTTCATGCATTAAGTTATACCAGTACTACTATAACTCTTAATCTATTTTACCAGCATTAAGTTTGTTTTACCAGCACCAAGTTTTATAAGTTGGATTAATTGGTTTTGGGTTGTAATTTATTAACAACTAATTCACACCCCCCCTCTCAGTTGTCCTTCCCGGTTCCTAATAGATTTAAGTTTTTTGTTTTCCTTAGGTCAGTTCATTGATTACTTTGCTTTGGTGGTGTCTTTAAGCACAAGTATTGCATATAGAGTTGAGTTAAAAAGAGGTGATTGGTTTTATAAAGGAGGGAACATTAATTTACAAGTTGGAGAATAGTCTAGTATAATGTGATTTTCTACCATTTATCTATCATTTTTTGTCATATATGTTTATAGGCTTATGAAGCTAGACTCCATGGATATATGTTGGTTTGACCAATGAATCTACACGGTCTATTAAATATATGAATTGTTTGTGTAGTGAACATAATTTAATCTATCCCTATTACATTATTGTAATACAAATATCATGTGGGAGAAAGTTGAACCTTGGAGATATTCACCTTATAAATTCCTAAGAAATTAATTTATAATTTTTTATTGTTGATGGTTATAACATTTGATGTTAGATAACTAGGAAAGACAACTACATGATATTATTATTTCATTTTAGAACCCTCCTCTAATTGTGTATGGATTTTATGAGAAAAGACTATGACACTCTTTAGACAATTTTCATATTGATTATGACATTTTAATACATATGTGACAGTTATAAATTACGTATGAAATTGTAGCGTCATAAAATTGCAACCCTTGCAATTTTGACCACATTTTAGGCCCTCACCCTTGCGACTGCATTCCCCTACTCAATTGGGACCCCTCTTTGCATCACCATTTAAAATCTTCTCATGTTTCAGCCCTTGCATCACCTAGAGACCCTGTCTAGGCCCCAAAATAGGGAAGGACAGGGGCATGGTTCCCCTGTCCTCCCTCTTATGGTGGCCCTAAGATGGGTCCATTTGACCCTTGACCCTAATTTGCTTCTCGGGGACTTAAATTATCCCATGTCATCCTTCAATGAGATGGAAATTAATCTTCCGAGCCAAGTATAAAAAGGGATTTGTTCCTCTCATTTACATAAGCAAAGTGGATCATAAGTAAGGATAAGCGGAAATATACATCAACAAGCGTTCAAGTGTTCAATTCTTCAAACATCTCCTTCTTCATGTGTCTTCTTCATTCATCCATTGGAGAAACATTACAACATTAATTTGCAAGCATGTGTGTGTGTGTTAGGGTTTTGTCATGTTACATGTCATTTCATGCAACATTTGCAATTACATTCAAGAAGAAAAGCAATCATCATCAAAAAATTGTAGATCTACAAGGTATACATTTCCATCATTTACATTTAATCATTTGCAATTAATTTCTTTCAAGGTTGATTCCTCAACTGGGGTTTTGACTGAGGAAAACCCTATCCACAACCCTTCTTCCCTTATTTTATGTGTGTAGTTTGCAGGTGTGTAGCTGTAATTGGAGGTTTGGGCTTCATTTGCAGAGACAGAAAAACCCTTTTCGTTTTACGGATTTTTCAGAGGACCATGTGCACTTTCAACATGGTCTCGATGAATTTTCTCCAAATTTGTAGGGTAGATCCGTATCAGTCTAAATATCTCAAATCCAAAGTTACAATGCGATCCCGAACCGGTAGCTCCTCATTTCACCCATTTTATCTCTCTTTTTTGCATAGTCAACAAGTCAACTCATCTACTTACAAAAGAGGGTAAATTGCATTGCACCCTTGCAATTCACCTAGTATTTAGATCCTTATTCACTCTAGGGTTTGGATCTAGTGAATTCAACCCCTCTTTTGAATGTAAAGTATCTCCCAAGTGAAAATCATCCTAGTGATTTCCTTTCTCTCTCCTAGCTGGGGAATCACTAGGGTTCAATTTTACACTTTACATTTTGGTGAACTCGGTGTCTTACACCATTAATTTTGATTTTTGTTTTCACATCTAATTTATGCAATTTAAAATTCAAATTTTCATTTACAAGTTTGATTTTCTTGCAAATTTTAAAAATTTAGAGGTTAATTTCATTAAAACCCTAATTTTTTATTTCAAAATTGAGCTTGTCAATTGTTTAATTTGGATAAATTATTTCAGATCTGAGCACTTTTTCAATTTCATAATTCAAAATTTCATCTACAAGACAAATTTCACAATTAATTTAAATTGAGCTTGTGGGTTATTTAAATTTTGAATTTCCCTCTTCAAATTTGGTTTCTAATTTCAATTTAAATTCAAAATTGCAATCTTAAATCAAATTTCAATCTCAATTTTAAATTTTAAAATTAAGTGGTTAATTAAACAAACCCTAATTTTTAAATTTAAATTAATTTTGTGCATTTTCCAAATTTTCAAATTCCAATCTTAGATCTATTTTCAAATTGAAATTTTAAAATTAAGTGATTCTTTCTACAAGACTCTAATTTTGAATTTAATTTACTTGTGGACAATCTCAAATTTAAATTTTAAAAATTACATGGTTAATTAAACAAACCCTAATTTTTAAGTTTAAATTAATCTTATGCATTTCCCAATTTTTTCAATTTCTAAATTTCAATCTTAGAGCTAAGTTGAAATTTAAAATTAAGTGGTTCCTTTTTTTTTTGCAAGCCCCTAATTTTAAATTTAAATCTCTTGTGCAAAATTTCAAATTTAAATTTTAAAATTAAGAGGTTAATTAATATAGCCCTAAGTTTTAAATTTAAAATTTTACCACTACAATTTTCAATTTAAATTTTAAAATTATGCGGTTAATTAAACAAACCCTAATTTTTAAATTTAATTCTTTCAATTCAAAATTTCAACATTTCAAATTTTAAAATTAAGAGGTTATCTTCACAAGGCCCTAATTTTAAAATTCAATCTCTTTTGGATGATTTTAATTTTAAATTAAGAGGTTTTTTTTTACATAATCCTAATTTTAAATTTCAATTTCCTAGGAGGTTGCATTATTTCTCTTTATTCTTTCAATCAATTTGTTCATCGAATACTCATTTTTCCTAGAATTTTGAATTATTCAGTTATTTTGCAAGTTTCAAATTTCAAATTCAAATTTCATATTTTAAATTCAAATTCTATTTTCTCTCCTTTATTCAATTTTCTATGCATCTATGGGGTGAACATTATTATGGTTACATGACATATGAGTTTCTTGTTTGATCATATGTGCATATGGAGTTCTTATCTTATTTTGCTAATTCAATTTCAAGTTACATTAAAGATGTTCATGATGTTCCCTTTCATTCATATGATGATAATTTAGTTCTCCCTTTCATTCATAGCTATGATTTACCCTCTCCCAAAATTGATCTCATTAATGAGGGCACATTGGTGAAAAAGGGGAATATGGACACTTCTTTCAAAGATCGCCCTCCTAAAGATGGATCTTTGGAGAATTATGTTCCTTCTCCTAAAAAGTACCTCCCTCATAAGGATTATTTGGTGCAAGAGGATGATATTATGGCTACTTATCCTAGTGATACCATACCTTCTTTTCATGATCTTTCCTCTAAAGATGAAGCATTAGTTACATATGATAGTCCTTTTCCTAGTGAGTGTCTAAAACATAAAGATACCTTAGGAAAAGAGGATGATATTATTTCTCATCATAATGCTCTCTCTCCCAAAAATCAAATCAATTCCATTCATGTTCCTAGGAAACTAAACATTCTTCCTGATTATCATGTTGTGCCTTACACTATATACTAATGAGGTAGTTTATGAGAACATAAGTGAAGCATCATATGCTTTCTTACCTCCTACAATCCTCTCTTAAATTCACTCAAATACACCATCTCCTACCAAATAATAACTCTTAGAAGATGATTGGGGGTCCTTATATTTCACTCCTACGTTTTCTAGAAAGTCTAAGATGCCTCAATTTCATATTCCAATTTTTTCTCTTAACACAAATCTTGAAATTGATTAGGCCTCTTTAAAATTAAATCCAATTCCCCCTAAGAATGAACCCTCTTTTTAACATACACATGGATGCAATGGACAAATGCTTGAATGTGAGTGACAAAGTCATGAGAAATCACACTTTCCTTTGTCAATATCTTCTTATCCATTGTCTTGTAAATCCACACCTTCTCATTCTAATTTTGAGTTACAACAAGAAAATGTGTTGACCAATCTTCTAAATTCCAAATTAATATCTCCTCTTTGTCCTAAACGAAGAAGAAAACATAAACAACATTATGAAAATTCTTCTTTTTGTAAATATCATCAAGCCCAAGGCCATTCTACTAATGAGTGTCAAGCTTTGAAAACACAAATACAACATTACATTGATTCAGGCATATTAAAAATAACATCTAACAATGAATGACATATTCATCATGATCATTTAAAATAACATTCAATTTCCTAATATGTTTCTCCTCACTATGTGACATAGTTAGCTGGGGCTCCTTCTCATTCATGGTGGTACAATTTCAGGTGCAATCATACTTAGTGAAAAACGTAATAGTCTATTTATTCTTGCCTCTATGCTTGGGGGGAAAGAATATTCCTTTTCCTCTTTCTAAGGTTTCACTATTTTCTTTATGGAGTACATCATTCATAATCTTGATGTCCTTTCTTGCACAAAGTTCTCCTTTATGCGAGTGCATGTTTGTTCTGTGAGTGAGATATATTCCATGCTTGAAACGGTACGCCTATTATGAACAATCTCTCCTTGAAGAGATTTTGTGAACCCTCTTCTTTCTCTCTCTTTGCAAACTACCTCTTATATTGTGTTATTCATAACTTGATGTCCTTTCTTGAATGGAGTTATTCTTCATGTGAGCACATGTCTGTTCCGTGACTAGGATCTTTTCCTTGCTTGAACTCTCTCTCTCTCTCTCTCTCTCTCTCTCTCTCTCTCTTTCTCTAAGGATCCACTCTTTCCTATGTTGTGTATGATGTGAGTTTTATTACTTGATGTTATTCCTTGTGTGGAATTGTTGTTGTTCACCCAAGGGTTCTCTCTTATACAAGAGGTGCAAGTCCTTAAGTACAATCTCTTTCACACTTGGTAATGCACATCTATAATAAATCCACCCATCCCCATTGTGTTAAAAGTTTGTCATTCTTCATCAAGAATCCCTTTCACCTAGCAATAGGAGGAAGGATTGAATTCTTGTTCTCTTCTGCGCTTCATTCTAGAAGATGTTATATTTGTCTAGGACAACTCCTCTTGGAGGTAGATATCTTTTGAGCAAAGATCTCTTCTCCTCCAAGGATCTCCTTTACACTTATAGCAAGATATCTCTTTTAAAATATTCTATCCTTTCTTTCAAAGTATTCCCTCTCTTGCTTGGATCTATGACATTGTTGCATGATATATATCTTCTTTGTGTTGAAGGTAGGTATCCTTGTTCTACTTTCGTTAAGATGTCAACATTAAACTATGTTGATATCTTAAGGAGGGGGCACCCACATTGCTCCTTTTGTATTATATTTCTCTCGTGTATTGTATCCCTTATATAGTGGGTCATTCTCGAAACTAGAGCACAACCTCTTAGAGCGAGATGTCGTCACTTTCCTTTCATACAATGGGCCATTCTCAGAACTAGAGCACAACCTCTTAGAACAAGATCTCATCACTTTTCTTTTATACAGTGGGTCATTCTCAAAACCAGAGCAAAACCTCTTAGAGAGAGATGTCGTCACTTTTCTCTTATACAGTGGGTCATTCTCAGACCAGAGCATAGCCTCTTAGAGCGAGATGTCACCAGTTTTCTCTTATACAGTGGGTCATTCTTAGAACCAGAGGGCGGCCTCTTAGAGCGAGATGTCATCACTTTATTGACATTTGTACTATACATCTTATACACGTTGTAGCATACTCGGGGAAAGACTCCTATGAGGTTCTTTGAACCTCACTTGCACACACGTGCATGAGTTTGAGTGGAACTAATGGTGTTCTCACCCTCCTCCCTTACATGGATCACCTAGACAAAATATGGGGGCTAGTTTTCCATGTCCTTTTTTTCTCCATGGATCACCTAATTCTAGGGATGAGATGTCCATGGTTCCTTTTGTTCACCTTTCTTCTCATGGATCACCAAAGTGTGTATTCATATGCTCTCTCTCCTTCCTCTCATGAGCTCATAGTTTTACTATTGATGGTTCATGGATGATGTCAACTTTGCTCTTTTATGTAATTATTGGTGTTTATGTGATGGCATTTGTCTTTGTGTTTCAATTAGTTGTTTGAGACATTTACATCGAGGTCTCTTCGGCTAGTTGATTTATGGTCTCGTATTTTATTTTTGTCATGAGTTGTTTTGTGCTTTGTCTTGTTCTTTTTATTTTGTGTTCTCTTGCATAATGTTTGAGTGAGTTAAGATCTTGAGGTTCGGGACTTGGTTCCTCAATATTAGTGGCGTCTTATACTCCTTGTGATCTTTCTCTGTAACTCTCATCTTTATCTCTCTCTTTCTTCTACTTTACCGATAGTATTGGCATAATCCATACTCCTACTAAAGTGGGGGCTAAATGTAGTGTCATAAAATTGCAACCCTTGCAATTTTGACCACATTTTAGGCCCTCACCTTGTGACTGCATTCCCCTACTCAATTGGGACCCCTCTCTGCATCATCATTTCAAATATTCTCCTGTTCTGACCCCTGCATCACCTTAAGACCCTATCCATGCCCAAAATAGGGAAAGACAGGGGCGTGGTGCCCCTGTCCCCCTTGGACAGGGGCATGGCACCCCTATCCTCCCTCTTAGGGTGGCCCTAAGATGGTTCCATCTGATCCTTGGCCCTAATTTGCTTCTCGAGGACTTAAATTCTCCTATGTCGACCTTCAGTGAGATGAAAATTAATCCTCTGAGGCAAGTATAAAAAGGGATTTAGTCCTCTCATTTGCATAAGAGAAGTGGATCATAAGTAAGGATAAGAGAAAATATACATCAACAAGCGTTCATTTGTTCAATTCTTCAAACATCTCCTTCTTCATGTGTCTTCTTCATTCATCCATTAGAGCAACGTTACAACATTCATTTGCAAGCATGTGTGTGTGTTAGGGTTTTGTCATGTTACATACCATTTCATGCAACATTTGTGATTACATTCAAGAAGCAAAGCAATCATCATCAACAAATTGTAGATCTAAAAGGTATACATTTCCATCATTTACATTTAAGCATTTGCAATTACTTTCTTTCAAGGTTGATTCCTCAACTGGGGTTTGACTAAGGCAAACCCCTATCCACAACCCTTCTTCCCTTCTTTTCTATGTGTAGGTTGTAGGTGTGTAGCTATAATTGCAAGTTTGGGCTTCATTTACAGAGACGGAAAAACCTTTTTCATTTCGCGGATTTTTCGAAGGATCGTGTGCACTTTCAACACGGTCTCAACAACTTTTCTCCAAATTTGCAAAACAAATCTATACCAATCTAAATATCTTCGATCCAAAGTTACAACGTGATCCCGAACTAGTAGCTCCTCATTTCACCCATTTTATCTCTCTTTTCTACATTGTCAACAAGTCAACTCTTCTACTTACAAAAGAGGGTAAATTGCATTGCACCCTTGCAATTCACTTAGTATTTAGATCCTTATTCACTCCAAGGTTTGGATCTAGTGAATTCAACCCCTCTTTTGAATGTAACATATATCCCAAGTAAAAATCATCCTAGTGATTTTCTTTCTCTCTCCTACGTGGGGAATCACTAGGGTTCAATTTTTGACTTTATAGAAACCTATGACACTTATGATAGATTCTATGATGCCTTAAAAGAATATTTAGTGGATTGACTAATCAACTAAGAAAATCACAATCCATTTTAGGGACATAAAGTGTCACAAGAATATTTCATTACACAATGATATTAATGATGTGGATGCAAGTTTGGGGTAGCAACACCTCAACAAAAAAGTGGAGACATATAGAGATTACAAAAAACACTTAATCACACATAGCCTCAAGATTAAGTCTATTGTTCCTTATGAGATTATCCTAGACTTGAGGCTAGGGATTTCCCCTTTGAAGCGTCAACTATGTTTCGGTTGTTAAGCTATCTAAGAAGATTAGATAACATGGAGACTCATCACTGGCCAAAAATGACAACTAGTGAAAAACTAGATAGAAGAAAGAGCACGTGGATGAAACAAAACATCAAATAGATGAGCAACTAGAGTATTAGCATAAGTGAATGTCCAAATAACAATGGGGAAATAAAAAAGTATGTGCAAGGAAAGTTCAAAGAAAGCATGTGGAAAGGGTCACTTGGGAGGAAAAAGGAATACTATGTCAAACATTTTAACCCTACATATGACCATACATAAAAGACCTACATAGGAATGGAAATAAAAAAGAAAGCAAAAATGCTAATTGCTCAGATAAGAACAAGTTCGCACCAACTTTGATGTGAGACCGAAAGATGCATGATACCAAAAGAGTAGTGGGCAGATAAAAGGTGTAGATATTGCACTCAAGAAGCAGTTGACATAAAATAACATTACATCATGAAATGTTCATCCATATCAATTATATTGAGACATTAAAAGGGAACAACTTGGGCGATTTTTTCGAAGAAGAGAAGATAATAAGGGTTGCAGATTTTTTGGTCAACATACACAATAGAATATCCAAGATGCAGAAAGAAAAGGAAATATAGGTGTCGTGTTTTGGAAGTACATGTTTTCTTCGCTGGCTATCTATGGGTCCCATAGGCTGCTTGGCCTTGTGGACGTGATTAAAAACATTCATTCATTCACTCATTCATTCTATGCATGTTACATGGTTTCCTCAATGGTTTTGATGCATTAGGAATCTTGTTGTTAACTGCAATATGTAATAATATTATGGATGTGCAGATACATACATGATTTGTGATAGGTTTCTAAAGTAGGAAGATACTACATGTTGTGTTACAAGATAAAGAACAAGGTTTAGAGATGGGTATTTTTATCCATATTAATATTAACATTTTATATTATAACCTTGTTTTTTAAAGCAGCCAAAAGTAATTGGTTTACCCAGTTACAGTCACATTAACAGTAGAAGAACAACTGTTAGCAGAAAAGCAACAAAGTCACAACCTCCTAAAACTTTCCGCTATCAAAAACCTTAAACATACTAACCATATTAACAGAGTCATAGTAAATAGTAAGATATGCCATGCAAGGCTAAAGCTAACCAAGTCCGTGATTAGCCAGCAAAGATTATAAATACTAAGGCCACAGGGGCCATCCAAAAACTCAAAAAACCACCAAGTAGCAAACATCCTTATTTCTTGCCATAATTGACCTTGGGCAGAAGCCTCCTAGCCCATTCTTTGGTGAAAAATTTAAAGCAGTCTTTGTAGTCGTCTTCCTCCTTCTAATTTTCTTTTTGGGTGTTCTCCTGCAAAAGACAAAGGATGGTCACAGAGTTGTGCATGACTTTCAGCATGAACTTGGTGACCTCATGAAGTCTTTTTTAAGTGAATTCCGCTCAGTTGACAATTTTATGCATTTTCTCATTGAGGGCATCCACTTTCTTTTCCAAATCCAATAGCTAGCCATATGCTTCCTCCTTGATACTACCAGCTTCCTCCATAATAACCATTTTCTCGATCCTAAGGGTAGGGGACAAAGAATTGGTATGGGATTTGGGGTCAACAGTTGGGTTCACAAAGTTGTTAGAGCTTTCAGAGACATGGATAGAGCTTTCAGGATGAGGGGCGAAGGAGGAGTGGGACGGGGCCACTTTTCCAAAGGGGTTGGTATCATCACCCACATTCTCATAATCACTCATGTCATGGGATAAGAAGGGGTCCTTTAAGGGTTTACCTTTTTTAGGTGGTTTGGACGCTAGTCTCACAAAGCGACGGGGGGTGTTAGCTTCATCAGTGATCTCCACATCATAGTCAATTTGTTCAATCTTCACGTTCTTGGGCTCAAAGGGTTTTGATTACTCCAAATGGCAGGCACATTTTTTATTTTTCTTGCTGGAGGAGCCAGGTATAAGCAAAAGAGTAGGTTTTTTTTTTCAGAATTAGAAGTGGCCATGGGCGGGGACTAGCTTTCAAGCACATTTTGGAAAGAAATCATGCAGAGAGGGCAAAGAGCCAGGTGGAAATTATACATGCAAAGAATAAGGCCTTGGTGGAGAATAGTATAATCCTTATTTTTCTTCTTTTCTTCAATAACATCTTTCAAATTAGCAGCCATAGAATGTAGAAGAAAAAATGAAATAGAATAAGATCCCTATTCCTAAGATGATTGAGAAAAGGGAGGTGGTAGTGATAGAAAACCCCATACCGCCCTTTGAGGGTAAAATATTTCATAATAATGTAGCACACCTCATCCCACGATGGGGGAAGCTCCTCACGATTGAACCCACTAGCCCTCTTCACAGGGTTCTCACCATCATGGAAGAATTGATTCAGACTAGTGGTGTCTGCGATACGGCTCTACTTTTTCCATTTTTGACCCTCCATGGAAAGGCTCGTCGCCTGAGCTATAACCTCCCCATTCACTTCAAACAAAATGCCACCCATAGTGACCCTTATATCCACACAGGAAGCCACAAACTATTTAGATAGTCTCTCATTGTTGCCTTTCATGCTCTCCATGAGTTTATCTATCCCTCTTCCGTGCACACAAGCCAAACCGTCGGCTTGGCTTTGAAATGAGTTTATCTAGATAGTCTCAGTCTTCCACCCCCATATCCACTTCCTCTAGCTTAACGATAGTAATGAGAAGCAAGGAAATGGAAATACAAAGTCACTCAAGAGCCAAAGTAGAGTCTAGAAACAAACCCAACAAATTCTAAAATAAGGTAGTGCAATAATCGTCGTGATTATTGCAAGTCATTTTTAAACAAATCTCCCAAGCCCGAGATCTATTCCACTCATGTGAACCATCAATCTGCCCAATGTTTCTTAGGCGAGATAGGTTGTTGCATTCATCACCACCAATTTCATTTGTCTAGATGATTAGAAAAAATACTACCTTTCCCGATATCGGTACTCCGCAAGGAAATAAAATCATTATCCAACCCCCTTGATTTATTTTGGGAATGATGACTAGGCCATATGCCACCACGTGGCATATCCACCCCAAAATTGGCAGGATCCGAATTAAAATTCAAAGTTTGATAATTTAAAATCATCATTAGATTACAAATGGTTAAGAGGTAAAGCTGAGGGGGAAAACATTTTTAGCACTTAAATATTTCTCTCTCAAGGATCTCCTTGGTGGTCACTGGTAGTGGATCAACATTCCTCCAACACTGTAAGCCTTCTTGCAGCATGCCAAAATAAGCCATGGAGTCAGTAGCTACATTCCCTTCTCTGTAAATATGGCCTATAGTGAAAGTGTCAAGGTTAGATAAGAGCATTCTGACATCCCTCAATATCGCTTCCACTTTGCAACCTGTCGCACTTCTTCCACTAACAAACTCCACAATTATTTTTGAATCACCTTCAATTTCAAGTTGTCTGGTACCTATAGCAATGAAAAAATTCATTCCCAATAAAAGGGCCATTCCCTCAAATTGGTTGACAGTATGGTTCCTCAAGCTTCCAGTGTAGGCGACGATAAAATCACCTTGATGATCTCTTATAACACCACCTCCGGCTTGCCAATTATTGTGGGATGCCCCATCAAAGTTTAATTTGAGCCATGAGGGACTTAGGGATTTCCATTTGGCCATTTTTATATTGATATTTTTAGTGTTGTTGAACAACTTAAACTCTAGGGGGAGTTTCCAATGTTCAGCAACCCTCTAGTCAGCCGGGTTAGGAGGTTTTCCATCTACTCATTGAGATATTGTCCATGATCATCTTGAAGAAGCTATTAAAAATATTGTCTGTGGAGCTTTCAACATCTTTGAAGACTTTGTTAATTCTTTCTTTCCAAACACTCCAACATATATGAGGAGGGATCTGCTTCCATAACTTTATAACAAGGGGGTGGTGAGAAGGCGATGACCATCCATTCACAAACTAGTGTATGTCACCATGGAAAACCCAGTGGAGGCCACATTTTTTAAGGATAATGGTCCACAATTGTCTAATGAAAGGGAAGTGGATAAAAAGATGGTTGATAGATTCCTCCTCAGATTTACATAAGATACACATGTTGGGTAATTAGAAGCCCCTTCTCCTTAAGTTATCATGAGTCAACACTTTCCCATGCATGTGAATCCACCAGAAAAAAAAAATCTTTGGTATAAGTTGCGGGTTCCAAATATTTTTTTAGCATTCCATATCCCCATTGAATCTTAAAAGTTGTCTATAAGAAGACCTGACTGAGAAATCCCCAGACTGAGTCCCCTTGTAGAAGAATTTATCCTCATGGAAAGACAGAGGTATCCGCACCATGTGTGAGGGCCTGAAGGTCCAAAGCTTTAGGCAAGAGGTCAAGTCGTTCAATGAAGATCAGAGAGATGTTTTTCCACTTTCCTCTTCTCGACAGAATGCAGTCAACAATGTAATCACCAAATTGGTCCTTTATGATGTACATTAATTGGTAGAAGTGGGTTTCAGCCAAAGATTTATCTTCCAGCCACGTATCCTCCCAAAATTTGATCTTTCTTCCATTTCCAAGTTGCCACTTCAGTCCCTCTCTTATAATAGGTCTAAGCTTAAGCACGTTGTTCCATAATTTAGACCCAGGAGGTAAGCCAATGGAATTCAAGTTGAAACAAAACTGTTCTCTTTCCAAGTACTTATCCTTGATAATGTTACTCCAATCTTCCTCCCCTTTAGCTAAGTTCCAACCCACTTTTGAAATTAAGGCCTTGTTCAAGGTATTTATATTTCTGATACCTAGACCACTCATAGTCTTAGGCAAGCAAACATTATCCCAATTAACCAGTGAGAGGTGTTTATTTTCTTCCATACCAGTCCAAAGGAAGGTTCTTTGAATCTTCTCAAGCTTCTCCCCCATAGATTTCGAGATCTTGAATAGGGAAAGGAAATAAATAGAGATACCCTTGAGGGAGGCAACAAGAAGCTGAAGCTTCCCCACACTACTAAGGAATTTACCCTTCCAACCCATGAGTTACTTCTATATTCTTTCAATGATAGTATTCTAGAAAGTCATAGTCACCTCTTTGACATTAAGAGGGAGACCCAGGTAAGACCCAGGTAAACTGGTAGAATGACACCCAAGAATATTAAGAATTTTAGTCTACAAGTCAATGGGGGTGTTGAAAAAGTAAAGATTCCTTTTATTATAGTTAACACATTGGCATGAAGCAAAGGCATATTTAGAAAGTAGGTTCTTCCAGTGTTTAGAGTCTATCACAAAGGATTTACCAAACATGAAGGTGTCATCCACAAATTGTTGGATCATGGAAGGGGGGATAGTAGAAGGAACTTTGATTCCCTATATTCTTCCATTGGCCACCATATTCAGGAAATTTCTACCAAAAACATCTGCAATCATAATAAAAGGGTAGGGGGATAGGGGGTCCCCTTTCCTAATACCTTTTTTAGCTTTGAAGCAACCCCTAGGAACCCCATTGACCAAGATAGAGAATTGAACCATAGACACACACTCACAAATAATATCAACAATTTTGGGATTAAAGCCAAGTTTTGAGAGAGTTTTAAACAAGAAGCACCAATTGATTTTATCATAGGCTTTTGAGATGTCCAATTTAAAAGCTATACTTGGGGATCTGCTCTTGTCCATGGAATGAATAATTTCATGAGTGGCAATGGCTGCATCCAAGATTTGACGACCTGGGACAAAGCCTTTTTGAGAAGGGTTGATAAACTTGGGAAGAAGCGGTTTGATTATGCTCACTAAGACCTTAGAGATGATCTTATAAATAGTATTGCAGAGACTTATAGGCCAAAAATCCATCATACATTTAGGGTCCTAAGACTTGGGAACAAGAACAATGTAGGTGCTTCCAATATATCTCCTCCTTAGATAGAATGTCCTTCTATTTTTTTTCGTAGTCCTCTTCTTCGTGAAGGATGAAGTAGGGAGGATCACCAAAATCCATAATGCTTTCAATTTTGTCCAATCTAGAGCACATATCCTTCTTCTTCTTGAATATGTCACCAAAAGTAGCTTTATTCCAACCTTTCACTTCCTGTTGGATGAGGTTCAACTTCTTAGATATCCTTAACATAGTTGTCCCTTGGACAGGGGAGGCTCACCACCTCCTAACCAATTATCTAAAATCTGGGTGGGAGGCCCACATAATCTTGTATCGAAAAGGAGGGGGTCCCAAGGGGGGTCTGTCATCCTAGTGGAGGAGGAGAGGTTTATGGTCAGAGGTAGTCCTTGGGAGGGTCATTAGAGACGAGTTGTGACCAACATTTCATTTAGTATAGATTTAAAATTTGTTCAGTCTGACTTGGATTAGGTGGTTCCCTTTCCTATTATTAGACCAAGTGAAAGGGACATGTTGAAGACCTAAATAAAAAAGACTAGTAGCATTTATAAGGTTGGCTAAATCCCCATACTATCAGAATAATCCATAAGACTGCTACATTTCTCAGAAGGGTAGAGAGGGGTGTTGAAGTCACCAGCCAACATCTAGTGAGTATTTTGATCCTCAAGGATGTAATAAAAAATTTCCTCCCAAACTAGATGTCTTCCCATCTTAGAATTTGGTGCATATATATTGAACAGGTGCCAATAGAGTTTACCAAGTTGGAAGGTCACCGCCATATAGTTCTATGAGCTCACATGTAAAGTACCTTGAAGCTTGTAGGGGTTCCAAAAGGTATAAATTCCACCAAATGCCCCCAAAGCCTCCACATATAGAAACACAACACCCGACCAAAGTTTTCCAACAACCATTGCAAAATTTTGGTAGGAAATTTTGACTTCTTGCAGTAAACAGATATCAATATTCATATCTAAGATATACTGATTTATAAAAAATTTCTTTTGGGGGTTGTTGAGTCCCCTAATGTTCTAGGAGAGGAACTTTATTTCTTAGTTTTTTTTATTTCCATCAAGGGTCATCTATCACCCCTTTTCAATATCCCTCGCCATAGCTTTCTGCCTCAGCACTCTTTCAGTTGGTCTTCCAACTTTGTTGTCAGTGTCCACGTCTGCCTTCTTAGTCCTATTTTTTTTCTTCTATGTCAACCATTCCTCATTATCCATAAAGAGAAATACAGGGGGGGAGGTCTTCATATTAGATTTCAATAGGTTCAACTTGGGCAAGTCCTCCAAGGTCAGAAAATTGCTATGGGACTAGGATGGAGATGTGAAACCTGGCTGATTTAGTCTCCCCGAAATAGATTTCTCGTCACAAGTTTTCTTGGGGTTTTGATGAAACATGGTGTTGGCTTCACCATTCAGAGGAGAGGTATGGTGAGAATCATCCTTATCCATTGAGGGGAAGGTAGAAGGATTAGGGAATAAACATAGGCTTATTGATGAATACTAAGAGGGGGGGTGAATTAGTATACCAAAAACTAGTGTAAACAAACTCTTAAACAGTATAGCAGATAACCGGTAAAATAGATTCACTAATAATAAAGTTAAGATAAATGCAAACCAAATAGCAAACAAATCATTCACCCATAAGAGCACAATCACCATAACACAAGATATTTGACGTGGAAACCCAAATGGGAAAAACCATGGTGAGAAGAAACTCACAAGTAACTATCTGCATAATAGAAACTAGACCAGTTAAGGTCATACAATGTTCTTCACCAGAACAGATCCTGTTAGGAATCTAGATCTTTGTTAGGAGATAAGTCCTGTTAAAGACTACCTTATTAGAGGATTTCAGATCCACAGTTGTGAACCACCTTGTTAGAGGATTTACAAAGGCTTTGCTAGACCTACTCGGTTAAGGGTTTCAGACTTGTTGAAGATGTGAGTAATCAATAAGTGAGTGATCTAGCTAATAGCACAATCTGCTTAATTAGATCCTTGATAGCTCATTGTTAATGCATTTTGGCATTACTTCAGTCTTCAATATCTCCACACTTAGTCTCTTTACATAGACCTAATCTTCTCTTCAATGATCGCACATAACCTTTTTTTTCACACACCTCACATACATCATGCATATAAACCCTAGACATGATGTCCTTATAAAGGAATCTGATTTCATGTCGGTCCAATAGGATTAGACTACAAGTTCCTAGGTTCATTGCATCTAGACAAATTTGGTAACACGACACAAACACGTCGTCAAAGTATCGGTTGATGATAACTCATCACACATTACAGAAATACCAGTTGGTAACTCATCATAGAGTAATACCGGTTAATACAATATACCGATTACTGGTTTGTCAAAAATGAAGACTGGTAGATCGAAGTGTTCCGATCAAAAATTAACTACCGCTTGTGATCCTCGAACCGCTTGAGGTCTCCATACCGTTTGAGCTCTTCAGTCAATCTGTGATCGGTAAACATCTTCTGCAAAATACCGATAGTCTAAAGACTATACACAATACCGGTTGGAACAATTACGGGTTCAGCATAACTCATACATCAAGAAAGTGTGTCCAACATAAAGAAAGTGTGTGTCCATCAATGACAATCAAAATATCATCAAAATTCCAACACTTATCATCGGGGGGATTTCCCCATCTTCAAGAGTCTCAACTGATCTCAATTTTCTCATAGAATCAGTAGGAGTTTTGATTATATCAAGGAACTTATGGTGTGGGGATAGTCTTTAGTCACCCCATAGGGGTAAATTAGTCCCTTAGGGCTTGAGGATGAGGGTGCACTTGGGATTATAGTATCATCATTAACAATAATTTTCTCTTTAAGCTTGGGTTCACTAGCAATTAGGGCTTTACAATCAACAATAGTGTGTCCCTGCTTAGCACATTTCTAATAATAAAGGGTAGCATTTTCATAGACCAGAGGCTGAGACCATTTTCCCAATTTTGATTTGAGGGACACAAAGTTGGGCAATGCTTTTTTAATAGCAACATTAACACAGAATATTATAACCTTGTTATTACTAGATAACTCAAGAAGGGTTTGATGGTGTTGAAAGAGTACTATCTTTTTTTAAAATCTAAAATGGGTTTTTCCACATACATATTTTTTCTCTTCTTCTTATCTTATTTGTCCACCAAATATTTTTTTTGGTTGGTAATATTTGTTTTTTTATTGCATCAAAATAAGGTAAAAGTTTACATATAGTAGAAATTTGGGCTTCCAAGCTTTCAAAACAACCCAATGTTAAAAGCTAAACATACAATCACCTACAAAAAAGAAGCCACCTAGCCTTAACAGTCCTATTACACCAATAAACGCCCACAAGATAACCACCCTGAGAAAGGGATATTCTACAAAAAAACTAGTCGACTGCACATAAACCATCACAAAATTTAAACTATGAACCGTCCTAAATAGACAAAGACTTACGCCAGCTCCTTTCAAAAACACGTAATAGAAACAACATCCATTGCAAAGACAAAAAGGGGACCATTACTCAACTTAACCAATTACCCTTCATGAGAGCGATGCCTGACTTCCTTCCTAGCACCAGCTCCTCCAGTATTTCTAACACCAACCCTCTGCCTGCCCCTGTTCTTGGATCGACCTCTTCTATGAATCTCCCTCGGTCAAGATCGAGTCAAAGCATTCTCTTCTCTCTCATGATGCCAAATAATTTCCTTGAGTCTCTCCCAAGCCTGCCTTCTTTCCAGCTCATAAGCGTCTTTGTCTACCTTTCCTACCCACCTAACAATGGAGACAATGCCAAATTTATCAGCATCCCAAATATCCCCAAACCCTTCTGAGTAATCCATCCCTACTCCTAGAATAGCCCACTCCAATATGGAGTCCAATCCATCCAACATCTCTTCTTCAAATATTGAAGTGACAACCCACTTAACAACTTTTGTGTCTTCTCCTAACTCCAAACCATAGACAATGATCATGAATATTACATCCAATTGACTCTCCACCACACTTTATTCTCCATAAACAAGGGCCCCAAAACCCCTAAGGCAACATTAACCGCATCCTCTTCCTTAAAGTGCAGAAAGCCTTGCATTCTTTCTTTGCTAACTGGCCTCTTGAACCCCTTATGCTATTTCTTCGTGCTAACTGTGAAATTTGCTTCCATGGATTTTAAGCCACACAACTCAAAACAGTTCTCCTTCACCCAAACTAGAGAACGTGACTGAATTTGCTTTTCAAAGCAGCTTCATCTAAAGATTGCAGTGCCTTAAATGCCAACCTAAATAAAGATTGTGAATCTATCTACCAAGCCTCAAAAACCTACCAACTCAGATAAAATCATCCTTGAAGACTTAAGTCAGGCATTGCCAACATCTTTCACACATGCAAAAATCCTTATCTTACTAAAATGAGCAATTGGAATGAAGTAACCCGAGAAGCCACGTACATCCGCCATCATTTTAAAAGCTAGGAAAAACCTAAAATGTCGCCATTCCAAACTTAAATGCCCAATCACAATTAATTTGTCTTTAATAACACATTAAAAAACCCATCATCTTCCACACCTTCATAATAATCGCACGATTAGTCACTGCGAGAGGGCATCATCTTGATAACACCACCCAACAAAAAAAATTTCAGCAATCATTACACTTACATCACATCTAAATTAGGATCCCCTTGAAAATCTTCTAGCCTCAAGTCACCTTCCTGCTCAAAAGACAGTGCCCATTTTGATAATTTATCTGCAGTTTGATTTCCTTCGCTACGAATGTGGCTCACCTTAAAATTATGAAAAGATTTCAAATCTTCAATGATCAAAGAGATATATCCCTGTAATTTCCAAGCTCTGATATCCCCATTCATAATGGCCTAGATTATTATTAGAGAATCCCCCTCTAAATTTAGATTATGCATTCCTAAGCTTCAAGCCAACCTGACAGCTAAAAGTGTTGCTTGAGCTTCAACCTCATTATTAGTGCTCCTCCTTAATCTTTTAGCTCCACACTTAATTAAATCACCTTTCTCATCCCTAATGGAAAACCCTGCCCCTGCCAAATTTCTATTGGCTTGTGTAGCCCTGTCAAAATTTACCTTGAACCAACCCCTTGTTGGAGGGCTCCAACAAACACACAACTCCAACTTATTACTAGCATTGTTTCTTAATGTAGAACCATGTCTTATTTTAATTCTAGGTCATGAACTCTAAATTCTTCTATCCTCTATAGTAAAGGGGGTAGTCAGTGAAACGGACTGTGAGGCTGTAGCACCAACAACTTCTTCGATCACCCAGTTAATTCTACCCAACAATCTTCTAACATCTTCCCCTTTATCCAAAAAAATTCTACGATTGTGCTCTTTCCATATTTTCCAAATTAGTAGAGAAGGACGTATTTTTCAAATAATTGAAAGATTAGACTTCCTAGGTTGTCTTGGCCAGCTTTCAAACACTTCTTTAAGCGTGAGCTGAAGCGGACCTTGCCAATTTAGCTTATCTATTAAATTCATCCAACACCTCGAAGCCACTTTGCATTGGAGACATAAATGGTCCACAGATTCTTCCACCTTGCCACACATCACACATTTAGAAGGGCCCATTAATTCAAGACGTTTCCTTCGATCCCTAGTAAGAATTTTGCCTTTCACTGCTAACCATGCAAAAGCACCAGCTTTAGGTAAGCAATGTTTGTTCTAAAACAAGTCCCAAATCCTTGAGGGTTCCTCGTCCCTACCTTCCAATAATGGATATCCTAGTTTTATAGAATAATTTCCATCCAGAGAACCACACCAAACCACCTTATCCTCTTTCCCTGTAAGTAAAACCTTCCTTCGATCTAAAACCTCATTGAGCTGAAGCTGTGACTGATTTGAGAGACCAGTTGATGACAGATATTCCACACCCATTTAGTTCCAAAAGCCCCATCAACAACCACCATATAATATTTAACATGGTCACCCCATAGAGGCACCAAAAAGTCCTTAATAGTAGAGAAATCTGCAATGTCTTTGATAGTTGATTTCCTTGCCCAAGAATCTTCCCAAAACTTAGCGCTTGCACCATTACCAATTTGCCATGTTAGATGGTCAGTAACAACACTTTTGCAACTAACTATGAAATTCCATATAGCTAAACCTTTGGGAGGGTTGCTAATTGTAAAAATTCTATGATCATCTAAGGAATCCAAATATTTAGCTCTCAAAACCTTAACCCACATTTGATTCGGATAAGTATACAAATTCCAAACTAACTTAGCCCCAAGAGAAACATTCATCTTTTGCCAATCCCTTAAACTTTCTCCACCCTTAACCTTTGCTTGACAAACTTTATCACATGCCAATAAAGGGATTCTATCTTAATCATTTGCCCCATTCTAGAAAAATTTCCTCATTCTTTGTTTTATCACACTAATCACCTTTTTTCGGGATCTTGAGACACATCATTGAGAAGATAGGAATGACAGATACAACTAACCTTAACATTAAAATCCTTCTAGTCGAGGTTAGCCACCGACTTTTCCATCCATCCAATTTATTTAGACAACTATCAATCAAGTTTTTTCATAGACCAGACTTATTTGCTCCACCAAACAAAGGGGTGCCTAAATATTTACTGGGAAGATTACCTAGATTCATGCCCAAAATCTTACATATATCCCTCTGCTTACCAGGCTTTGTGTTAAAAAAAAGATTTTGGACTTGAACCAATTGACACGCTTCCCTGATGCATGCTCGTAATCATCCAAAGTTCCCTTAATAACCCAAGCCTCCCTGGCTAATGCATCTCCCACAAGGAAAGTGTCATCAGCAAATTGCAAATGTGTAAGAGGGTTCACACCATCTGCAATTTTAATTCCTTTCCATAAACCTTCACTACACTTCTTAGAAATCAACCTACCGAGCACCTCCGCCATGATAATAAAAAGAAAGGGGGAACGAGGTTCCCCTTGTCGAATTCCTTTCATAGACTCAAAAAAACCTTGAGGGCTGCCATTAATAATGACAAAAAACCGAGTCGAGTTGATGCAAATATTAATTCAAGAAATCCACTCCGCACTAAAACCAAATTTCAACAGAACTTGAACAAGGAAATTCATATTAACCTCATCATAAGATTTCCTTATATCCACCTTAACCATCATCTTTTTTGTTCTTTCCATTCGAATAGAGTGGAAAACTTCATGCGCAAGGATGATGCCCTCATAAATTGATCTACCTGGGGAAAAACCAATTTCTTCACTTGATATCATAGATTACAGAACAAGTTTTAATCTATTAGCAATTACCTTAGAAATCACCTTGTATATGGTATTACATAAATAAATCAGATGAAAATCATCGAAGGATGAATAATCCACCTTCTTTGTAATCAAAGCTATAAAGGTGTTATTGAAATCCTTTCACACAAAGCCTCCTTTCCTTGATTCCTCCACCACATCCAGAATATCCGTTGCGAGGATGTCCCAGATTTTTTGATAAAATAGAGCAGGGAAGCCATCCAATCCAAGAGACTTATCTAATCTTAACCCAAAAACAACTCTTTTAACCTCCTCCATAGTCACTGGATCCATAAGCATCTTGTTTTGTTCTTCCCTAACACACAAGGGGATAAACTCCAAAATATGATGGGGATCTGCACCAAGGTTTGCTTCACCATTAAAAATATCTGAAAAAAGTATCTAACCACCTCCAAAATAATTTGTTTCATGTCTGAAAGAAGAGCCCCATCACCATTCCTAATCAAGAAAATCTTGTTGTGAGTCCTCCTTACTTTAACTGAGGTGTGAATTTTTTTTGTATTTCTATCTCCATCCTTTAACCAAGTCTCCCTAGATTTATGTCTCCAAAATATTTCCTCTCTAGCTAATACTTCAGAGTAGCATTTATTGAGACCCATTTCTTTGTTAAAATCCTCTTCATCCATTCCCTAGCTAATGATTTGTTCATGAGCCATTTTTAGCTCTTCTTCTATCCCTATTTTCTCACTAAAAATATTTCTGAAAGACTCCCTGTTCCATTTTTTGAATTGTTCCTTTAAGAATTATAGCTTCTTGAAAAATATGAAAGCTTTATTGCTAGATTTTTCTAGAATATAACGCCACCAACTCTCAACCAAATTTTTGATATTACTATCTCTTAACCACACAACTTCAAACTTAAAGGGGCATCTGTCCGGAGAAGTATCCTCCTGAATTCTAAGGCATATAGGATAATGATCTGATCTTGTTATAGGAAGGATTTCAGCCACATAGTTCCAATGACTATTAGACCAATCCCCCACAATAAAAAACTTGTCTAACCTCTCAGCAATATTCAAAAACCCGTTCCTCCTATTATTCCAAGTGAAATCCCCCATTCTAAAAATAATTTCAAAAAGCCCAAATTCCATTACAAAAGCACTAAAATCTCTATGACTCTGCCTGTTCCAACCCACACCACCCATTTTATCCGAGGGATGCAAAAGAGCATTAAAATCCCTACCAAGAATGAATAAGTTTTCCCTGTCTTGTTTCATAATGTCTAAAAGATTAGCCCATAACTTCTTTTTCAGATTTGGGTTATTAGGCCCATAGATGTTAATAAGATAAAAACTTGTGTGTAGTTGTTTTGACTTGATTTTCAGCCACTGCCACCATCTATTTTCCCTGATAACCTCCACCTTAATAACTGAGTCCCGCCATAGAACAAAAAGGCCCTTGAAGGTACCTTGAGCTTCAACAAGACTACATTGCTAGATATGAAACTTCCTAGAAAAGATTCCAAAATCATCTTCCTTAATTTTAGTTTCTTGTAACAAAACTATATCAGGTCTAACTTGATCAAGACACCTCTTGATCATGCGAATGCCCTTGACATTCCATGAAAGGGACCTCATTACTTCCAGGAAAAGGCCTAGCCTCTTCTCGATCTCAGTTTGCTTTGGCCTACAACATTGCTCACCATCTCCAATTTGACCCTATTGGATTTGGCTCCCCTCTTCTTTTTCTCTCCCACTTTGGCTTTCATTTGGAGAGAAAGCGTCATCTGCAAGGATCTCTTATCCTTCATTCTTGTGAGAGCCTTTAACCCCAGTTCATCCTCTCCTTCCAACGAGAAGGTAGACAATTCCTCTGAATCTGATTCTAAGAAACCTCCTCCACTATCTTTGACCCCTTAAAAGGAACTTTCAAGATTTCTTATCGGAGAGATTTGATTGTCTTTGTAAATAGGTTCCTCCATATCTGAATCGGGATTAAAATTCTACATTTGAGCATTATCCTTTCAATAAATTTGGTTGGGAGGCAAAGAAATCCCCATTTGAGGTATTTCTAAGCAATCTGTTTTGGGCACCATCTCCTTTTCAAAGGAATCATCACCTAATTCTCTAAGGGAGCCACCAACTCCAACATCCCTAAAATCCAATCTTAAAGGGATCTGATCACCAATGATATCACTTTGAATATTAACCTTGCCTCTTGATTTGACCTCATCTAGACCCATTGAATCTACCATCTCAAGCCTTCCTTGAGAAAAAACATCACAGACTAAAATGTCCTCTACTAACTGATTTTGCATCACTTTTTTACCTTTATCATCTTTTTTACAAGATCCCGGAGGATGAACTTTAGCATTACATTTAGAACACGATTCCATATCTTCCTCTAGAATAATCGTTTGCTTCCATAACCCCAAGCCTTTTTTGATCTCTATTATGTTAGGAAGATTGTGTATTGGTTTCCAGTTAATACATAACCTAGAAACCATACTAAAATTAGAGGCATCTATATCCTCCTCCATCAATACAAACTCACCCAGTTTGTTCCCAATTTGTTTAAGGGTTTCCAAATCCTTATATTTCTGAGGAAGCCTTGGAAATCTTAGCCAAATGAGGACAATATTAACCAAAGCCTCATAGGGGTTAAAGTTAGGTTCCTAGTTTAAAATGGTGAACCCTTTTCCTTCTATAAAAAAAAGGCCCATTCTCAAGAATCAAGTCTCTATCTAGGGCAGTAGGGCAAATAACTTGATAAAAAGCATTGCCTAGTGTTTTAAGATCCATCTCTTCACCCCAATTTTCATTACACCAATTTTGAATTTTGGAAAAAGTCGGCCATGCACCTCCCCATTTAAAAAAAAGAGCTTTATCTAATAAAAAAGGAATCGGCTCACTCCATTCCTCATTTGTTATTTCTAAGGAAAGAACCTGACTATATTATGCATTAGGGTTTACCTCTAGAACCTTTGCTTCTTCAGGAAAAGGTTTTGGTCGCCAAAACTTCTCTTGAACTATCTGGAAATCCATCTTCGGACCTGAATAAAGCTCCTAAAATCCACCAAAGCCTCCACCCTTACGTGCCCTGGAGGAACTAACACCATGCTCACCAAACCGATTCCAACCTTTTGATATCACTGGAGCCTTCCATGTCCATCTATTTTAGTTGTTTTGCTTTCTAAAACCATTATTCCAGCAATTGTTGAAACTTTTGTCAAAAGGGCACCTGGTTCCTGCACCACCTCTGTAGAGGAAACCATCATGCTTCTTGAAGCGTGATCTACCGCTCTAGTCCGCCATTGACTTTACACCCCGATTAAAAGGGTTTATGATAACACTAGTGAGAATCAAACCAGAGTTGATGCATAGCACCGAGATCATTAGCCTAACACTATGCCTCACGACTCACCTTCACACCAACTCGGCTACTCATGCACCCTTAAAAGAGTTTATGGTAACACTAGTGAGAATGAATCAGAGTTGGTGTGTAGCACCGGGATCATTAGCCTAACACTACACCTCACGACTCTCCTTCACACCAACTCGTCTACTCATGCACCCTTAAAATAGTTTATGGTAACACTAGTGAGAATCGAAACGAATTTTATGCAGAGCACTGGGATCATTAGCCTAACACTATGCCTCACAACTCACATTCACACCAACTTGGCTACTCATGCACCCTTGAAAGGTGTTATGGTAACACTAGTGAGAGTCGAATCGGAGTTCATGCATAGCACTGGGATCATTAGCCTAATAGTACGCCTCATGACTTGCCTTCACACCAACTCGGCTACTCATGCACCATTTTTCCACCCAAGTATTTTGTTTATTTATAAAAGTGGATTTTATAAATTGTTATGTTATTCAAAATTTTATATCTATATGTAGAACTAAACAATTATATTATTAAGATTAATGGTGTCCAAATAAATATTTCCCAACACTCTCATCCCACCTCCTCTTGCTTGACCTCCTCTAAATTGGTTTGATCTACTAGGGATTGTCCTATTGGGAATTGTACTATTGGTGCTTGTTCTATTGAGGATTATGCTACTAAGATATATGCTATTGCCTCTCATACTTGTTGGCATTTGGCATTATAATAGACAAGGAGAGATTGTTGGCATTTCAATAAGGATATTGAGAAGGTTGTTGATGATTATGGATATAACTGATTAAGGATGTTTACTGTCTTGATATTATTATTTTGTCATTGATGTCAAGAAATTGATTTTCTAATTCAGTATGATGTTGCCATAGCTTGAGAAGTATTATTTGATGAGTATAAAGATGTCGGTAAAAGACACAGAAAGAATATGATGAATAAGGGGAGAAATAAGTTATTCAATGGGCAACTATTACCGAGTTAGACAATGATAAGATCATGATGATTACATTGTTTTGCTATCCTACATATGTTATTGATTGAAAGGTTAATACTATACTATGTACCGAGCAAATAACCTAGTCAGTAAACCCTAAGGTTATCGCTATCGATTAATGAAGGCAGAATGTCTATCGAGTAAAGTTTAGTATTTACCGAGTTGCAACTGAGTAATAACAGAATACATTAAATGATTACATGCATTGTTTAATGAAGGAAGCTGATGAGCTGGCTATGATTAAATGATTGGTATGCCGTGAATGAAGTTTGTTAAAGAATCTATGGCAAAGGAAAATCGGCAGGAAGATCTACAGCTTAGATTGAACTGCAATACCCTAGCACAAGTTCCATGAAATATATGCAAGTTCCAAGGCGGGGCAAAACGTTTTCAGATCGAAGGATACATTGAACCTAGACAAAGTTTGAAGATCTGATGGCTATTATTGATCATGGGAAATGTGATCAAGGAGATTAAGTGGTTGGCTAATTGTTTATAAATAGGGAACTGTTGATAAACAATGTATGCGGCCAAGTGTATGCACAAGGATGCTACACAGTGATTACCGAGCACAGAAGCTTGAAGACCTGTTTTGAATAACAGAGTATAGAGCCTAGCAGATGGACAAGATTAGTTCTATGTCTATATTGTATTGAGCAAATAAGAATTTGCTTTAGCATTTTAGATGTGAAGTTGTAGATAGATTTTTATTACTGTTATTTTGTAAAGTGACAAAAAATCTCTTAACCGAGTGGACTTAATAGTCTTATTTGTAAAACCCTCTAGCAAGGTGACATTCTGATTGAGTGTTTGAAATCCTTTAACAAGGTCACTTCTAAAAAAGGTGAAGATCCTAACAGATTTGAGGGAAATCCCTTAACCGGGTCACATCTAGCAATGTGTCTGTAATCTTTAACAGGATTTGCTTTTGACCGAGCATACTCTAGAAGAGTATATTTCTTAGTGGGTCCAAAATCCCACAATGGTTTTTCCCTATTTGGGTTTCCACGTTAAATCTGGTGTTATGAGTGTTATGATGTTTATATGCTTTTGAGTTTGCATGTTTAGCAGTTTTGGTTATATTACTGAAGTATATGTTACCGAGGTTGAATCTGTTGTTTTTATGGAAGATTAAGTTTGTATGATTCACCCCCCCCTCTCATCTTGTTGGCTATTAGATCTGTACTTATCATTAAGTATCATAACTATCAATTGGTACTAGAGCTTTGGACTCCGGAAAAAAAAGTTTAAAGGTACTTGAGGAAAAGATCCAAAGATGTATAAGAGGGATGCACCGAAGCTGAACAAGTCAAGTCTCTCTACATGGTAGAAAAGGATGAAGCTGCACCTATCAAGAGTTGGAGAATATGCTGTATATTATCTGGAGAATGATTTCATCACACCGAGCACCTATCCATTGACTATGGAATAGATAAAAGCAAAGCAAGAACATATTCAAGCAATGATTGAAATAACATCTGCATTGACCGATTCAGAGTTTAATGATCTAGAAGGCTGCAATGATGCAAAGGCTATGTGGGATAAGCTCATATCGGTGTATGGTGGAGATGAACATGTTCAAAGAGAAAAAGTGGATAGTCTAAGAGGACAACTTGAATATATGAGGATGAATGAAGGTGAGAACATAACCCAGTACAGTACAAGACTAAAGGAGATTGTCAATCAAATCAAAGGAGCAGGTGGAACTATTGAAGAAAAGGATATAACAAGTAAGTTGTTAAGAACCCTTCTACCGGCTTTTGCAATCCGAGTCTCTGCAATCAATTAATTAAGGTCTGTACCTAATATGCCAGTTTCTTTAGATGCTACTATTGGTAAGCTACATGCATTTGAGTTAAGTAACTTTGATAACAGTGGGTCATCGATAAATAAAGTTGAATTTGCATTTAGTTCTTTTCATATTGGTGAATCTGATGATTACAATGATAGAATGAGTAAGTACACTAAAAGGGGTCATAGTGGAGCAAGTGAAAGATTTCGCAAGAACATGGAGGAAGTACACAAACTATATGAGGAAATCAGAAAGCAAGAAGAGTTTGAAGCACTATTAGCCAGAAGGTTACCAAGAGGCAAAGGTAAGTATAAAGGAAAACTACCTTTGAAATGTTTCAATTGTGATAAGATAGGACATATGGCTTCTAACTCTCTTGACAAAGACTCTACTGAAAAGAGAGATTACCGAGATGATAGATAAAAAGATAATCATTACAGAGGACACCGAGACTTTAGAAGAAGAGATAGAAAGTCATGCTTAATAGCCGATGAGGAATCCAATGATAATAAATGAGATGAAACTGATACAGAGGAAGTAGTTTATGTGGCTATCAAAGATGGATCAGATGAAGAAAGGTATGAAGAAAAAGCCCTTATATCTCACATAAATACTAATGATTCCTGGATCATAGATAGTGGATGCTCACATCACATGACAGGTGATAAACACAAGTTTGTTATGTTAGAAGACTATGATGGAGGCTATATAAGATTTGGTAATGATGCACCATGTCCGGTAAGAGGTAAAGGATCCATAACACTTCTTGACAATGCAAGATGCAATGATGTTTATTGGGTTGAAGGTTTGAAATACAATTTGTTGAGTGTAGCACAGCTAAATAATACATGATACCGAATAGAATTTCAGAAAGGAATTGTCAAAGTTCATGACAAGCATGGAAAGTTAGCTGCTACTGGGACACAAACAAAAGGTAACACATTTCATCTTGACTCAACTCGGAATAAATGTTTGTATGCAAAGATAAATGATACCTGGTTATGGCATAAAAGGTTTTGTCATGTAAATTTTGATAATCTGATCAAAATAAGCAAGAAGCACCGAGTAAGAGGTCTACCAAGTCTTGAAAAACCTAAGAATGCTATGTGTCGAGGATGCCAGATGGGTAAAATGAAAAGATCAAGATTTACAAGTAAGTCTTACACTTCTAAGGAAATTTTAGATCTTGTGCACACTGATCTTTGTGGTCCTATGAAAGTTCAAAGTTATTATGGTGATAAATATTTCATATTATTTGTGGATGATTACTCAAGGATGATGTCAGTAATGTTTTTAAAAGAAAAATCAGAAGCTTTTCAAATGTTTAAATGGTACAAGGCAAGAGTTGAAAATGAAATAGGAAGACAACTGAAATGTCTTAGATCAGATAGAGGAGGAGAGTTCACATCTGATGAGTTCAACTTATTCTGAAATGATCATGGTATTAAAAGACAAGTCTCTGCACCGAGAACTCCACAACAAAATGGAATTGCTGAGAGAAGAAACAGATCTATTGTGGATTGTGCTAGAACCCTGATGATTGAAAATAAAGTGCCACAAACAATTTGGAGAGAAGCAATAAGCACTGCAGTTTACACCCTGAACCAAGTACAACTGAAGAAAGGTACTTTGAAGACACCTTATGAAATCTAGTATGACAAGAAACCTAATGTAAGTTATTTTAAAATCTTTGGAAGTAGATGCTATGTACAAAAGGATGATAGAAATGGCAAGTTTGATCAAAAAAGTGAAGAAGGAACATTTCTTGGTTATTCTTCTAGAAGTAAAGCATTTAAATGTCTAATCAAATCATCTAACAAAATAGTAGAAAGTGCAAATGTGAAAATTGATGAATTTGCAGAAAGAAATGATGAAGGAAACTCCAAAGAACCAAAAGATTATGATAAATTTGTCTATGTTCAACTGACAAGTCCTACCGAGAAACCTGCAAAAGGAAATGAAGAGAATATCTAGTTACTGAGTGATGAAGAAGATCATACAAAGCCTACTGAGCCTGTATTAGCCAAATATGTCAGAAGACATCATGCACCAAGTCAGATTATAGGAGATAAGGATGATCCAGTGATGACTCGGAACAAATTGAGACAGAACACATGTCTGATATCTGAATTTGAACCAAGAATAGTGAAAGAGGCATTTAACAGTGAAGATTGGATAAATGCTGTGACATGAGAGATTGATCAAATCAAGAAAAATGACACATGGACACTGGTCCCAAGACCAAAGGACAAAAATGTAATCGATACAAAGTGGATTTTCATAAACAAGTTGATTGAAAAAGGAGAGGTCATTCGAAATAAAGCAAGATTAGTTTGCAAAGGTTATGCCCAAGAAGAAGGAATTGATTATGGTGAGACTTTTGCACCTGTGGCAAGACTTGAAGGAGTAAGAACATTGTTGGCATATGCTACTTACAAGAATTTCAAGATATATCAGATGGATGTCAAATCTGCATTTCTAATGGAATATTAGAAGAAGAAGTTTTTATTGAACAACCTGAAGGATTTGCTGAAGACAATAATAAAGATCAGGTATGTAAATTGAACAAAGCTTTATATGGTCTGAAACAAGCACCTAGAGCATGGTATGAAAGATTACACTCTTATTTAATCAAGATTGGTTTTATAAGAACAAGTGAAAACAACAATATTTACATGAAGAAAGATGAAAATGGAATACTAATCTCAGCCATATTTGTTGATGATATTATATTTTGTGGGAATGACTCTTTATGTAAGAACTTTGGAAATGAAATGAGCAAAGAATTCGAGATGTCATTAATTAGTGAGATTGTATTTTATAGGTTTACAGGTACTGCAAATGAAAGATGAGATTTTCATTACTTAATCCAAGTACATAAAGGAAATCTTGAAGAAATTTGGAATGGAGGATTCAAAACCAGTAAGTACTCCTATGACTACCAACTGTAAATTATCAAAGAATGATGAACCTGTATCTGTTGATAAGACACTTTACCGATCCATGATTGGAAAGCTACAATATGTTGTTCACAATAGGCCAAACATAGCACATGTAGTAGGTATAGTTGCAAGATTCTCTGCAGATCCTGAGGAAACACACATGACAACAATCAAGAGAATTTTTAGATACTTGAAAGGCACTGAGGATTATGGCTTAGTATATTAGAAAAGAAATGATTTTGATTTAAAAGTTTATACTGATGCTAATTGGGCAGGCAACATTGATGACAGAAAAAGCACAAGTGGAGGAGCTTTCTTTTTAGGAGAAAGACTAGTGAGTTGGCTTAGCAAGAAATAAGGATGTGTTTCACAGTCAACAGCAGAAGCTGAATACATTGTTGCAACATTGAATTGTACCAACATAGCATGGATCAATCAATTGTTGAAGGTATAATGTGTTAGGCCCAATATGGAAAGCTAATGTACTGAGAGGGGAGGGGTGAATCAGTACTCCAAAACTTTTCTTTGATAATAACCTTACTGTTATGCATAAACAGAATAGTGCAATAACATAAAATAAAACTAAAATCAACAGATAACAATCATACATGATTCACTCCATAACACATATATTTTGGTCACGCAAAAACTCTTGATTAGAGAGAAAAACTGTGATGGGGATGGCACCCACAACTTCACTACTGCAATAATAAAGAATGCTCAGTTAGAGCTACATTTAGCTATTTCTGATAGCTTACCTTGTTAAGAGTATCAAGATCAGTTAGATCTACCTTACTAAAGGATTTTACAACACTATATAAATGTTGCACCTGGTTAAAGGATTTACAATTTATAGACTTGGTTAGAGTCTTTTACCCTGTTAAAGGTTTCTCTTACAACTTCAAAATATTACAATAGAATCATTACAAATATCTGCATCTTTACATCTGAAATGTTACAGCAAATTCTATGTGCTCAGAATAAGATTACCTAGCTTGTAGCATACCTCGATAACCCATATTGTAACTCGGTAAACCCTTCTGTTTACTCTATTCTTTGACTGTTCACTGATAACCTTCTCGATGACCTCTTTGTGTCTCTGTAATAGTCTTCTTTCATGCATACACACACATATCTCACATCTCTTGTATATCTCTCTTTTTCTAACCCTAAAATCATGCTGTATAAATAGATCTCTTACAGCGGTGATCTAATTCATTGCTTCGATCTTACAAAAAGATTCCTCGAATGAATAACTAAACAAAATATTTCATTGGTTAGATTGACCTTGTAATCATACACAATCTTCTAGTGCAATTTCTAATGCAAAAACGGTTAGATGTGCCTCGATCTTGTAACATGTTTTAATGTGCATGTCCAGGTTCAATGTATCTGGTAAAATGTTTCACTTGGTGAATATCAACTCAGTGAGTTAACTTTACCGCTCGGTAGCCATGAAACATTACTCGGTAAACAACTCGGTGAATACTACGTTCTATGACTGCTTTCTTCTATAACCGACTAGACTGTTCATACCGACTTCTCTGTGTGTACCGACTGCATGATTTGGTAATACTAACCAACTAGAATATATAGTATGACTTTGGATATGAAACTAATGGCAATTTGATAAGTAGTAATAATCTCCCCTTTTGACATTAGTTGAGATGTTTGACAAAAACTACTTACAAAGTCATAACTCAAAAACTATATACTTGCAAAATGACTATACTTGACAATATATACAATAGTCAATAAAATAGTATATGCAGATATACTCCCCTTATCATTATTCTGTACATAACTCTGAATTTTGCATGTTCGGTTCTGTTCTCTACTTGTGTGCTCTGAATGCTCTGTATATTCTGCACGATATACTCCCCTTCTATACAATACTCAAAACTGTATTACTCTCCAAATATATAACTACTCCCCCTTTGCTGGGTATTACTTTCCTCTATGTAGTATCATAATATTACTCCCCCTTTTTGACAAACATTAAAAACTTAATTTCCATCCGGAGTTGGTAACTGATCAAAAATAGTCTTATACTTGGTCCGGACATTGGTGAGGGCGACTAAGAGTGAGTCCTTGACACTTTCCATTAAAGAATTTTGTGTTTGAATATCAGATAAGAGTGATATTAAGCCATCAAGAGTGCTTCCCTCTTGTGTAGTTGATAAGTGTGTAGCTCGATTGATCTATTCCTGTATTGATGAGAGATGAGGAAGGTATAATGTCTGAAGGGTCATTATATCCATCATGATTTTATGCTCTTCATTCCTCAGTTCTAACTGTTGAGCCATGAGCTGTTGTAGCTTTGTGTAAAAGTTCTGAACTGAATTAGGCTCAGTGGTCAACTTAGATGAGAGATCAGTGATCTCTTTCTCAATTGCATCAGTTTTATTTTTGATATCTTTAATAAATAAGGAAAATGTACACAGTTTCTGGAATAAATAAAGAATATGCTTGAGTTGAGGGGACAACTCAACAATGAATTTGACAAGTTTTACCTTGCCAACAACAATTGATTTATGTACTTCCTCTATCATTTTTATTGTAAGCTCTTTATCCTTGAGCTTGCTTAAGTACTCAGATACATCAACTTCAGATGTTTCAATCTGATTGAGGAGTTCATCCAATTGAATATGGATGGCTGCATCAGTTGACACTGTTGCTGATGGTAGCATTTCTATTAGTAGTGTCCTAACCTTCTGAAGTACTTTATTATTTTTCTGTATGGCTAGTTGCTTCTCCTATTCGGCCTTTGCTTTGCATAGTTCACCGAATTCAGTGACTGCTTTCCCTTTCAATTTGGAGATGTCTACATTGGGCAACACAATCGGTTTAGATAAGTCAAATTTAAAACCATGCTTTCTCACCTTCTTTTCTTTTCCTTTGGTCTGAGGCACTAAGACAAGTGCTTGTGAGGCTTGCTGACCCTCGATAGGTTGCTTGGTAGATGCAACACTTTGGTCGGTTCCTATAGCCATTGCAGTGTCTTTGGGTGGCTCGGTGATAGGGGTCTCAGTTGTAACATTTGCAGTGCTTGTCTGTGCTTGAGACGTCTGATCTTTGGTTGTATCACCTGCAGCTTTAGATTTGTTACATGTATCTCCTGCAGCTTCAGATTTGTTACCTTTGGTACCTTGCTCGGTGTCCTTGGGAGCTTCGGTTGAGACTGGTGGCTTCACCGACGGATAAGGCTAAACTTGTTCTAAGACAGATTCACTAGAGACAAGTTTTGCATAACTGGTGCCTTCAATCATTTCCTGCTCAGGTGCGGCTTCATCCATTACATCTTCATCAATTTGTATAGTGTCAACCGAGTCTGGACCTTGCTCGATGACATCTGGATCTTGCTCGGTGACATCAACAATTTCAATTTGAGATTGTTCACCGACATCCTTTTGTTTGAAGATCTCCTGCCACTTGGATTTTGTCTCATTCTCCACATCTATATATAGCCCATTCATCAATTTTAAGGCTCTCTATTTCACAAGAAATTTAGAATTGTATGTGGTTAAATGATCCTTGATTTCTGTTACGGACATGTCAGGAAATAAATGGACTAGACTTCTTTCTCTTATTTGTCTCTCTGAGTCCATTGCATATTTCCATCTGTTATCAATATGTAAGTAGAGTTCACTCGGAAGTGACTTTGCTAGTTCTAATGGTGCTAACTGAAACTTCAGAAGTGTACAGATGACAGCTTCTTCAATCTGTTGTTTCTCATCATTATTCCTAGTCTCATACTTAACATATATGAATCCTGCAAATACACCATATTCTTTAAGATTGGCACAAAAGTTTTCAACACTGTGAATATTTACCTTTTTGCTTTTCACAATCTAGAATTTGTTTGCATCATCAGACTCTGTATCACTCAACTCTTTTGCCAAAATGATTCTTCGAGTAGATTTCTTGTAAGTCTTGGTTACCTTTGGTGCAGTAACACTCTTTTGCTTCTTACTCGGTGATGCAGCTGATGTTCTGGTGTTGGATCTCTTTGTTGGTGGAGTTGGTAGGGCCTTTGTGATGGCCTGTTTCTTTCTTTTCAGAACTTTACCCTTTGGCAACTCTGTGCTTAATGTTATTGCAGCCTCCTGTGCTTCTGATTCCTCTTCGGTAATGGCAAGATTGCCTTTGACAAGTGTAGGGGAGGATTCTTCTCCGAATTTCTCAGATAAAACCTTTATCATCTTTGTAGCTTTTCTTGTAGCCTTAGGTACTACAATGCTCATTTTTACTTTCTCCTTCACCTCTTCATAGGTTCCATACCTTAGTTCAGTTGCATGCCTTGGCAGTGATAAATAGGCATCAATTTGTTGCTGTGTAATATCATAATCAATCTCATAACCCATTGGTTGCAACGATTGAGTCCTCGGTTCAACAATATTTACATAGCAATAATCAGTGTCGACTTCAAAACATATTTCATCCTTGTATTTTTTGACCAGCTGTGGTGGAATCCTGTACCTGTTGTGCATTTTCTCTTGAAATTTGTTGAAGTAATCATCCATGATATCATTAAAGTTATCTCCTAACTTCTTGATGTAGTCATTGATTTGATGGGTGATAGGCCGGTGTAGCTCCCATACTACTTTACTGACTGAGGGAAAGAACTTCTCAAAATAGAAAAACATACATACAAGTAGTGAACCAAACTTTAGTGTATTTGCCGAGTTGTTCTTCTTTGGCTTCCTTATTGTGTTCAAGTTCTCAAACAAGTTCTTTAGTAGCACTTCACATAAGTCTACTTTCATTCCCTTCTTCACTATTTTGTAGGCCAAGTCCACTGCAGCACATCGTACACTATTTTCCCTTGCAGATTGGAAGAAACAATAACCAATAACTCTAATTGCAAACTTTAGTTTTGCATCAGTGACATTATTCAGTTTCAGTCCTCGGTAATCAGATTCTACTCCGGTTAGAATGATTAGCTCCTTTTGTGATATCATTTTCTGTGCATGAGCATGATCGTAGATGGGATACTCGGTGATCAGGTGAATGACTTCCTTCGTGATTTTGAATGGTTGCTCTTGTAGCCACATGAAATCATCATGTACTCTGCTCAATACAAACTTAACCCACTGGGGTTTGAACACACGAGGATAGACTAGGGCTTTAGTTAATCCCTTGATTTTGATATGCTCAAATTTGCTATCCAGTTTGCCATCAGTGAACAATTCGTCATATGTGTCACTAATCTCTACATGATAGAGTTCCTCAACATGGCATTTGGTAAAGAATCTGACATCTTCCACTAACAAGACTCAATCCGGGATGAGTGAGAATGCAGTTTTATCATCCGGTTCTGAGGCAACTTTAGGAGTTAGAGAATATTTCAGCGAGGGCTTCTCCACATTTTGGACAACTACAGGGTCTTGGATCTTGGGCGCCATGGTAGGTTTCGGGTAAGATTTGACAAATTATCCTTAGGGTTTACAAATGACTAACACTTCACACTCGGTAGACAATAGCAATTTGACTAGATCGGAAACCAGCTTAATAGTGTGAATAGATTGATGTAAATACCTCGAAATTATCTCTAAATGAATTTTGATCACTTTGATTCGCTCTTCTTTGCTTCTCAAAAACTTGGGTGAATGAAAATGACCGCGAAAACACTTTTAAGTACTCAAAAATACCTTATCGGGCTCCGTGCAAGTTAGGTCAAGATATTAAATGCACTCGGTTCACCTTTTACCGATTTACTCCTTTTTCTGTTTTCACCGAGTAACCAGCTTTCCTTTATTAACCGACTTGACAGGTTTCCTGTATAGTACATAAACTGACTAATTGCATCTTAACTATGCAGATTTTGAATTTTGTACATAATAGAATAGGATTTGTTATGATTTAACTTTTAAAGAATGCAGTCCCTTCATACCTTTTCTTGACTAATTTGAAATAGGTGCTACTAACTCGGTAGGTAAGGTGCTTTCTTCATCAGACAAAATTTATTTCTTTTTCCAAATCATCTTGAATTTTTCTTTTATCTCTTCAGTGTCTCTTCTCGGTTGATCTCTGCAATCTCCAGCTAAATGTCTAGCTTTGTGACAATGAAAACATGCCATACCAGGATTTCTCCATGATCTCCGATTGTTCATTCCAAATCTTATAAAACAGTTGGCATTTATATGTCTATATCTTCCACAACATTCGCACCATATCCTTGTATTGTAATCCCATGGTACTGTTGCATATTGTCGGTAAGGATCTGTGTGAGTTCGGTAACCTCCAGTGTTTTCTCGGTGTGGATACTTCATGTAGTTCCTTTGCTTAAACCAACACTTCTCGGTACTATGTCCATATCTATTGCAATTTTTACAAAACCCTTTGAATTTTGCCTTCTGATAGTTGTTAATAGACTTTGTCCTACATTGATTAGGTGTGTGACCATATTTATTGCAATTATAACAATATCCATTGGACTTAGAGATATTCGATTGCTTACCTTTTCTGATTTGGCATATGTTGGCAGTATGAACTTGATTTCCATAGTAGTAGCCAATAGGCTTCTTCCTTTTGATGTTAATCCTATTTCTAGCTTGTTTTGATGATTCTCCTCTCTCGGTAGTATGAATTCCTTTCTCGGTAGAGTCTTTTCCTTTGTAACTGAGTCCTGCATCTTTGTAGGGTCTTCTTGTATTTAGTTGCTCATCCAACATCTTTGATGCTTCATAACTTTTCTCTACTGATTCTTTGGATTTATTCTCTGTTTCAAGTTCACCAGTCAACCTTGATACTTCAAGTTTCAATGATTGATTTTCATCATTCTTCAGAATTGCTTCATGATGTGCATAACCTAGTTGATCTGTCATATTTTGTTGAATACCAGTTAACCTTATGATTTCATCATCCTTATCAGATACTAGAGCTTCAAGTTGTTGTTTCTCTCTTTGTAGATCTCTTGCTTTAACCTCAGCTATCCTTAATGCATCTAGATTTTCAGTCATCTGTGTACTGAAATGTTCATGTTCTCTTTTCATTGCTTTCAGTCAATCAGCTAATACTTTGTTCTTTTCTTTCAACATTCCAATCATTTCTTCAGTCTCTTCAGATATACTGTTCTCAAATGATGTCTCAATTTGTTCCACTAGCTCTTGAGAATCCTGCAAGTCATCAGATAATCTTCTCCTTACTTTCAGAGATTTTTGCATTTGCCTCTGCATGTCTGCAATCACTTGATTTGCATTATCCAGCTCTTCTTGAAGATGCATAATCCTTCGAGATTGTTTGTAGCCTTCCATTGATAAGATCTTTCTCTTTAGGTAGTTAAACCCTTTTCCAAGATTCAGGCTCTGATACCAATTGTTAGGCCCAATATGGAAAGCTAATGTACTGAGAGGGGAGGGGTGAATCAGTACTCCAAAACTTTTCTTTGATAATAACCTTACTATTATGCATAAACAGAATAGTGTAGTAACATAAAATAAAACTAAAATCAACAGATAACAATCATACATGATTCATTCCATGACACATATATTTTGGTCACGTAGAAACTCTTGATTAGAGAAAAAAACTGTGGTGGGGATGGCACCCACAACTTCACTACTGCAATAATAAAGAATGCTCGGTTAGAGCTACATTTAGCTATTTATGATAGCTTACCCTGTTAGGAGTATCAAGATCAGTTAGATCTACCTTACTAAAGGATTTTACAACACTATATAAATGTTGCACCTAGTTAAAGGATTTACAATTTATAGACTTGGTTAGAGTCTTTTACCCTGTTAAAGGTTTCTCTTACAACTTCAAAATATTACAATAGAATCATTACAAATGTCTACATCTTTACATCTGAAATGTTATAGCAGATTCTATGTGCTCAGAATAAGATTACCTAGCTTGTAGCATACCTCGGTAACCCATATTGTAACTCGGTAAACCCTTCTGTTTACTCTGTTCTTTGACTATTCACTGATAACCTTTTCAGTGACCTCTCTGTGTCTCTGTAATAGTCTTCTTTCATGCATACACACACGTATCTCACATCTCTTGTATATCTCTCTTTTTCTAACCCTAAAATCATGTTGTATAAATAGATCTCTTACAGCGGTGATCTAATTCATTGCTTCGATCTTACAAAAAGATTCCTCGAATGAATAACTAAACAAAATATTTCATTGGTTAGATTGACCTTGTAATCATACACAATCTTCTAGTGCAATTTCCAATGCAAAAATGGTTAGATGTGCCTCGATCTTGTAACACGTTTTCATGTGCATGTCCAGGTTCAATGTATCTAGTAAAACATTTCACTCGATGAATATCAACTCGGTCAGTTAACTTTACCACTCGGTAGCCATGAAACATTACTCGGTAAACAACTCGGTGAATATTGTGTTCTGTGACTACTTTCTTCTGTAATCGACTAGATTGTTCATACCGACTTCTCTGTGTGTACTGACTGCATGATTTGGTAATACTAACCGACTAGAATATATAGTATGACTTTGGCTATGAAACTAATGGCAATTTGATAAGTAGTAACATAATGTGGGTTTGTTGCTTTATGATAGCATCTTGGAGCCTTTGTTATCACATTGGATTTGGTGCTTGTGCTCCTACATCAGTGCAACTTTAGCTTGACTTATTTTTTCTTCCATAGGTAGCATGTTGGAGGATGAGAGGAGTTCTTGTTTGAGATAGTGGTCACTTTGGTTTTATTGTAGGTATCTTGATGGAGTATGAGAGCATACTAGAGATTCATATGGTTTCATGTACGACTGTGGTGATGTATTTCATTATTTGACCCTTATACAATGTATACAACAAGTTGGAGAATGTCGGTATGAGATGTTGTACACCTTGCATGATGTTTATGTAAGGAAAGCACAGTGCGAAAAAACTCTTCCCTAATGTCAATTTGTAGGGGAAACAAGACTAGTGTGTTTTATAACTTTACAGAATACTAAGATTAGCATATACAAAATAGAGACAATGTCAGAATTCAAACATACACAGAGATAAACACCATGAATTTATGTGGGAAACCCTTTCGGGGAAAAAACCCACCACCGACAACAAGATCACTTTGTTCTCAACAAAGAAACTTTACAATAAAGTTTGTTATCACAGCACAAATTTTCACTCTGATCACTTCGGTTACACACCACAGTATATGGCTTATCATCAGAACAATAGCCATGTTCGAGTCTCCTCTTGGCTTCATATACATTTTCATGTCGACCGTTCAACTATCAATTTGCACCAATTGGTTAGACATCTAACCATCTGTGTCGATCTGCATTTGTGAGAAAACAATTATCCCACATGCATCCAGGAATCAAACCAGTTCGTATTCAAAAACCCCGGCTCGGACAAGTCGAATCCATCGGGTATCGGAGTAGCTTCAAAAAATACATCTCTGATGGCCTGATGACAGACCCGGTTGCTGAAGGCAATTCCTCGGGTATCGGGAAGACAAACAATCAGCTATCTCAAACGTCTGATCTTTCTCTCTGCACTCCGCTACGTGGCATCCCCTGATTGGTTCCGAGTCCCTACTCTAACATCTTAGCACGACCTCACTATCCACCCAGAATTCTTCTTTGTCACTGGGTCGCGATGGAAAGTCTCACGAGCAATTTCCCATCGTCGCCTAGTGACCACCGTTGGATCTTCTGCGATCTTCGTCCAATCATTTTGATCTGCTCGGCCTTTAATTCGCCTTAGCCGCTCTCCTGTCGGGTCCCACCACTTGGTCGGCATGTCGCAAGGAATATACTAACGAGCAGTTTACCATCACGACATAACGAGCACCGTTGGATCAACCTTGATCATCATTCGATCATCTCCGATCCGCATGACCCTTATCTCGCCTGGACCGCTTACTTATGTCAGTCCCCACCATGGTCGCCAAGTTGTAGTAAATAACATACGTGCATCTTTCCATAACGGTAAAGCAATGACCATTGGATCAAGATCTAAACTGCAAGTCTTTTATCCTTTCGTCCATCCGATAACCGATGCTACCGCGATGACCGAAGATGACTTCGTCAGGTCATTGGGATGACTTCAAACCTGCTACTCCGAGCTCTGATATGTCAAGTGCATCGGCAAAGGATATACCGATAGAGTTCTCAGATTTTCTTCACACTGTTTCATCGGCCAGAGTTAACCCGATCAGTATGAACAAAGGTCAAGTGAATTAGAGGCATAATTCCAACAAACTCCCACTTGATGAGGAATTCACTGGATTGCTTGGGCACTTTCCAAACATTATAAAGAGGGATGGGTACTAAAACCCATTGAGTTAGAACACCACTTGAACTTGTGAGTGCTCACCGATTTTGTTAATGTGTCTGCAACATTTTCCTGAGTGTCTACCTTGTTCAGATTAACCTTTCCATCTTCTACCATGTCACACACAAAATGGAATTGCACATCTATGTGTTTAGACCTGGCATGGTATGTAGCATTACTCACTAAACATATAGCACTTTGACTATCACTTCGCACTTTAACCTGCCCTGCATCAAAACCAATATCTCTACTCAAACGCCTAAGCCAAACAACTTCTTTACAAGCATGTGGCTGCCATGTATTATGCCTCTGTAGTGGACAAAGCGACTACAGACTATCACTTTCTCATCCAACTTATTGCTCCACCATTCAGAACAAAAACGTATCCACTAGTGGATCTTCTGTTGTCAATGTCCCCTGCCCAATCAAAATCTACATAACCACAAATGCTGAGAGTTCTCTTTGAATCATTCAGATTACCATGATAACATAATGCAAAGTCTTAAGTACCCTTCAAATATCTGAAAAACTCTCTTTACAACATCCCAATTCGGTCTTCCTGGGTTTGACATAAATCTGCTTAATACTCCCACTGGTTGGGCAATGTTTGGCCTTGTACAAACCATTGCATACATCAAGTTGCCAATAGCACTTGCATAAGGTATACTCTTCATGTCATCTATCTCTTCTGGAGATTTCAGATTGCCATGCGCATACAGTTTGGTTCCCTACAAAATAGGAACAACCTGTTGTTTACTGTCAGACATATTAAACTTATCAAGAACACTAGTGATGTATTTTCTCTGGCTAAGCCAGAGTTTTCTCTTAGACCCGTCCCTCTTGATTTCCATTCCCAGAATGTAGTTTGTTGACCCCAAATCTTTCACTTCAAACTTCAAAGATAATTGGGACTTCAAGTCTGAGATCATACCTTCGTTATTTCCAAGGAATAATATTTCGTCAACATACAAAGCAATAATAAGGATCTTATCATCTTCAACCTTATAGTACACACAATGATCAACTTTCTATCTCACAAATCCCAAGGACAACACAAACGTATCATATTTTTTATACCACATTCTGGGAGACTTTTTCAAACCATAAAGAGACTTCTTTAGCTTACATACCAAATATTCTTTACCCTTTTTCACAAAGTGCTCAGGCTGGGACATATAGATTTCTTCTTCAAGGTCCCCATGAAGAAATGTTGTTTTCACATCCATTTGCTCGACTTCCCAGTCATATGCAGCTGCAAGTGACAAAAGAAATCTAATAGATTTCAGCTTAGCTACAGGAGAGAAGATTTATCCATAGTCATTACCTTCCTTTTGAGAATACCCCTTTGCGACCAATCTGGCCTTGTACTTGCCAATACTGCCATCTGGACCATACTTCATTTTGAAAACCCATTTAAAGCCCACCGGCTTTCTGCCTTTAGGCAAGGATACCAGATTCCATGTTCCATTCTTGTCCAAAGATTTCATTTCATCATTCATGGCTTCCAACCAAGAATCTGAATCTGACATATCCATGGCTTTTTTTATAGTCCTAGGCTCATCAGTATCAGCAAGTAAAGCATAGGCACAATTTACATTCAACATTGAAAAATTATACCTATCTAGGGTAAACCTATTAGGTTGTTGCCGCTCTCATGTGGATCTTCTTAACACTTGTGATGAGGCTTCATTTTGTTCTTCTTCTTAACTTTCAAAGCGACTTGAACTCTCTTCATTCTCATCTTCAGGTACATCTGGAATTGTCACTTCTTCTCCTAGTGGAAATTCAACCACACCCTTCTCTTTTTCCTTCTCTATTGGTTTATCTATAGACATAGGTTTCAGCTCTCAGAAGATGATACTTCTATTGTACACAACCTTTCCAGTCTCAGGATTCCAAAGCTTGTAGCCTTTAACTCCAACTCCATATCCAATGAAAATACATTTGACTGCTTTGTTATCCAATTTAGATCTTTTAGCATCAGACACATGTGTATATGCCTCTAAACCAAACACACGAATGTGTCTTAGCGAAGGTTTCTTACCAGACCATGCTTCCATAGGTGTCTTGTCTACTAATGTTGTTGTAAGTGACTAGTTCAATAGGTAACATGTTGTAGCAACTACTTCTGCCCAAAACTTCTATTCTAGTCCAGCACTACTCAACATGCATCTTGCTTTCTCCATCAGAGACCGATTCAACCTTTCAGCAACTCCATTTTGTTGTGGAGTATAAGGCGTAGTTCTATGTCTTTTGATTCCATGGTCTACACAGTACTTGTCAAAATCTGTATTGCAATACCCACCATCGTTATCAGTTCTTAAACATTTTATTCTCCTTCCAATCTGATTTTCAACCAAGTTTTTAAATTCCTTAAACCGACTGAACACTTTTGACTTATTGTTCATAAAATAAACAAATGTCCTTCTCAAATAATCATCAACAAAGGATACATAGTACTTTGATTTAGGCAAAGAAGGTACATCCACTAGACCAAACACATCAGAATGCACATAGTCCAGAATGTCAGAAGATTTATGAGGACTTGAATAAAATTGAACGCGGTTTTGTTTTCTGTATATGCAATGTTCACAGAAATCAAACTCAAGGTTACAATCAGTAAGTCCTTCTACCATATTTTTACTCTTTAAAGTTTTCAAACCTTTTTCACCAATGTGACCAAGCCTATAATGCCAGAGTATTGTCTTTTCTACATGAAGTTTAGCTTCCATACAATTTACATCATATGTCAACTCGATAGTTATATCAGATTTCTTACTGACTATATTACAACACACGGGTTCAACATTTAACTTGTACAATGTACCAATGTGTTCACTCTTAGCCAAACTAATAGACCCTCTAGTCATCTTACAACCACTAGACACAAATGTTACTTGGACTCCAACATCATTTAGCTTGCTTACAGAAAGTAGGTTTCTTGCCAAACCTGGTATGTGCAGATTTCCATTGATTCCCTTTATTCTCCCATCAGGAAATTGGATTTTAATTCTTCCTCTCCCAGCAATCTCCAGTGTTGAGTCACTTGCTAAGTACACCTTCCCACCAGCATACGGTTCATACTTTGAGAACCACTCCTTGTGAGATGTCATATGGAAAGATGCCCCTGAGTCAATCAACCACACATTGTCAGAAGTAGGCACTGCCAGAGCTGCTACAAAGGTGTCTGCATCACTGTGAGAAGATTCATTATCAGAAGATTTCTTTCTCTTCTTCTCCTCTTTGTAGTCTTTTCGAATATGACCCTTTTGTCCACTATTCCAACATTTCACCTTAGACTTCTTTCCAAGAGACTTGGACCTCTCTTGAGACTTGGACTTGGACTTCTTCCCTTTCTTCTTGTCTTTGTCCTTTGGTCTACCTCGAACAAAGAGTGCATCTTTTATCGTCTCAGAAAACTTCTTTCTCATTTCTTATGACAAAAGAGTATTGACCACAATATCCATCTTGAACTGGGTCGTAGTACTACCAATGGCCATCACCAAATGTTCCCAAGAATCTGGCAATGAGCATAGCAACAACATGCAACATTCTTCTTCTTGAATATCCACACCGACTAATGTCAATTGAGAGAGAACCATGTTAAACTCATTCAAATGATCTGCCAAGGGTGTTCCTGCATCCATTTTCAGAGAATATAACTTCTTCCTAAGGAAGAGTTTATTCACCAAGGTTTTGCCCTGAAAGATGTCTCCTAACTTCTTCCACAAATCACTTGCAGTCTTCTCCTCATGTACGTTCAAAAGAACTAAGTTTTCAAGGCTTAGTCTTATGAGTTCTCAGGCTTTTCGGTCTGCTAAATCCCAATCTTCTTGCCTCATGCTTGAAGGTTTCTATCCACTCACTGCAATCCAAAAATATCGGTCAACCAGCAGGTCCTCGATTTTAAGTTTCCATAACTCAAAATTGGAGCCATTGAACTTCTCAACATCCATTCTTCTAGAAGTGCTTGCCATCTTAATCTGTAAACAAGTAGACACACTAATAAAATCCCACTGAAATAAATTAATACAAAAAACCAACCCTACCCACAAGGATAACACAATTGTCCAGGCTCTGATACCACTTGTAAGGAAAGCACAATGCGGAAAAACACTTCCCTAATGTTAATTTGCAGGGGAAACAAGACTAGTGTGTTTTATAACTTTACATAATATTAAGATTAGCATATACGAAATAGAGACAATGTAAGAATTCAAACATACATAGAGATAAACACCATGAATTTACGTGGGAAACTATTTCGGGAAAAAAACCCACCACCGACAACAAGATCACTTTATTCTCAGCAAAGAAACTTTACAATAATATCTATTATCACAACACAGATGTTCACTCTGATCACTTTGGTTACACACCATAGTATACAGCTTATCATCAGAATAACAACCATGTTCAAGTCTCCTCTTGGCTTCATATACATTTTCATGTCAACCGTTCAACTGTCAGTTTGCACCAATTGGTTAGACATCTAATTGTCTGCGTCAGTCTGCATTCGTGAGAAAACAATTATCCCACATGCATCCAGGAATCCAACTGGTTCATATTCAAAAACCCCAGCTCAGACAAGTCGACTCCATCGGGTATCGGAGTAGCTTCAAAAAATACATCTCTGATGGCCTGATGATAGACCCAATTGCCAAAGGCGATTCCATCGGGTATTGAGAAGACAAACAATCAGCTATCCCGAACGTCCGATGTTTTTCTCTGCGCTCCGCCACATGGCACCCCTTGATTGGTTTTGGGTCCCTACTCTGACATCTTAACATGACCTCACTATCCGCCCAAAATTCTTCTTTGTCACTGGGTCATGATGGAAAGTCTCATGAGCAATTTCCCATCGTGACCTAGTGACCACCATCGGATCTTCTGCGATCATCGTCTGATCATTTCAATCTGCTCAGCCTTTAATTCGCCTTAGCCTCTCTCCTATTGGGTCCCACCACTTGGTTTCCATGTCGTGAGGAACATACTAATGAGTAGTTTACCATCATGACATAACGACCACCGTTTGATCAACCTTGATTGTCATTTGATCATCTCCAATCTGCATGACCCTTACCTCGCCTGGACCGCTCACTTATGTCGGGCCCCACCATGGTCGCCAAGTCACAAGAAATAACATACGTTCATCTTTCCATAGCCGTAAAGTGATGACCATTGGATCAGGATCTAAACTGCAAGTATTTTATCCTTTCATCCATCCAATAACTGATGCTACCCCGATGATCGAAGACAACTTCGTTGGGTCATCGAGATGACTTCAAACCTGCTACTCTGAGCTCCGATATGTCCAGTTCATTGACAAAGGATACACCAATAGAGTTCACAGATTTTCTTCACACTGTTTCATCGGCCAGAGTTAACCCGATCAGTATGAACAAAGGTCAAGTGAATTAGAGGCATAATTCCAACAGTTAATAATGTTTATTTAATTATATTATGTGTGGTGCACCCAGGGGGACCTAGGTGGACGTGCATCACTAGGCGTTAACATTTTTAGGTCCACTTTATGTGTTGTATATAACATTCAGATATTCAAATGTAAGTTGTAAAATGTATTTAATTTAATATTGAGAAAATATCAATAATCTCAAAACTTAGTACCCAATATTAAGTATGGGGTTAATGGTTTTGTGAACTCATGGTTTTGAGTCACATGGTTTTAATTTATCACTGGGTTGTATTTGTGTGAGCTTATGACTATATAAGAAAACACATGTTTGGTGGTTAAGGTTGGCTAGGTGAGTGGATTGTCATTGTATTGAGTCTTTTTTATCAGTGCATATGTGAAGCATGGCATGGGATGTGCGGATTCATTCTTGCACATGTGAAGGATGTATGGGAGAGGCTTTATGTTTTAGAAGTATTCATTGTAACTCTATAAGTGTGTGTATTGTTTATTTGTTAAATAATAGATGGAGTATGGATGCTTTTGGAGGATTTTTTTTTCCCTCTTAAGGGTTTTCTCAAGGTATATCTTGTGTCATCTTGTAGCTTGTCTATTTGAATATATGCATAATGGTTATTATATAAGCTTGTATGCATTCATTTCACTCATGGGTTATGTAGGCAATGGATTAAATGAGCTAAGTATTAAAGGATTGTTTCCTAACAATAATTTAGATAATACATTATTCAAAAATCACAAGATTACAATATACTTGTAGAAAAAGCCTTTCACATGAGTATCATCGACCAAAGATCTGGAGGAAACTCAACAACTATTAGAATCTCAAAATGGATTTCATACCCAACTACAATATAATTTCATCATAAAATATGGTTTTCTTCTAGAGCAGTGCAAAACTAAATCTCTACCGTCAAATATGAGACCTTGTGCTAAATGGTCCATATTTATAATATTTTTTTATTACATTTTTCCTATCGTCGAACATCATTTTTCCTTTCATTCTCCTACTTGTAAAACAACTTGTGAGAGAAACAAGAGGATAAACATCATAATTCAAATTTTAGAGGCTAAGGAGACCATAGACTCAAAAACCATCTAAACTATTTTGTGCTTACATGATTACTTAAAGAGTCTGCAACAATCATCAATGTCTCTACCTTAACCAAATTCATCCTTCCATGCCCAACCATATCCCTAAATAATGATATTGTACAATAATGTACTTGGTATTTGCATGAAATTTCAGGTTCTTAGCTAGGTAGATTGTAGTATGATTTTCACAATAAATTGTTATTACGCCTTATTTTATTTTGATATTTGAACCTAAACTCTTAATCAAAATGGCTTCTTTACAAGAATGTGTAGCTACCATATACTCAACTTTAGTAGTGGAAAATAAACCACATATTATCACTTATTCAAATGATTGCACCACCAAATAAAGTAAACAAATAAGCATCAGTGGATCATCTTATGTCAACATCACCTACCAAATCTAAATCCACATAATAATTAATATAAAGGAAAATATTGTCTCCTATCAAATTGTCATGGTAAAATAAGGAATACTCTGAGGTACCCTGTAAATACATTAAGACTCTTTTCTTTCCATCCCAATAAAATCAAATAGGATTACCCATATGTTCGAAAAGAAATCTCATTGCTTAGGTAATTGTTTCTCTAGTGTAGATCATAACATACATCAAAATTCCCATTTTATCATGTCTTCCATCTTAGATGGGTATGTTGGAAAATGTGAACTAGATAACTTCATTCTAGTTGTAAAAAGAACACACATTTGTCTACAATCCTACATGTGAAACCTCTATAAAACTAAATTGGCATACTTACTTTGGCCAAGCCATAACTTTCTATTCACTCCATCTATTTTGATTTTCATCCGAAGAATGTGCTTAGTTACACCAAGATCTTTTAATTCATATTTAGTTGCATTCCTTTCCATGTACAATTAAATAACATATCATCAACATATTTTGTAATAAAAAGGATATGGTTACCATCAAATTTACAATAAACATGATGATTTGGTTTAGAATGCTCAAATTCCAAACTTAACACATATGTATGAATTTTTTGGTACTACATCCTAGAAATCTTTTTAAGGCCATACAATGATTTCTTAAATTTAAAAACCAAATTAGTTTACTTTTCTTCACACAGTGCTCTAGTTGTATGATATAAATATTCTCCTCATAATCACCATGAAAAAAAATAAAAAAATTCACATCCATTTGATCAACCTGTTGATCATAAGAAACAACAATAGAAATAAAATAATCTAATGGATGTCATTTTTGCAATAGGAGTAAATATATCATCATAATCACACCCTCAACCTAATAGTAATCTAATGTTGGCATTTGCATGAAGATTGCATTGATGAACTATTATGTTGTCATTGATGTCAATTATAACCGGTAATGATGTTGTAATAATGTTGTTTTGCAACTAGTAGGAGAGCTAGTGATGAAAACCGATATTACTTGAGGAGAAGTGAGATCAACTGGTAACCCTACCTGTTGATGTGCTAAACCCTAACCGATGGAGGTTGGTGAATCAGTTGTATTGGTTTATGATCAAATAATGAATGATAATAATTATGCCATGTATGCATGTTGTATGAGAAGAGTTTCAAATGGTTTTTGGCACGTAGAGATAACAATTTTATCTTGGGAATGAGCAAGTACATTGCATGAAGTGGAAACCACGTGATGAGTTACATGGATTGATGAAGCGGTGGTCAAGGAGTGGTCGAGGTTGTATTGAATGATGTGCAATGATTTCTATGTAATCTAATGGTCATACTTGAACCGATTTGTTTGTAATCTCTATGAGATCCTAGGTTTGTGATGTGTTACCGACCTATTGTTTTGTTTATAAGGTCGATGAGTTATTTTGTTGTAGTGTTGGCAATTTTTTATTAAGTGTAAGAGTACTTGGTTTCCAAACCAAAAAGTGTATCTATAATATGAGTGAAGGCAGATAGAATCATGAAAAGGATCTGATCAAGCAAAGTAGTGCTATTCACCAGATGAGAAAACCCTTGTTGTTATCTAACAATTACAACAATCAAATCCCTTAACTGGGTAAGCTCTAACAGGCTTAAGTACTATCAAAATCCTCTAACCAGGTGATCCATTAGCTTGGATTTCAAATCCTCTACTGAGGTTACTCCTAACAGGGTATTGCTTCTAATAGGGCATTATAGTCAATCCCTTAATCGGGTGGTCCCTAACAGGACTTTTGAAAAAGCTTTAACAAGCTTGGCTCCTAATAGGGTGAACTTTAGAAGAGTTCAAAATACTTGTGGGTATTCATCCCCACCGTGGTTTTTCCCATTTGAGTTTCCATGTCAAATCATTGTGTCAAGTGGTGAATGGTTTTGTGGTTATGTTTGCTATGGTTAATTTGTTTAACTGCTAAATCCACTTAGATATGATATGATGATCAACAACAATGTGAAAAGTGCTTTTACTAATGTTAGTAAAGTATTTGAATATTTTTATTAAATGGTTTGTGAGTTTATGAGTTGTTTTACTGTTATTTTGTTATGACAGTCAACCGGTATACTTGATAGTGATATTTCATTTGTTAGTTCAATGTTTGAACTAGTCAGTTTTGAGTTTGACTTGAGAGTTTTTTTGTTTGGTGAAAGTCTAGTCAGTTTTCTATCTATTGATTCACCCCCCTCTCAATAGTTCTCTGGATCCTTATTGATTCATCATACCATCAATTGGTATCAGATTTATTCAGTTCCTCTAGGGTATAAGGCTAACAACTTGAGGTAAAGATCTTGAAGAACATGATGAAGAAAGAAGGTCCGAAGTTTAATAGGGAAAACTAAAGAATATGGAGTGATAGAATGAAAATCTATATCAAGTCAAGGAAGTCAATACTGGGAACATGTTGTTACTCAATATATTGCACCTAGTGGGATTATGTTTGATGATCAAAAGAAAGAGCACCACGAAAATAATCAATCTTTGGAGGCCCTTATCAGTTATTTGTCTCATTCAGAGTATGTTGATATCCATGGTCTGGAAACTACTTATAAGGCGTGGAAGAAACTTAAGGAAATCTATAGCGGTGATGAGCATGTAAAGATTGCCAAAGAGAATCTGACGGGTAAATTTGATGACATGCAGATGGATGAAGGTGAGAATATTCAACAGTATGGTCAAAGGATCAAGGAGATAGTTGGTGAAATCAAGAGTGTTGGTGGTAAAGTGGAGGATTTCATAGTGGTTAGTAAGGTGTTGAGAACCCTTCTACCAGTCTACGCTATCCGATTTGCAGCCATTCAGGAGATAAAGTCTATTGATAAAACTAAGGTAACTCTTGAATCCATCATTGGTAAGCTTACTGCATTTGAATTAAATGGTTATGATGGTAGTGCTCAGAAATCTGAATTTGCATTCAGAGCTTCAGTTTCTAACCCACCTATGAGGAAAAATAGAGATGTCAATCACAGTTATGAATCTAGATCCAGTAGACAAGTTGATGATGAAGATAGTTTGATTGAGCTTGAAGCAGTGTTGGCCAAGCAGTTGCCCAGAGGTACCGATAAGTACAAAGGTAAATTACCTTTGAAGTGCTTTGCATGTAACAAGATTGGAAACATTGAAGCTAACTATCCTAATGGTGACAATGAGCATACGCGTGAGAAGTACAAAGGAAAAGGAAAAAGAGATTGTCTTATTGCAGTTGATGGTGGTATCACTGATGAGGAATCTAAGGGAGATGCTAATGAAGACATTGTATTTGTTGCCATTAAAGAGGAGACATATTATTAGAAGGCATTAGTTTCTCACATGGTTAGTTCTGATGATTGGATAGTTGTGAGATTTAGAAATGACTCACCCTGCATGGTAATTGGAACTATTTCTCTTAATGAAAAAAGCAGTGCAGATGATGTCTACTAGATTGAAGGATTAAAGCACAATATTTTGATTGTAGCTCAACTCAATGACATACGCTATCCAGTGGAATTTAAGAATTAAATGTGCAAAATCTATGAGAATAAAGGTGAACTGATTGCAACCGGAAAGAAGAAAAAAGGTAACCTATTTCACCTAAATCCTAAAGTCAACAATTGTTTGATTGCTAAAGTAGATGATAGTTGGCTTTGGCATCGAAGATTTTTTCATATAAACTTTGATAACATTGTCAAAGTTAGTAAGTCCAAGTCGGTAAGAGGTTTGCCTCAGTTGGACAAACCGGTGAATGCTCTATGTAAGGAATGTTAGTTGGGAAAGATCACATATTCAACTTTTAAGAGAAAATCCTTCTCAACAGAACATTTGTTAGATTTGGTTCATATAGATCTCTATGGACCCATAAGGACTAAAAGTATTCAAGGTGATAGATATTTTATGATCTTCACTGATGATTGCTCAAGAATGATGTGGGTCACATTCTTGAAAAACAAAATAGAAGCCTTTAGTAAATTCAAGGCATTTAGGGCCTTAGTTGAAAAGGAAACTGGTAAGAAGATAAAGTGTATGAGTACTGATCAAGGTGGTGAATTTACTTCAGAAGAATTCACTAGATATTGTGAAGACAATGGAATTAAGAGGCAACTTTCTCCACCGAGGACACCATACCAGAATCATATTCCCTAGAGGAACAATCGGTCAGTTGTTGAAGCTTCTAGAACGATGCCAATACAAGGAGGTGTAGCAAAAAAATTCAAAAGAGAATCTGTCAGCACAACTATCTACACTATGAACTGGATATTGGTAAAAAGAGGTAAGGATAAAACTTCTTATAAATACTGGTATGGTAGATCACCTAATGCCAGTTATTTTAAGATTTTTGGCAGTAAATGTTTTATCAAGAGAGGTGACTATGTTAGTAAGTTTGAGGCTAAAAGTGATGAAGGCATATTTCTTTGTTACTCCACTAAGAGTAAGGCTTGCAAATGTTATAACAATCAGACATAGAGAATCATTGAAAGTGTTGATGTCCGAGTGGATGAGTATCCTAAAGTCTCAGGAGAAACCAATGAGGAGAAAAAGGAAGAAGAACCTTGCATTTTGATTTTGGAACCATAACCGGTGAAGCCAGAAGCTGATGAAATGAATGTCGTAGTACCAGTTCAACCAGAACAGGTAAATTCTGAAGAAGAAAATGATGATAGTGAGGAAGAAGAACCTGAAGATAATGATCATGTTACTCCAAGGTATGTGAGACTCAATCATAATCCTGACCAGATTATTGGAGATAAAGATGTTGGAGTATTAACCAGAAGAAGAATTAGAGAGAATTCTTACATGATCTCCACTATTGAGCCTAGAAATGCTAAGGAAGCATTTGGAGATGATCATTGGATCAAATATATAGAAGAGGAGCTTGACCAGATTGAGAAGAACAATACATGGACCCTAGTACCCAGACCAGTGAATAAAAATGTGATAGGCACTAAATGGGTATTCAGGAATAAACTGAATGAATATGGAGTAGTCAGAAACAAAGATAGATTGGTATGCAAAGGTGATGCACAAGAAGAAGGAGAAGACTATGGCGAGACATTTGCACCAGTTGCTAGATTGGAAGGTGTTAGGACTCTACTTGCATTTGCAACATATAAGGGATTCAAAGTATATCAGATGGATGTGAAGTCAACATTTCTGAATGGAATACTAGAAGAAGTATACATTGAGCAGCTAGATGGTTATGCTTTGATTGATGCAAAGGATATGGTGTGTAAACTGCACAAGGCACTATATGGTTTGCAACAATCACCATGAGCATGGTATGAAAGGCTACATTCACACTTGATGAAGATAGGTTTTCACAGAACCAGTGAAGACAACAATATATATCTCAAATTTGAAGGTGATAAGATACTGATGAGTAAAGTGTTTGTAGATGATATCATATTTGGAGGCAATGATGACATGAGTGATGACTTTGCAAATGAGATGAAAAGTGAATTTGAAATGTCTCTAGTAGGAGAGATAACATTCTTCATAGGATTGCAAATTCAGCAGATGAAGAGTGGTATTTCTATCACACAGTCTAAATATGTGAAAGAGGTATTGAAGACATTTGGAATGAGTGATTGTAAACCAGTTGGGACACTGATGGTTACATGTTCTAAATTGTCTAAGGAGGTTGAAGCTGCATCTGTTGATGAAAAGGAGTATAGATCAATGATAGGGAAACTGCATTATGTTCACAACAGACTGGATATTTCTCATGCAGTTGGTTTAGTTGCCAGATTTCAGAAGAATTCAAAGGAGACACACTTGATAGCAACCAAAAGGATATTCAGATATTTGAAAGGTACTATTGACTATAGATTATGGTATCCATATGTAGGTAACTTTGATTTGAAGGTTTATACAGATGCAGACTGGGTAGGTAATGTTGATGATAGAAAGAGCACAACTGGTGGTGCATTGTTTCTTGGAGGAAGACTTGTATCTTGGAGCAGAAAAAACCAAAGTTGTATATCATAGTCCACTACTGAAGCTGAGTATGTTGCAGCATATATGAATTGTACCCAGACAATTTGGATGAAACACATTCTAGAAGGATTCAAACTGAAGATTACAGATCCAGTAAAGATTTTATGTAACAACTTCAGTGTAATAAATATTTCAAAGAACCCGGTGTTGGATGTTAGAACCAAGCATATTGAGCTGAAATATCATTTCTTGAGAGTGAAAGTGCAAGTAAAGATGTGCTATTGGAGCATGTATCCACCAAGGAGTAGCTAGCAGATATCTTTACTAAACCTCTACCTAAGACTACTTTTGAGTATCTTAGAGGTCAGCTAGGGGTTGTTCCCCTACATGAGGTCAATTGAGAAGATGTGGAATACATCGGTCCCGAAGCTAAGTGAAGAATATTGAAGCAAGATTGGTGTAGAGTGGAGCTATTCCATAGGGGGAGCATCATGTTGCAGGTTGATGATGCAGAACAGTGAAGTATGACACTACATGTTTTACTTTCACTTTGGCATTTTTGTCAAAGGGGGAGAAGAACTATATGATTATGGAGAAGAATTGTATGATTGACAGAGAGAAGATCTATAGCCAGTTACCAACTGAAGACATGGAGACTCAGTTGAAGGAGAGTACATGGTAAAATGTAAACCAAGATTCTATACACAATCATCACAATCAAGGGTATTGATATTTGTATTACCATCAATGCCAAAGGGGGAGATTGTTGGCATTTGCATGAAGATTGCATTGATGAACTATTATGTTGTCATTGATGTCAATTATAACTGGTAATGATGTTGTTTTGCAATAGGTAGGTAGGAGAGCTAGTGATGGAAACTGGTATTACTTGAGGAAAAGTGAGATCAAACAGTAACCCTACCTGTTGATGTGCTAAACCCTAACCGATGGAGCTTGGTGAATCGGTTGTATTGGTTTATGATCAAATGATGAACGGTAATGATTATGCCATGTATGCATGTTGTATGAGAAGAGTTTCAAATGGTTTTTGGTGCATAAAGATAACAGTTTTATCTTGGGAATGAGCAAGTACATTTCATGAAGTAGAAATCATGTGATGAGTTACAGGGATTCATGAAGCGGTGATCAAGGAGTGGTTGAGGTTGTCTTGAATGATGTGAAATGATTGCTATGTAATCCAACGGTCATACTTGAACCGATTTGTTTTTAATGTCTATGAGATCTTAGGTTTGTGATGTGTTATCGACCTATTGTTTTGTTTATAAGGTTGATGAGTTGTTTTATTGTAGTGTTGGCAATTTTTGATTAAGTGTAAGAGTGGTTGGTTACCAAACCAGAAGGTGTATCTGTAGTATGAGTGAAGGAAGATAGAAGCATGAAAAGGATCTGATCAAGAAGAGTAGTGTTGTTCACCAAATCAACAAACCCCTATTGTTCTCTAACAGTTACAACAGTCAAATCCCTTAACTGGGTAAGCTCTAACAGGCTTAAGTTCTATCTAAATCTTCTAACCAGGTGATCCATTAGCTTGGATTTCAAATCCTCTACCGAGGTTACTCCTAACAGGGTATTGCTTCTAATAGGGAATTATAGTCAATCCCTTAACTGGGTGGTCCTAACAGGATCTGTTCTTAACGGACTTTTGTATAAGCTTAACAGGCTTGGCTTCTAACAGGGCAAACTTCAGAAGAGTTTAGAATACTTGTGGGTATTCATCCCCACTGTGGTTTTTCCCATTTGGGTTTCCATGTCAAAATAATTGTGTCAAGTGGTGAAATATTTTGTGGTTATGTTTGCTATGGTTAATTTGTTTAACTGCTAAATCCACTTAGATATGATATGATGACTAGCAACAATCTAAAATGTGCTTTTACTACTGTTAGTAAAGTATTTGAATATTTTTGTTAAATGGTTTGTGAGTTTCAGAGTTGTTTTACTGGTATTCTGTTATGACAATCAACCGGTATACTTCACAGTGATATTGCATTTGTTAGTTCAGTGTTTGAGCCAGTCATTTCTGAGTTTGACTTGAGAGTTTTTTTGTTTGGTGAAAGTCTAGTTAGTTTTCTATCTACAGATTCGCCCCCCCACCCCCCCTCTCAGTAGTTGTCTGGATCCTTATTGATTCATCATACCATCAGGGAGTAACCTTTTACAACCAACCATTATTTGTGCTTCTGAATATCTCCATATACACCAATCTTTTTTCTTGAGTACCCATTTGTGCCCAATAATCTTTCATCCTTTAGGCATATTTTTGCCCTTCAAACAATGGTATTAATCCAATGTATCATTAATTTTTAAAGCTACCTTCATCCATAGTAATCTTCCAAGATTATGCATCATTCATACCTAATGCATCTTTTATAAATATAGGTTCATCCATATTAGTAGTCAAATAAAAAGACACTCTAAAATCATCAAGTGCATATCTTTTAGGTGGTTTTATATGTCTTGTATACCTTTCAACAATTTGAATTGGAGTTTCCTCCTCTCCTAATATTTAAAGCTATAAGAGTTCTCCTTAATTTGTTATCTATCTAGGGGCCTTGATTCAAATTTCTTGGGCATAGAAGGAAGTTGAATCACACGATTCTATTCATTTTTTTCTAGCTATAGTGGAACATAATCTACAATGGAAGGTTTAATTTCTTGACACTTCTACTATATATTATTGAAATGAAATAAATTGCACACATGAAGAAGATTATATGAAATATGTTGAAAATTCTTTATAATAACATAGATTAATAATCAAAATCTCTCCAATGAGAACACACTTCATCATACGATGATAAAATAATACTCACTACCTCCTATATATACCCTTCTTATGCCTAGGATATCACTTGGACCAACCGAAATATGACTATATAGGCCCAAGGTTGACCTAACTAACTAAATAGTAATGCAATAATGATAATATGACTTAATTAGGATTTAAGGTAGCCACAAGTTGACTACTAATCACCATATGTATACTCTAGGATTAAGGGCATAGCATGCCTTTGTCTTCAGAGAAGCATTGTCCTCAATGCTAACCAAGTGTGGATTCTTCTGAATGAACTCTTCACCTTCCCATGTGACATCTTCAACTGGTAGATTATTCCATTGAATGAGATATGCATTGAGTCCACTAGTCCTCAATTTCTTTGTACATGTTTGGAGGATAAAATTTGGTTCTAATATGATTATTCTTTCCTCATCAAGATTTGGTAATATTGTCTTTGTAGGGATTTTATTCTCTACTACTTTATTTAAACATGAAACATGAAAAATTAGATGTAGCTTGGTTGTTCGTGGTAACTCTATCTTGTAGGTAACAATACCAATCTTTTGCATGATCTAGTATGGGCCATAATATTTTGGTGACAACTTATTATTTTGTGTTTGTTACCTCAATGATGTAAGGTTGCAATCTCAAGAACACCCAATCCCCCACTCAAATCTTATTTCACTATGATGTTGATCCAATTGTTGATTTATTCGATTATGTGGCATGACCAAATTATCCTTGAGTCTTGAAAGTATTTGTTGATGCAATATGTGGTCCTCCACTTCTTGAAATTTTGGTGACACCCTTAACAATGATGTGATGGAAGGAGGTTGGTATCCATATACTGCCATAAAAGGAGACATTTTTAGTGATCTATGGAAGGAAGTGAAGATGGTTAAAACTTCAAGCTAATGGTTAGTTACACAAATCACATAAACATTAAAAAACACTCAAATATTTATAAATCAAACCATTATACCTGAGTTCCTTGCCACTTCCTCTGATTGAGCTTTTGATGAAGTGGATGAGCCCTTGCTCCACTTAATTTGATTTCCTCCTTTGTATGGGTTGTGGATTGCTCTCCACTACACAACAAGATGGGGGATGATCAAGACATTAAGTGTGGAATAGATGGGTGATATGATTCAACAATTGGGCATGGGCATGATAAAGATGCAATAGATGGATTTTGGATATCAAACTAACAACATAAATTTACTCAAATGATGGATGTATTGTGAATGGGAGAGACTCCAATTTATAGATTGGAAGAGGCCAAAATGGAGGGCCAAAATTGATTTGGAATCAAGGGTTGAGATTGAAACAAAGTGGGAGAGGATTGAGAGGACAAGGTGTGGGATTCAAGAGATTTTCCATAAAGGCATTCTTGTCTCCACACTCCTCATGTACATGGGGAAGAGATCCCCAAGTATATTGGAAGAATAAAAAGGAATTAAAAAATTCCTTGTGGGAGGACTAAGAAGTTAAAAATTCCTTAGGAAGAGGAGGCATGGGGATGTGCAAAGGATTTGAAATCCTTTGAAATGACCAAAGTTGGTACATTTAAGGTTTGGAGAGTGAGATGGGAAGGCCATTTATGGAAAAGAGTTGACCCATCTATAATCAAGGTGATTAGGGATGTGCAAATGATTGGGAGTGATTAGGTGGGTTAATGAGGGTTAGAGTGCAAGTGGGAAAGTTAGGAGGATGTGACATGAAGAGAGATAATGAGTGGAGGAATATTAAATTGGGGGATAATGATAAGAATGATTAGAAAAGAATTAATTAGGCTAGATGATAGGATTAGGAAGGGTGATTTGTAGGAATCACATGGTTAGCTTAGTTAATTAAAATTAATTAACTAATAGAGGTTTAGAAGAAATAATGGTTGGAATGACTTTGGAAAATTAGGGAAATAATTAATTTTTGATAAATAAATTATTGGACTATGTTGGCAGTGGGCCAGTGTCCCTCGCGGGGATTCACGACATGGTTTAACAACCTCCTGTGGATTCTATAAGTCTAGTGGTTTTATTGGGCATTGACAGGTTGATCTTTTGGTGCAATGACAACCCTAGATTGTAACAAGTGGTATCAAAGCTTGGTCACGGGTTCGAATCATGCAGGCATTGACAGGTCAATCTTTTGGTGCAACGACAACCCTAGCTTGTAACAGACTATAGTGATAAAATTAATAAAAATTGGTTTAATTAATTTTAAGAAGAATAGGACCAACACAATTAAATTAATTAATTATGTGAAAAGACTTAAATTAATTAAATATTAATTTAATTAATTTTAGATGTCTACAGAAAGTGTTATACCACCATTCTACTATTGGTAGCCAATCTAACCATTGTGATTGTTTGTCTAAAGTAAAACAATGTAGATATCCTTCCAAACACTTATTAACAACCTCAATTTGTCCATCAAATTGAGGATGATATGGAGAAATATGAGTCAATCAAGTTCCCAAACATGAGAATAAATATGTCTAGAAGTTACCAGTACAGATAGGATCAAGATCACTCACAATAACCTTAGGTGTACCATATAGCTTTTTATATTCTACAAAAATTCTTTTGTCACTATACTCACTATAAAATGATGTGATAATGCAATAAAATGGACATACTTAGCAAGGTGATCCACCACTACCATGATGAAATTCTTACCTTTAGACCTTAGGAGACCTATGATGAAATCCATGGAGACCTCTTCCCAACACTGATTACGAATAACTAATGGTTGCAAGAGATATTATATCTTAAATTTCTCCCCTTTATTTATTTGACAAACCAAACATTCAACCACAAACTTTTGAACATCCCCTTTGAGTCCTTACCATAAGAAGTATTGGTTGACTCAATGATATGTCTTCAAAAATCCTGAAATACCACCTATTGGAGACTCATGGAGTTCTGTGAGAATATTTCATTTGAATGTGGAATTATTGCACAAGTATAATCATTGTTTATACCACAAAGCATCTTCCTTCCTAAAAAAAATTCTAACTAATTCAATCACTCTATAATTGTTCAATGTGATTACTTGTACCAGCAAAAAATTTCCACTCTTCTTTAGCTTCTTTGGTTGCTATATCTTCTGCTTGTGGATTTTACATATAACAAATCCCTTCATTTTGTGATAAAAATGGCCCCATTTGAAGCATTATATGAAAGAAAGTATCGAAATCTTATAAGTTGGGATATGATAGAAGATAGGATTAGCCTTATTCCAAAAATGTTATCATAAATGGAAGAGCAGATCAAGATGAGTAAAAAGAGATTGGCAATATCAAATGATAAACAAAAAAGTTACACTGATGCCAAGTGTACACTGAGGCAATTCTAATTTTCTTATGGGAATCCTATGTGGGTTATATCCATAAAAATATGGACATAAATTTTTTGAATGTATTATATTAGTGTTTTAGAAGAGGTATAAATGGTGTCATAAAGCATGAAAAAGGATTTAAAATTTTAGTCTTTTGTTTCTATTACCCACATGCCTAAACATGGAGACAACGTGCTCTATTAATTAGCTATATTCTTGGGATTTTTTTATGTTTCAAATATCCTCCAAGATGGTGCATTGAACAAACTTATTATTGGCTATTGTGTGGAATGTTAAGGAAATTATATTGCAATTTATTCTTTATTCTTATGTGGAGGCAATATGTCTTCTAGTCCACGTTTTCAATGGGCTTGTTTGGTGTTAAAACTATCTTCCATTATGGAAAATAAGGAAGCCATGTTGTCATGTGGAATTGAGGGGCTTAATTTTCAGTTTTAAGGGTAAGATGTGGTAGGAAAGTGTTGTGTGTATTAAGGAGAAAGCTTTGTTTTATATTATCTTTGTTATATAAATAAATCATGAGGGAGGAATGGGGTGGTTAATTGGTTTTTGGTAGTTTCAGTTTACAACTTTGTTACTTTCCTTATATGATAAGTTGTGTGAATGACTTAGTTTTGGGAGTTATCTTTTGCAAAAGAGATCAAACCTATGTGTGAGATTTTGGTTTTGAGAGTAGTTGTGAAAATAGGACTTCATAAATTAGATTAATGAAGCCACTAATTTAATGGGACCATCTTACATTAAAGGGGATTGAATTTGACTGATCCAACCCTAAAAGGTCTGAATATAGATCATATTAATCCTCCTTGTCTGAGTTGAAATTGTATGTGAATTAGGTTTGTGTTGAAATGCTAGATCTAGGACAAACAATCATAATTTGACATAAAATAATAGTAACAGTAAGTTTCAGATGTCATGCAGAGTTGTAAAGTTGAATATGAGGATGGGAAACAAATTAGATAGAAAATTCAAGTTGAATTGTCATGACAAGGAGATGTGGAGCCAACTAGTTCTTTGAATGTTGAATGTAGACAAAATAAATATTTTTTAGATGAGAATTATGCACAAAATATCCTCTCAATGATTCTTTAGAAATTCCTGTTGGTATGCGTTTTATCATTTACCGAACATTAGAATAAAATATCCAAGGATACTCTATCCTCTCCTGAACAAAATCACTACTTGTGCTAGATTGCGAGCAAGACCACAAGGCGACTCCAAGGTCTATATGTGTGAATGGGCGACTTTGTGTTGGATAGCTACCTTGGTTATGTATGTTGGAATACAAGGTGGACTTACGCTTGGCTTGTTCAATTCACAATGGAGATTTATCATTTGATTTTTGGATCATGGACTTCAAGAAAACTTAAAAGGAGATAAGGTTTAGAAATTTTAATTTATTCCTAAGAATTCAAGAGATGGTATTGACTAGGTGACTTCAATAACAACACTTTGTTTCACCATGCTTAGGACAACTACACAAACTGTGTGTGATCTTGAAGGGATGTGCTTTATAATTTTCATGCAAATGAATAATACCAATAGTTGAACAATATTACTCAAAGTAGAAGTTAAACCTCCACAAAATAAGATCAGACTAAGTTTACACAATGAACAAAAATCATTTGTTCATCAAAAGTATGAGTGAAAATTCACCATAAATCAATACTAATCAGATCTTCCATTCTTCTAACATACATGAAATAAAATATAAACTATGATGAGGGATAAGAACCATGCAAACTCCAAAATAAGGTAAGTAATCACCATCAATTCGAACAATGTATTACTTATTACTTTGGCAATCATGAGCAACACTTATTTATCTCAACATGTTTTGCAACATGCTCCCATGATTTACAAATGAGGGGTGAGCTCAATTTATAGGCTCCCCAATTACAATTCAATGGTTAGGATTGATTTTAAATCAACGGTCGAGATTACAAAATAAAACCCTAATTAGGGTTTGTTAAAACTAACTACCCTTCGACCAATGAGAAAATTACATTTGAGGACACTTTTCCTTCTTGCTAAATATAAACCAATAATAAAATAGAAGGTTGTTGCATTGTGAAGTGTGTCTTCTAGTAGCTACTAGATAAGTGAGGTTCATTGAACCTAGGCATGTTGACTTGGAACAATTTGACTGTTGAGTGTCCTCCTTGAATTCTCCAATTTATGTCAAGAAACTGTCCAAGTATGGAAATTTATTTGGAATACTCTTCTTGCCACCATTTGATTTCGATTGGGAGCTTGTCTTTAATTCTTCAAGAGATGAAATCCTTCAAGAAATCTGGAATTTCTTTCTATATTTTTGCCAAGTTTGAATACTTTCCCTTCTCAATGCCTTGAAATTATTTCATGTGCCCTGAATTTGGAGAACTCCCCTGTGCCTTCGCTACAATGAAGGAAATTCAGAATTTTCTCAGTGAAGTATTTCCCATACAGCCAAATTTTGGCTAGTCATTTTTTTATTTTTTGACACCTTCATGTGGACCCTCCAGCACCTAGCCAAGATTTTGACCATTTATATGCTCAAACACACTTTGCCTATGGATTTACCTTCAATTTTGGATCTGGCTTGTGTTGAGTAGAACAAACTATGCCCTTGGACAAGGATCTTATTCATCTTCTCCTTACTTTTCCTTTGTATTCTTATTCTTTCTTCCTATTTCTTCTCCAACACTTAGTCAAATCTGATTTTTTTGTGAAAAATTCCACACAGCCTTTTTTTTGAGAACTTCTCTAAGTGTTGAATTTATTTTCCCTTTGAAAATAATTCTAAGTGTTGGAAAAAATAAAAATATATAGGAATATTCTATGTGTTAAGCTTTATTTTTCAACCCATTCAATTAATTAACCGTTCAATGGTTGATTTTATGTGTTTCTTGGTCAAAATTGTTGTTCCTTTAGCCATTTTCCTTTTTCGAGGCGACAAGTTCATCATCTTCATGTCTTATCCTTGAGCCATAGGCAATTTTTTTTATGTCTTACTCAAGCATCTTCACATATTCCCTTTATGCCTAAGCAAACTTGGAATGTCTGTGTCTATCTATCTTGGCAAACTTTGTGTAATGCGTCTTGCCAACTTGTGTTTGATCATTTTACCTTGGGAAATTTTATCTTTTCTTTGGACTTTGGATAGGCATATTTTTGGACGTCCATCTTAACTTCTTTCCATGTGTATTGCTTTTCTTCTTTTCAACCTTGCCTTCATGATGGACTAGGAGTCTTTTATGTCAAGTCAGACTTGGCCAATGTTTTGTCGACTTTAATTCCTCCTAGGTGAACTCTTGACTTCCTTGGATGTGATTTACCTCTTGTCTTCATGGCATACCTTGATGTGGACAAGACATGGCAAACTTGGAGAGTCTCATGCCATCTTCCATCTAGCATGGGTGTACTTTATGGATATTAGGGCAATTCCCTTCTTTCCATCCTTGTATGCCTTGTGTCGGACAATTTTAACCATACTTTTGGACTTCATATTGCATATGCCTTGCACTTGGATGTTCTTTATCCTTTATCTCTTTGAGGGCAGACTTTACTTGGTCTTATCCATATTCTCATCTTCTTAGGGTATATTTTGAAGGTGTCTTGGCATGTCAAGAAGACGTCAAAGTTCACATGTTCTTGGACATGTGTTTGGAGGTTGCTTTCTTTATTCCATCATGTCTTTGCCAAAACCTTTTTATCTCATGGGTGGATTTCAAGGAAGTCTAGCCATTTAAACAATGTCTATCATGCTATTCTAAGACTAGACAAGGCATACTTTGGATTTTTTTAGATGTTCTTTAGGAGGGTGGAGTTGGAAGTTAACTTTCCATCTTTATTTGGCTTTTGCTTTGATCTCTTGCAACCTACTTGGGTAGATTTTGCCTTCCATCTGGCATCTTTCATGTGCATAGGTGGCGTTTGCATCACTTTGGACAAATTTCATCATAGTTGGGCGAAGTTTGTAGAAGTTTGGACATGCTTTATATGTCATGTCTTAGGAAGACTTGGAAGAAGCTTGGACATACTTCCAAGTTAATCAAGCCATCTTTGTTTAGGAAGGCGGAGTTTGAGCTTGGCATGTCATGTTGCTTTATGTTTTTCTTTCCAACTTGGTCTTGCTTGGAAAATCTCCTTTCAAACTTGTCTTGCCCTTCCATGGGTGGACTTGGACAACCTTATGCTTGGTGGAGTCTAGGTTGTCCTTTCCTTAGGCAGGGAAAAGTTGGAATGATGTTTGGAGAGTATGCTTGGGCAGACTTCATGTTTCTTATGCCATGTTTGACTTGTGCCTTGGAGAACTTGGCACATCATTAGCCATGTCCTTCATACATGCTTGGGCAGAGTCTGAGAAGCCTTGGATATGGGCGGACCTGGATCATCTTATGCCAAGGTGGACTTAGCTGAAGTTTTGCCAAGGAAAACTTTGAAAAGCCTTTGACATGATTTGATTTCCTCTTTAACTGCATGTAGGAGCTAGCTTGACCTCTGCCATGAGCTAGTTAACCGAAGGTAGGAGTTTGATGTTTGCTTTCCAACCTTGTTTGTGCATGGGTGGAATTTGAAGAGTCTTAGCCATCCTTCCAACATAATTAGGCAGACTTGAGAGGTCCCCTACCATGGGCGGACTTGAGGAGAGATTGGACATGCATGCTGATGTGAAATCTCCCAAACTTCTAAACAACCTTTGTCTACCATTCCTTTCCTTGGGCAAATTTGTCCTTGATGCCAATTTTTCTTCACTTTTTCTTTCAAACACATGTATTTGAGCTGTTATTTTCATATATGATCTTCCATATCAATACTCGATTCATCTAGAACAAAAAGCTAATTAGGGTTTCCACCTTGCTTTTTGCACTCGGAGACCTAATTTTTTCAATTCTGACAACATGGGCAGTGATAATATGACCTGAGGAACAAAACCCTAATCCTACTTTTGAAAAAGTAGAAAAAAAAAAAGTAAAAAGCAAGCCAAAAAAATTGCTTCCTAGATTGCACCCAAAGTGCCAAAAACAAAACTTTCTAAATTTAGAAAAAGCAAAAAAACAAAAATTTCTAAAATAAGAAATTTGTCAGAAATGACCCAAAGCAATTGTGATCCTTGTCCTTTAGACTTTCTAAGCACTTTGACAACGATCAAACACAATTTTGAGCATGATTTATCTATTTGGCTCGGGATGAATTCTCAAAAACTCTAACTCCTCATTGAAAAAAAATTGGTGATTAGCAATTGTGACGCCAAAGAAAAACCCTAAAAAAGAAAAAAAGAAAAAAGGGGGTCCCCATTTGAAATGGGGCAATGTGAAAAACGTCACAACAATTCCCAGGACCAGGTAGTATGGGGTGACCGAGTCCTCTACTTTTCATGCCTTCAAAAGTTGAATCTCATTGTAATTCCTTTACTTTACTGAATTTTTCGCTGATGGCTCCTAAGTCGATTTCCTGCACACAAAATGATGGAAATTTATTTGTTGATGGGGGTTCACCTAGGTCAAACCTCAATTTAGGAATTAACCTTCAAATTAAAATTAATTAAACTTGGAAATGGAATTGAATTGAAGTATAATGCTTTCCTTTTGAGGGAAAGGCTAGATTTGAAAATGATTGAAATTGAATTTGATACCTTTATGAAGCTTGATTGAATCTGCATACAAGGGTTTAGGATGTCATATAGAATGTCTTTAGAGAAGTTTGATCCATCTTGAATGCTTGAACTTGATTTGACCTCTCCTTCAATGCTTGATAAATGTTTGATTGCTTGCTCACTTAGGCCTGAATTTTCTATACTTCAATTGATTTCCAAAATTGAGAGATTCATTGTTGCCAAAGTGAGGGGGGTAGGTTTCCTTTTATACCTAATCATGCAATGTAATCATTTAAATTTTTGGAGTAGGCCAACACAAAGCCAAATTTCATGCCCACAAGAAGTGACCATTGAGGGGTTCAATTAAGGGCTTCTTTTGGGAGGACTAGGGTGCCTAGGACATCCTAGTCTTGTCAATCAGGACTCAAACTTGAATAGAAGTTAGAGAAAGAGTTGAAAATGCAAATTCCAAAATGGTATGAGAAAAATCAAAGCAAGTACGAAGTAGTGAAGGCTAGAACACCAAGGTAAGGCCTGGATGAGGAAAAAATTATATAGGGATACAATTTATGATGCTACATTTAGCCCCCATGCTTTAGCGGGAGTATGAGCCTATGCCCATACTCATAGTAAAGTACAAAGTCACATTTAAAAACTTTCACCAAGATACCAAAGAGACAAGACACACAAAGTCCATAGGGACTTAGGATCTTATCAATCTAATATCGAGATAAAAGGAGAAACACATGAAGATGATGGAAAGAACGTGATTTTTTCTTTCCCTACTAAGACTTTTTCTTACTATGAGTCATGTTAGATTGAAAAATCAATGCAAAATATTATAAAGCAAAAGGCTTAGTTTGCAAAATAACCTTACATTGAATTGAATTGAATTGACTACAAAATGGGCACTGCAACATGTATAAGCATGTCATGGTGTGCGATCAAAAGTGTACAAACCAAGTCATGTGGTGTGTGCATGAAGTGTAACATTGAGCGGAGTGTATGCCCCATGTTAAAGTTATTGCATAGCCTTACCAAGAGCAATAGCTTTAAGGTAGCATAAATGCATCAAAAGACAAGCATGTTGCCACAATGATATTCCCCCAAGAAAGGACAAATCATAGTGAAATAGTCACAAAACATATAGAAAAAATCACATATGGTATCAACTAGCTAGGATCAATATACACTTTTGATAAATAATTAATATTAAGAATCATTGCATTGAACTGACCTCATCCCCCAAAGGTAGTGTAACTAAAAGAACAATGGAAGAAGAGAACATAAAATTAACAAAACAAACATCTTTTTGGCTCAACATGGAAGAGACCAAAAAGCGACCTCAACCCTTTGCATCATGCCCAAGTAGACAACACAAAGGTAAATTTATGAACAATAACACTTGTACGACATGGCATTGATACAACATATAAAGAATTGAGATACAAATATCACAATAGATTTGACCTCTTTAATACCTTGCACAAACAGAGTAAAAGGGGTCATTCAAAGAGAACCTAACATAACATAAAGACATATCAAGCAACACAACATTGGGGAAGCACATTGCGTACAAGAAAACAAACATATGAATCTATGACAAAAATGAAGTTGGTCAAACAAATCCTCTGCCACAAAATATTGCTTATCATCACTTAGGGATGGTGGGGAACATGCAAGAGGAGCACAAGCGGGCATGGTAGATGGAGCTACTATAAGTTCCAACCAAGGACCATTCTCTAATGATGCATCAATTTGTTTGTCACTAGGAGCTAGGGTTAATGCTTTTAAAAAGCATCAATATATCTCATGATTAATCTCAAAAAGCTCATACATATCATCAAAATTCTTAGAATCAACATTGTTAGCATCAATAACTTTATTAACATCATTCATATCATCATCCAAATTAATCACAATAGGATATTTAACATGAAAAGGAAGTGAACCATCATTTTTCTTAAACATTTTTAAATTTGTTGATTTGAATTGGACTTCCTCCCTAGGGTTGCTCTCCAATCCACCCTTACTCACCCCAGCTCCTCTACTCACCCTTCTACTCAAGCTCCTCCAAGGTAGCTTGTTAGGGTAATCTCCTTAGACCTCCAAGGCCTAAACTCTTCTGGCTTTCCTCCTAGGTATAGCCTCTTGAGGTTTCTTGTTGGTTTTGACCCAAATCTCTAATTTTGAGATGGTCTCCTACTAGGTTCCCAAAGCTCCAACTAGGCTCCAAAGACCTCCACAAAGGATATTCACTCTAATAGCATGTTTAAAGGTTGTGGTTATGTTTTTCAGGTATTTTAAAGGTCATTTTATGCATTGACAAGGTCTGCACCTTCCTCCCAAACCCTAGGCTTTCAACTTGCTTCTACCAGCTGCTATTAGGTCTAATTGACTAGCCCTTCTTGGACTGTTTTTTGGTCTTTTTCCCCAAAATTTCCTAAAAACCCATAGATATTTTTAAACATTCAGATGCACATTTGTAAGTTAAACAATATCACAAAGTTTCACATATGGGTTTGTCGTACAACTAGGGTAACTGAAAAAGAGCTATTTTTAAGGGGTTTAGGGCTTCCAGGTAGTTTTGGAAGATGTGCTCCAAACTCTTCACCAGTAAAAATTACCAACCCAAAATATCTTGGATTATTTTAGTAAACCCATAGACCTTTCCAAAACACTATGTTTTTATGGGGTATCACTTCTCCATGGCTCTGAAAATGAGCAATCTTTGCCGCCCACACACTCTAGCTACAAGCTTGTGTGTTATTCATCTCACCCATTCTCCTCCTTGTGGCTTGAAAAAACACAAAATGCCTAATCTAAAAATATTTACAGAGCCTACTCAAGCCATCACTGGATTTCAACTTGTTCCATTCGTGGATGCTCAGGTAAAATGCATTTTTACAACCAAAACCCCAAGTTTCAAGGGTTTGTGAGCAACTTTTACAAAAACAGTGATAACTTTTGATCCAAAGAACTTCATACCTTCATATTATACTTTTTGGAAAGATAAAAAAAATTCATAACTTCCTCTACTATTATGAGCACTGTACCAGACCATATAGGTCATACAAAAGCAGAAATTCAAAGCAAAAACAGTCCAAACGTGAGAAAAAGCATAGGAAACCTTTGGCAAATGAATTGAATGCAAACCAAAAGTTGATTAACCTATTATTGGAGATGATTATAATTTTTTATATGCTATTTTAATTTGGTTCCAACCAACTTCCAAAGCCATTTCCTTCATGGACAACTTTTGCCTAAAAATGCAAAAGTTGTCATGACCAATTTTTGACAAATTTTACCTATGAGTGTAAAAACACACTCTAAGGATATCAAGGCCTAAAAAATAACTCAAATGGAATCCCACAATTAATTTAAACCATTTCCAAACATTCTAGCAATTTTCCAGGCATCCACCTGGTACAAACCAAAAATTGACATATTGACAATTTTTCAAGATAATGACAGTTTTGGATCTTGAGCACAACAAAAGTGTGGACAACCAAACTATGGCTTAAAAAAGCATCATAGGATTTTTTCCACCTTATTACAACATAAAATAACTTTAAATCACACAAAAACTCTAAAATGCAAGAAAAGACAACTTTGAGCTAGGTGCTTTGCACCATACTCCCCTGGGGCAAGGAACTCAAGTCGCTTGAGTTATCAGGTCTGCTAGTTGCACTCCATGATGAATTATGTCAGCTTCTAACATCCACATAGCCTCTGAATCAGGTAGACCTTCCCATTTCACAAGATAATGTTTGTAGATGCCCTTTCTTGTCTTCTTGATCACCTTGGTATCCAAGATGCTTTCTAGCTGAACCGGTTGACTAACTGGTAAATCCTTCACCAAATCCTCTTTAGATTGAAATGTGGTATCCATCTGAGAGGTACTATATTCTCCTTTATAGGGATACAAGTCACAAATGCTGAAAATAGGAGATATGGCCAAAGAAGGAGGTAGTTCAACCTCATAGAAATTTTGGCCAAACTTATGCACAATCCTGAGTGGCCCAATCTTCTTCATCATCAACTTGGTTGGCTATCCTTTTGGAAGTCTTTCCTTTCTGAGATAAGCCAAAACTAAGTCTCCAACCTTAAATTGCAAGTTCCTCCTTGATTGATTGGCTTGTTCCTTATATTTTTATGATTTTTGTTGCAAGGATTGTTGTACTTTGTCATGAATTTCCTTAATACCTTGAGCAAAACTCTCTCCTTGAGCACTCTTGTGGGTCATTGTGCTGATATCACTAAGTTCTAATACACCTCTAGGATGCATTCCATAAACAATTTCAAAATGACTTTTGCCTGTTCTCCGGTTGACTGAATCATTGTATGCATACTCTGCTTGGCTGATCACCAAGTCCCAAGTTTGACCATGTTGCTTAGTGAGACACCTTAGGAGATTACCCAAGGACCTATTGACCACCTCAGTCTGACCATCTGATTGTGGATGGTAGGCAAATGAAAATGAGAGTCTAGTACCCAACTTCTTCCATAAGGTTCTCCAGAAGTGACTCAAAAACTTAACATCCCTATCACTCACAATGGTAACTGGAAGTCCATGGATTCTTACTATTTCTTTGAAGAAAAGACCTGCAATATAGGTGGCATCATTGGTACTCTTACAAGGGATGAAGTGAGCCATTTTGTTGAACCTATCTACCACCACATAAACACTATCAAATCCTCTTGGTCTTCTTGGTAAACCCAATAGAAAGTCCATGCTCAAACATTCCCAAGGCCTTTGGGGTATGACTAAGGGCTGATATAAACTTGCATTACTTGTTGATCCTTTTTCTCTCTGACATATGGCACATTGTTCAACAAATCTCCTTACTTCTGATTGCAACTTGGGCCAATAGTAGAACCGACTAACCTGCTCCATTATTTTATCATTGCCAAAATGACCTCCTAGACCCCCTTGATGTTTCTCTTGAATGATATTTTGTCTCATAGAGCATTGGGGTATAAAAAGGAGATGTCCTTTAAACAAAAAACCTTCCTGTATCATATACTCTGTGTAGGAAATATGAGAAGTGTTAGAAAAATCAGAACATGTAGCATATATATCAACAAAATCTTTGTGTTCTTTGTAGAGGTTTCTCAACTCCTCCAACCCCACACTGTGCAATTTAACTTCTCATATGGTCATGACTCTCCTACCGAGTGCATCAACAACTTAATTTGAGGTTCCCTTCTTATGCTTGATAGTGAAGGTATAAGATTGTAGGTATTCTACCCACTTGAGGTGTTTCTGATTCAACTTCTCTTGTCCATTGAGAAAACTAAGGGCATGGTTGTCAATATAGACCACAAACTCTTTGGGCAGAAAGTAATGATGCCACTTCTTCAAGGCTTGCACCATGGCATACAACTCCAAGTCATACACAGAGTACTTTTTTTTTGCTTCATTCAACTTTTCAGAGAAAAAGGCTATGGGAAGACCCTCTTGACTCAAAACAACCAGTATTTCTCTTTGACTAGCATCACACTCAACTATAAATAACTGATTGAAATCAAGTAACCTAAGGGTAGGTAACTCAACTATCTTCTTTTCAACAACTCAAATCTCTTTTGGGCCTCCTCTATTCACCTAAACTGACACTTGACTCCCCCTTTGATAGTATTGAGCACAGGAGCACACACATGACTAAAGTTTCTTACAAACTTCCTATAAAAGGATGCTAACCCCTGAAATCTCCTAACATGACTGATATTCTTAAGTGTAGACCAACTAAGGATTGCCTCAACCTTACTAGGATCCATTTTTAGACAACCTTGTGAAATGACAAAACCAAGATATACAAGTTCAGTCTTGAGAAACTCACACTTTTCAAGGTTGATTTTGAGTTGTGCCTTTTTCAGCTTCTTCAAGACCATCTCCACATCCTTGGGATGTTCTTCTTTGGACCTGCTAAATATTATAATGTCATCAAGATATACAATCACAAATTTACCTATGAACTCAACCAAGACTTCATTCATGAGCCTTTGAAAGGTGTTAGGTGCATTGGTAAGGCCAAATGGCATGACCAACCACTCATAGAGGCCAACATTGGTCCTAAAGGTTGTCTTCCATTCATCCCCTGTTCTGATTCTTATATGATGATAACCTAATTTTAAATCCACCTTTGTGAATTAGCTTGCACCCCCAAGATTGTCCAATAGGTCTTCTATCCTTGGCATAGGGAACCGGTACCTTATAGTGATCTTATTGATTGCTCTGGAATCTGTACATATTCTCCATTTTCCCCCTTTCTTGGGTGCTAAGATAGTAGGTACAACACATGGACTCAAACTCATTTTTATGAATCCTTTGTCCAAGAGCTCCTACACTTGTTTGGCAATTTCTTCATTTTGACTAGGTGTCATTTTGTAGGCAGCCTTGTTAGGCAAACTTGCCCCTAGAATCAGGTCTATTTGGTGATTTACATCCCTCATTGGTGGAAAATAATTAGGTAGATCTTCTCCTATTACTTTTGCATATTGTTTGAGTAGACCCTTCACCTTTTGTGGCACTTTTTCCATTGGATTTGCCTTACCTTCTTCACTAGGTTTGATCACAATAGCATACCCTTGATCTCCTTGTTTCATCACCTTAATAAACTCTTTCCCACTCATCATCATCACACTTGATCCCACTTTTTTTTCCTCTTTTGGATCAGATAATGGATCCATTTGATACCTCTTACCATTCTTGATAATGACATAGCTATTCTCCTCTCCATCATGTTAAGCCTTTACATCAAATTGCCATGGACGTCCCAACAACAAATGGAAAGCATCCATAGGCAATATATCACATAAAATATTGTCCTTATACTCATCAATCTCATATTCTACGCATGCTTGTTCATCAACCAAGACATGTTGGCCCTGGTAGATTCATGACACCTTGTAGGGAGTGAGATGTGGCAGCCTCTTTAGCTTTAGTTTATACACCATTTTAGTTGAAACTATATTCTCAATTGAACCTAAGTCTACAATCACTTTGCAAATCTTGCCTTAAGACTTACAAGTTGTTCTGAACAAACTCTTCATTTGTGGTGGCTCTTGAGCTTGAGGAATCTTCAACAAAGACCTTCTTAGCATTAGACTTTCACCATCTATCACTGGGCCTACCCTGCTAAGAGGGGAAGACACACTTTGATTGTCTTCTTCCTGCACTAATTGTGTTCTTGTCTCACCCATGTATGAGTGTGAAGAGTTGGTTATTTTCTCCAAACACCTTCCCATTGTGTGGCCAACTTGATTATAATTGTAACATCTACCAATGAAAACTGAATTTCCTCTTCTTGAGCTTCCAAATCTGCCCCTAGAATTGTTTCCTCCTCTAAATGGCCCCCTTGAAGAATCTCCACCACCTTCTTTCCTTGAGTTTTCTTCATTCCTTGATGTTTGTTGTCCTCTACTAAAAGTGCCCCTTCCTCTAAAGGATTTGCCACCTCTAAACTTTTGATTTTGTTCACTCCTCCTCTTAATTTTGTCTTCTACCCTTAATGCTAATTGTAAACACTTATGAACGATATCAAGAGTAAGGATACTGATTTCATCTTGTATATTTTGTCTCAATCCATTCATGTATCTAGCCAATTTCTCCACCTCATTCTCATGCTTATTAGCTCTGAGGCTTAGTTTATGGAATTCCTCCATGTAAGCATTGACATCTAGCTCCCTTTGTTTCATATTTTGTAGTCTCTTATGAATTTGAACTTCATAATCTCCTGGAAGGAATTATGCCTTAAGTATGATCTTCATACGCTCCCATGAAGTTATCTTCTTTTTGCCTTTTTGTATCCTTTCTTCTTGCATCATATTCCACCAAACCAATGTTGATCTTCTCATTCTTGATTTGGCCACATTAACTCTTTTCTCTTCTACTACCTCTTTGTAATCAAAATGATTATTGAGAGCTTCTATCCAATCTAGCAACTCTTCTCCAGTGAGGTTTCCTCCATATGTGGGTAATCCATCCAGATTGTCCTTAGAAATGGATTTGACTGCATCTAGGAATAAATTTTGCTCTTGAGGCATAGCTACTGTTGTTGGTTCCTCTCCATCTTCCACTTCTTCATCAGTCTCATCACCCCATTCTATCTTAACCTTTCCCTTCTTCTTCTTTGCCTCTCTGGTTCCTTTGCTTCCTTCTGCATCCTTCAATCCTTCTATCATCTTTGCCACCATCTGCAGGATGGCTTCTGGGGTCATTGCCTTTGGAGGCATTGAACTTTCTTCTAATTCTTCACAATTTGACATACACCAAATCTTTCAAATAATGGCTCTGATGCAGAGGTCTTGTGCCTAGCTCTCCAATTCACCCTTACTCACCCCAACTCCTCTACTCACCCTTCTACTCAAGCTCCTCCAAGGTAACTTGTTAGGGTACACTCCTTAGACCTCCAAGGCCTAAAATAGATTGTCTTTCCTCCTAGGTATAGCCTCTTGAGGTTTCTTGTTGGTTTTGGCCCAAATCTCTAATTTTGAGATGGTCTCCTACTAGGTTCCCAAAGCTCCAACTAGGCTCCAAAGACCTCCACCAAGGATCTTCACTCTAATAGCATGTTTAAAGGTTGTGGTTAAGTTTTGAAGGTGTTTTCAAGTTCATTTTATGCATTGACAAGGTCTGCACCTTCCTCCCAAACCCTAGGCTTTCAACTTGCTTCTACCGGCTGCTATTAGGCCTAATTGACTAGCCCTTCTTGGACTATTTTTTGGTCTTTTTCCCCAAAATTTCCTAACAACCCCAAGATATTTTTACATATTCATATACCCATTTAGAATTTAAACAATATCACAAAGTTTCCCATCCGGTTTTGTCGTACAGCTAGGGTAACTGAAAAAAGAGCTATTTTTAAGGGGTTTAGGGCTTCCAGGCAGTTTTGGAAGATGTACTCCAAAATATTCACCAACCCAAAAAATCTTGGATTATTTTATTACACCCATAGACCTTTCCAAAACACTATGGTTTTCTGGGGTATCACTTCTCCATGACTCTGAAAATGAGCAATCTCTGCTGCCCTCACACACTAGCTACAAGCTTGTGTTTTATTCATCTCACCCATTCTCCTCCTTGTGGCTTGAAAAAACACAAACAGCCTACTCTAAAACTATTTAAAGAGCCTACCCAAGCCATTCACTATATTTCAACTTGTGCCTTTCATGGATGCTTAGGTAAAATGCATTTTTACAACCAAATCCCCAAGTTTCAAGGGTTTGTGAGCAACTTCTACAAAAATAGTGATAACTTTTGATCCAAAGCACTTCAGACCTTCATATTATACTTGTTGGAAAGATAAAAAAAAATTCATAACTTCCTCTTCTATTATGAGCACTGTACCATACCATACAGGTTGTACAAAAGCATAAATTCAAAGCAAAAACAGTCCAAACATGAGAAAAAACATAGGAAACCCTTGGCAAATGAATTGAATGCAAACCAAAAGTTGATTAACCTATTATAGGAGATGCTTAGAATTTTTAATACACCATTTTAATTTGGTTCCAAGCAACTTCCAACGCCATTTCCTTCATGGACAACTTTTGCCTAAAAATGCAAAAGTTGTCATGACCAATTTTTGACAACTTTTACCTATGAGTGCAAAAGCACACTCCAAGGCTCTCAAGGCCTGAAACATCACTCAAATGGAATCCTGAAATGGATTTAAACCATTTCCAAACATTCTATCAAGTTTCTAGGCATCCACTTGGTACAAACCAAAAATTGACATTTTGACAACTTTTCAAGATAATGACAATTTTGGATCCTGAGCACAACAAAAGTGTGGACAACCAAACTATGGCTTAAAAAAGCATCATAGGATTTCTTCCACCTTATTAAAACATAAAATAACTTGAAATCACACAAAAACTCTAAAATTCAAGAAAAGATAACTTTGAGCTAGGTGGTCTGCACCAGGGACTAAGGCAATATTTTGCGTCTTTGGCGAGGAATTGATTTGGGAAGCAATTTCACAAGACTTGGCATGACATCTTTGTAAGTGTTCTCTTCCATTATGATTACTTTTAGTTTTACTCGAGACTTGCAAAGTTTGAGGATCAATCAACATCAGCTTCTTTCCTTCTCTTTTAAGAGGAATGGGAGAAACCTTACTAGGTTGAGAGATACAAGACGTTGGGAACTATCCTTTAAAAGATGTAGGAAGTGGGACTCCAACATATAAAGGATGAATAGGAGTAGGAAGAGAAGTCTAGGTCCAAGATGAGTAGTAGGGATATTCATAGGTGAAGGATCCTTAGGTTTAATTAAGGCCAATATCATATCAATTTTCCATTTTTTATAACATCTAAAAAGAGCATCATCTTAAGGTTATAAAGGTTTAGGTTATGTAGGCCAAAAATAATCAAGGGTCAAATTTCCATGCTTCATTGTGGGTTGGAAAAGGCTATGATTTATTGTGATAATACACACAGTGTGAGAGAACTTCAAGTATTTATGGATTTTACAAGGAATATATTTCATGAAAGAGAGCCAAGAATGTCCCAACTTCACACGAAATCGATCTGATGTAGGAATAATAGCAAAAGTAACATCTAAGCACTTAGTATTGACCTCAATAGGATGAGTGATAGAACCAATAGTAGGACAAGAGAAACCACCATGCACCTTAACCATAACATCATATTTATCATATGTAACTTTTTGCAATTGTTGAGTAAAAAGTTGTTCTTTAGTAATAACATAACCATAAATGATGGGTCAATGAGTACTCCTCGTGAGAGTTTGTCTTTAATCTTGACAGTAATGTATAATGGTCCATAAGGTACAACAATAGTCTCACTAGGATCAAAGGTAATTCATAGTTTTGGTTTAGGTTTAGGTTTTTCAATGAGGCTCATAACATTATTGGACTCTACACCAAAATAATTGGGAAAAAATATAAGTTTCTTAGACGCGGCCACAATAGCTATGTGAGAAGGCAAAGGATTGGTGAAGATTTGGATATTTTGATTAGGAACTTCTATGGATTTGTTTCCTTTATCATTCACACCATCTATGGATATAGTATTGTTATCAATAAGGTTTTGAATCTTATACCTAAACCTATAATACTTTTCAATATCATGACATGCTTGATGATGGTATTGGCAAAAAAGTTTGTGATCAAAGGAAGATGGTAGAGGCTTAGAGGTGTCTAAAGGTTTGATGGGAGGAAGTTGCAACACTTTAGCATCAATCAACCTCAAAAGTATACTATGCAATGATTTAAAAAGAGGAGTTAATTCTTTTCTAAAGTATTTGGATAAAGGGGCCACACTTGGAGTTGTGGCTACCACTTGTGTATTGATGTTGTTGGAAGAGTTATCATTTATCATGATGAAACCATTTTTTTGTTTGTTGAACTTTGGAAATGGTTATTGAGTTCTCTCATTCTTATTAATCAAGACCATTGAAGAAGATGATTCAAATTGGCTCACTTGAAGCTAATAGTTATGAAGCACTGCACACAATTACATGATTCAAATTGGCTCACTTTAACTCCTTGCTTACAATGAATCAATTCAGTCAAATGTTATTTTGGAATTGTTGAATGAAAACATTAGCCAATTGTTGAAAAGAAGTGATGGAATAAGGAGGCAAAGAACTATTGGTGTAAATAATTATTCATCTTGGATATTATTACACCTTACTTAAGTTTACTTAGGAAATGCATTACATAGTAGTTTGGGTATGAGACACTTGGGTGTTTGTGCCACATTGGGATAGTGTGTGTAGGAGAATTTCCACCTTTTATGCTGTGATCTTGTTGTTACACTCCACATTCAATGGGTGATCCACCTCATGTGGACTATTATATTGTTTCTCCTACCTACCCACACCTATTTCCTACCTACCCTTATTTCTTATTGAGCCACATGTCATGTTTGTGTACTCACATATCCATATAGCCTTGCCCATATAAGGAGGCTCATATTTATTGTATGTAACAACATCGATTGATGATCCAGTTGATCAGTATTTTCTCTTGATAGAATACAGTTTATTTCTATCATCTATTTTGTCTCTCTTATTTATGCTTTCCATTGACTCTTGATCTTGGAAAAATATCACATGGTATCAAAGATGGTGCATGTCTCACATGGTATCAGAGTCATTAAAGTGTCATTGGTTTGCTAATTGAGAGAAATTTGATGTTATTTGGGGTTGTGTATTTTGGAGTTTTCTATTGCAAGTTATTATTGAAGCTTGATGAGTCAAATCTGAGGTTACCATTGGATTGAGAAGGACCAAGAAAGTCAGTTTTGCCTTTTGTTTCATCCAAATCGGACTTCGGAGGCTAAATCTAGAGGCATTTGAAGTTTGACGTTGCAGCGGAAATTTTCCAGAAATTATAATTTTGCAAGCATTTTTTAAATAGCGATATCTCACTCATCCGGACTCATTTTTTTGAGCAATTTTTTTTTGTTTTGGGGTAGAATTTCGCGATTTGTACAGTGGTGTAGGAGTTTTTTTATTTTCGGATACAGATTTTTCGAAAATCATGAAATCCCAATTTTTACAACTTTGGAGGCTTCGTTTGGGCTCATATGGACTCCTTTTCAGGTGCCGTTTTTTTTGAAAGTGCATATTTTTTCATCTACTTTCATAATCTGCCATCTGTTTGTAGTGATTTTAAGTAGAAATTGTACTTTCAGTATTTGGCCATTTTTGGCATATTTGGTACTTGCATTTTGCTTGGATCTTAGTTTAGATCACTAGTAGTATTTGTTGAAGTCTCTTAGATCTCATTTTGAGAAGTTGTAAATTGAAATCAGAAGTCCACTTTGCCTTGTTATGCAAGTGGCCCATTGTATACGCACTAAGTATAAAGTGCCAAAATCACCATTTTGGGGGGATTTCTTGATTGAGTATTTTGGGGGGGTGTCTTGTGTGATTGTGCCTCTCTCTATCTTGTGTTTTTTCATTTTGGTGCTATGGGTTCTCCTAAATTTCCATTTTTAACTCCTCATAATTATGCATCATGGAAAATTAAAGCATGGAGTAAACTAATGGAAAAATGACTCATTCATTATGTAAATGAAACTATTACATCACCACCTGATCCTAAGGCTGATCCTAATGCTCAAATTGAATGGCTTACTAAGAATGCTATGGCACTTGGAACTCTTAGAAAGTATGTATCAGATGACCTCATTTTTCACATTGATAAGTGTACAACAATTAAAGAGGCTTGGGATATTTTTAAGAAATTGTATGGTCAAGTTGATGAGATTAAGGGCTACAAGCTTGATAGTGAACTCACAACTTTAGATCCCAAGGATTTTGATACAATCCAAGATTATGTCACAAAAGAAACTGAGATAAGAGCAAAGCTAAAGGATTGTGGAATTGACAAAAAGGATCCTCAATTGGTTTATAACTTGTTGGAGAAGCTTCCTTCAGAGTATGAAACCTGTGTATCTAGCTTTCACACCCATAGGTTAACTCAAGGTTCCTCATACACTTCTCCCTCATTTGATTCATTCATGGAATCTAAGTTGACCACAATGGGGATTCTCAAATCTTCAAAGTCACAAGCTTTGGTGGCTAACAAAGGGAATCAAAGTAATCAAGGAAAAGGTAAGAATCAAAAGCAACCTAAGTCTAAACCACAACAAGATGGAGCATAATCTTCCTCTCCACAACAAGGTGATTCACCATTCTCACCTAAGAGGAAATCATATAAGGACAATCTTTTTTGTGGATATTGCAAGAAGTCAGGACATGATGAACATCATTGTTATAAGAAGGATATTGATGAGTTGAAGAACCTTCTTGAGAAGAATAGAATCAACCTACCTTCTAGAATGTCTACATCGGCTTCTTCTTCCAAGGATAAAGGAAAGGATCACTCTTTTGGGATAGATAAAGGAAAGGGACAAGCTCTTTGTGCTACTACAAGTCATGATTCAGGGAGATGGCTTCTAGATTCAAGGGCTTCTCATCATATGGCATCTTCGCAGTCTATGTTTTCTACATTTGAGCCTTGCCACATGTCGTAGATTTTGATGGGAAATCATACATACATGGATGTGATTGGGAAAGGATCTATTACCATTGGGGATAACTCCTTCAATGATGTGTTGTGTGTACCCCACTTGACAAATAATCTTCTTTCCATCTATCAAATCACACATGGGGCAACTAGGAAAATTGTGGAGTTCACACCTGATTCAGTTATCATTAGAGACTTGGAGAGTGGAGTTATCATTGTGACTGGGGTGGTTGATCATTCATCTTGGTTGTACTCTTTTTCAAATTTTGGTCCTATTGATGAGGTTGATTCTTCCTATGTTGATGATTCAGATTTTGAGGAGAACTTTGGGCATTTGAACTTGGGGATTCTCACATGTGATCCCATTCTTGAGCCTTGTATTTCATCTCCTTCTATTGATATCACACCACCTATTGCACCCGATGATGCAGCTAGTGTGACAGTTTTGCCTTCTCATGATTCAATGCAGCAGGATATTTCATGTCTTCCAGCTTCAGTTGATTGGGATGCCTACTTGACAGACATTGCAGGTTTGTTTGTGGACTCCTACATTGCAGATTTGGGAGATATCATTGATGACATTCATCTTCTCTTTGATGAAGATGATCCTTCTTCGATTGTTGCGAGGGAACACTTTGATCCTCTTGTTCATTCTCTACATGATCATTCTTTCGAGGTTGACATGATTGTGGATACTTATGTACAACAGTTGGAGGAGGTCTCTTTATCTTTTGAGGAGACATATGAGTCTTTGGATATTGTTCTACATTCATCTCCACTAGATCTTGGAGTGCCTTTTTCAATAGTGTGGCACAGTTTACCACCTTTGGAGGGGGTACCTTTCAGCATCGACATGGGGACACTTGAGCAGTTTTCAGAGATTCCTTTCATCATGAGTATTTTTGCTTCATCTTCCCTTCATGGTTGGGGAGACTTTATGGATACACCTTTGGTTTTGTTTCTTCCTAAGGGGAGGAACATGGTTCGACGTTCGTAGAGTAGTTTCTTCATTCATCTTCGAACTTCTATCATTGGTACAGATTCCAGATTGAGGGGGGGCTTCCTAGTCTCTCTTCTTCTTCTCTCATATGGGGGGGACTTTTTCCTCACATGGGGTTTTGTCCTTCACATACTTCTATGAGAGTTCTTTGTATGTAGTTTTCATCTCTCTTTTGGGGGAGGGTTTTTTCCCATTGGGTTTTTCTCTCTTTCCCCGCTTTGTGAGAGATTTGCTTGCATTGGTTTTCATGCATTTGCATTTGTACATGGGTACCTAACATGGCCTAGTAGCCAAGACCCATCTTCCATTGCTTATTTGCATTGTAGACTTAAGTGCATTCCCCTAAGTTGCACTTAAGGGGGGGGTGTTGGTGTAAATAATTATTCATCTTGGATATTATTACACCTTACTTAAGTTTACTTAGGAAATGCATTACATAGTAGTTTGGGTATGAGACACTTGGGTGTTTGTGCCACATTGGGATAGTGTGTGTAGGAGAATTTCCACCTTTTATGGTGTGATCTTGTTGTTACACTCCACATTCAGTGGGTGATCCACCTCATGTGGACTATTATATTGTTTCTCCTACCTACCCACACCTATTTCCTACCTACCCTTGTTTCTTATTGAGCCACATGTCATGTTTGTGTACTCACATATCCATATAGCCTTGCCTATATAAGGAGGCTCATATTTATTGTATGTAACAACATCGATTGATGATCCAGTTGATCAGTATTTTCTCTTGATAGAATACAGTTTATTTCTATCATCTATTTTGTCTCTCTTATTTATGCTTTCCATTGCCTCTTGATCTTGGCAAAATCTCACATGGTATCAAAGTTGGTCCATGTCTCACAAGAACAATACCATTGCAAATCTTTATCTATAAAGGTTCAACTAAATATTTTTTCCATGAGTCTTTGATCATGAGAGAAATCACTACACAAGGTTTGAAATGTCTTGACATGAGTCAATGGGTCACCTTTTCCATTGTATAACTCTAATTGAGGGATCTCCACATTCTTAGGAAAAATCACACGAACAATCTAATCAGATAGTGGACTTGCTACATCATATTTGGGTACATTGAATTTGGATTGGGTTAAAGAAGCCATTTTTTGTTGTAAAGATGAAACACTTTGAGCTAGGTTATTGATAGTGGCTTTGGTGGATGAATTGGAATTGGACACATTGGATAGTTATGGAGGAGTAATATTGTTATGGGTAGTTAGAGGTTGAGAATGAGGGGGGACATTATGATAAGTTTATATAGGATATGGTTCGGAAACAAATTGAAGACTCATAGAATGAGGCATGTAAGAGTATTGATTAATAATATTGCCCCCATGACTAACATGTATGGGATTAGCATTTTGTGTGGATGTAGTCATGATAGAAGATGTATATCACTAGGCAAGGATGTAGACATACGATTGAGATGCTCAACTTGACTAGTAGGATGAGAATAACCAAGAACTTCGGCACAACTTTGAATAGGTATAATGTTGGTATAAACAATATGAGAAATGCTACACAAAACTCCCACACCAAGTGCATAATTCTGGATCATTCTCCTCATTCTTTCAGTCAAAGGGGACTACCTCATTATTCAAGTATTCATGACTCATATGATTTTGGAGATCATCCAACTTTTGGTCAAGTTTTCCCAATTGATCAAATGTTATG